>NC_059102.1:177737344-178345344 GCF_020740685.1 Jaculus jaculus | reverse complement strand
TACGCATGTGTGTATAGATAGTCACCAGCACACAGGATCTGCAGGGACAGATGGTGCCACAGTGGGGAGGAAGGCGAGGAAGAGAAGAGTCTCTTGATATGCTGGGCTTGTTACATTATACCAATGATTATTCGCGATTCTAATTAAAACTTAAATATCAGCTGGGTGTGGTAGCACGAACCCTTAATCCCAGTACTCAGGAGACAGAAGTAGGAGGATCACCTTGAGTTCGAAGCCACCCTTGGATTACATAGTGAATTCCAGGTCGGCCAGGGCTGTAGCGAGACCCTACCTCAAAAAAACAACCCACCCCCCAAAAAAAACCCTTAAATATCTAAAATGTATTTAATAACATATTATTCAGATCATTGCCATTTTCCTGCTCAAAGATCCCCAGAATGGTTGATGGTGCAGTTCAGAGATAGGGATGGGCCTTGGATGCGTGAGGCCACAGGATATATCCCACAGTCCTCCGTGCCTTCACACCTCTTGTGAACTGCTGACCACCTGGCTTCATTTCGTCTCCATGAGCCAGTGCTCAGCAACCTAGGCCCTCTGTGTGGCTGTCCTACTGCTTTTGTGCCTAGGATTGCCTCCCTTACCTATCTCCCCCATGCAGTTTCCTTACTTCATTCAGATACCCACCAGTCAACCGCTACCCTCTTCCTTGACGACTCACACGAGCATGCCTCCACACTGCTTTACATCACTGTCAATCATTATAGGATATCTGTGCCCTGTTTGCTTAGCTCATCATGGACTCTCAGGTGTCTACATCAGGGGCTAGATACTTGGAATGCAGAGACTCTGATGGAGGGAGCAATGCTAGAGGAAAAAGGGAGGAGTGTGTTCAAGGTAAGTGGTTGAAAGGATAGGAGGATAGGTGGGTGGGTGAGGAGATGGATGGGTGGGTGTTAGACAGGAGCGTGAGTACATGAATGGACGCGTGTTGTGGATGGGGGGATGGGTGGCTAGTATGCTGTCACCCATTTAAGTACACAATGACCTATTTGATCTCTGCTCCTTCCCTCCCCCCAGACTCCTCTTTGGGGGGTATTGTAAGACTACAGCTTTATTGAAAATTTCCTTGGACTCATTCTCAGCATAGAACACAGCCTCATAGATTACACTCGTTACCTCATCGACTCACCACACCTCTGTAAGTTACCTCCATGTCTATAGATGAAGCCCAGGGCTCAGCAAGGTTATGTTGCTTACACCAAAGCGACACGTCTCTAAGTGAAGCCAGGGCTGGGCCCAAGTCCACCTCCAAGCCTTTTCACTAAGTCTCACAATCTAAACGTGTGGACACAGAGGACGGAAATCAGCAAAGGGACATGGGCAGTCTCCTTTCTTGAGTCTTTGGGCAGTATCCACCATCAGGTGTTAGAAGGTTTGGCACAGATACCAATTGGTAACGATGGCAGAGGGTAGGCAGTGGGCAGGACCAGGGACACCTGGCGGAAATTCTGGGTTCATGCTTAGGTGTCCGCCTAGGAGTTATTCCTATAGTCCCACCCAGATATAAATAACCCAATGGGGGACTTGAGCCAGGGAAATCCAGAGTTCCTGTGACTCCACCGCACTCACTCCACCAGCCTAGGACCAGTTGGATTCTAGACAAGTGGTAGCAACCTTAATGGCAGAAAGGGTAAGACCCAGGCTGCCAAAGACCCAAAAGATATATGCCTCTGCTGGGCTGGAGAGATGGCTCAGCTGTTAAAGGCACTTATTTGCAAAGCCTGCAGACCTAGGTTGGTCCTGATTAGATTGCCCTGTACCCACATAAGACAAAATGCACAAAGTGGCACATGAAAAAAGAATTCCAAATTCTTTTGCAATGGCAGGAGGCCCTGGTGTAACCATATTCTCCCTCCCCCCACCCCGCCAGCAAATAAATAAATAAATAAATAAAACGTTTTTTAGCCAGAGTGGTGGTGCACACCTTTAATCCCAGCACACAGATGACTGAGCTAGGAGGATCACTGTTACTTCAAGGCCAGCCTGAGATTACATAGTGAATTCCAGGTCTGCCTGGGCTAGAGCAAGACCTACCTCAAAAAAAAAAAAAAAGGTTTTTAAAAATTTGATAAAGGTGCTGGAGAGATGGCTTAGCCGCTAAGGCGTTAGCTTGCAAAGCCAACGGACCCAGGTTCAACTCCTCAGGACTCATGTAAGCCAGATGCACAAGGGGACACATGCATCTGGAGCTCATTTGCAGTGGCTGGAGGCTCTGAGTGCCATTCTCTATCTGCCTCTTTCTCTCTCCTTCTCTCTCTCTCTCAAATAAATAAATAAATAAATAAATAAAAATATTAAAATTTTTTTTTTTGTTTTTTCGAGGTAGGGTCTCACTGTAGCCTCGGCTGACCTGGAATTCACTTTGGAGTCTCAGGGTGGCCTCAAGCTCACGGCAATCCTCCTACCTCTGCCTCCCGGGTTCTGGGATTAAAGGCATGCGCCACCATGCCCGGCTTAAAAATTTTTAATAAAAGATTGGCTGAATGTGGTGGTGCATGCCTGTAGTCCCAACATATGGGAGGAAGAGGTAGGAAGATCTCTATGAATACAAGACCACCCTGAGGCTACACAGTGAATGCCAGGTCAGCCTGAAGTAGTGGGAGACCATACCTCTGAAAAACACAACAAAACACAATAATTTTTTTTTTTTAATTAAGGGCTGGAAAGATGGCTCAGCGGTTAAAGACACTTGCTTTTGCAAAGCCTGATGCTGGAGTCCTGTTCCCCAGTACCCATGTAAAGCCAGACGCACAAAGTGGCACATACAGGCCCTGCCTTGTCCATTCATTCCTCAGGGAAGTGCTCGAGCAAAGTTTTTTGGGGAGGAGTTCCAGCCCTCCATTGCTTTCTTTCTTTCTTTCTTTTTTTTTTTTTTTGTTTTTCGAGGTAGGGTCTCACTCTGGTCCAGGCTGACCTGGAATTAACTCTGTAGTTTCAGGGTGGCCTTGAACTCATGGCGATCCTCCCACCTCTGCCTCCCGAGTGCTGGGATTAAAGGCGTGTGCCACTACGCCAGGCTCATTGCTTTCTTTTAAAAAAAAAATTAATAAATTAGGGCTGGAGAGATGGCTTAGCCGTTAAGACACTTGCCTGAAAAGCCAAAGCACCCAGGCTCAATTCCCCAGGGCCCACATAAGCCAGCTGCACAAGGTGGCGCATGCGTCTGGAGTTTTGTTCTTTTTTTTTTTTTTTTTTTGCAGTGGCTAGAGGCCCTGGTACTCCCATTATTCTCTCTCTCTCTCTCATAAAAATAAAATATTTAAAAACAAGAAACGTTTCCAACCCCAGTGAAAGAGGCTGAGAAAGCGCGCGGTGCTTGCGGGACCTGGGTCACCAGGGGGCGCCCTCCTCAAACCCAGAGGGACCGCGTTTGCAGACCTGCCTGCGGCCAGGGCGGCCAGGGCGTAGGGGTCACTCAGACCTAGTTCTCAGGCTGGGTGAGGAGCGCTGTGCATAAAGTGGGACAAGGGAGACTTTTTAGCATTCTCGGGGTTTCCTACAGAGAGGATGTGTTTCTTACATAATCCCAGCTAAATTTAAAAGGACAACGGAAGTTTAAAGCCTTCCAAGCCCTGGGGTTAGGAAAGAAGCCTGAGCCCCTTAGGTGAGTGGTACCCCCCGCTTCCAGACAGCCTTCATTTTGGACGCCGGGTGGGAGTTCCTGTGAAGCTGCTTTCAAGATTTGACATCCAGATGGAAGATCCCTAAATATGGGACTCGCCACAGATGGCATCCCTGGGTGACGCTGTCAGCTGTGTCGTCTCCCACAGCTATGGCACCCACATGTCTCTGTTTTGTAGGCTGCAGACACCCCCGCGCCCCTGGACTCTAAAAGCCTGGAGAATCCACTAATCAGGACCCATCCCTTAACTGGGTCACCTCATCCGCTTCTGGTGGCCCTGCGCGGGTCCCAACCTCAGAGAATGTCTCTCCTCTCCCCTGAACTTGCTCCAGGATAAGGCAGGCCTCCAGGTGGACAGTTAACCCAGGCTTCTTTCCCACTACGAACAGACTGGGGATCTTGGCCTCTGAACAAGGGGTCTTCCCATGCTTTCCCTTAGCCCAGCAGCACTGAACTGGGGGGAAAGGAAGGACGGTTGTCATAATGGTTGTCATGTGCAGTGGAAGAAGCTGATGCTGTAAGCCTCCTACAGACATAGCATTATTGAGACCTAAATGTCAATAGTCCCACAGCTGACGCTGAGAAAGACTGCTAGCCACACAGAGCAGGGGGAAAATGGCCCAAGGAGTGTTTGGGATATAAAGGGGCAACATGAACAGAGGAAAGGGATGGGGTGAATGGGCAGAGGAAAAAGCACTGGGCAGTAGAACGACTTGTGTTTCACTGGTCCAGGATAAACCATCCAGCTCCCTAAGCCTCTGTGTCCTAATTAAAAAAAAAAAAAAATATATATATATATATATATATATATATATATATATATAGTATATAATTTATTTATTTGAGAGAAAGAAAGAGGCAGATAGAGAGAATAGGCATGCCAGGACCTCCAGCCACTACAAATGAACTCCAGACACATACGCCACTTTATGCGTGTGGCTTTCAGGGGTATTGGAGAAACAATCCTGGGTCCTTAGGCTTTGCAGGCAAGTGCCTTAACTACTAAGACATCTCTCCAGCCCCTGTGTCCCCATTTTTCAAAAAGTCCCCAAGCTTTACCTATTCTCTCTCTCTCTCTCTCTCTCTCTCTGCTTGCAAATAAATATTTTTTAAGTCAAGAGCTGGAGATATGGCTTAGCAGTTAAGTCATTTGCCTGTGAAGCCTAAGGACCCAGGTTCGATTTCCCCAGGTCCCATGTAAGCCAGATGCACAAGGTTGCCCATGCATCGGGAGTTTCTTTGCACTGGCTAGATGCCCTGGTGTGCCCATTTATTCTCTTTCTCTCTATCTGTGTCTTTCTCTCTCTCAAATAAATAAACGAAAACAAAGGAGAAAAATGTCCCTAAGCTAAATGTGACAGAAACCAAGCTTGCCCTTGGCATGGACGGTGCTCAGGGAGAGGGTGGAGTGGGTGGCAGAGGTGCAGGGATGGGGGAGCTGTGTGCCACTGATTCTCAGAATTCCAAAGAAGTCCTGGGGGCTGTTTCCTCTTTTTGTCTCCAGCCCCAGGGCACACTCTGGCCCAGGCCAGGCCAGGAAGAGGGCCGCTGGGCCTTGCACTTACCGCTGTGGCTTTCTCCATCGCTGCCAATGAAGGGGTAGTAGTCGTGTGTCTGGCGTTGGTACAGATCCGGGTCATAGGAAACCAGCTCTTCCGATGGCTGCTGAGAGAGGAGGGTGTCAGGACCTGGACTGTGGGATAGATCCCAAGCAGGTTTGCACTCAGGGCTGGACTGAGTCCTGGGTCAGTGCCTCAAGAAGTGGGGCAGGGCCCCAGGAAAGCAGCAGGGAGAGATGGGATGGAGAGGTCACAGGTCAGAGGCCCAGGGCTGATGGAAGGACATCGCCCCAGCCTCCTCACTGCTCTGCTTACTCCTGCAGCCCCCTCACGTTCTCCATTCACGCTGACATATTCCTTCCCCCAAATGTACACACCATCCCAGCCCCCATGTAGATCCCCTCCTGCACGTCCACTCATACTCTTGGCCATCTGTCCCTATGTTATATGTAGACACACGCACCTTCTCACCCCCCCCCACTACACACGCATTTAATTTATTTTATTTTTGTTTCTCGAGGTAGGGTCACACATGTCTTTATATCTACTCTGTGGGCCACTTATGCTCACAAATGCATACACTTTTTTTTACACAGTCACTCCTGTGGCACAGTCACACTCGCTGACACACACACACACACACAATGCATTCCAGCCATCAATGTTCGCACCCACAGCCTTCCACAGAGCCACCCACATGGCGCAGTATGTTCTGTTATTGCCTGCTGGCCCTTCCCTTCCTCCCTCAGCCTGTGTTCAGCTCCCGGCAGGTGTAGGGCCACCACAAGGATGCTGATGGTTTGAACAAAAGTCACCCAGGCTTTGGGGACCAAGGGACAGAGGGCTTAACCCCGCTCTCTTTCCCCCCTTACTAAGATACTTTCTGTCCCTCCTTCCTTCTCCCATTTCTTTTCTTTCCTCCTCCTCCTCTTCCCCCTTCTCCTTACTTTCCGCCCTGTCCTTCTCACGCTTTTCCCAATAATCTCCTTCCCTTCCCATCTCTCTCTCACTCCTGGCCAATTTCTGTCTCCTCTTCCTCCCTGTTCTTCTATACCTCCTCCTCCTCCTTCCTCGTCGTTTTTTGTTTGTTTGTTTGTTTTTGGTTTTTTAATGGTAGGGTCTCCTCTACCCCAGGCTGGCCTTGAACTCACAGCAATCCTCCTACCTCTGTCTCCCAAGTGCTGGGATTAAAGGTGTGTGTGCCACCACACCTGGCTTTTTCTATCCCTTCTTCCTTCTCCTCCTCCCCTCCCTCCTTTTGCTCTTTTCTCCACCATCTCTCGCTGGCTTGGGCACAGAGACATGCACACCCGCAGCCTTCCCAACAATCATCGGGCCTCTTCCCCCTTCCCACTCCCCAGCCTGCAGTGTGCTCGAAGATTGCACAATAATTACTGCCGCTCTCGGGCTTGCTTAGGGTTGCCTTGGGAGCACCCCCCCCCCCCGTTTAGAGTGGCTTCTGGGGCTGAAGAAGGGACTGGGATGGGATTCCCAAGGGGATTTGCCCCCTGCTCAGCTCTGGATGGGGTTCAGGACTGAGAGGTTAGTGGTCAAATACAGTGGGCCAAAGCCCCAGGGCCTGTGGGGTGGTTGAAGCGAAGTGGGCTGGGACCACCTGGACCACCGGTGCACAGCCCTGACACCTTCTTGGTCCTTGGTGGAGGAAGAGGGTCAAGGCAGGAGAGCCGATGATCAGGCCTGGCTGGGCTAGGCTGTGAGGGGCCCGGAGCTGCCCCTCCCCCTGGGGTTTCCAGGCAGCACACCCAGCCTGCCCAGGATGTTGGCTGTGATGTCAGGCCTGGGGTGCCTCCTGCAGCTCTGTAACTGGGTAGGGTGGGGAAGAGCTCAGCCTGTGAGCCAGGAAAGCTGAGTCAGGTGGGCAGGCCCTGCCCAGCCCTTCCCAGCTCCCCTCAAGAATGGGAGAAGGCAAAAGGGTCCTCTCTGAGGTATCCTACACTGCCACCTGCCTAAGCGTGTCACTGTCACCGAGAACTGGAGGACAGTGGTGATCGAACTCTCCTGCTTGCCTCTATGCTCCTGGCGTCCCACGGGATGGGACTCCTGCATCTTCACCTCTAGACTTGGACCCTGTCCTTTTTTCGCCCTCAATCCAGTCTATGCTCAACCCGGGCCCTACCCCAGCCCTAGCCTGGGTCCCAGCTCCATCATCCCTTGCCCACCCTTTCACTGAACTCAGCCTTGGCCCCAGAGTTCCCTGCATTGTGTCTCTTGTATGTCTGACTCCTGCCCAGCCGGGCCCCAAGACCTCCCTATTGTCCCGGCCTTTCAGGGACGTGTAGGTCCAAGTTCCAACACTTGGTTCAACAGTCTTTTTTCTTTTCTTTTTCTTTTTTTTTTTCCTGTGCTAGGCCCCAGACTGGGCACTGAGGACCCATGGTGACCCAAAGTTCTACCAACCCTTGATTCACGAGCTCCCTGGTCTTGGGTCGAGATCTTGCCTGTTGCTTTCCACCCTCAGCTCTTCCCATCCTGAGGACTGGCTTCTCCCCAGGCCAGTCTCCCCACCTCCTCCACAAGCTCTCTATGGCCACCCTCACCATCCTCAGCTCAGCACCCAGCACCCTGCCCGACAGCTCGGCCTGTTGCTGAGTCTCATCTATAAATAACTGTTCAGGCCCCACCGATCACAGCCCCACCATGGGCCCGGGCGGCAGCCCTCAGCCCGCCCAAGGCATGCTCCGAGGAAGCCAATGGCCCCTTGCTAGGTCTCAGGCCAGCAGCTCTGGGGAGGAAACACCAACTTCCCACTGATAGGGAGTCGGAGGGCAGCGGGTGGGCTGACAGGGTTAGTGGCAGGCGGGCGGGCATCCCAGAGCCCAGGGTTGGGCTGGTGGCGGAGCCCCAGTACTCACAGGGGGGACGAGGGGGAACCCTTCCATTTTGCACGTCTGTACCATCCAGCTGAGCTCCAAGTCGGTCAGATCCCCTGCTTCGGTGGGGGCCAGTGCGAAGCCCCTCAGGATGGGGTGCCCCGGTCAGGGGGCTGGACAGTCCTGGGAAGGACGCAGGGCTCAGGCCTGCCCCCTGAGCTACAGGAGCCCTGGGCGAGCCCCCTCCCTTGACATTGCAGGGCCAGCACAAGTTCCTGATTTTATCGAAGGGCCTGCCACTGGGAGATAGTCCCCTTGGGGTGACATCACCGCCCCAGCCCGTTTGCATAAATCTCTTGCGCTACAGGAAGTCTCTGGCCGGCTGGGGCAGGTGGTGCTCAAAGGGCTGGCCTGGGAGGCCATGGGGGCCAGGCCCCCTGCCCAGAGGAAGCTGGAGCTGGGAGGGAGAAAGGCTAATTCTACCAGCGGAAGGCCTCCGCCAATCCAGACCCCAAGCCTTGCTGGAGCTGTCCAATCCCCCAACCCAATAACGTCTACTTCTTTTGACCTCCCATGTGGCCAACAGTCGCCTCCTTGGGGTCAGCATAGGGCCTTTACTTTCTTGGACAGGCAGAGCAGGCTGAAGGCTCAGATCCCAGGGCTCCTAGGCCCGGCTCTTCGGGTGGGCCCTCCTGTTAGATCTGCCTAAGTGGGGCAGAGCCTGACACTGCTTCGCTCCTTTCCTGGCTCTTCTCATGGGCTTCTGTCCCTGGGCAGAGCCCTGACTTCTTATCCAACTGTATGAGTATCACAGCTGCTTTCCGATCCCTACAGACTCTGCTTTCTTTGTTTCCCTACTCTTTGCCAATGTTGATAGCAATCTGCCCTTCCTCATTGATAAGCTTTTCTTGTATTCATCTCCATTCATCTCTTTTCCCATCCACCTATGCATCTATCTGGTTGTTTGTTTATCTATCTGTCCATCAAGAAGGCAGACATTCATTAGCTTTCTGTTCACCCAACTGTTTTTGTTTGTTTGTTTGTTTGTTGGTTGGTTGGTTGGTTGGTTGTTTTTTTTTTTTTTTTTTTTTTTTTTCTAGGTAGGGTTTCACTCTAGTCCAGGCTGACCTGGAATTCACTATGTAGTCTCAGGGTGGCCTCGAACTCACTGTGATCCTCCTACCTCTGCCTCCCGAGTGCTGGGATTAAAGGTGTGCGCCACCACACCCAGCTCAAACTGTCCATTTGTTGAATCATTTCTCTGTCAGTCTACTCATCCACCTACCCAAGTGTTTGCCTTACATGTCTGTCTAAACACCTACATGTCCATATGTCAGCTTGTCCACCTGCTATCACCCCATTAGTCCCTATTTTTAACTGTTTTCCGTCATATATCCAACTTTCAATCTGGTCACTTATTGGCTCACCTACTCATTCACTCATCCATCCATATACCCACTTGTTTATCCATCCATCTACTATCTATCCACCCATCTATTCATCCATTAATCCATTCATCCACATGTCTACCCACACGTGCATCCACCTACCGTAATGTCCATCCAACCATCCACACATCGTCCCAATAATAACTGAGTTTCAGACTCTATGAGTGGTGTTAGGAAAGCAGAAAAGTTTCCTGCCTGCCTTCAGAGTCTACTGAGGCAGATCCAAGGATGAAGAGACCCTTTCTTTCTTTCTTTCTTTCTTTCTTTCTTTCTTTCTTTCTTTCTTCTTTTTTTGGGGGGTGGATTACAAGGTAGGGTTTCACTTTAGTCCAAGATGAAGTGGAATTCACTGTGTAGTCTCAGGGTGGCCTCCAACTCACTGTGACCCTCCTACCTGTGCCTCCCATGCTGGGATTAAAGGTGTATGCCTCCACACCCAGCCCTTTTTTCTTTTCTTTCTTTCTTTCTTTCTTTCTTTCTTTCTTTCTTTCTTTCTTTCTTTCTTCCTTCCTTCCTTCCTTTCTTTCTTTCTCTCTGTCTCTCTCTCTCTCTTTCCTTCTTTCTCTCTTCCTTTCTTTCTTTCTTTCTTTCTTTCTTTCTTTCTTTCTTTCTTTCTTTCTCTCTCTCTCTCTCTCTCTCTCTCTCTCTCTCTCTTTCTTTCTTTCTTTCTTTCTTTCTTTCTTTCTTTCTTTCTTTCTTTCTTTCTTTTTGAGGTAGGGTCTCACTCTAGTCCAGGTTGACATGGAATTCACTATGTAGTCTCAGGATGGCCTCCAACTCATAGTGATCCTCCTAACTCTGCCTCCCAAGTGCTGGGATTAAAGGTGTGTGCCACCACACCCGGTGCCTTTCTTCTTTTTAAGGCGGGTTTTACTATAGTCCAGGTTGACCTAGAACTTACTTTGTAGCCCCAGGCTTACCTCAAACTCCTGACAATCCTGCTATCTCACCCCCCCACACACACCAGTGCTGGAACTAAAGGCGTGTGCTACCATACCTGACCCCACTGATCTCTGGTGAATCTACTCTGCTGAAGATGGACTTCTTGATCATTCATTTTCCTCCCACGTATAATTAATCTTGTTTTATTTGTTCTCACTGATACTGTAAGTCTAGCCTGGCTCCTTCCACTGCCCCCACCAGTGTTTCTTCGTTACCATCCAAAAGCAGGTATTGAGTCAGGCATGGTGACTCACCATGAGTTCGAGGCCACCCTGAAACTACATAATGAATTCCAAGTCAGCCTGGGATAGACTGACGCCCTACCCTGAAAAGCAAAAGCAAAAACAAGTAAAAAAAAAAAAATTGAAAGCCAGGCATGGTGGCACACACCTTTAATCCCAGCATTCGGGAGGCAGATGTAGGAGGATCGCCATGAGTTCTAGGCCACCCTGAGACTACAGAGTGAATTACAGGTCAGCCTGGAACAGAGTGAAACCCTACCTCTACCTCAAAAACAATAAATAAATAAAAAGAACGAGGCCTGTATAGCCTGCAGGAGTTCACAGGCCTACAGAGAGACATGTAAAACACAGAGCTGTTCTCTGTGGAGCGAGTATGGGAGGTGAGTACCAAGCATATGTGGGAATAATGGATTTGGTCAGGGTCACCCATACAATAGCCTGAGACAACATGCAAGGGAGAGGGCATGGCTAGCAGAGGAAGCAGCCTGAGTAGAGACAAGAAGTTGGAGGGAAAAAAATGGAACAGTGAGATACCATCACTGTGGCTCCTGGGAGCAAGGCAGTACAGGAAGGCAAGGAGCTTTGAGTGCCAAGCCCAGAAGCCTGGGCTGTGTATGAGGGCAACAGTGGAGCCTGTGCTAATGTTAAGCAGGGAATGTGCTGTCCTCCTCCCTGATTGCAGGAGACCAGCTGGTGTCCTCCCTGGTGACTGTGAGACCCTACCTTGAAAAATAAAAAAAAATAAAAAATAAAAGGAAAACCGAGGGCAGTTAAGGCACTTGCTTGCAAAGCCAAAGGACCCAGGTTTGATTCCCCACGACCCGTGTAAACCAGATGTAGAAGGTCGTGCATGTCTGGAGTTCCTTTGCAGCGGCTGAAGGCCCTGGCATGCTCCTTCTCTCTGCACCCCCTCCCCACCCCCGTCTCTTTCTCTCTCTCTCAAATAAATAAAATAAATGTTGAAAAAAAAAAAAAAAAGGTGAGACCCTACCTCGGGAAAAAAAAAAAAAAAAGGAAAACTGAGCCGGGCATAGTGGCACACACCTTTAATCCTAGCACTTGGGAAACAGAGGTAGGAGGATTGCCAAGAGTTGGAGGCCACCTTGAGACTACATAGTGTATTCTAGGTCAGCGCCTGAGACTACAGAATGAGTTCCAGGTCAGTCTAGACCCTACCTCAAATCCCACCCACCATAAAAAAAAAAACCAAAAAAACAGGGAAACTGAAGAGATGGCTCAGTGGCTAAGAGTGCTAGCTGGACTAGCATGAGGGCCTGAAAGCACCTAAATTCAATCTCTAGCCCAGGCTGACCTGGAACTCACTAAGTAGTCACAAGGTAGCCTCAGACTCAGTGATCCTCCTACCTCTGCCTCTTGAGTGCTGAGATTAAAGGTGTGAGCCACCATGCCCTGCGCTTAAATAATTTTTTAATTAAATAATTTATTTATTTGAGAGAAAGAAGGGGAGCAGATAGACAAAGAGAGAATGGGCACATCAGGGTCTCTAGCCACTGGAAATGAACTCCAAACACATGCGTCACTTTGTGCATCTAGTTTACATGGGAGCTGGGGAATGGAGCCTGGTCCTTTGGCTTTGCAGGCAAGTGCCTTAACTGCTAAACCATCTCTCCAGCCCTCCTCCATTTTTTTTTTCAAATTTTTATTAACAACTTCCATGATTATAAAAAATATCCCATGGTAATACCCTCCTTCCCCCCACTTTCCCCTTTGAAACTCCATTCTCTATCACATCCCCTCCCCATCTCAATCAGTCTCTCTTTTAATTTTGATGTTATGGTCTTTTCCTTCTATAATGATGGCCTTGTGTAGGTAGTGTCAGGCACTGTGAGATCATGGATATCCAGGCCATTTTGTGTCTGGGGGAAGCACGTTGTAAGGAGTCCTACCCTTCCTTTGGCTCTTACATTCTTTCCACCACCTCTTCCGCATTAGACCCTGAGCCTTGGAAGGTGTGATAGAGATATTGCAGTACTGAGCACTGTGGTCACTTCTTTCCAGCACCATAATACCTTCTGAGTCATCCCAAGGTCACTGCCATCTGAAAAGAGAAGATTCTCTACCTAAAGTGAGAGTAGCATTAATATAAGGGTATGAATATTAAGAGAAGTGCTTACAGGGCAGTTTGATAAGCATAGTATGTACATTTATCCAGACATCAGCAGATGTTATACCCCTAGGGCTCATGACTACCCCTTTTAAGTTTTCAGTATCAGGGATGTATTCCCTCCCATGGAGCGGGCCTCCAGTCCAATCAGAGGGCAGTTGGTTTCCACCATGTCAGACGTGCCACTATTGCACCCATTGGCTCATTTGGCCTGGCTGGCCAATTATAAGGCTTACAGTGTCCACTGTTGAGTATCTTCACTGGTGATTTCTCTTTCTACCATTGAACTGCATGCAGAATGGCTTCTTCCAGCTTTCCATCAGCTGGTCTACATGGCCTCCATTTTTTAAAATGTATTTTTATTTATTTATTAGAGATAGAGAGAGTGTGTGTATGTGTGTGTGTGTGTGTGTGAGAGAGAGAGAGAGAGAGAGAGAGAGAGAGAGAATGGGTGCACCAGGGCCTCTAGGCACTGTAAATGAGTTCCAGGTGCATGTGTTACCATGTATATCTGGCTTATGTGGGACCTGGAGAATCAAACCTGGGTCCTTAGGCTTCACAGGCAAGCACCTTAACCACTAAGCCATCTCTCTAGCCCCCAGTTATTTTTATTGACAACTTCCATACATACTGACAATAAACCATGATAATTCTCTCCCGTCTCCCACTTTCCCCTTCACAAATCCACACTCCATCACATCCCTCTCCTCTCTCCATTAGTGTCTCTTTTATTTTGCTGTCATCACTTCTCATATTATGAGGGTCTGGTGAAAGTAGTGCTAGGCTTTGTGAGGTCATAGATATTGAAGTCAATTTCTGTTTGGAAATTTTTTTATTTACTTGTTTGTTTAAGAGAGAGGGGGGCAGATAAAGAGAGAGAATGGGCATACCAAGGCCTCTAGCCACTGTTACCCCTCTCAGATGCCACCTTGTGCATCTGGCTTTATGTACATGTGGGGAAATTGAACCTACGTACCTTGGCTTTTCAGGCAAGTGCCTTAACTGCTAAGCCATCTCTCCAACCCAGTAAGTATTTTTGAAAAGGCAAACTGAATACTTTGGTTTCTCTTCATGTCACATAAATCTTTCATTTTCTTTCTTTTCGTTTGTTTTGTTTTGTTGTTGAGGTAGGGTCTCACTCTAGTCCAGGCTGACCTGGAATTCACTATGTAGTCTCAGGGTGGCCTCGAACTCATGGTGATTCTCCTACCTCTGCCTCCCAAGTACATCAAAGGCATGTACCACCATACCTGGATCTTTCACCTTTTACTAAAAAAAAAAAAAAGCAAACTGAGGCTGGAGAGCTCAGCTGTTAAAGGCACTTGCTTGTAAAGTCTAACAATCCAAGTTTGATTCCCCAGTGCTCACATAAATCAGATGCACAAAGTGGCGCATGCATCTGGAGTTTGTTTGCAGTGGTAAGAGGCCCTGGCACGCCCGTACACACACTCTCTCTCTCTCCTTGCAAATAAATGAAAGGGAAACTGGGGCTTGGGGAGTTGGCCAGTGGATAAAGCTCTGGTAACGCACACGAGGACCTAAGTTAGCACCCGCATGAAGACAGATGTAGCAGGCGTCTGTAATACTAGTACACCTGCAGTAAGAAGGGAGGTGAAGACGAGAGAATCTTCTGGAAACTCGAAGGCCAGTTAGCCTGGTGAATTAAGCAGTGAACAATAAGAGACCCTGCTTCAAACAACACGGACTGACCTGAAAGTTGTCTTCTGACATCCACAGGCCTGCGCTCACACGCGTACACGTGTGACCCCAAACATACATGCACGGCTGAGGCATGGAGACAGAAGGAAGGGGGGGAGGGGAGGGAGCTACAAGGAAGGGAAAGAGAAACAATAGAAAGGTCAAAGAACAGAGCAGGGAGAAGTGAGAACCCGCCAACCAGGACCTCAGGCAAGAAGGAGGGGAAAGGGGGTGACAAGGAAAAGAGCAGAAGAGGAATGGAAGAAGATGCGAGGGGAACTCAGGAAGCTGGTGTCCAGAGGTGAGAAGACCTCAGGGAAGGAAGCACATTCCTAGCCTCCCCTCTCTCCGGTGGAGTAAATGGGGCTCAGCGAGGGTCCCTGAGGTGCATCTGGTCAGAAAGTGCCTTTGACTCATTCCTGTTGGAAGGAAATTAGTTTGAAACCAAAAATCTTGGGGCCTCCAGGGAATTAAAGAAAAAAATTTTAATTGCATTATTTTATTATTTTTATTATTTAGTTTATGTCAAAATACACTACACCATTGAGGAGATGATTATGGGAGATTTTAATTTTTTTTTTTTTTTTTTATTTGAGAGAGAGAGAGGGAGGCAGATAGAGAATGGGCACACCAGGGCCTCCAGCCACTGCAAACAAATCTCAGATGCATGCACCACTTTGTGCATCTGGCTTTTTGGGGGTCCTGTGGAATAGAACCTGGGTCCTCTGATTTTGCAGGCAAGTGCCTTAACAGCTAAGCCATCTCTCCAGCCCTAAATTATTTTATTTTTAATTTTTTTTTTCGAAGTAGAGTCTCATTTCAGTTCAGGCTGACCTGGAATTCACTATGCAGTCTCAGGGTGGCCTCGATCTCACAGCGACCCTCCTAACTCTGCCTCCCAAGTGCTGGGATTAAAGGCACGCACCTCCATGTCTGACAATTGTTTTATTTTTTGTTGATGATACAGGCACAGTGCACACAGGTCAAGAGCAGCTCAGCTGCTCCTTTACAGACTCTTGCTCCCTGATCTTGTGTGTCTTTCTGGAGGTGGTCTGAGCACAGATATGAACATAGGCTAGACAGTACAGCTTTTCTTTGTTTCTTTGTTTGGTTTCCTTTCGAGGTAGGGCCTCGCTATAGCCCAGGCTGACCTGGAATTCACTATGGAGTCTTAGGTTGGCCTCAAACTCACAGCGATCCTCCTACCTCTGTCTCCTAAATGCTGGGATTAAAGGCGTGCGCCTCCACGTCCGGCTCAGTGCTGGGTTTTGTTTTATGTTCAGTGCTGGGAACCAAACCCAAGGCCTTGCACCTGCTAGGCAGGTGCTCTATCACTGAGTTAAATCCCCAGCTCCACATCTGGGCTTTTTAAAGTTTAATCCAGATGGTGGAAAGAATGTTAGAGCCAAAGGATGGGAAGGAGTGCTTTTAGAATGCTGCCTACTGGACGTGGAGTGGTCACTGCATTCATGACTTCACAGCAGCCTCCATTACCTG
Organism: Jaculus jaculus; assembly: GCF_020740685.1. Taxonomy (NCBI): domain Eukaryota; kingdom Metazoa; phylum Chordata; class Mammalia; order Rodentia; family Dipodidae; genus Jaculus; species Jaculus jaculus. Next base: position 178,329,359 of record NC_059102.1, on the reverse strand, counting down.
CACAATACTGGGCCCATCCACATGTCATCATGGATGATGGAGGATAGCAACAACAACAAGAAAGAGAGAGAGAGAGAGAGAGAGAGAGAGAGAGAGAGAGAGAGAGAGGGAAAGAAAGAAAGAAAGAAAGAAAGAAAGAAAGAAAGAAAGAAAGAAAGAAAGAAAGAAAGAAAATTATTATCAAAATTAAGTTTTGGGGCTGGAGATGCACAAGGTGGCATATATGTCTGGAGCTCGCTTGCAGAATCTGGAGGCCCTGACATGCCCATTCTCTGTCTCTCTCTCTCTCTCTCTCAAATTAATTAATTAATTAGAAGTAAATGAATAAAGTTTTGAAGCTGGGTGTGGTGATGCATGCCTTTAATTTCAGCACTTGGAAGGCACACAGGGATGCTCAAGCTGCCACGTCTGGCTTTGCGTAGGTGCTGGAGGTCTGGTCTCAGGTTCTTAGGCTTGCCCAGCAGGTGCTTTACCCACTGCAATCTAACCCCATCCCTGCCTGCAGTAGAAAGTTATAGTGAAGCTTTTTATTTTTTGTCCTGGTCTTTCCCCAGCTTAGGTCTATGCGGTCGAACTGAGACTCACTCTTGTGACTTTGGCTGGCACACTGCTGCTGCAAGTCACATGGCCACAAGGATGCACAGGAGCTAAGACAGGAGGAAGGTTGTGTGTTGAATCCACATTTAACTTGAAGCATTTTCAAGTTATGATTGTCATATAGCCCGATAACACCCAAGGAACAAGCGTATAATGTCTTGTTATAGCCATTCTCAAAGTCTCCTGAGCTCATGTGGTCCTCCTACCTTAGACTCCAAAATCTTGGGGTCTCCAGGCCTAGCTGTGGCATTTTTTTTTTCTTTTCAAAAAAACTTTTTTATTAACAACTTCCATGATTGTAAGAAAGTATCTCATGGTAATACCCTCCCTCCCCCCACTTTCCCCTTTGAAACTCCATTCTCCCCATCTCAATCAGTCTCTCTTTTATTTTGATGTCATGATCTTTTCTTCCTATTATGATAGCCTTGTGTAGGTAGTGTCAGGCACTGTGAGGTCATGGATATCCAGGGCATTTTGTGTCTGGGGGAAGCACGTTGTAAGGAGTCCTACCCTTCCTTTGGCTCTTACATTCTTTTCACCACCTCTTCCGCAATAGACCCTGAGCCTTGGAAGGTGTGATAGAGATATTGCAGTACTGAGCACTCCTGTCACTTCTTCCCAGCACCATGATGCCTTCTGAATCATCCCAAGGTCACTGCCATCTGAAAAGAGAAGGTTGTCTACCAAAAATGAGACTAGCATTAATATAAGGGCTTGAACATTAAGTGCTTACTGGGCAGTTTGATGAGCATAGTATATAAATTTAGCCAGGCAGCAGCAGACATTACACCCCTAGGGCTCATGACTACCCCAGTTTTAGTTTTTCAGTATCAGGGATGTATTCTCTCCCATGGAGCAGGCCTCCAGTCCAATTAGAAGGCAGTTGGTTTCCACCATGACAGACGTGCCACTATTGCATCGGTTGGCTCATTTGGTCTGGCTGGCCAAATATAAGGCTTGCAGTGTCCACTGTTGAGTATCTTCATTGGTGATTTCTCTCTCTCCCATTGAACTTCATGCAGAATGGCTTCTTCCAGCTTTCTGTCAGCTGGTCTACAAGGAGGAGGTTATCCAGCTGTGGCATTTTTAAGTCACATTATTCACATTAAAGAGTACATGAAATAAATAAAATTTTTTTAAAAGGGCTGGAGAGATGGCTTAGTAGTTAAGACATTTGCCTGTGAAGCCAAAGGACCTAGGTTTGATTTCCCAGTACCCACGTAAGTCAGATGCACTAGGGGCACATGTGTCTGGAGTTCATTTGTAATCACTAGAGGCCCTGGCATGCCCATTCTCTCTCTATCTGTCTCTCCTCTCTCTATCTCTCTCTTCTTGCAAATAAATTAAAAAAAAAAAAAGAGTACATACATGAGCTGGGCGTAAAGGTGCACACATTTATCCCAGCACTCGGGAGGCAGAAGTAGGAGGATCGCTGTGAGTTCAGAGCCAACCCGGGACTACATAGTGAATTCCAGGTCAGCCTGGGCTAGAGTGAGACCCTGCCTCAAAAAATAAAAATAAAAAAGAGGGTGGGGTGTAGTGGCACACGCCTTTAATTCCAGCACTCAGGAGGCAGAGGTAGGAGGATCGCCATGAGTTCAAGGCCACCCTGAGACTACATAGTAAATTCCAGGTCAGCCTGAACTAGCGTGAGACCCTACCTCAAAAAAAAAAAAAAAAAAAAAAGGAAGGAAGGAAATAAAGAAGAGAGAGAGAGAAAGCAAGCAGGCCCTTGATTTTTATGCCTGATGTCTTGGGATTGATTCTCCAGTGCCCACTTAAAACCAGATGCACAAAGTGGTACATGTGTCTGAAGTTTATTTGCAGTGGCAGGAAGCCCTGGCACATTCTCTTCCTCTCTCTCTTATGCAAATAAATAATAATAAATTCAAAATTAAAAAAAGATAAGCCGGACGTGGTGGTGCATGCCTTTAATCCCAGCACTCAGGAGGCAGAGATAGGAGGATCACCATGAGTTTGAGGCCACCCTGAGACTACATAGTACATTCCAGGTCAGCCTGGACTAGAGTGAAACCCTACCTCAAAAAAGAAAAAGAAAAAGAGTTCATGAAATATTTACCCTCAGTTTAAAGACTATTATAAAGTTAATACCTGAGACGTCATTATCCAAGTCCAGAAAGAAAATGTCGGAGTTTGAAGTCAGGCATGGTGGTGCACACCTTTAATCCCAGCACTCAAGAGGCAGTGGTAGGAGGATCGCCATGAGTTTGAGGCCACTCTGAGACTACATAGTGAATTCCAGGTTAGCCTGAGCTAAAGTGAGACCCTATTTCAAAACAACAACAAAAAAAAGAAAAGAAAAAGAAAAAAGAAAATGTCAGGGCTGGGGAAGTATAGCTTTATGAAAGTAAAAAGATGGAAGGAAAGGAAGGCGAGAAGGGACAGGAAGGAAAGGAAAGGGAAATAAAGCCTGGAGTGTCCCCTAAGTTCCCTCTTACTTCTAGAAGAAACTAAGAGACTGTCCTAATTTTTTCTATGACTATTTCCTTTTTTCTTCTTTACTTTTTTCCCGGTACCAGGAATTATCCAGAGCCTCACACATGTTAGGCTATATCCCCAGCCCTCTTTTTACTTTTATTTTGAGACATGGTGTCACTAAATTTCTTAGGCTGGCCTTGAATTCTGTGGTTGAGGATGCCCTTCAACTATACATTCTCCTACCTTGGCCTCCAGAGTAGATGGAGTTACACGCCTGTAGTACCAGGCCCAGTCCAACCCCTCACCCTGACCTTCCTTCCTTTTCTCTTAATATAAAAATATTTATATTATGTATTTGAAAGAGAGAGAGAGAAATACAGAGAGAGGCAGATAGAGAGAGAGAATGGGTGTGCCAGGGCCTCCAGCCACTGCAAACAAACTCCAGACACATGTGCCACCTTGTGCATCTGGCTTATGTAGGTCCTGGGGAATCGAACCTGGATCCTTTAGCTTTGCAAACAAGCACCTTATCTGCTAAGCCATCTCTCCAGCCCCTTTTCTTTTCTTTAATTGAGGCTAGGCATGGTGGCACATATCTTTAATTCCAGCATTTGGGAGGCTGAGGTAGGGGGATCACTATGATTTTAAGGCCAGCCCGAGGCTACGTAGTGAATTCCAGGTTAGCCTCGGCTAGAGCAAGACCTTGAAAAAAATTAATTATTTTACCTATTTGCAAGCAGAGGGGAGGGATGAGCCACTGCAAACGAACTTCAGATGCATGTATCACTTTGTGCACCTGGCTTTACATGAGTACTGATGACCTGTACCTGGGCTGTCAGGCTTTGCAAGCAAGAGAACAAGAGCCTTTAACCACGGAGCCACCTCTCTAGTCCCCTTCCTTCTTTTCTCTTTCCATCTAGCTGGTGCTAGGGGTTGAAGCCAGGGCCTCCTGCATACCAGCTCAGTGCTCACTCACTGAGCTTCATTCCCAGCTTCTTTATTTTTTTTTAATGAAAAAGAAAAACTCCAGATGCGTGTGCCATCTTGAGCCCATGCATGATCCTGTGCACTGTGTCACATTGTGTGTCTGGCTTCCTTGGGACCTGGACAGTTAAATATGAGTTCTAAAGCAAGTGCCTTAACCACTCAGTCATCTCTCCAGCCCTTCATTCCCAGTTTTGTTTCCTTCCTTTTCTTTTTGTTCAAGATAGGGTCTTGCTCTAGACCAGGCTGAGCTGGAATTCACCATGTGTTCTCAGAATAGCCTTTAACTCACAGTGATCCTCCTATCTCCACCTCCGAAGTGCTAGGATTAAAGGCATGTACCACCACTCCTGGCTCTTAGCTTTCCTTTTTCTTTTTTTTTCTTTTATTTTATTTTTATTTATTTATTTGCAAGAGAAAGAGTGATAGACATAGACAGAGAGAGAATCACTGCAAATGAATTCATGATGCATTGTCACCTTGTGTATCTGGCTTATGTGGGTCTCAGGGAATTGAACCAAGGTCCTTTGGCTTTGCAGGCAAGCGCTTTAACCACTAAGCCATCTCTCCAGCCCCTATTTTTTTTTTTATTTTTAAGATTTTGTTTTTTTTTAATTTATTACAGAGAGAGAGAAAATGGGCACACCATGGCCTCTAGCCATTGCAAACAAACTCCAGACGCATGTGCCACCATGTGCAGTTGGCTTATGTGGGACCTAGAGAATGAAACCTGGGTCCTTAGGCTTCGCAGGCAAGCGCCTTAACCACTGAGCCATCTCTCCAGCCCCACGGAGCATTTTTAATTTGAAAGAGATGACAGAGAGGCAGATGGGAATAGCCCTCGTCATGTTGCCCTTAAGCTCGCGCCTATTTTCCCTCCTACCAGCAGCATGAGACAGACAGAGCTCCTTCTCTGCCCTATTGGACAAGGGGGAAAGTAGCAGAGTGACGGAGGTCAATCAGGCCTGGATGAGTGGTGTGGCCCTTTGTCCCCTCTGGACGGGTGACAGATTGGGGTGGGGGGTAGGCAGGATGCTAACGCAATCGAAGGATAGGCAACAGGAAAGTGGCAAGTGCTCTTGAAACTGCGTCCCAAAGAGGGGAGCCTGACCCTTCACCCTCAGTCTGCATGGGTTGAAAAATGAACTGATCTCCCTCTACTTTCCTGTCACCCCAGGAGGTCTGACAAGGAACATGTGAAAGCATAGCCCTAACATCAGGGCTGGGAAAACTAACCAAAAAGAACTGAGCGTGTATACAGAAATGGCTGTCTTGCAACTTCCCTTCATGGTTGAGACATTAGGAGAGGCTCTTGGGGCCCCAGCCTGGGTCACCTAGGTCCCTCAGAGATCCCCAAACTTTCATCACAACACTGGGGTGATTCTTTAGAGCATTAAGATAGTCAACAAATATTTACTTGGGGCTTCTAGATGCCAAGTGATCCAGAGAGACAGGAATTGCCTTCCTGCCCTCCTGGCAGGAGCAGAGCAATGACAAACACCACAGCTACATGTGCTCTGTTGCCTGCTGGAAGCTAACCAGCCTTCGGAGAGGAGCGTGTGGGTCTTGTATTAAAGGGGGTTAGCAAGGCAGGGTTGAGCAAGCCCTGGAAGTGTGAGAGGGAGCTAGCCCAGTACACAGAGTTCTAAGCAGGAGGACCAGCCAGTGCTAATGTCCCAGGCCCAGAGACCTGGGAAGAATGAGGGGTTGCTGTGTGCAAGCCTGTGGCTGGGGTGGGAGGTCGGGTAGGAGCGAGTTGCTAGGATCTTGGGGTCTCTGGTAAAGCAGGGTACTCTGGCAGACACACACTCCCTCATCCGAATCTGAAGTGGGTGTTATCATACCCGCTAGGCAAGTGAGGATCATGGTGTCTTGGGACTTGCAGAGTTGCTCACCAGCCCTCAGAAGGAGAGGCAGATGATGACCAGGTGCTCTGTAAGTGCTTTGGGGCAGGGGTTGGAATTTGTTAACCCTACTGCCGACCTATATTAACTCATCCTGTCCTCTAGTTTTTAAAATATTTTTATTTTACTATTTATTTGAGGGGGGAGGGAGACAATGGGCACACCAGGGCCTTAGGCCATGGCAAACAAATTCCACACATATGTGACACCCTGTGCATCTGATTTTACGTGGCTCCTGGGGAATGGAACCTGGGTCCTTTGGTTTTGCAGGCAAGTGCCTTAAGCACTAAGTCATCCCTCCAGTCTCCCCCTCCCCCCGGCTTTTGGTTTTTCAAAGTAGGTTTTCGCTCTAGCCCAGGCTAACCTGGAATTCACTATGTAGTCTCAGGCTGGCCTCAAACTCATGACTATCCTCCTACCTCCTGCCAAGTGCTGGGATTAAAGGCATATGCTACCATGCCTGGCCTGTCCTCTTAAAAATATTTTTTAATTAGTCATTTGAGAGATATTGAGAATATAGGCACACCAGGGCCTTTTGCTACTGAAAACGAACTCCAGACACATGTACTTTATGTGGGACTGGGGAATTGCCCAGAGCCAGCAGGCCCGGCAAGCCAGCACCTTCGACCACTGAGCCATCCCCCATCCCTTATCCCAGCTTCTTGTGGTTCTGTGAGGCAGACCTTTTCAGTGTCACTTTGAAGGTAAGGGAAAACAGGCCAGGAAGGTGACGGCATGCCAAGGGCACACTCATGGCTGGTGAGTGGGGCACACACAGAGGCAGCTGCAGATCTTGAGCCCCCTAGGGCCTTGGCTTCTGAAACTGTCCCAACCCCAGGTGCCTCCCATAAGTCCCTAACTAAAAATGTTTTCCTGAGCTTTTGTCTGTCCATAGTTAAAACCCAAACTTTGGCCTGGACTGAAGCCTCCCACACAGGGACTCGCACAAGCCCCACCCCATGCCAGCCAGAAGACAATACTCAATATTCCCAGAACCTCTTTCTCAATCTCCCAGGCCCTTTACTTGCAGGCCCAACCCCTTCCACACCCTAAGGGCACTGTCTCTCTAGGGCTCACCTCCTCCAGGCTGCCTCCTCAGACTGCCCCCTTACCAGTTTGCTCTCTCTCTCCCTCAGCCTTGCCTCAGTATCTCCTCCCAGCTCCTAGCTCCCCCTGTGCTCCAGTGGCCAGGAGATTTAAGACATCAAGAACACCCCAGCCTGCTCTGAATCCTGTCCCACCCCGTCTCCCGCTGACCAGGCCTGCAGATGGGGAGCTCACCTCCTGGCCACATCACTCAGACTCCTGCACCTCAAACCCACCACCACCCACAGCGACTTCCTTCTGCTAACCACGGGCAGTGCCACACCCCCAGCTTGCTCACTGGGAACAGGAGATGTTTCCCCACCCAGGCCCCCTCCTCCATGGAGCCCCTTCTGCCATCCCATGACTCCGGGCTCCCCTGGATCTTTCCCAGTAAACTGGTTCTGGGGCTTCCAGGCAAGTTCCTTCCCATCTCCAGAGCTTAGGCTCAGCTCTCTAGTGAAGGACCCACAAAAGCCGCTTTCTGGTGTTGTTCTCAAGATTGCAAGTCTCTGTAAACCTTTGTCTGGTATTCAGGAGGGGTCCCCATAGAGCATGGTTCCTCCACCAGCCTCCACAGTATATCCTGGGGCTTGCGGAGATTAGGAGTCTATAGTTCTGAAGAGCTTGATTTGAATCCTATCCCTGCCCCACATTTTCCATGTGTCTGAGTGAGTACTCTCTTCTGGGGCCTCAGAGTCTTCATCAGTCTTACGGGAGCAATGATAGGAGGTACCTCCTAAGAGTCCCAAAGTTTGATGAGGTGGTAGGACATCTGTGGAGGGGGGTACGTGGCAAGGCATCCCACTTTAGGAATTGCCTGGGTCCTCAGTCCCATAGAGCTCCTGCCCCAGGCCTTTCTGATGCCTCCTGGGAAAAGGAGCTAAGGAGCTGGAAGAAAAAAGAAGGCCTCTCTCTGCTATTGAGTGAGCCCCACCGGCCTAGGGACCAAGGTTATGTGTCTCTCACCCTCCACGTCTGATAGAAAACCTGCCAGAAGAAAGGTCCAGCCTGGAGCAGGGACCCTGAGGTAGGATAAGTAGGCCCTTTAAGAAGAAGGCCCCTTACTCGGGAGGCAGAGGTAGAAGGTCATGAGTTCAAGGCCACCCTTAGACCACAGAGTGAATTCCAGGTCAGCCTGGACTACAGCGAGACCTTACCTCAGACACACACACACAGGAGGGAAAGAAGGAAAACTAGGAGTTACCACTAGCTCTAGCTCCCACCATGAGCCCAGCACCTTGTTTTTTCAGTAAGGCTATGGATAGGATTAGCTTCACTTTATAGAAGAGAAATAGAGGTCCTTCTAGGCAGCACGGGCAGAAAGGGCCAGAGTCAAGATTTGACTCTAGTCTTGCCTTTCCTCAAAGCCCATGCTGGATGGGAAGGAAGCTGCCCGAGGATGTGTGCCTGAGGTCCGTGTGTGACCAGATACATGGCTCCTGAGGGCAGTGAGTGTGGTGCTGGATCCAACTTCGAATCCATGGGGCCGGGGCCATGGGAAGCGGCACTGGGATCTCTGCTGGTGTCGAGAGGCAGCCCCGGGGTACTGGAGCAAAAGGCTGGGCCTCGAAGGAGTTAACTGCATGAGGGGCTTGAGTGAATCAGAGGCTCCGAAGGCTACAGTGGAAATTCCCTGTACATGGCATGTGGTCACCCAGAAAAGGGAAATGGTGCTTTTCGGAGCAGAGGACAGTGGGGGGCTGGAGCCCAGGAGCAGGCGCCCGGCTGGGTGGGGCTCGCCAGGCTGTGGTGACCTCTGGGAAGAGGGAGACCAGAAGTTGCCAGGTCTCATTCTGCTATGGTGTGTTAACAGACCTTGATGGATGGATGGAGTTCACCAAGCCCAAAGCAAGAAAAAGCACTCCAGGCCATAGAAGCCAGCGAGGCCAGGGCACGGGGTGTGACTCAACATGGACAACTCAGCCACCCTGCTTTCCGGTCACCCCTGGCCTATTGCAAGCAGCCTCTCTCCTCTACCTCCTCGCCCTGTCTCAGACAACACTCATTTTTCCTCTCTTCGTCCCTTGAAACTCTTAGATCTTAATAACACATCTGCCTACCCCATGGGACTAAAGGTTTCCAAGATCAGAAATCGTGTATCAGCCATAGAAACAGTGTGTCCACAGCATAGGGCTGGCACCAAGTATGTGCTCGGTATTTGCGATGATTCAGAGAATTGCAATTTGAGGCTCAGAGAGACTAGGTGCACCTCTGTCAGCCAGCTTGGCTGTGGCTGAATGGGGCTCAGGCCAGGGCCTTTCCTCGGCTGAGACGTGGCGAAAGGAAAGACAGGGCAGGCAGATCCTTCCCTTGAGACAGGGCAGGGGGAGAAGACTGGGGCCACTAGGCATTGGCGATGTGGCCAGGGAAGGTGATGTGGCTCTGTGGTCTAAGGCCTGCTTCCTCCTTCAGCCTCAGACAGGTTCTACTCCTGCCCTGTCATAAGCTCTGAGAAATGTCCATTATCCCAGGCGGAGACTGAAGAGCAAGAGGCAGTCAGAGGAGAGGCCAAAGCATTGGGTTTTCCATTTTCCTGATGCAATCTACAATCTCTGGGCAGATGCTATGTGCCGTACATACATGGCTTTCTGTCAGAGCTTCAGTTTCCACTTCATGACAGATAATGGGACATTTTGTTTTAAGAGTTGCATAAACTAACTGCTATGAACTGTAAACTTGCTCACCATGGGTGGGGGCAGTCTACTCTTAGTAACAATTTTTGTTCAGTTTTTTTTTTTTTTTTCCCCTGAGGTAGGGTTTCACTCTAGTCCAGGCTGACCTGGAATGCACTATGTAGTCTCAGGGTGGTCTTGAACTCATGGCGATCCTCCTACCTCTGCCTCACAAGTGCTGGGGTTAAAGGTGTGCGCACCACGGCCGGCTCAATTTGTTTTTAAGACAGAGTGGGCTCGAACTCCCTATGTAGCAGAACTTGAAATTCAGATTATCCTGACCCCACCTCTGGAGTGCTGGGACTACTGGTCCCAACTGACTCAGTGCTGGGGTCAAACCCAGGGTCTCGTGCATGCTAGGCAAGCTGCATGCTCAGCCCCTCAGTAATGGCTTTTATGTCATCAGTTGTCTGTCCTGAAGCCTGCCTGACAGCTCCTAAGCAATGTTGAGCTGTGGTCTCAGCTGCACCAGCTCAGGTCTGCGACGTCTGTGTGTCCCTCACCAGCCTTACCATACACAAGACCGAAATCCAACTTGAGTAGAAAGATGGCCAAGGCCTCTTGCCCAGGAGCAACCTGATGAGGGCCCCAGGGGCCTCCTGACTCCTACATGTGCACTGGTAAGATCAGGTGCACAAAAGAAGCCACCCTTACTGGTCTCCTTGGGTGGAGACCAGCAACATGGTGACGGGCCACTGGGGTTGGAGCTTTTCCAAGCACGAAGGGGAACTGAGAACTGTAGGAATATGTTTGGGCAGGACAGGGTGGGCTGAGGCTGGTTGGAGGGGATGCTTCTAAGGGGCTCCTACTGATGGGGTTCTGGGGTAGAGGAGGAGACCTCCAAGCAGGTGCTGTGAGGTTGAGGGGGTCAGCATGAAGTGCTTGCATGAAGTCCAGAGGCTGGGCAGTGGGAGGCTGGGGAGCCCTGTGGGGAAGGAAAGAGGAAGCCATGGGGAGAGGGGGATGGGCCGTTGGGGATGGAGTAGGAGTGGGGGCTGGGGGCCTGGAGCCACTTTGGCCACAGACACTTCACTTCTCCCAGTTTCGGTTTGTAAATAGCCACTGGCTCTGTGCAGGAGGAATGGGCCCTGTCCTTCTGTGGCCTGTGTCCAGGGAGACCTGGAACTGAAAGGCTGCAGGCTCGGAGGCCTGGGTTTCCAAGGCTGTAGGCCGCATCCTACCCAGCCAGCCTTTGGTCTAAGGTTGGTGGGTTCTGGTGGGCCCAGCTCTGGGCAGCCCCGACCTGTGATCACTGAAGTGATGCAGCTGGGCTGGAGGAGCTACAGAACTTGATGACTTGGCCACATGGAGCTTATTTATAACTGGGCTTCTGTGGCCAGGACAGCTGCTGGGCCGCCAACTCAGCACTCAGGCTGAGCCAGGATACAGAATGGTGAGGGCCAGGCTGTCTAATGGTCCTTAGGGTCTGCACTTCCAAAGCCTCTTTGGCCTTTAGATTAGCGGGGAGTTTCTCGTGGGCTGATATCTCAGAACTTCTTGGACCAACGCTGTAGCTGAGTGTAGCCTGTGGGCTGGTCAGTTCCCAAGGGGCTCAGGCCTCAGCCTTCCTGCAAGATGTTGCTCCTGCAGAGGACAGATGCCGTCAGCAAACCCCACAAGAAGCAGAGTCATTCCCCTCCCCTTCTTGCAATATCGGTTTAGAAGCAAAACAAAATCACTTCGGGAAAAGGGTAGTGTTGAGCCCCAAGGCCTGACCCTAATGTTTATCCACTCGGGCAGAATGTCAAGTGGGGCGGGTACGGTCTGTCCCGAGACGCCTGGGTCATACCTCATGGGCCTCCACCCCCAGTCTCCTAAGGAAAGAAGGATGTGAGGGGGTGTCAAACCCTGTCCCAAGGCTTGCGGGGATGATGGCTCTTCTAGATCAACCTGTCACCTACTACTGTCCCTCTGTCGCATCAATGCCCAGTCCGTAAGACTTGGTCCTGGCCTGCTCCACCTCCTCTGTCTTTTCCTTACCTCCTTCCTGCCTCTACAATGCCTGTTTGTACCAAGGCCCCATCTGGATGTCCCACCGCTCCTGAAGCTGAAGGCTGCCCCCCCCACCACCACCTAAGCTGAGGCTCTTGGGATGTGAAGTTCAGAGGACGTCGGAACTAGAGCAGAAATGGGTTAGGGATCTCCTATCACGGCCGCTGTGATACTATACAAAATGGGAAAACAAGGCCTGCAGCGTGCCAGAGACAGACAGCGGCATTTAGGGAGGGAGAGACGCCGCCAAACCCAGAACCACGTGCCCTCACTCCCAGCCTGGAGGAGTCACCCCTGGGTGCTGGCCTCCTGAGCCACCTGCCTCTTGGCCAGAACCATGGCTTACTCGGCCCCTCTCTTGGCAGCCACTGTTGGACGAGGGCAGGCGGGGGCTCGGCGTGTGGGCGGACTCGAGCTACTCCTTACCCAGATCTCTGCCCTGGGGGTGCTGCGCCCCGCAAACCCTCTGGGCAGGGGCAGGGTGCCCAGCCTGGAGCCACCCTGGCTGCAGCTGCTGGCCCCTGTTTCCACACAGGCAGCGGCAGGCGGGCGCCTGAGAAAACAGGAAGCGCTCGGCCACCACAGGAAGCGTGTGCGCGCGGCCTGCCCGCCCCCGGCCCATTGCAAAACGCCAACAGCTCGGCGACCACAGCCCCGCGCGGGGCTGGGAGGAACGCTCGCGCTGGGAGTGGACGCCGGGCCCGCGCCTACGGGCAGCGCCGGGCCTCAGGGTGATGCCCAGGAGCAGCCCAGACTTTCCCCAGCCCGTGGGCCTCTGGTTTTCGTTCCCCTGGGTCCTCAGCTAACCCCAGGCTGGCCCGAGCTAGGCCTGTCGTGGGGTCGGGGTGGGGGGGGGGGTCACCGAGAAGCCATTCCTCTGATCTGGTATTTGGCATTTGAAGAGTCGCCTTCAGGCCCTGACCTGGCTCCATTTCCAAGCCTCGCTACACCCCCACCACCCCAGGGAGCCGGTTGCTGTCAAAGCCACACCTGCGTCACCCTCTGCCTAGCCAAGTCTTTGCCTGCCCTGCCTTCTGGAGGCCAGGGCCCCTCCCATCCTACCCTGCCTGCCAGACTCACCTCTAATTCCTGGCCCCCAGGCCCAGCCCTTGGAAGGAGATGGGAGTCCAGCTTGGGAGGAGGCCTGTGTTCCTCCAGCCCTGGGGGACAGCAAGGAAAAGAGAAGAGAGCAGAGCATTTCATGGCTATAATAAATCAAAGGGGGAAGTCGAAGCAGGAGAAATAAGAAACTTCCCTAGCCTGGGCACAGGGACCTGTCAGACAGCAGCCCTGGGGCACCCCACAGCCTTGTGTCCTTCCTCCTGCCTTCCTGGCCAGTGCCAGGTTTCTCCTTGGGTCTAGACACCCTGCCTGCTCAAAGACCCCTGCACAGGCATCCAGCCACCCTCCTCACTGTGCTCCCTGAGGCTAGGTGCCTCTGTTTCTTCACTGAGTTTCCTCCTAAGAGGCACAGAAATCCCCATACTGGTGGTGGCGCACGCCTTGAATCCCAGCACTTGAGAGGCAGAAGTAGGAGGATCGCAGTGAGTTTGAGGCCACCCTGAGACTACATAGTGAATTCCAGGTCAGCCTGGGCTAGAGTGAGACCGACCCTACTTCGAAAAACAAAACAAAAGGAGAGAGAGAGAGAGAGAAGGGAGGGAAGGAGGGAGGGAGGGAGGAAGAAAAGAAAAGAAAAGAAAAGAAAAGAAAAGAAAAGAAAAGAAAAGAAAAGAAAAGAAAAGAAAAGAAAAGAAAAGAAAAGAAATCCCCAGACTGTCATCCCAGGATGTCAGGCTGCCCAGCAGAAACAGTGAAGGTGAATGATGGACCAAGGACCTTAGGGGACAAAGAAAGGGGTGAAGCCACCTGAGAACTGCTAGTGAGACTCTTGGGGCTCTAAGGGCAAATGTTGGTGAGAGAAGATGAGAGACAGGGGCTAAGACTAGGAGCAGAGGTGGGACTGGTCCTGGACAGTGACAACAGACAGCCACTTTGTCCCTGTGTCTCTCTTCTCCCAGGCCCTGGAGGCAAGGAGACAAGTACTTTATCCGCTGAGTGATCTCCCCAGCCAATGTGTGGATTTTTCTCTTCTTTTCTTTTTTCTTTTCTTTTTTCTTTTCTTTTCTTTCCTCCCTCCCTCCCTTCTTTCTTTCTTTCTTTTTGGTTTTTCGAGGTAGGGTCTCACTCTAGCCCAGGCTGACCTGGAATTCACTCTGTAGTTGCAGGGTGGCCTCAATCTCATGGTGATCCTCCTACCTCTGCCTCCCAAGTGCTGGGATTAAAGGCATGTGCCACCACACCCAGCTTTTATGTGTGGATTTTTTTGCAAGGAGAGAGAGAGAGCGAGCAAAAGGGAAGAAGGGAGGGAGAGAGAGAGAGAATGGGCATACCAAGGCCTCTTGCTACTGGAAACAAACTCCAGATACATACACCACTTTATGCATCTTGCTCTAACATGGGTAGCGGAGAGTCAAACCCAGGCCACTAGGCTTTACCAGCAAGCACCTTTAACTGCTGGGCCATCTCTCCAGCCCCTCAAAGAAGAAATTTCAGAAAAAGATTTAGAGTTTTGGGGTCAACTATGAGCAACATCCTCTTGCTCAAGAAAGAGCCTCTCCTTTTGCTCCTCCTCATAAATTAAAAAATAAATAAATAAATCAATATATAAATATATATATATGGCTGTTGGTGTACATGGATGCCTCTACTTGCAGCCCTTCTCTCTGCTGTCACAGGGTGTGGGAGCTTTTGTAGCCCCATTTCCTTAGCAAAGGAGCAGGATAGTACCACTTCACTAACAACCTTGTCAGGCAAGAAAAAAGATTGCTGGAGTCAGGGCTGGAGAGATGGCTCAGCAGGTAAAGGCACTTGCTGGTAAAACCTAGTGGCCTGGGTTTGATTCCCCAGTACCCATGTAAAGCCACATGCACAAAGTCGTGCCTGTATCTGGAGTTTGTTTGCAGTGGCCGGATGCCCTGGTGTGCCCATTTTCTCCCTCTCTCAAATAAATAAATAAACTATTTTTTTTTAAATGTTGGACATGAAGCTGGATGTGGTGGCCCAAACCTTTGAAACCAGCACTTGAGAGGCAGAGGTAAAAAGTGTTGGAATCACACAGACCCCAGAGCATGTGCCATGTGTGACCCTTGCTAAGTGGCTTTACCTCCCCAAGCCTCAGTTTCCTCATTTGGAAAGCTGAGGGAATGCTCACCTCAAAAGTTTGCCAGGCAAAGTTGTGGGTTGGGCCTCCAGTGATCGCGTGGCTAACATCATACCGCAGACTCCCTCCTGCCTCCTCCCAGAAGTCCCCACTTCCTCCCTCCCCTCCCTGCCTCCCTCTCACCTGACTGAGTCAGGTGAGAACCTGGGCTCCCTGCTCTTCCCTGAGCACCCCAAGGCCCCTGGCCTTGCTCTGACCCTTCCTGGTCTGGAAGAAGGCCAGAGCTGGGCTTCTTAGCCTTTAACCAAGGGGCTCCCCCTTGGGGACAGGGACCGTGGAAGCTTTAGCTTCTGCCCTGGCAGAATGGGCTCCTCATTTCTGTTTGCACGCTTTGCCCACTGTGCCGGTTTTAATATCTCATGGCATTCACCAGACCTTTTACACCCATGATATCTTTAGTTCTTGCAGCTGCAGGATTAACTCCATTTCTCAGGTGGGAAAACTGAGACTCAGAGGGGAGGAGTAACTAGAGCAGCGTGACCTAGCTGGAAAGGGAAGCTGAGACAACTCAGTCCTCCCATTAATAGCACAGCAGAAAACAGCGTCTTTTCCCTCACTTTTTATTGGCAATTTTCATACATGTACCTAATGTATTTTGAGTATAATCCTCTCCCACTACCATTTTTTGCCTCCACTTACACCCCCCTTCCACTGAACCACATTCTTCTTTCCAACCAGACTCTTGGTTTTTATATATACACATGTTTCTATTTTATTTATTTATTTGAAAGAGAGAGAGAGAGACAGTGGACACATGAGGGTCTCCAGCCATTACAAACAAACTCCAGACGCATGTGCCATCTTGTGTGTTTGGCTTACATGAGTCCTGGGGAATCAAACCAAGATCCTTTGGCTTTGCAGGCAAGTGCCTTAATCGCTAAGCCATCTTTCCAGCCTCCTTTTTTTTTTTTTTTAATTTATTTGAGAGATAAGAGAGAGAGAGAGAAGCAGATAGAGAGGAGAGAATGGGCACATAAGGGCCTCCAGCCACTGCAAACAAACTCCAGATGCATGCACCACCACCACATGCATTTGGCTTATGTGTGTCCTGGGGAATTGAACCTGGGTCCTTTGGCTTTACAGGCAAGCACCTTAAACACTAGGCCATTTTCTAGCCCTAGAGACAGAATTATTTACAAACTTTCAGAAGTTTGAGTTTTTCATCCTGGTGTCATCTAGCCTCCATAGTTTCTGATGGGAAATCAGCTATTAATGTTAGTATCCCCTGTATGTGATGAGTGATTTCTCTCTGGGTATTTTCAGTATTGACTTTTTGTCTTTGAGTTTTGGCAGCTTGATTATGATGTCTTAAGTATAGATTACTTTAGGTTGTATTTCTTTTCTTTTCTTTGGTGGTTGGGGTGGGTTGAGGTAGGGTCTTGCTCTAGCCCAGGTTGACCTAGAATTCATTCTGTTGTTTCAGAGTATCTGTACTTTTTATTATCATTGTTATTGTTTTTATTTTAGAGAGAGAGAGAGAATTGGCGTGCCAGGGCTTCAGCCACTGTATTTGAATTCCAGATGCTTGTGCCACCTAGTGAGCATGTGCAACCCTGCACTTGCCTCACCTTTGTGTGTCTGGCTAACTTAGGATCTGGAAAGTTAAACCTAGGTCCTTAGGCTTTGCAGGCAAGCACCTTAACTGCTAAGCCATCTCTCCAGCCCCTATACTTCTTTTTCCAAAAGTATTTTTATTTATTTGCAAGCAGAGATTGATAGAGAGAATGGGCATGCCTGGGTCTCCATCTGCTGCAAATGAACTTCAGCTGCATGTGCCACTTTGTGCATCTGGCTTAACATGGGTTCTGGGGAATCGAACCTGGGTCCTTAGACTTTGCAGGCAAGTGCCTTAACCTCTAAGCCATGTCTCCAGCCCACAACCAGTCCCTCTTCTATTTTGATGACTTTTTTTTTTTTTTTCTTTTTGAAGTAAGGTTTCACTCTAGCTCAGGCTGACCTGGAATTCACTATGTAATCTCAGGCTGGCCTCAAATTTATGGCAATCCTCCTACCTCTGCCTCCCGAATGCTGGGATTAACGAAGTGTGCCACCACACTCGGCTTTACTTTGATGCCTTTTAAGATTTTTTATTCACTCAGAAGGCAGAGGAAGGAGGATCACTTGTGAGTTTGAGGCCAGCCTGAGACTACATAGTGAATTCTAGGTCAGCCTGGGCTAGAGTGAGACCTGAAGCCATCTCTCCAGCACAAAAAATTTTTTTTTGAGGCAAGCCCAACAGACTGGCTTTTTTTTTTTTTGAATGAGAGAGCGGCAGAGAAAGAGAGAGAGAATTGGTGCACCAGGGCCTCCAGCCACTGTACTTGAACCACAGGCATGTGCAACACTGTGTGCACATGTGTGACCTTGTGCATGGATCTTGTATGTCTGGCTTATGTGAGATCTGGCGAGTTGCACATGGATCTTTAAGCTTCGCAGGCAAGCATTTTAACTGCTAAGCCATCTCTCCAACCTCTAAATATATACGTATATATATTAATTGTTTTTAAAATACCATATTTTATTCACATTTTACAAAGGTGTGCAGAAAGGGGAAGGCTGGGAGGTAAGAGGAGATATAATGTAGAGAAGTACACCATGTGGAGACCAAAAGCCCATGTGGGCCACGTGTGGCCCAGGAGTCCATGTGACCAGATAGGAATTGGGGGAAAAGTGTGGGAAGAAAAGAGAAAAGAAAGTTTAAGGAGCTCCTACCATGTGAGGAGCTGGAAGGGATAAAGAACCCATGTGGATACTTGGGCTGCAAGGCCACTGGAAAATCCTACTGGAACTGAGCTGATAACCTCCTCCATGTAGACCAGATGACAGAAAGCTGGAAGAAGCCATTCTGCATGCAATTCAATGGGAGGAAGAGAAATCATCAGTGAAGATACTCAACAGTGAACACTACAAGTCTTATATTTGGCCAACCAAGCCAAATGAGCCAACAGGTGCAATAGTGGCACGTCTGTCATGGTGGAAATGAGCTGCTCTCTAATTGGACTAGAGGCCTGCTCCATGGGAGGGAATACATCCCTGATACTGAAAACTTAAAACAGGGGTAGTCATGATCCCTAGGGGTATAACATCTGCTGCTGTCTGGCTAAATGTATATACTATGCTTATCAAACTGCCCTGTAAGCACTTCTCTTAATATTCATACCCTTATATTATGCTACTCTCACTTTTGGTAGAGAATCTTCTCTTTTCAGATGGCAGTGACCTTGGAACGACCATGAAGGCATCATGGTGCTGGAAAGAAGTGACTGCAGTGCTCAGTACTGCAATATCTCTATCACACCTTCCAAGGCTCAGAGTCTAATGCGGAAGAGGTGGTGGAAAGAATGTAAGAGCCAAAGGAAGGGTAGGACTCCTTACAACGTGCTCCCTCCAGACATAAAATGGCCTGGATATCCATGACCTCACAGTGCCTGACACTACCTACACAAGACCATCATAAGAGGAGGAAAAGATCATGACATCAAAATAAAAGAGAGACTGATTGAGAAGGGGAGGGAATATGATGGAGAATGGAGTTTCAAAGGGGAAAGTGGAGGGAGGGAAGGTATTACCATGGGATATTTTTTATAATCATGGAAGTTGTTAATAAAAATTTGGAGAAAAAATTCAAAAAGGAAGAAAGGAAAAACAGAAAAAGGAAAAGCCAATAATTATTTTTAAAAAAGAACCCATGTGAAGAGTAAGGACTAGGGGGCCCTCCTGGCTTGAGCCTGGGCTGAGCCAGCCCAGCCTAGGGAAAAACTAACCAACAGCTTGAAGTTCCCAAGTGTTCAGAGAGAAATATATATTATATATATAATTTTTTGAGGTAGGGTTTCACTCTAGCCCAGGCTGACCTGAAATTCACCATGTAGTTTTAGGGTGGCCTCAATCTCATGGCGATCCTCTTACCTCTGCCTCCCGAGTGCTGGGATTAAAGGCATGCACCACCACGCCCAGGTAAATATATATACATTTTTTAAAAAAGAAGACATTGGGCTGGAAAGATGGCTTAGGGGTTAAAATACTTGCTTGCAAACAAAGAAAAGCTGGGCATGGTGGTGCACACCTTTAATCCCAGCACTCAGGAGGCAGAGTTAGATGGATTGTTATGAGTTCAAGGCCACCCTGGAACTACATAGTGAATTCCAGGTCAGCCTTGGCTAGAGTGAGACCCTACCTCAAAAAAACAAACAAAAGCTGGGAATGGTGGCACACGCCTTTAATTCCAGCACTCGGGAGGCAGAGGTAGGAGGATCGCAGTGAGTTCAGGGCCACCTTGCGACTACATAGTGAACTCCAGGTCAGCCTGGGTTACAGTGAGACCCTACCTTGAAAAGCAAACAAACAAAAAAAACCCAACAAAGCCAGGTGTAGTGGCGCACACCTTTAATCCCAGCAGACGTAGGAGGATCGCAGTGAATTTGAGACTGACTACATAGTGAATTCCAGGTCAGTCTGAGCTAGAGTCAGACCCTACTTTAAAAAACAACAATAAGGGCTGGAGAGATGGCTTAGCGGTTAAGCGCTTGCCTGTGAAGCCTAAGGACCCCGGTTTGAGGCTCGATTCCCCAGGACCCACGTAAGCCAGATGCACAAGGGGGTGCACGCATCTGGAGTTCATTTGCAGTGGCTGTCTCCTCAGTGCTGTTTTTTATTATTACTATTATTATTATTATTTGTTTGTTTGACAGAGAAAGAGAAAGCAAGAGACAGAGAGAGAGAGAGAGAGAAAGAATGGGCACACCAGGGCCTCTAGCCACTGCAAAGGAATTCCAGACATGTGCGCTGCCTTGTGCATCTGGCTAATGTGGGTCCTGAGGAATAGAACCTGGGTCCTTTGGCTTTGCAGGCAAATGCCTTAACTGCTAAGCCATCCCTCCAGCCCCTGAATGCTGTTTTTGTTGAGACAGGGTCTCATGTAGCCCAGCCTGGAACTTGCTAGGGTGCTAAGGCTGGTCTTGAATTCCTGATCCTTCTGCCTAAATATCCTCCACAGTTCCGGGATTTCAGGCTTGTCATTCATGTGCCATCACAGCCCAGCCCACATAGTTTTCTCTTCCTTTCTTTCTTTCTTTTTCTTTTGAGATAGAGTCTGATGTATCCCATGATGGCTTCACTCACTGTGTAGAGGAGTACTATGATCTAGAACTTCTTCCTCCTTAATGGCAAGGATAGAACCCAGGGCTTCCATCATGCTAGGCAGGGGCTGTACAACTGAGCCACAATACCAGCCCAACATGCAACTTTTGATCCTCCCACCTCTACCTTATGACTGCTGGAACTACATGAACCACTCATGCTGGGTCTGATGCTGGGACTGACCCCAGGGCTTCATGCATTTTAGGCAAGCACTCTATGGACTGAACTACATAACCAGATTGTTTCCTTTTTTTTTTTTTTTCCCAAATTTATTTTTATTTGAGAGAGAGGGAGAAAGAGGCAGAGAGAGAAAGAATGGTTGCACCAGGGCCTCCAGCTGTTGTAAACGAACTCCAGATGCATCTGCCACCTTATGCATTATGTGTTTCCTGGGGAATTGAACCTTGGTCCTTTGACTTCGCAGGCAAATGCCTTAACTGCTAAGCCATCTTTCCAGCCCAACCAGCTTGTTTTTGTTTAAATGGTTCCTGAATTGAATGCAGTTGGTTAGGAGGTATAACCTTTTTTTATTTTTTCTTCCAATACTGGAGTTCTAACTCAGGGCCTTGAACATTTTACCACTGAGCTATAGTACCAGACCCCCTTTCTGGAGTTTGTTTTTTGGCATGTGTGTATGATATGTGTACGTGTGTACATGTGTGCATGATGTGTGTGTGTTCATGTGTAAGTGCACGTTGCTGCAATGCACATGAAGATGAGAGGACAACTTTGAATGTTGGGTTTTTCCTTCCACCTTGGGTCTCTCATTGTTCACTGACTCATTCATCAGGCTAGCTGGACCACAAACTTCAAAGGATTCTCCTGTCCCCACTTTCCTTCTCTCCATAGGCCTCCAGTCATACTAGACCTGTGTCTGAGTTCTGAATTCAAGTACTTTTGTGGCAAACAGTTTATCCATTGAGCCATCTCCCCAGCCACACACATGCAAGCATACGCTTTCCTTCTCTTGCTTTCGTATTATATATTATATATTATATCGCTCTCATAAATAATAAATGTTTAGAGGCAGAATCTCACTCCTGAGTGCTGGGATTAGAAGAGTAAGTCACCATGCCTAGATCCCTGTTTTATTTTTCAAGTTAGGGTCTTGCTCTAGCCCAGGCTGACCTGGAAGTCACTATGTAGTCTCAGGCTAGCCTCAAACTCCCAACCATCTTCCTATCTCTGCCTCCTGAGTGCTGAGATTTGCCCGAGGTGGGGGAGGGAAGAGAGACAGAATGGGCACAGTAGGGCCTCTAGCTGCTATAAACAAACTCCAGAGACATGCACCACTTTGTGTATCTGGCTTTACTTGGGCACTGGAGAATCAAACTTGGGTTGTTAAGCTTTATAGTCAAGTGCCTTAACTGCTGAGCCATCTCTCTAGCTTCCTATTTTCTTTCTTTTTTTTTTTTAAGGTAGGGTCTTGCTCTAACCCAGACTGACCTGGCATTCACTATGTAGTCACAGGGTAGCCTTGATCTCATGGCAATCCTCTGATCTATGCCCAAGTGATGGAATTAAAGGTGCGTGCCACCATGTCCAGCCTTGCTTATTTTATTTTTAAGACAAGGTCGATTGTATTTCCAGGCTAGCCTTGAACTTCCTAGGTAGCTGAGGCTAGCCTTGAACTCCTGATTCTCCTGCCACCATGCCAAGCTCCCATTCTGAATTTTGTAATAATTGTTCTTCCTAGGAACCTACAGCTGGAATTTTTCCAATTCTGACATCCTCTATCCTGGATCAAGAGGAGCAGAAGAATCTGGAAATAGGTCCCCAGTAGAGAGCTGTGAAGAGGTGGCCATTAGCCTGGTGATACTAACACACTAAAGGCTCCAAGTCATTTTCTAAATATTGCTCATGGTTCATAAAGAAATTTATTTCTGGCTTCTTTTTGCATGTGGTGGTGACTGGTCATCAAAGTACTGAGAGCAAGTGAAGGTTGGATGCTCAGCATTATATGAGATATCTATATTACCCCCTCCAAGGCCCAAAGAACACTGAAGATGAGAGGGTAGAAAGAAAGTAAGAGCAAGCTGGGCATGGTGGCACGCGCCTTTAATACCAGCACTCAGGAGGTAGAGGTAGGAGGATCGACAAGAGTTCGAGGACACCCTGAGACTACATAATGAATTCCTGGTCAGCCTGAGCCAGAGAGACCCTACCTCGAAAAGTAAAAAAAAAAAAAAAAAAAAGAAAGAAAGAAAGAATGTAAGAGCCAGAGGATGGGGAGGAGTGCTTTGGAACAATGTCTTCTTTGTTTCTTTTATTTTTAATATTTTTATTTATTTGAAAGTGACAGAAGATTGCCATGAGTTCAAGGCCTTGGGAGGGGGAACAAAGCAAAACAAAAAACCCAATAAATGAAATATGGGGCAGCTTCCTTGATTAAGAAGCCTTTCATGGGATGGAGAAATGGGTCAGCTGTTAAGATTTTTGCCTGCAAAAACTATTGACCTGGGTTTGATTCCCCTAGTACCCACATAAAGCCACATGCACAAAGTTGTGCATGTGAGTTCTTTTTTTTTCTGAGGTAGGGGCTTACTGTAGCCCAGGCTGACCTGGAATTCACTCTATATTCTCAGGGTGGCCTTGAACTCACAGCAAACCTCCTACCTCTGCTGGGATTAAAGGCGTATGCCACCATGCCTAGCGCATCTGGAGTCCTTTAGCAATGGGAGGCCCTGGTGAGCCCATCCTCTCTGTCTGTTTCTCGTCTATCTCTCTGTGCTTGCAAATATATATAACAATATATATAACAATATATATATATATAACAATAGATAGATAGATAGATAGATAGATAGATAGATAGATAGATAGATAGATAAAAAAATGGATTTTTATTTATTTGAGAGCGACGAACAGAGAGAGAAAGAGGCAGACAGAGAGAATGGGTGCCCACGGTCTCTAGCCACTGCAACCGAACTCCATACGCGTGCGCCCCTTGTGCATCTGGCTATCATGGGTCCTGGGGAATCTAGCCTCGAACCGGGGTCCTTAGGCTTCACAGGCAAGTGCTTAAACGCTAAACCATCTCTCCTGCTCTGGGAGATGGCTCAGTGGATAAAGTGATGTAACTCTGAGGACCTGAGTTTGAGGACCTGAGTTTGAGGACCTGAGTTCAGATCCCCAGACTTCATATGAAAAAAAAAAAAAAAAGCTGGAGGCAGAGACGGGAAAATTTCCTGCAAGCACACAAAAGGAACAGTGAACCAAACACACACACACGCACACACGCACGCTCGCTCGCCTGGCTGGAAGAGAAATGCCTGGACTGGCTTGCACAGCTTCCGAGCTCTGCCCAGGAGGAGTTGTACGGATGAACGGATGAGGACGCCCGGGTCCACAGCCTTCCCAGCCTGAGCCCCAAACGGGAATAACTCAGGCTGTTTGCACTTCACTGCACCGGGGAGGGAAGGCCCAGGGCCACGAACCGGAGCGGCAAGTGAAGCCGGGCTGGAAGAAGTGGAAGGCGCGGGCCTGCACGGCTGGGGCTGCAGTCCCCAGAAGCTCCACTGCCCCTGCCCTCTGTCGCGTGGGGACATTCTGTCCCGGCTTTGTCCCCCCTGCTGTATCTCTGGGCGACACCCTGTCCCATGCTGTTCTCTGACGCTCCCAGGAGAGGAGTCCAAACACTGTCAAGGGTTCCCTGTGTGGAGCTGGGACGCTGAGAGAGCTCGACTTGACCTTCCCCCCTTGCCCTGGAAGGAGGGGGGCAGTCAGCAATTCTGTGTTCATGATTATGTAACCTTTGCCTGAAGAGTTCACCCCCAGATTGTTTAAGCTTCAGGCTCCACAGAACCCAAATCTGCTCGCTGGCTGCGAGTTTGCTAAGTGGCACCCCCATACATCGGGGACCAGTGAACCCTGACAGGAAGGTGCAGCAGGGGCGGCGAGGGCCTCCGGGTACATGTGGCTCAACATTCACAACGGGTCCAAAACTCTCCGAGGGCCTCCACGTCTGCACTCGTCCTAGCCCCACATCGCTGTGGCGGAAAACGGGGCTCCTCGCCCCATTGTCCCGCGCAGAGAAGTGAGGCTGGGAACCCTGCTGTCGCTCGTCCAGAGGCCCGGGAGCGAGCACGGCCCCATTCCCCTAAGGCGCCCTTAGGTCTCCGGGCTGACGGTGACCCCGCGGGGGGCGGGGGGCGAGGCGAGCAGGGGAGGGGCCGCCGCGTCCCCGCACTGTCTCACCGCAGCACCGACCTCGGCCTTATCGGCTCCGGCAGCTTCCGGACCAGCAGCCGCGCCGCCGAGGCCCGGGCACCGCCCCGCCTCGGGAGGGCCGGCCCGAGGGCCCTGGGAGCCGAGCCGAGCCGAGCCGAGCCGAGCCGAGCCGAGCCGGGCCGAGCCGAGCCGAGCCGAGCCGAGCCGAGCCGAGCCGAGCCGAGCCGAGCCGGGCAGAGCCGAGCCGAGCCGAACCGGGCAGAGCCGTGCCGAGCCGAGCCGGGCAGAGCCGTGCCGAGCCGAGCCGGGCAGAGCCGAGCCGAGCCGGGCAGAGCCGAGCCGAGCCGAGCCGGGCCGAGCCGAGCCGAGCCGAGCCGAGCCGAGCCGAGCCGAGCCGGGCAGAGCCGAGCCGAGCCGAGCCGGGCCGAGCCGAGCCGAGCCGGGCGCGGAGGGCGACCCCAGGTGCGCGGCAGAGGGCACCAGCCCCCTGGCACCGGGCCCCCTGCATCCCTCCCCAGCCCACGGATGCTCCCCGAACCAGACTGCCCCGCGGCTCGTCGGTCCACACTGGGGTCCTGAGTGGCCCGCCTCGGCCCGACGCACTTGCTGACACGCACAGCCGGGTGCGCACTCTCCGCACGGGCGTGGCGGGGAGGAGAAAGGTGGCCACACCTCAGAGAAAGTGAAAAGCAAGCCACAAGGCTAGAGATGTCTGTTGTGTCTCCACGGGAGAGGTCACGCCCAGAAAACTATACAGCACTCTTGCCTGGCATGGGGTGGGGGGAATAAAAGAGCAAGAAATCCAACCAAAAGACTCGCCAACAAAAGAGGAAACAGTGTCCAATAAACACCTAAGGGATGCTCTTCCACCTCCTTGGCGAGGAGGGAGATGCAAATGCAGACCACCTTGAGAGGCGGTCTTGCTCCAACCCTTTGTCGGACAGCATGAGCCACAAGAGATGGGCCCGGTGGCTCACGCCCGTAATGCCAGTGCTCAGGGGTTTAGCTCAAGAGTTCAATGCCAGGCTGGGCTACATGGTGAGTTTCAGCCAGCAGCTTACAGTGAGAAGCCGGCTCAAACCAAACAGAACAAAGCAAGCCTGCAGCATCAGGAGCTGGAGAAAAGGTGGGTGCCTGGGGTGACAGTATGGCCACGGTGCTGCCTGTTACCACACAACTCAACAGCTGTGGAGCTACTTGAAAAAACCATCCAGCCCTAGCCTACAAAGCTGGAGGTTGACTCTCGAAGCCAGCATATCCTCCAGACATAAAATCGAAGAAGGCTTGGGCTGGAGAGATGGCTTAGCAGTTAAGCACTTGCCAAGGACCCCGGTTCGAGGTTCAATTCCCCAGGACCCACGTTAGCCAGATGCACAAGAGGGCGCACGTGTCTGGAGTTCGTTTACAGTAGCTGGAGGCCCTGGCACACCCATTTTTTTTTTCTCTCTCTGCCTCTTTCTCTCTCTGTCACTCTCAAATAAATCATAATAAATAAATAAAATAAACCAAAAAAAATTAATCTAAGAAGACTGTTCCTCTGCTCCAAAATAGACACAGCCCAGTGAGGTGATGCTCCACCTTTAATCACAGCGCTCCTGAGGCTAAGGTTGGAGGAACATTGTGAGTTCGAGGACAGCCTGGGACTACAGAGTGCCAGGCCAGCCGGGGCTAGAATGAGACTCTACCTAGAAAAAAAGGAAAAGAAAAGGGCGGGGGAGTTGGGGAGAGGGCTGGAGAGATGGCTCAGCCGTTTAAGATGCTTACTGGTAAAGTCTGACAGCCTGGGTTCAATTTCCCAGTACCAAGGTAAAGCCAAATGCTCATGTGGTACATGTATTTGGAGTTCATTTGCGGTGGCTAGAGGCCCTGATGCACCCATACTCAATTTCTCTCTCCGTCTGCTTATTTCTCTCCCTCTCAAATAAATACATAAATACGTTAAAAAGAAACCGGGCGTGGTGGCGCACACCTTTAGCTCAGCACTCGGGAGGCAGAGGTAAGAGGATCGTGGTGAGGCCACCCTGAGAATGCAGAGTGAATTCCAGGTCAGCCTGAGCTAGAGTGAGACCCTACTTCGAAAAACCAAAATAAGTAAATTAATTAAATTAAATAAAAATAAATATGTTAAAAAGAAAAAGAAAGGGCTGGAGAGATGGCTTAGCAGTTAAGCGCTTGCCTGTGAAGCCTAAGGACCCCAGTTCAAGGCTCGATTCCCCAGGACCCACGTTAGCACAAGGGAGCGCACGCGTCTGGAGTTCTTTTGCAGTGGCTGTGCGCGCCTATTCTCATTCTCATCTCCCCTCTCTCTCTGCCTCTTTCTCTCTCTGTCACTCTCAACTAAGTAAATAAAAATGAACCAAATTAAGAAAAAGACAATCCTGATCTTGCCCCCAAGGTCTGGAGGAGGCCCCTGTAGGGTCTGGCTATGTTCACCCTCCTTTTGGGTCCCTTTCCTTCCCTACCCCCCGCTGGGGTTGCTGCGTGGGGGGCCGGCACATCCTAGCGGGCAGCCCTGGGTGTCCGCTGCCTCAGGGATGCTCCAGCCACCCTGGCAGCAGCCCTGGCTTCCTGCCTCCTACCCCTGCCTGCCAAGGGCCTGCTCCCTCCCAAGAGAACCCAAAGTCTCACTGTGTAATTCCAAGTGACCTTTCTACATTTATAGCAGTGTTGAAAACCCACGTGTTTTACATAGAGAACCTTCCCAGACCCCTGTCCCCTCCCCATCCCAACAAAAGGTTTTCAAACCCTTAGGGTTTCTGGGTCAGGCAGAAATGGCTGATGGATAGTGTCAGCTGCAGCAAATGACTCCAACAAGCAGCTACTAGAGGGAATAAACATTTAAAAAAAACATTTGCCAGGTGTGGTGGTGCACGTCTTTAATCCTAGCACTCAGGAGGCAGAGGTAGGAGGATCGCTGTGAGTTTAAGGCCACCCTGAGACTACAGAGTGAATTCCAGGTCAGCCCGGGATTGAGTGAGACCCCTACCGGCCCCCCCACAAAAAAAAAAACCCAAAAAATTAAAAAAAAAAAAAAGTTGTAGGCTGGGCCTGGGGGTGCATGCCTTTAATGGACTTGCGAGGCAGAGATAGGAGGATCACTGTAAATTCGAGATCACCCTGAAACTACATAGTGAATTCCAGGTCAGCCTGAGCTACAGTGAAACCCTGCTTTGAAAAACCAAAGTTGTATGAAACAATTATTTGGGATGTTTTTGATTTGCTGACCTTGTTATAGATGCCATGTTACCAATGATTTCCTGTAGTGGGGGCTTGGCCTTGTTTATGACTTAATTTACCAACTTCTGGCCTACCCATGACAGTGGGCACCTTCCGCTGGGCCCGGTGCCCATGTTCTGTGTTAGAACAGATATGTTCCTTGCACATTTTACAGCTCCCTCATTTTTCCCATGTGAGTATCTGAGAACATGCTAATATATAGAGAAAAAAATAGTTCTTAAAGCTTAAATATGTGGGTTTGTTTTTCTTTCCATTGGATTAACTTTGGTTTGTAGCATCTAAAATAACTAGTAGGTTGTATTATATATAATGTGCATGCTAATTGAAATTTTTAGCAGATTTGTACTTTTTAAAAAAAAAAAACAAAAGTTTTGGGCTGGAGAGATGGCTTAGCGGTTAAGCGCTTGCCTGTGAAGCCTAAGGACCCCGGTTCGAGGCTCGGTTCCCCAGGTCCCACGTTAGCCAGATGCACAAGGGGGCGCACGCGTCTGGAGTTCGTTTGCAGAGGCTGGAAGCCCTGGCGCGCCCATTCTCTCTCTCTCCCTCTATCTGTCTTTCTCTCTGTGTCTGTCGCTCTCAAATAAATAAATAAATAAATAGACAAAAAAAAAAAAAATTTTGAAAAAAAAAAAAACAAAAGTTTTGGCTGGAGAGATAGCTTAGGGTTAAACACTTGCCTGTGAAGCCTAAGGACCCCAGTTTGAGGCTGGATTCCCCAGGACCCATGTTAGCCAGATGCACAAGGGGGTGCACACATCTGGAGTTCATTTACAGTGGCTGGAGGCCCTGGCACACCCATTCTCTCTCTGTGTGTGTTTCTTTCTCTCTGTGTGTCTGTCACTCTCAAATAAATAAATAAATAAATAATAAAAAGAAAAAAATGAAAGTTGCTAGTTCTGCTTGATCAAATAGTGCAGTTATTATCTTTTTAATATTATTTCTGATTTCAGAGAGATATTTACTAATAAATGTATGATGTATACAAAAAAAGTGTGTGTCACCACACTCAGCTTTTTGTCATTATTTTAAAAGAGCAAATCATATTACAAAAACATTTAATAGCTGGGTGTGGTGGCGCACGCCTTTAATCCCAGCACTTGGAAGGCAGAGGTAGGAGGATCAGCGCGAGTTCGAGGCCACCATGAGACTACATAATGAATTCCAGGTCAGCCTGAGCAAAAGTGAGAATCTACCTCGAAAAACAAAACAAAACAAACAAATTTAAAAAAACAACATTTAACAGATATCTATAGAACATTTCATTCAAATGCTGCAGAATACACATTCTTTACAGCAGCACATGGAACATTCTCTAAAATAGACCATATATTAGGACACAAAGCAAATCTTAACAAACACAGGAAAATTGAAATAATTCCTTACAATCTACCTGATCACAGTGGGATTAAACTACAAATCAATATCAAGAAATGCTACACAGCATACACAAAATCATGGAAACTAAACAATACACCACTAAATGATGAATGGGTTAATGAAGAAATCAAGAAGGAAATGAAAAATTCTTAGACTCAAGTGATAATGAGAACACAACATGCCAAAGCCTTTGGGACACAATGAAGGCAGTCCTAACAGGGAAATTTATATCTTTAATTGCCTATATTAAGAAATTAGAAGCCGGGAGTGATGGTGCACGCCTTTAATCCCAGCACTTGGGAGACAGAGATAGGAGGATTACTGTGAGTTTGATGCCAGCCTGAAATTACATAGTGAATTCCAGGTCAGCCTGAGCTAGAGTGAAAGCCTACCTCAAAAAGCCAAAAAAGAAAAAAAGAAAGAAAGAAATTAGAAGCCGGACATGGTGGTGCATACCTTTAATCCCAGCACTTAGGAGGCTGAAGGAGGAGGGTCACCATGAGGTCACCATGAGCCCTGAGAGAGAAATTCAAAAAATCATAGGGACATACTATAAGAAAATATACTCCACTAAGTTTGAAAATCTGAAAGAAATGGATGATTTCCTTGATTTAGATGACCTACAAAAATTAAATCAAGATGAGAAGATGAGATTAACCACTCAAATAAACCTATAACAAGTATGGAGATCTAAGCAGTTATATATATAAAAAAAAATCTCCCACCTAAAAAAAAGTCCAGGCCCAGATGGATTCACTGTTGAATATTTTTTTGTTGACTTTTATTTATTACTTGAGAGCCACAGACAGAGAGAGAAAGAGACAGAGAGAGAGAATGTGTGCATCAGGGCCTTTGGGCACTGCAAATGAACTCCAGATGCATGTGCCACCGTATGCATCTGGCTTACATGGGTACTAGGGAATCAAGCCTTGAACCAGAGTCCTTAGGTTTCACAGGCAAGTGCTCAACTGCTAAGCCATCTCACCACCCTCACTGGTGGATTTTTGTTTGTTTGTTTTTCGAGGTAGGGACTTTCTCTAGCCCAGGCTGACCTGGAATTCACTATGGCCTCAAACTCATGGCGATCCTCCTACCTCTGCCTCCTGAGTGCTAGGATTAAAGGTGTGCACCACCACGCCCAGCTCACTGGTAGAATTTTATCAGATTTTCATGGAAGAACTAATACCAATGCTTCTCAAACCTTTCCATAAAATAAAAAAGGAAGAAATCCTACTGAACTCCTACAAAGCTAGCATCACCCTGATACCCAAACCAGACAAAGACAGAACAAAAACAGAAAATTACAGCCAGGCATGATGGAGTACACCTTTAATCCCAGCACTCGGGAGGCAGAGGAGGGAGGATCGCCATGAGTTTGAGGCCACCATGAGACTATATAGTGAATTCCAGGTCACCCTGAGCTAGAGCGAGACCCTACCTTAGGAAAAAAAAAAAAAATTACAGACCAATCTCCCTCATGAACATAGAGGCAAAAATTCTCAACAAAATATTGGGAAACAGAATATGAGAATATATCAGAAAGCTCATTCACCCTGACCAAGTAGGCTTTATCCCAGAGATGTAGGCATGGTTCAAAAACAAACAAAAAATAATAATAATTTGAAAAATATATGTACTGAAGGACAAAAATCACATGATCATCTCATTAGATGCAGAAAAAGCATTTGACAAAATCCAACACCCCTTTATGATAAAAGGCCTACAGAGTCTGGGAATAGAAGGAACATATCTCAACATAATAAAGGCTATTTATGACAAACCTACAGCCAACATAATACTAAATGAGAAAAACTTGAAGCTTTCCCACTAAAATCAGGAACAAGACAAGGGTGTCCACTGTCCCCACTTTTATTTAATATAGTTTTGGAAGTCTTTGCTATAGCAATAAGGCAAGAGACACACATAAGAGGGATGCAAATTGGAAAGGAAGAGATCAACTTATCATTATTTACGGATGATGTGATTCTATATATAAAGAACCCTAAAGACTCTACCAGCAAACTGTTAGAGCTGATAAACACCTATAGCCATGTGACAGGATACAAAATAAACACACAGAAATTAGTAGCCTTAGCTGGGCCTGGTTGGTACATACCTTTAATCTCAGCACTTGGGAGTCAGAGGTAGGAGGATCACTGTAAGTTCGAGGCCACCCTGAGACTACATAGTGAATTCCAGGTCAGCCTGGACCACAGTGAAAACCCTGCCTTGAAAAACTAAAAAAAAAAAGAAAAGAAATCACTAACCTTCTTATATGCCAACAACAAAAACACAGGATGAAAATCAGAGAATCACTCCCCTTCACAACTGCATCAAAACCTCGAATATCTAAAACAAGGTTGAGCAACAAAAAAAGGCTGGTGGTAGCACCATACCTGATTTTAACCTATATTACAGAACCATAGTAACAAAAATAGCATGGTACTAGCACAAAAAAAAGAAGACATGTAGATAGACTGAACAGAATAGATGATACAGATGTAAGTCTGGGTAGCTATAGCCACCTGATCTTTGACAAAAATGCCAAAAATATTCACTTGAGAAAAGACAGCCTCTTCAGCAAATGGTTCTGGGAAAACTGGTTATGTATCTGTAGAAGGATGAAAATAGATCTTTCTCTCTCTCCATGCACATGAATTAAGTCCAAATGGATCAAAAACCTTAATATTGGACCTGAAACTCTGAAACTGCTAGAGGAAGAAGTAAGCAAAACCCTTCAACATACTGGTCTTGCAAAGACTTTCTGAATATAAGCCCAATTGCTCAGGAAATAAAACCACTGATCAACTGCTGGGATCTCATGAAATTACAGAGCTTTTGTATGGCAAAGGACACTGTGAATAGAGCACAGGAAATCTACAGAATGGGAGAAATCTTTGCCATATATACATCTGACAGAAGATTAATATCCAAAATATATAAAGAACTCAAAAAAACTAAATAATAAGAAATCAAAGCCAGGCGTGGTGGCACACGCCTTTAATCCCCAGCACTCGGGAGGCAGAGGTAGGAGGATCACCATGAGTTCGAGGCCTCCCTGAGATTACATAGTGAATTCCAGGTCAACCTGAGCTACAGCAAGACCCGACCTCGAAAAACCAAAAAATAAAAATAAAAATAAAATAAAGAAATCAAACAACCCAATTAAAAATGGTCTATGGGGGCTGGAGAGATGGCTTGGCAGTTAAGATGTTTGCCTGTGAAGCCAAAGGACCCAGGTTCAATTTCCAGGACCCATGTAAGCCAGATGCAAAAGGGGCACATGCATCTGGAGTCCGTTTACAGTGGCTAGAGGCCCTGGCTTGCCCATTCTCTCTATATCTGTTTCTCTTCTATCTGTCTCAGCCCGCAAATAAATAAATAAATTTAAACCCAAAATAATAATAAATAAATAAAATTTTTAAAAATGGGCTATGGAACTAAATAGAGAGTTCTCAAAAGAAGACATACAGATGGCATATAAACAACTAAAAAAATGTTTGACATCCTAGTCATCAGGGAAATGCAGATTAAAACTACATTGAGATTTCATCTCACTCCTGTCAGATTGGCTACCATCATGAAAACAAATGACCATAAATGCTAACGAGGCTGCAGAAAAAGAGGAACCCCTCTAGCCGGGCGTGGTGGCACACGCCTTTAATCCCAGCACTTGGGAGGCAGAGGTAGGAGGATTGCCAAGGCCACCCTGAGATGACAGAGTTAATTCCAGGTCAGCCTGGACCAGAGTGAGACCCTACCTCGAAAAACCAAAAAAAAAAAAAAAAAAAAAGAGGAACCCTTCTACAAGGTTGGGAATGCAATCTGGTCCAGCCATTGTGGAAATCAGTGTGGAGGTTCCTGAGACAGCTAAAAATAGATCTACCATATGACCCAGCTATAGCACTCCTAGGCATATCCTAAGGACTCATCTCATTACCTTAGAGATACTTGCTGTACCACGTTTGTGCCTGCTTAATACACAATAGCTGGGAAATGGAACCAGCCTAGATCCCTCAACTGATCAGTGGATACTGAAGATATGGCATAATGATACAATGGAATTCTACTCAGCAGTAACAAAAAATGAAGTTATGAAATTTTCAGGAAAATGGATGGATCTGGAAAGGATAATACAACGTGAAGTAACCCAGGCCCAGAAAGCCAAATGTCACATGTTCTTTCTCATATGTGGATCCTAGCTACAGATGATTGGACTTCTGTGTGAGTTGGAATAAAATTCAGTAGCAGAGGCCAGTAAGCTAGAAAGGAGATACAAAGGGAAGAGAAAGGGAGGGGGTTACTTAATAGGATGGTATTGCATATATGTAAGTAGAAGAATAGGTTAATGGGGGTGAAAAGGCCCAAGTGAGGTCAGAGGAAGAGATTGAGTGAAGGAAAGGTGGAGGGAGGGCTAATCAAAATCTAACAAGATATAAATAAGTCATATGGAAATTTACTTTTTTGGACAATGGAACACTCAGAAGCCATAGATTGTTACTAGAAAAATTTCAGTGCCAGTGATGGGATACCTTCCAGTTAGTTGTTGGCCAGGGAGGTCACTGATGCCCCCAAAACATTACAGGCCAATGTTGAGGCCCTTGGTTTCCCACCAGAAATAGATGGTAAGACCCTGTTGCTGAAGCCTTCACATACTTGGGCTTCAAGGCCACTGAGAAATCCCACTGGAGCTGAGCTAAAAATGTAGACCAGCTGACAGAAAGTTGGAAAAAGCTACGCCACATGCAGTTCCATGGGAGAGAAATCACCAGTGGAGCTACTTAACAGTGGACACTACAAGCCTTAAATTTGGCAAGCAGGCCAAATGAGAATGGGTGCAATCGTGCCATGTCTGTTATGGGGGAAACCAACTCACCTCTAATTGGACTGGAGGCCCACTCCATGGGAGGGAACACATCCCTGATACTGAAAATCTACAACAGGGGTAGTTATGAGCCCTAGGGGTGTAATATCTGCTGGTATCTGACTAAGTGTATATACTATGCTCACCAAACTTCCCAGTAAGCACTCCTCTTAATGTTCATATCCATATATTAATGCTACTGTCACTTCTCTTTTCAGATGGCAGTGACCTTGGAATGACTCACCTAACATAGTGCTGAGAAGAAGTGACAGAGGAGTGCTCAGCACTGAAATATCTCTACCACATCTTCCAAGGCTCAGGGTCCATTGCAGAAGAGGTGGTGGAAATAATATAAGAGCCAAAGGAAGTGTAGGACTCCTTACAACGTGCTCCTCCAGACACAAAATGGCCTGGGTATCCATGACCTCACAGTGCCTGACACTACCTACACAAGGCCATCATAATAGGAAGAAAAGATCATGATATCAAAATAAAAGAGAGACTGATTGAGAGGGGGAGGGGATATGATGGAGAGTGGAGTTTCAAAGGGGAAAGTGGGGAGAGGGAGGGAATTACCATGGGATATTGTTTACAATCATGGAAGTTGTCAATAAAAATATTTTTTTTAAAAGACAGATTGTTTGAGAAGGGAAAGGGGTATGATTGAGAGTGGAGTTTCAAAGAGGAAAGTGGGGGAAGGGAGGGAATTACCATGGGTTATTGCCTACAATTATGGAAATTGTCAATAAAAAAATTTATGTTCCTCGCTTTTTCTGGCTCATGTACCTGCAAGTCTCTGACAAATCCAATGGAGTCCAATCCGGGGTATCTCATGCTGGTCATGTACTCCACCACTGAGCTACACCTGAGCCCATGGTATATTGCCAGTTCATACTTAATAATTACAGATTTGTGGGACGGTGTGATCATTCGGTATGTGTGCAATTATGAAACACAGCAATTACATTCCCATGTCCTTAAACATTTACCATTTCTTTGTGTTGAGAATCTATTAATACCACTCTTTGAGTTCAATATAAAATATTTACTAAAGAGGACTGGCGAGATGGCTTAGCAGTTAAGGCTGTGAAGCCTAAGAACTCATGTTCGAATCCCACGTAAGCCAGATGCTCAGTGATGCAAGTGTGCAATGTCACACATGAGCACATGGGGGTGCATCTGGAGTTCATTCACAGTGACTAAAGGTCCTGGCACACCCATTCTGTCTTTCAAAAAAAAAAAGAGCCAGGCTTGGTGGCACACGCCTTTAATCCCAGCACTTGGAAGGCAGAGGTAGGAGGATTGACATGAGTTTGAGGCCACCCTGAGACTACATAGTGAATTCTAGGTCAGTTTGGGCTAGAGCAAGACCCTACTTCAAAAAACCAAAAATAAATAAATAAAATAATAATAATAAAGTAAGTAAAAAGAATATATACCAAGGAGCTGGAGGGATGGATCAGTGGACAAAACGCTGTTCAAACTGGATAGCATACCTAAATTTGATCCCTAGACTGGAAACTGTGGCAGGTTTCCTAATCCCAACATGCTGAGGCTGACAGTGAGATGGAAGGCAGGAACAGAATTTCCTGGAAGGTCCAGTGAGAAACCCTTCCTCAAGTGAGGTGGACAGGTAAGGATCAACTTGAATGCCGTCTTCTGACTTCCCAAATATGCACCATGGCAGGCATGTGACCCACTCACACATGAACGCACACACACACAAATAATAGCGATATAGGTAAACTGGGTGTGGTGGCGCATGCCTTTAACCCCAGCACTCGGGAGGCAGGGACAGGAGGATCACTGTGAGTTCCAGGCTACTCTGAGAGTACAAGAGTACATAGTGAATTCCAGGTCAGCCTGGACTAGAGTGAGACCCTACCTAGAAAAAAAAGAAGAAGAAGAAGAAAGAAGAAGAAGAAAAAGAAGAAAAAGCAAACCAAGGGCTTGGCTGTTAAGGCATTTGCCTGCAGAGCCAAAAGACCCAGGTTTGATTCCCTACAACACATATAAACCAGATGCACAAGATGGCACATGTGTCTGGAGTTCATTTGCAGAGGCTGGAGGCTCTGGCAAGCCCATTCTCTCTCTATCCCTCTGTATCTCTCAAAAGTAAATAAAAATTTAAAAAAAAAAATTAAACCGGGTGTGGTGGTACACACCTTTAATCCCAGCACTGAAGAGGCAGAGGTAGGAGGATTGCAATGATCTCAAGGTCACCCTGAGAATACATAGTGAATTCCAGGTCAGCCTAGGCTAGAGCAAGACCCTACCCTGAAAACAAACAAATGAACAAAAGCAAAAATAAGCAACAAACAAAACGAGAGACAAGTTACAACATACAGTCAGGCATAGTGACTCACACCTATAATCCTAGCACTCAAAAGGCTGAAGTGGACTGGACTAGAGTGAGACCTTGTCTCAAAGTAAAACAACAGGTATGGAGAGATGGCCTAGTGGTTGAGGTGCTTGTCGACAAATCCAAAGGACCCATATTCGATTCCCCAGTATCCACATAAAGCCAGATACACAACAGTGGCACACGTGTCTGGAATTCCTTTGCAGTGGCTGGAGGCCCTGGTATGCCCATTAGAAAAAAAAAAAACTTAAAGACCAAACACACACACACACACACACACACACACACACACACACACGATCAATTGATCTCTACTTCTATGATATCAGATCAACCTATTACTTAGCCTACGTTGAGCTAGGACTCACTATTGTAACTCACGCTGGACCTGAGCTCAAAGCAATCCTCCTGCCTCAGCCTCTGGGAAAAAATCAACTTATTATTACTATTTGGTTATTCAAGGTTCAATCTCACCCTAGCTCAGGCTGACCTGGAATTCACTATGTTGTCTCAGGGTAACCTTGAAGTCATGGCAATCTTCCTACCTCTGCCTCCCAAGTGCTGGGATTAAAGGTGTGTGCCGCCAACTTTTTGGGCAGCCACATATGGGCCCACCCACTGGCACATGCAAATTACAGATAATAATAGGTTTCATTATGACATTTTCATACATATATAAAATGGGCTGGCCGTCCCAGCTCATGGTTTCATCTCTACCCCACAGGCATGCCTCTTTAATCCAATCAAGTCTGATAGTAGAGACTCCAGGCCAGGACAGGGGAAAGGCGGTGAGTACATACATAACAAGTAGTATTTCTAAGTGGGTCTAGGCCAGTACCCTTGCTGACCTGGAGCCTTTGGTCCCTAGAAGCAGGAATGCTGACAGTATGATTGTGAAATCATTTGCATATTGTGAAGTGCTTTGCATAAAGCAGCATGATTTGCATACTGAGGACATCTTAGAGTTCCTAGTGTGGCATTCCTGAACATCTCTCCTCTTGTTTCAGGGCCGGGTGTGGTGGCACACGCCTTTAATCCCAGCCCTCAGGAGGCAGAGGTAGGTAGACCGCTGTGAGTTCGAGGCCACTCTGAGACTACAGTGAATTCCAGGTCAGCCTGGCTAGAGCAAGACACTACCTCGAAAAATCAAAGAGCGGCTGTGGACTAAGGATGATTACAGACAGACTTAAGACTCTGCTTTGCCACAGTCTGTCCAAGTGATTATTCACCGGCTCTTTCCTGAATATTCCCCATGCTGGCTAATTCCCAGAGAAGGATGCGAAGTGGAAAAACTAGGCCACACTCGTACTGGTGTTGAGGCCTTGAAAGTGAGAGGTGATACCACGTCGTCTGGGTTGAGGACATTCAGATTTGAATTCTGGCTCTGCCATCAGTATGGCTGCATGGCCTTAGGCTAACAGTATTCATTGGGAGGATAAAATGAGGGTTTATTGAGATAATAATAGTGAACGCTGGGTAGTAAGGGGGTCAGTACCTTGCCACACCGAATATAGTAAATTATTGTAGTTGCCATTAGACAGAAGCGATCCAGCCTATCTTCTGCTAGGCGAATGGAGTACAGAATCCTTTGAACTCTGGTTTGAATTTCGGGCGCAGAGTCCAGACACCGAGTATTGGCCCCCAAAGGGTTACAAGTCCTAGAGACAGTGGCCTGAGGTTCCCAGTGCAAAACCAAAGCATAAAAATAATTCGATGAGTAAGAATAAAATTCCCTCTTCTGAGGTTCCCGGGGCCAGGTCCCTCCCTCTCTGGGCCAGGCACTTCCCCTTTCCCTGGTTGATGGAGGAGCAAGACCATCTGACTCAAGCAGGCAGCCACAGCCATCCTCCCATCCCGGGACTCGGGGTAGTCAGCCGGACGCGCGCGCCCTCTTGCGGCCACCGGCGGAACTGCATGGCCGGAAGGGACGCGGTGACCACCCCCGCCAGCCCCGCCGCCGGGCTGATCGCGGTGCCCGTGTGGCTGCCACCCTCGTCCCAGCTGAGCCTGGCCAAGTGCGGAGCCTATGGGGGCTAGCCACTCCCGTCCCGCTCTCCCCGCAGCCCCGTAGTCCGGCCCGGGCGGAAGTGCACTGTCTGCGTGGTTCCCCTCTGGCAGCTCGACGGAAGCGCCCCCCCAGCCGCCGCTCCGTGTGGCCCCTCGCGGAGCCCGGCGCGTCGGGTTCCGGAAGGTCCCGTGTGACGTGGCCTCGCGCCGGGAGTGGCTCCGGGCCGGGGGCCTGGCGGCCGGGCCGGGCCGGGCCGGGCCAGGCGGGGCACAGCCGGGGCGGGGCGCGGCACTGCAGCTGGATGGCCGGGCCCGCCCGGAGCGCCGCAGCTGCCGCCGCCGCCGCCACGGCCCCCGCCGCACGGTGAGTGACCGCTGGACCCTCGGGGCCCGCGCCCGAGGCGGGAGGGAGCCGGCCGGGCCCCCCAGGTCCGCCGTCGCCCAGCGCACACCTCCTCGAGCCCCTCTCCCGGAGCCCCGGAGTCTAACTTGCCTGCTTTGGCCTCTGCTCGTTCCCTGTTGTCCCACCCTCCGCCCCTCATCGCTCCCCTCTGTCCCCTCCACTCTGGCTCTTTCCTGACTCTCCTCCCTCTCGCTTTCGCCGTTCTTTCTCGTCTAGAATGAACTCCCTCCATATCCCATGCCCCTCTCCCAAACCTCTGTGGTCCCCTCGCCTCGGCATGACCCGCCGAGGGCTTGGCCTGGCCGGGTTCCCAGGGGAACCCTGCTGGTTTCATGAGGGTCCCACTAGTTAACGCCTGGGGACTTCAGACATGGACTTCTTTGCCACCACCCGGGAGTCAGCTGTTTTCTCTCCCTCCAGCTCCATTAGCTGATGAGGAAACTGAGGCAGCTCAAGGTCATAGCCAGGATCAGGCAGGGCAGACCCTGTTTCAACCTCATGCCCCAGTTTCCAGACTGAACTTCTTTCTTGGTTGACTCACACATCCCCATCCTGTGATCTGCCGGCGGGGCACATTCCTGCTGGGACCTCTCCAGACCTCTCCCAGCACACCCAAGGACGGTGTGCCCCTCCGTGCCAGCTGCCGCCTGCATTGTCAAACTCGCCTCTTCACAGCTGTGCAAGGCAGGCAGTACCTAGTTCCACTCCATGATAAAGACTCTGAGACTCAGAAGGGATCTAAGGATTTGCCTGTAAAGTGTACAGCACCTTAGAGTCTCTGATGCTAATGCTCCCCTCCGCACCTGGCACAGAGACAGGTGTAAAGCAGCCCCGTCCCCCAACTCAGGATGCCCTAGGGACGTTGAGCTCATTTCACAGAAAGCGGTTTGGATGGTTTTATCTAGCTCCACTGGTCATTCTCCCCCACACCTGTGCCCCTCAGTGCCATCCCACCAACCTAGACAATGCTGGCTCGGTCCCTGGGATGTCTTCACAGGGCACATCCCGGCAGCAGAGCCTCTTCTGGCAGCCAGAGACACCCAGCAGGGCTGGGCCCGCCGGTGGCTGAAGGGAGCCCTGCCAGCACCTCACCCAGTCATTAAGGAAAGTTTAGCCTCAGGCAGACACGGTGACACACAGGCTGGAGCTGGCTTGGAAGGAACAAGTGTGTAGTCCTTGGGAGAGGGAATGTGGACCAGCAGAGCCCCTTTGTTTTGTGTGCCTTCTACTGGGATCCTTGTGTCTTGAGTAGGACTAGCAGCAGGGCATTGTCATGGCCATTTAGAATGGGCAAGGTGCCATGCTATATAGTGAGTTCCAAGCCAGCCAGGTGTAACCAATAAGAGAGCAATGCCATGGCCACTTAGGAAGGGTGAGATGCCAGGCTTCCTAAGTAGGTATGGCATCCAGAGAGGCAGCTCACATAAGCGGCGGCCTTTGTGTCTTTCAGCACGTGGCATGCCTGGATGTCCCTCCTCTGGTTGCGGCATGGCTGGCCAAAGGCTCCTCTTCCTTACTGCCTTTGCCCTGGAACTCCTGGGAAGGGCTGGGAGTTCCCAACCAGCCCTCCGGAGCCTGGAGGCTGCAGCAGCCTGTCGTCTGGACAACAAGGACAATGAGTCCTGGGGAGCCCTACTGAGTGGGGAGAGGCTGGACACCTGGATCTGCTCCCTCCTGGGCTCCTTCATAGTGGGGCTCAGTGGGGTCTTCCCCCTGCTGGTCATTCCCCTGGAGATGGGGACCATGCTGCGTTCAGAAGGTGAGTGACCCTCCAATGGCCTAGAGGGGCAACCAGCAGAGTAGGAAGCATGCTCCTGCTGTTAGGAAAACTCAGGCCTCAGGTGCCAGGTCACACTGCATCTAAGGTGGAAGGCAACGCCACCTTGGTCCTGTGGCCACAGAGTGCATATGCTCATGTGTTCATTTATCCATGAATCTGTTTATTGTTTCAGTCAGCCACAGTCAACAGACTCAGTTTGAACAGTGGTTCAAATCTGGCCTCTTCCACTGACCAACTAAATAGCATATGGCAAGTTACTTACCTTCACTTTGTCTCAGTATCCCAAACGTAAAAATGGGGGTACTAAGGCCAGAGGATGTACATAGCTCAGTGGTAGAAGCTTGCTTAGCATATCATATGCATGACCTGGGTTTGATCCCCATTACCCTGCAAATGAGGGTAGTGCTAGTGTAGGTCCAGGGCACCCCTGTGTTACATGAACTATATACAGAAAGCATTTGAAGGTTTCCTGGAGCAGGGAAGGGGCCAGTGTTTACAAGCTCATGTTGAACTGCTGGATGCATCATTGAGCAAATGCTGCCTCTCCCCCAAGTCATGGCTCACAGTGTAAGAATCATCAGACACCCAGGAGCAGCTGGATCATCTTTGCCCAGCAGTACATGGGAGGCTGATGGCAGCCAGGGCCTTCCTCTAGGAGGAGGCATGGAGGACATGGTATGTGTGTTGGGGGTGGGGGGTGGAGGTTATTGACTACACATCTATACCGTGTGTATGCACTGCCTGTTCAGACACGGTGTTGCAATTAAATGTGAATGAGACACTCTGGTATGGTGACACACATCTGTAATTCCAGCACTTGAGAGGCAGAGGTAGGAGGATCACTCTGAGTTTGAGGCCAGCCTGGAACTATATAGTGAATTCCAGATCAGCCTGGGAAGAGTGAAACCCTGCCTTGAAAAAATAAATAAATAAAATAAGCTGGGGGCTGGAAAGATGACTCAGCTGTTAAGGTGCTTGCTTGCAAAGCCTTTACATAGGCACTGGTTTAATTCTCCAGTACCCTTGTAAAGCAGGATGCAAAAAGTGGTGCATGCATCTGGAATTCATTTGTGTGGCAAGATGCTCTGGCGCACCCATTCATTCTCTCTTTCTTTACAAATAAATAAGTAAAAATCTTTTTAAAAGAATGGAAAGCCTGGTGTGGTGGTGGATGCCTTTAATCCCAGCACTTGAGAGGGGGCAGAGGTTGGAGGATCCATGAGTTCAAGGCCACCCTAAGACTACAATAGTGAATTCCACGTCAGCCAGGACTAGAGTGAGACTCTACCTTGAAAAACAAAAAAAGAAAAAGAAAAAGGGCTGGAGAGATGGCTTAGCAGTTAAGGCACTTGCCTAAAGACCCAGGTTCAATTCCCCAGGACCTACATAAGCCAGAGGTGCAAGGTGGCACATGCATCTGGAGTTCGTTTGCAGCAGCTAGAGGCCCTGGCATTCCCATTCTTGCTCTCTGCCTCTTTCTCTGTCTCATAAATAAATAAACAATATATATATATATTTTGGTGGTTTTTCAAAGTAGGGTCTCACTCTAGCCCAGGCTGACCTGGAATTCACTATGGAGTCTCAAGGTGGCCTCGAACTCACGGTGATCCTCCTATCTCTGTCTCCTGAGTGCTGGGATTAAAGGTGTGCATCACCACACCTGGCTAACAAAATATTTTTAAAAAATAAAGAAAAGAGAGCTGGGGGCTAGAGAGATAGCTTAGCAGTTAAGCGCTTGCCTGTGAAGCCTAAGGATCCCGGTTTGAGGCTCAATTCCTCAGGACCCACGTTAGCCAGGTGCACAAGGAGGACCAGGCATCTGGAGTTCATTTGCAGTGGCTGGAAGCCTAGCATGCCCATTCCCCCTCCCTCTCTCTCTCTCTGCGTGTTTCTCTCTCTCTGTCACTCTTAAATAAATAAATAAATAATGAAAAAAAATGTTTTAAAAAGCTGGGTGTGGTAGTGCATGCCTTTAATGACAGCACTTGAGAGGCAGAGGTAGAAGGATCACTGTGAGTTCAAGGCCACCCTGAGACTACATAGTGAACTCCAGGTCAGCCTGACTAGAGTGAAACCCTACCTCAAAAAAAACAAAATAATGGGCTGGAGAGATGGCTTAGCGGTTAAGCGCTTGCCTGTGAAGCCTAAGGACCCTAGTTCGGGGCTCGATTCCCCAGGACCCATGTTGGCCAGATGCACAAGGGGGCGCACGCGTCTGGAGTTCATTTGCAGTGGCTGGAGGCCCTGGCGCGCCCATTCTCTCTCTCTATCTATCTGCCTTTCTTGCTCTGTCTGTCACTCTCAAATAAATAAATAAAAAATGAACAATTTTTTTTAAAAAACCAAAATAATAATAAGTAAACAAATAAAGAAAGAATGCCGGGCATGGTGGCACACCTTTAATCCCAGCACTTGTGAAGCAGAGGTAGGAGGATCACCATGAGTTCAAGGCCACCCTGAGACTACAGAGTGAATTCCAGGTCAG
This sequence comes from Jaculus jaculus, assembly GCF_020740685.1. Classification (NCBI taxonomy): domain Eukaryota; kingdom Metazoa; phylum Chordata; class Mammalia; order Rodentia; family Dipodidae; genus Jaculus; species Jaculus jaculus. Next base: position 178,286,638 of record NC_059102.1, on the reverse strand, counting down.
CCTGAACTAGAGTGAGATCCTACCTTGAAAAACCTAAATAAATAAATAAAATAAAAAAAGAAGAAGAAGAAAAGAAAGAAAGGGCTGGAGAAGATGGCTTAGCGGTTAAGGCATTTGCCTGCAAAGCCAAAGGACCCTGGTTTGATTACCCAGGACCTACATAAGCCAGATGCATAAGGAGGCACATGCACCTGGAGTTCCTTTGCAGTGGCTGGCCTGCTCATTCTCTCTCTCTCTCAAATAAGTAAATAAATAAATAAAATATTTTAAAAAAAAAAAAAGAGGAAAGAGAGCTGGGTGTGGTGGTGCACGTCTTTTAATCTCAGTACTTGGGAGGCAGAGGTAGGAGGATTGCCATAGGTTTGAGGCCTCCCAGAGACTACATAAATGAATTCCAGGCCAGCCTGGGCTAGGGTGAGACCCTACCTCAAAAGACCCAAAACAAAACACAGACAGAGGGGAAGAGAGAGAAAGAAAGGAAGGGAAGTAGTAGTTGGAGAGATTACTCAGTGGTTAAAGGTGCTTGCTTGAAATGCCTGACAGCCCTGGTTTACACAGAGCCAGGTGCACAAAGTGGCACATGTATCTGGAGGGTTTTTTGCAGGGGCTGGAGGCCCTGATGTACCTTTCTCTCCACCCCCCCCCCCAGCATTCCAAATAAAATAAAAAGAGAAAAAGTCACATAGTTGTAATTACCATACTTGGGTGGGAAGAAGAGCTTTGGCTATATAGTGAACCCTTGTCTCAAAAAATAACAAATACTGGGCATGGAGGCACATGCCTGCTGTAATCCAGAACTTGGAAGTCAGAGGCAGGAGGATCACTGCAAGTTTGAGGCCAGCCTGCTAGTTGAGTGTGGACCAGCAGAGCCCCTTTCCTTTGTGTACCCACCATTGGGATTCTCATGTTGGTAGTTACCAGCAGGAAAACAATGTCATGGGCACTTAGGATGGGCAAGATGCTGTGCCATGTAGTGAGTTTCAATCCAGCCAGGAATAACCAGCAAGATCCTGTCTCACATAATCAAAAAGGGCTGGAGAGATGGCTCAACAGTTAAAGCTCTTGCCTGCAAAGCCTAACGACCTGGTGTAAAGCCAGATGCACAAAGTAGCACATATATCTGGAGTTTGTTTGCAGTGTTTGGAGGCCCTGATGCGCTTGTTCTCTCTCTCATTTCTCTGTCTCACTCTATGTGCAAATATATATAAATTAATTTTTTTGTTTATTTCTAGTAATTTATTTGAGAGAGAGAAAGAGGCAGATAGAGAATGGGCACACCAGAACTTCCAGCCACTACAAACAAACTCCAAATGCATGTGCCACCTTGTGCATCTGGCTTATGTTGGTCCTGGGGAATCCAGCCTCAAACCAGGGTCCTTAGGCTTCACAGGCAAGCACATAACCACTAAGCCATCTCTTTAGCCCCTATATATATTTTTTTAAAAATCAAAAAGAAGGTTGGAAAGATGGGCCAGCAGTTAAAGTCATTCACTTACACCTTTGTAAAGCCAGACACACAAAAAATTGGCATGTACATTTGGCACATAGAAGCAAGAGACCCTAGCTCCCAACCCACCCACACACACATGCAAATAAATAAATATATTTTAAGCTGGGTGTGGTGGCACACGCCTTTAATCCCAGCACTCAGGAGGCAGAGGTAGGAGGACCACTGTGAGTTCAAGGCCACCCTGAAACTGCATAGTGAATTCCAGCTCAGCCTGGACTAGAGTGAAACTGTGCCTCAAAAACAAACAAATGAAAAAATAAATATTTTAAAATTATTATTATTTTATTTTAGAGAGAGTGAGAGAGACAGAGAATTGGCGCCAGCGCCTCAGCCACTGCAATTGAATGCCAGATACTTGCGCCACCTAGTGGGCTTGTCTCACCTTTGTGCATCTGGCTACGGTGGGATCTGGAGACTGGAACATGGGTCCTTAACTGCTAAGCCATTTTTCCAGCCCAATAAAATAATTTTTTTTTAAATAGTAAGCTCAGCCAGGTGTGGTGGCGCATGCCTTTAATACCAGCACTCAGGAGGCAGAGGTAGGAGGATCACCGTGAGTTCAAGGCCACCCTGAGACTACATAGTGAATTCCAGGTCAGTCTGGGCTAGAGTGAAACCCTACCTCAAAACAAACAAAAAAAAAAAAAAAATAGTAAGCTCTGGGATCAGTGAGAGACTCTGGTTTAAATAAGAATGGACAGAAAGAAGGGCTGGAGAGATGGCTTAGTGGTTAAGGCACTTGCCTACAAAGCCTAACAACCTGAGTTTTATACCCCAGTACCCACATAAAACCAGATGCACAAAGTGGCACATGCATCTGGAGTTTGTTTGCAATGGCTGGAGCCCTGGCACACCCATCATCTCTGTTTCTCTTCTCTCTCTCTCTCTGCTTGCCAATAAATTAATTTAAAAAATATATAATGGGCAGGCAAAAGAGAGTCAGGCATGGTGGCTCATACTTTTAATCCCAGCACTTGGGAGGCAGAGGTAGGAGGATTGCCATGAGTTGGAGCCTGGACTCCAGAGTGAGTTCCAAGTCACTCTGGGCTAGAGTGTGACCTCAAAGAAATGAAAATATTAACAAAGTAGCTGGAGGTATAGGTCACTGGTGAAGTGTTTGCCTAGCATGTGTAAGGTCCAAGTAGGATGCACTTGGATTATTAGTTACACTTCACACTTGTTCTGTAGCCAGCTCAAGGTTACACAGATTAGAAGCAACGGATGCTCTTGGGATCCCACCTATCACCACTGCCTCTGTCCTCTAGGTCACAGTTGCTCTGTCAAATTAAGGGTATGAACATAGTTCTCATGGGGCCCTACAAATCTCTGAAAGTCCTCAAATCTGTAACTTTTCTGAGGGTGACTGGCTGAGGAGAGAAATTCCCATTTAATGAGCACTTGCTATATGTATTGCTACTTAATTCAGATGAGGTGAAATTAGCACATGGCTAAGCTGAGTTTCAGAAGTTATTTGCAGGTTACCAGCTGGGTTATGGAGCTGGGATCAGTCTGCTCTGAAGCCAGTCTCTTAAGTATGATGCAGTAGTGTGTCCACGGTGTTCCTGCTCAGTACCTAGCGCTTGTTGGGCCTTTTGGGATAAGGGCACCCAGAAGAGCAGGTGAAACGGGGACCAGTGGCTCCAGGGGTTCAGCCCTGGGCCCTGCCTCTCTTGCCTTGCAGCCGGGGCCCGTCGCCTGAAGCAGCTGCTCAGCTTTGCCTTGGGTGGACTCTTGGGCAATGTGTTTCTGCACCTGCTGCCGGAGGCATGGGCCTACACGTGTAGCATCAGCCCTGGTAAGTGAGACCACAGGGCACAGGCAGAAGTGGGAAGCTGGTGCCCATGCCCAGTGTTGTTCTGTTCTGCAGGGTCTGGGAGTAACAGGGAGAGGGATTTGGAAATAGGGATCTGGCAGAAACTTGACTGAGGCGGAGGGTCAGTGACCTGTCCCCTATGTTCTGGCCTCTGTATGAGTCCTAGGACCCAACACCTGTTCAGTCAATCCTGCTTCCGCCGACCCTGTCACTGCCCTGGGCTAGGTCCCATTCTAAATGGCACCTCCTAGGGCTCGGCTTGGCATGGCCTGTTAGTGTTCCCCCTACAGGTGGTGAGGGGCAGAGCCTGCAGCAGCAGCAGCAACTGGGGCTGTGGGTCATTGCTGGCTTCCTGACCTTCCTGGCACTGGAGAAGTTGTTTCTGAGTAGCGAGGAGGATGGGACCAGCCAGGTGAGCCTCACGTCGGAGCCTTGATAAGTTAGTGTTCTGGGTTAGTGCCCGGGGCCTGGAGCCCTGAGCAAAGTGTTCTCCGGGCTCTTTCCCGGGAGCCATGGGCCAACTTTTTCAGCAGGATCTGGGGAATAAAAGCATAGGCCCCTACAGTGTTTTTTTTCTGGTAAATCAATAGTGGCAGCAGCGTAGGTGTTGGGCCTTGATGAGTTTGGGAAACCCAGCTGATGGAGCAGCAGAGTTTAGACAGATAAAGTATTCCTGGTGTCTTTTGTCCATCTTGTTCTCCCCTTCTGTCTGCCTGCCTGACTTGAGGGCATCTAATGGAGCCTCTCTCTCCTTCTCCTGGCCCTAGGCCCCCAGAAAAGACCCCACTGCTGCCGCGCTCAATGGAGGCCACTGTCTGGCCCAGCCGGCTGCAGAGCCCGGCCTGAGAGCCGTGGTCCGGAATCTCAAAGTGAGTGGCCCATTAGGGCCCCCCTCCTACAGCTGCAAAGCTGAAAGACTGACTCCGCCCTGTCTGCCTGGCTCAGCGTGGCTTTTTCTTCCCTCTCCCAGGTCAGTGGCTATCTCAATCTGCTGGCCAACACCATAGACAACTTCACGCATGGGCTGGCCGTGGCCGCCAGTTTCCTTGTGAGCAAGAAGGTAAGTGGGAGTTTGGTAGGTAGGACTCCATTATTTGTGGTGGTACCTATGTTGATCCAACACCAAAATAGGCCTTTTTTTTTTTTTTTTTGAGGTAGGTTCTCACTCTAGCCCAGGCTGACCTGGAATTCACTATATAGTTTCAGGATGGCCTCGAACTCATAGTGATCCTCCTACCTCTGCCTCCTGAATGCTGGGATTAAAGGCATGCACCACCACACCTGGCTTTTCCTTTTTTTGAATATATTTAATTTTATTTATTTGTTTGAAAGAGGCAGAGAGAGGGAGGAAGGGGGAGGGAGAGACAGACAAGGACAGAGAAAGAGAATGGGCACCCCAGGGCCTCCAGCCACTAGAAACTCCAAACATATGCACCACCTTGTACATCTGCCTTACGTGGGTACTGGGGAATTAAACCCAAGTTCTTTGACTTTGCAGGCAAATGCATTCACCACTAAGCCATCCCTGCATTCCACCCCCCACCCTGCCCTCTGCCCTGTCTCTTTCTTGCTTTCACTAGCAGTACTCTTTCTAAACCCTAGTCCTCCCTGCCATCTCCTGGATGATGTCGCCTCAGTCACGTGGCTTATCTTGGCCCTGTCTGCTTCTACAGCAATGCTTCCATCTCCTGCTCTGCCCTCTATGCTCTGGGCCCAGTACCTACTCCTGAGCTAGCCAAGCTCTTTCCCCCCTCACTATGCCCACCTGGAATGTTCTTCCCCTCACTCTTGGAACAACTAAATCCTCATCTCTGAGACCTCAGAACTTCTTCTGAGAGGCTCCCTCCTCCATTAAGGCCTGTTCTTCCGGCCCCGTCCCATGAGCTTGGTCCTTGTACATCCCATCTTTGCCCTCTAGACTGTCAGTCATGAGGCTGGCTCCTTGTCTCCTTTAGTCATTTGCCTTTCCCATAGCCAAATATCCAGCCTAGAGCAGAGTACATATTTGTAGTGAGTGGGCATGGAGAGTCTCCAACAAAGACTCCACAGACTCAGGTTCCCCTCTCTGCAGATTGGTCTGCTGACAACCATGGCCATCCTCCTGCATGAGATCCCCCATGAGGTGAGTGTCTGGAAGGTAGTCTCAGGGCCTACGATCACAGGGTTCTCATGGTTGTGGTGGGCTCTGAGCTCAGCCGGGGCTTTGGGTTGGGCCGGACCAGCAGTATCGGGCCCAGGACCACAGCCTCCTTGAGTACTGGCTGGCCCAGGGCAGGGTGGGGGCAGGAGGCTGGTTGTCCACATCCAAACCAAGATGCCCAGGTGATCTGGCTCAACTGACCTAGGGTGAACATGTGGACCTCCCCTCAGGTGGGTGACTTTGCCATCCTGCTCCGGGCTGGCTTTGACCGATGGAGTGCAGCCAAGCTGCAGCTCTCGACGGCACTGGGGGGCCTGCTGGGTGCCTGCTTCGCCATCTGTACACAGTCCCCCAAGGGAGTAGGTACGGGCATGGTGGGTGGTGGCAATCAGCAGAGGGACACCAGCCAAATGGCATAGCTGCCTTGCTGCTGGTATTGGGTTGGGGTCTGCCTGGCCTCCCTGTGGGAGGGGGTGGGGTATACACAACAGTCCCCCCCTGGGCTTACAGTGGGACGTCCTCCTCCCATGCAGAAGAAACTGTGGCCTGGATGTTGCCCTTCACCTCTGGGGGCTTTCTCTATATTGCCCTGGTGAACGTGCTGCCGGACCTCTTGGAGGAAAATGACCCATGGTGAGTGACCTACTGGGATGGCCTGCAGCAGGGTCAGGAGGAGCTGTGGCCTCTGCTGCCTGCTGAGGCACTCTGTCCCCACAGGCACTCCTTGCAGCAGCTGCTGCTGCTCGGCTCCGGCATCGTCCTGATGGCGCTGCTCTCCCTCTGCACTGAGTGACTGGTGCTGACACGATGCCCCGCCCTGACAGCAACATGACTCGGATTTGCTCTGTGACCATGTGTGTGAGGCCGAAGACGAGTGCTATGCGAACCAGCCTTGCATCAGATGCATAGGGTGTGTGGTACACAGAGGTCTAAGACTGACACTGTGGTCCCTGTGCACAGCGTGCGCCCCACTCCTGCTGCAGTCCCCTCTCCCTGCCACTCACTTGTCATCCTGTACCTGTCAGGATGACAGTAGCACTGGTCACAACAGAGGCCTCACCCCACCAGGGCTCCAGGGAACCTCCCCCAAAATGCCCCTCCTTCTGAGGTTTTCTAGGCCTCTGGCTTGAGGGAGCAAAGCCTAGGGGCAGAGGCTGGGCATCTTTTGTCTGCTGTGTACCTTTTCCTGGCCCTTCCTCCACCTGTATAGCCAAAGAAAGGAGATGTGGGTGCTTGCATAGCCCTGGCCCCACTCAGCACTGAAGCCCTACCCTTCCGCACTGAGCAGGTGCTCCGGGACTTCTTTCTCAGGGCTGCCTGCCTGACCAGCTATTCCCCTAGTGAATGCTCCCTGGCAGCACCAGCAGTTCTTGTCACCTCCAGCTGCCAAACAGCAGCCCACAGGGCAGTAGGCAATGGGCAGCCCCAGGAAAGAGGCCTCCCGGTCCAGCTCAGGGATGCTCCTCCTGCACAGGGTCCACAGACATGCCCAGGACAGGCAGCAAGCCATGCTGCCCTTCCCTGTGCAGGCCCCTTGTCCTTTGAATTGGGGATGAGGGATGTGACGAAGGTTCCACATTGTCAGCACTCAGGAATGTGAACTGGGAGAATGCTGAAGCCATAATCCCCAGCAATTTCCCTTGGCTGACGCCCAGGCACTCAGCTGGCCCACTCCACAGCCAGGCTCCAGCCCTGCTGCTTGACCAACCGTGGGTGTTAAAGAGAAGAGGCCATCAGGCCTGAATGGTTCCACAGATGTGGTTCATGTTTATCTGTAAATATCTGTCCTATAGATATGAATAAACACTATCCAGACTGGCTGCCTGCTCCATACACCAGGGTTCATGGCCAAGCATCTTTGCTAGTGCTATAGCTCGGTGTGCCTGGTACACTTGCTGTGCGCCTCGGAACAGTTCACATTTTCCTGCCTTGCATTGTTGTTAGCCTTTTAACCTAGTAATGTTGAGCACTGATTGATATGAGCCTGACACTATCATCTTGGCCCCTTAGCACCCTCAAGGATGATTTTATGGACCTATAAGCCAAAGCATTGCCCCTACCTCATCTCCAACAATTTCTGTCGGGGGGGGGGTTGTTGAGGTAGGGTCTCACTCTAGCTCAGGCTCACCTAGAATTCACTATGTAGTCTCAGGGTGGCCTTGAGCTCACAGTGATCCTCCTTCCTCTGAGTGATGGCATGCATCACCATGCCTGGCTTCCTGACAATTTTTTTTAATATATTTTATGATTTATTTATTTGGGAGAGAGAAAGAATGGGCATACTAAGGCCTCCAAGCCACCGCAAACAAACTCCTGACGTGCACGCCCCTTGTGCATCTGGCTAACATAGGTCCTGGGGAATCGAACCTGGGTCTTTTGGCTTTGCAGGCAAACACCTTAACCACCTGACAATTTTTTTTTGTTGTTGTTGTTGTTTTTTTTGTTTTTTGAGGTAGAGTCTCACTCTAGCCCAGGCTTACCTGGAATTCAACTATGGGGTCTCAGGTTGGCCTCAAACTCATGGCAATCCTCCTACCTCTACCTCTCAAGTGCTGGGATTAAAGGCGTGCGTCACCACGCCCGGCCAATTTCTTTTTTTTTAATTTTTATTTTATTTATTTATTTGAGAGCAACAGAGAGAAAGAGGCAGAGAGAGAAAAGAGAGGATGCACGCACCAGGGCCTCTAGCCACTGCAAACGACCTCCAGATGTGTGCGCCCCCTTGTGCATCTGGCTAACATGGGTCCTGGGGAATCGAGCCTCAAATCGGGGTCCTTAGGTGTCACAGGCAAGCACTTAACCACTAAGCCATCTCTCCAGCCCTCCCCGACAATTTCTTTAAGGGAGCTCCTTTTGCAAAGTCATCTATCTCTAGGTTTGACTTTGATGAGACCATACCTCACTTAACAGAGCTAGACATAGTCACATTTGCCTCTAATTCCAGCACGACGTGGAGGCAAAAGAATCGAGTTCAAGGACAGCCTAAAATAGATATAGCATGTTGGAAGCCAAGTGAGCTACATGAGACTAATGTTTTTTTATTGTTGTTGTTTTTTTATTTTTTAATTTTTTAAATTTTTTATTTATTTATTTGAGAGCGACAGACACAGAGAGAAAGACAGATAGAGGGAGAGAGAGAGAATGGGCGCGCCAGGGCTTCCAGCCTCTGCAAACGAACTCCAGACGCGTGCGCCCCCTTGTGCATCTGGCTAACGTGACCTGGGGAACCGAGCCTCGAACCGGGGTCCTTAGGCTTCACAGGCAAGCGCTTAACCGCTAAGCCATCTCTCCAGCCCATGTTGTTGTTTTTTTAAATAGGGGCTGGTTGTGGTGGCACATGTCTTTTTTTTAAAAATATTTTCTTGTCCATTTTTTATTTATTCATTTGAGAGTGACAGACACAGGGAGAAAGACAGCAGGAAAGAGAGAGGATGGGTGTGCCAGGGCTTCCAGCCACTGCAAACGAACTCCAGATGCATGTGCTCCCTTGTGCATCTGGCTAATGTGGGACCTGGGGAACCGAGCCTCGAACCAGGGTCCTTAGGCTTCACAGGCAAGCGCTTAACCACTAAGCCATCTCTCCAGCCCAAGAGACTAATGTTAATATAAAATAATGTGGAGGGCCATGCCTCTAAACTTAGCATTTGGGCAAGTGAGGCAGAAGGATTGTAAATTCAAGGTCACATTGGGCTAAGCACCAAGACCTTGTCTCAAACAAAAACCTTCAACCCCTTGCCTCTATCCTACCTCCCCAAATGAGGGAGAGATCTTTAAGACATATCCTCTTTCTCTGAAGGAACTAAGTATCAAGAACACCAGGCAGGGGTAGGGGAAGGGTGCTGCTTCCCCATGGTGCCACAGCAGCTGCAGAAGGGGGAGTCCTGCCTGCTTCTTTCCAAGTCAAGCACCACAGCCTTCAGTCTATGCAGCTTCATGGAGTCTAACATAGGTAGACTCCTTCCTTTGAGGAGTAGCTGAGTAGACTCAGCTACTTCCCTAGCCCAGAATGCTCAGCTGTCAGTAAGCCATCAACTACATTTTCAAGAGGGACAAAGATATCTGTTCTATCTAGTTGTGACATATCCAGTAAGACAACTGTCCCAAGGACCTCATCAATCCAGGCCTGACAGATCTGAGGCGAGGCACAAAAGGCCAGTTGTCTCTTGCCTCAGCAAGTGCTTGGCTGCCAGTTGAGGTGTGGAGTCCTGCTGGAAAGCAGATGGGCACATGCCTAGGGCTCAGTCAGCATCACTCCTCTGAGGAAGATAAAGAAAGGGGAACATTTTATAATGAGGAAGCCAAGAGGGGTAAGGGTGCCCATGGAAGGGACAGAACCTGAAGCACTTCAGCAGCTGGGTGGCTGGGCTCATGGAACAGGGAGCCGAGAGGTCAGCAGTTCACCAGGTGGCATATGGTGCCCAGGGTGAGAAGTCAGAGCTGGAAAGACAGGGCTGGGAAGAGGTATGTCAAGTAGCTTGTTGTAATCATGTCTACTTGGGAAAAAGAGGTGGCTAAGGGATTTTGCCTCTTTTGGGCAAGAGCATCAAGTTCTTGTGTCATCTTTCAAAGTCCATTTGGGGCAAACAAAGCCACTGAGAAGACAGCTCAAAGCAAAGTTAACTAATGGCATTCTCAACCCTAGGTTTGAATCCCATTGGCCTAGTGAGGAAATCAGATCTATAAAACAGAGACATGGGCTGGAGAGATGATTTAGTGGTCAAGGTGCTTGCCTGTGAAGCCAAACTTGGTTCGATTCCCCAGGACCCACAATAGCCAGATGTACAAAGGGGTGCATGTATCTGGAGTTTGTTTGCAGTGGCTGAAAGCCCTGGCATGCCCATTCTCACTCTGTCTGTCTCTGCTTGCAAATAAATAAACAAAATTAAAAAAAAAAAAAAACAGGGACACCCTACAGTGGCTATTCTAATAAGTAGATAAGATTATACAGTAAGACCTGTATAGCACACAGCTAAAGAGCTAATGGGTGCCTATGGAGAAACAGGAGGCCTACAAAACAGGAAACTAGGGGGACATTTCAAGGAACAAAAACCTAAGCCCTGGCTTTACAAGGCAACAAGGACTAGGCTGAAGAGCCAAAATGCAAAACAGAAGATGTTGGCTTTTGTTTAGGCCCTTCCTTCTGAAAGTTAAGAGTCACAGCCTCTCAAAGCTCAGCAAGGTGGGGCAGAGAATGGGGCAGAGAGGGTTTAAGGAGACTTAGGGCAGTAGGAGGCCAGATGACTCCAGGCAACAGTTGTGCCCTGTACTGCCTCAGAGGGCTGAACCCTGGCAACTGGTCTGGGGCCCACAGCTGCCTCCAGGATTTCCAGGCTGCAACTCCTTGGGGAAAGGGCCTCCCAAATAGGACTCCATCTTCCACCCAGTGCCCAGGGAAGACAAGACAGGCGGCAGAAATCCAAACCACCTTTTATTACCAACATTAGCCAGCAGACTAGAGAACAGGCCAGAGGTGCCCTAGGCATAGTACTGCAAGTTGGCTTTCTTCTTGGCCTGCACCTCCAGGATGCCCTCCATGTAGTCCTCGTGGGTAAGCTCTGTGGCACCCCTGCGAAGTGCGATCATACCCTGGAGCCAGAACAGACAAAGTCTAAGGTGCCTCTTCATATACTAGGCTTGGGTCCCAGAAGCCAGGGTCTTCTTTGCCTCTTTCCCTGTCCTGTCCAAGGAAGGGGCAAGAAGACCGGAAACAACCCTCTCACCCCTCCTGACCACTTACCGCCTCCACACACACAGCCTTGCACTGGGCCCCATTGAAGTCATCAGTGCAACGCGCCAACTCCTCGTAATTCACATCAGGACTGGAAAAAGGACAGATCCACAGGTCTTAAGTTACTTATGTCCTAAAATGTCCCAAATAAGCAGTGACATTAACTGGAGGTAGGCATATCCTTTACCTCCATGACCTTTTCTTCTCAGTACAAGACAAGAGGGATGGCAGGTTAAACTAGGTTGTTTAAGGTATCTTGTGCTCCAGCCTTCTAGAATCTGCTATCTGAAACTCCAGGAACCAACTTAGTCTGAGGTAGGGGAGCAGGAGGTTACAAAGACAAAAGTATCACAATCCTGCAGAGCCCTGCACCAGCCAGCATAACACTGCTGATGCCACAGCTGTCTTATGAGCACTATGCTCAACTGTCCTAATTCTTCCCATGACCCCAAAAGTCAGAGCAATTATCCCAAGCCTCAAATAGTAAAACATCCTTGGAGGGTTAAGTTTCCCCTGAAGGATGTACAGATCTGAGCGCAGGTCATGTAACCTTGGCTAGATTTCCTCTGGCCATTTTGAGGCTGCGCCCAAAAGCTGAGTTGTGGAAGTCTATGTGCTCTAGATGGGTACTGGATGGGGTACAGGTGATTCTGAATAAGAGGATCCAGAACAAGGGTCTGGACCCCAACAAGACTACTTCAGGCAGCTAGGGAGAAATGGAGCCCAGCATATGGAACAGCTATGTGCATACACACCAAAGGAGAAGGCGGTCACACAGGCTGGAGCGGAGGCTGTGAGAGCTGATGGTACAAGACACTGGCTGCTCCCTCAAGTTCTCTGCTTACCTGACATTCATCTTCCGGGAGTGAATCTGCATGATTCTGGCCCGAGCCTCCTCATTGGGCATCGGGAACTCGATCTTGCGATCCAGGCGGCCTGAGCGGAGCAGGGCAGGGTCCAGAATATCCACCCTGTTAGTGGCTGCAATTACCTGAGGAGGGAAGAAGCAGCAATTCAGGAGCAGGGCCATCCACCCATGGGCATGGACATGGTCACAAAAGACAGGGGCAGGGGAGATGGTTACAGACAGAGCTCTAGCACTCACTAGCTGAGATCCGAGGCAGCCCTGGCCAGCACAATGCAAGCCTCATTTTCTTCACTCACCTTTACTTGTGTGTTGGGCTGGAAGCCATCGAGTTGGTTGAGAAGCTCCAGCATGGTCCGTTGCACCTCACGGTCACCAGCTTTCTCACTGTCAAAACTGCACAGGACATAAAACATCAGTGAGGTCATGACTTCAGCAGAGCTCTCTTTTCCACCCACTCCTGGGGACTAGAACAAAGGAAGGTGTCAGTAATAGTTGACTGTAGTGTTCACATCAGGGAGAGAGGCTCTTGGCATCAGATGCTAGGCTGAAGGTAAACAGTAAACAAAGAAAGCCAGAGCTAGAGTTGTGGCTCCGATCAATGTACAACTACAGAAGTGATGCTCAGAAATACTCAGGTTGGAGCCAGGCATGGTGGTGGATGCCTTTAATCCCAGCACTCGGGAGGCAGAAGTAGGAGGATCGCCGTGAGTTCAAAGCCAACCTGCGACTACATAGTGAACTCCAGGTCAGCCTGAGCTAGAGACCCTACCTTGAAAAAAAAGAAAACAGGTTTGGAGCACCAGGACCCCAGGCAGCCAGCCTGAAGAAGGGTCCCTGAAGCTCTAAACACTGGCAGGTCAACCACCCAGTAGTGAAGAGGACATTGAGGAGGGCATCCACATGATGAGAGCACACTGCAGATGGAGGGAGCAGGAACACATGGAGCTGACATTCACACAAGACCAGCATTCTTGCCAACAGGCAATGGGGCAGCCAGGAAAGGTTTTAAATAAGACTTTTCTGTGGGAGGGCGTACACATGTGACCAGATTTCTTGGCTTTGATTGACGTGTGTGTGTTTTGTGGATGTTGGTATGTATGGGGCACATGAGTGCAAGTGCCGTATACTTTGTGCACATGCATGTGGAGGCCAGAGTTCAGTGCTGGTTATCTTCCTCAACAGCTCTACATCTTATTTAGACAGGGTCTCTCACTAAACACAGAACAGCATTAATTCAGTTAGACTAGCTAGCCAACGAACCCCTACCACTTCCCAGCACCAGGATTATAGGCTCATGACAAAATGCCAAGCAATTTTCATGGGTTCTGGGGATATGAACTGAGGTTGTTATGTATGCATGGCAAACACTTTACTCACTGAGCCAAGTCCCCAGCCCCAGAGGGTCACCAGCACTCCTTACCGCTTGGTGCCAATGGCATCCAACTCATCAATGAAAATGATAGATGGTGCCTTCTCCTTGGCCAGAGCAAAGGCATCACGGACCAGTTTGGCACCATCTCCAATGAACATCTGCACCAGCTGGGGGCCAGCTAGCTTCAAGAATGTGGCCTGAGGGAGATGGGATAAGTAAGGCCAAAGGCCTAAGTCATTCCCCACCCCCACCCTCACCCCCGTTTTATACAACCTTAGCCCCACCCACCTCCTCAGTGCTCCCCATCACACACCTTGGTCTGTGCAGCACAGGCTCGGGCCAGCAATGTCTTTCCTGTACCAGGTGGCCCATACATCAGTACGCCCTTTGGGGGCTGGATCCCTAAATTCTCAAACTTCTCCTTGTGGTTCATGGGTAGGACAATGGCCTCCACCAGCTGTGAGGAAGAAGCCCTGGGTTGAGAATGAAGCTCTAAGGGAGCCCTCAGTGACTTCAACCTTAATCTGTACCCCTACTACTCCAATTCAGGGACATTCTTCCCCACATCAAGAGGACAGAGCTGGGCGTGCTTGCACATACCTGTAATATCAGCACTCGAGAGGCAGAGGTAGGAGGCTCACTGTGAGTTCGAGGCCAGTCTGAGACTAAGTAGTGAATTCCAGTCTAAACTACAGTGAGACCCTCCCTCAAAAAAAAAAAAAAAAAAAGGACAGGGAGAGTCCCCCCAAGAAGGCTGGCCAATAACCTCTGCAGGAATAGCAAGATAAAGCTGGGCGTGGTGGTGCACGCCTTTAATACCAGCACTTGGGAGGCAGAGGTAGGAGGATCACCAAAAGTTTGAGGACACCCTGAGAGTCTATAGTGAATTCCAGGTCAGCCTGGGCTAGAGTGAGACCCTACCTCAAAAAAAAAAAAAAAAAGCAAGATATTAGAAAAAAAGACATGAAGCCAGGCTAGAGGGATGGCTTAGCAGTTAAGGCCTTTGCCTGCAAAGCCAAAGGATCCCTGTTCGATTCTCCAGGACCCACGTAAGCCAGATGCACAAGGGAGCACATGCATCTGGAGTTTGTTTGCAGTGGCTGGAGGCCCTGGCATGCCCATTCTCTCTATCTGCCTCTTTTTCTCAAATAAATAAATTAATTAAATATATTAAAACAAAAAAGACATGAAGCCAAGAACAGAAGCTTGAATGCCAGTCCTGGCTCTAACTCTATCTTATTTATGATGATTTTCATTTTTTTGAGGTAGGATCTCCTTCTAGTCTAGGCTAACCTGAAACTCACGACAATCCTATTTCTGCCTCCCAAGTGCTGGGATTACAGGCATGCGACCCTGCACCTGACTTGATACATTTATTATTTGCAGAGAAGAAAGACAGAAAAATGGTAGGCCACAGCAAAGGAGCTCCAGATGCATGCACCACTCTGTGTGCATCTGACTTTACATGTATACTGGGAAGTCAAACAGGTCACCAGGCCTTGCAAGCAAGGCCCTTAACCACTTTGCCGTCTCTCCAGTCCCTGGCTCTAACTTTCTGTAGCCTTGGGCAAGTTGCTTAATCTGGAACCTATCTCCTATTATCACACAACCGTGTTCTCTTCCTCCCTACGCTGCTACTAGGATGAAAGGCACAGTAAAGGCATGCATTCTGGTCAAGGATGTGGAGAACCATGAAAGGCTTGTGAGATGCCTTCCTCACCTCTTGAATCTGCTTGTCCAGGCCCCCAATATCACTGTATTGTTCTGTGGGCCTCTCATCCACCTCCATGGCCTTCACTCGTGAGTCATACTCTGTAGGCAGGGTCTCCAGGATCAGATAGGAGTCTTTGTTCACACCCTGAGGACAGAGCATAGAGCATTCAGAATGACCCCAGCTCAAGGACTGCCCAAAAGGCTGGGGAATGGGTGTTCTACAGAAAGGAAAGCTGTAGGGTGGCACAATTCCAGAATCAAAGAGCAAGCACACAGGGTCCCTGACTCTCAGGCTGCTCTACCATAGTAAGAGCAATAGGGACCTGATACAGGGAAAGCCATGCCTGGACTTAGTCACCACTTACCACCAGGTCTCCTGGCTTCAGCTTTTCCGCATCCACCAACCCAATCACAGGCAGGAAGTATGTCTGTGGGAAAGAACACAGGTGCATTATAAGCTTCTGTCCTCACTGAAGCTCCCTGGTGTTGGCCCACATTCATTCCTCACCCTCCTCTTTTCTACTATTGAGCCAGCTTCACCTGTCGTGTGGAGGTTTTGATCACTGCACACTTGCCCTTCCGCTGTGAGTCCAGGTCAATATTGGCACCATCCTCCTCTTGGTCATTGGGATCAACATCTAATAGCTGAAAAGGGAAAAGGTTCAGCCACTTGAACTTCCAGAGAGTACAGAACTGCCTTGCCCAAGACCGTTCCCCACATTCACAAGCCCAACAGGCCTACCTCCTCCAACTAGCCTGAGTCTAGCAAAGATGCAGTTGATGCTTCTGTTTAGGGGCTGCTTTTATGCTCAAAGCTTATCTGTCCACAGAAGAACCATTAGGAAAGGAGACAGGTCAGGTGTGGTGGCACATGCCTTTAATCCCTGTACTCAGGAAGCAGAGGTAGGAGGATTGCAGAATGTTCAAGACCACCCTGAGACTACATAGTGAATTCCAGGTCTGCCTGGGCTACAGCGAGATCCTACCTCAAAAAACAAAGGAAAAATAAAGGAGACAGGAGCCTCCCAAGGCTTTTGCAGGCCTATGTCTAAGAAAGGGCCAAAGAGCCTGACATAGCATCACATCATATACACAAACACATGCGCGCACACACACATATATACAAAAATGAGTATATCCGTGTATGTCAAACACAGGTTAAAATAGCAGGGCATTTATATAGATTTTCAGTCTTCTAATAAAAGTAGACTGGATCCTTCCGGTTATTTGGGGGGAAAGTAGTTGCTTTTTTTTTTTTTCCTCTATTATGTCCAGTTTTGAGTGACTAGTATGGATGGGTTTTCTTGTTTTGCTAATTATTTGAGGCTTTTAACAAATAGTTCTAGAAAGAAGCTGTTGGAGAAAATACCTTTTTAGTCTGGATTTCTGCCCTGCTTAGATTTTTAAAAAGTATAAGCATGGATTGCCAATTCCACTTAATGTAAACAAAACTTTTTATACATAATATACATATATAATAACTTATTTTATCAGTCCAGGTTCAGAAACTTGTGGTAGGCCAGTTTCAGATAGTTTCATTTCACCTGTAAACTGTATCACTTTTACTGATAACTGTAATTTTCAAATGTATAATATGTTTACAGATGTGCCCTACATTTAGTCTGCCTTGTTCTTATTTTGATTTTTGTTGAGTCTCCTGCCTGCTTGCCAAAAGCTAGGATGCTTCAGGCCCATGTACAATTTAAAACAGAGGCATACTTGAGCTTTAAAGCATTGAACAAACTGGAAAATGCAACATACCACATGAAGTGAGAAAGTCTGTGTTTTTGTGTTTTTTCTTAAATAAAAATTTTCAAAAAGTTAAAAAAAAAAGAAAGAAAGGGCCAAAGAGAAGCCAGGTGTGGTGGTGGATGCCTTTAATCCCAGCACTTGGGAGGCAGAGGTAGGAGGAATGCCATGAGTTCGAGGCCACCCTGAGACTCCATAGTGAATTCCAGGTCAGCCTGAGCCAAAGTGAGACCCTACCTCGAAAAAACAAAAAAGAAAAAAAAAAAGAAAGGGCCAAAGAGGACTAACCCTAACACACAATGTAGCTTCTAAACTTGCACCCTCCCTACTTGTACTGGTGCCATCCCAAGCTGTCCCCAAGCCCTACTGATACCCCCTCTTCCCCTCCACATACACACACACCTCGATGACGTTGGAGACAAGGTATGGCAGGGTCTTGTTCACTTTGATTTTCTCACTGTTCTCTTTGATCTTGTCTTTCATGGCTTGGAGTTCATGGGTGACTCTTAAGACTTCGCTCTTCATGATCTGGAATGAGGAGAGGAAGTAAATGTTCAACCCTGGCTCAGCTTGCATTAGGCCCCTGTAATTAATAGGTCCAGGCTGCCCAGGAGACCTTCCTACATCAATTCAATCAGATTCAAGCTCAGCCTGCTTGTGCCCACATCAGGCAGAACTCAAGACAAGGGGCTAGTTTGAAAACCAGCTGATGAAGATGTGGTATAGGGCTGGGTACTTTTTCATAGGAAGGACCCTTTCTGAGCCTGTTTCCTTATCTGTAAAATGAAAATTATTTTTTTCCATTAATTTTCTTTTATTAGTTTTCTATTCAGCAAATACAGGCAGTTTGGTACCATAAATGTGTAGCCCAGGCTGGCCTCGAACTCCTGATCCTCCTGCCTCTGCCTCTTCAGCAAATTCCTACCAGCGTGCACCACCACCACCACCAGCGAAAATTAATTTTTTAATGGATTTGTTTTTAAATTTTATTTTTATTTATTTGAGAGTGACAGACAGACAAAGAGGTAGATAGAGAATGGGCACACCAGGGCCTCCAGACACTACAAACGAACTCCAGATGCATGCACCACCTTGTGCATCTGGCTAATGTGGGCCCTGGGGAATCAAGCCTCTAACCAGAGTCCACAGGCAAGTGCTTTAACCGCTAAGCCATCTCTTTAGCTCTTAGTTTTTTATTTGTTAGAGAAAATGAAAGAGCATACGCCAGGGCCTCTTGCCAGTGCAACCAAAATCCAGATGCATGTGCCACTTTGTGTATCAGGTTTTATGTGGGCACTGGGGAATCAACCTCAGACAGGCAAGCTTTGCAAGCACATGCTTCTTTAACCTGCTGAGCAATTTCTGCAGCCACAGAGGTGCTCAGGTTTGCTTGCAAACCTGTTAGCCTAGGTTCAATTTCATGGTACCCAGGAAAGCCAAATGCATAAAGTGGTGCATGCTTTTGGAGTTTGTTTGCAGCCAAGAAGAGGCATTCACTCTCTCTGCTTCCAAATAAAACTAGTAATACATAAGGGAATTTTCTGTTGTTTTGGTGTAAGTTCTTGTGACTGTTTAGCTCAGGCAGGGCTGTGTAAATATTAAGAACAATACTGAAAAGACTTGTTTGGGAAAGGAGATGTGACAACTCCTCATCTTGGGCCTGGTTCCCAATCATTCTATTTCTTCTCTGTCTTTTAAAGATTTTGATTTTTTCTTATTGTGGTCCCAGGGGGAAATCACGGGCCCCTTGCCTCCTGCAGGGAAGTGCAAAGAAGTAAGTTCAGTGGGAGGTCCCCCGCCTGCACCGGAAGCCTGTGCCCACCTTGATCTCGCTGTCCAGCAGCCGTGTACGCTGGATAATCTCTTCTGTGGACATCTTGAGCACCTCCTCCCCGATACCATCTTGCTGTTTAAAAAAATACATATTCGCTTTACCACATTCCCAGCCTGTTTCCCTTCCCCAAGTGCAGGATGAAGCAGTCAGGACCTCTGCCCACATGCCAAGCGGCCTTCTTCCCGGTCCCCAGAGACCTCGACTCCTGGCTTCTTCCTCCCCTCCTGCCAAGGGCATCTCCCCTGTGGCCCCGACTCCGGGACCCGGTTCTCTCCGCGCCCACCTCTGCCTCATCCCACACCGTCGCCATCTTCTCCTGCCGAGTCACTGGACTCTCCGGTGTCGGCAGCAGATTCATTTTCGGAGAGAAAAGGCCCAAGAACAGACTGCGCAGGAGTCCCGGCGGAAGATGAATGCCGCGCCTCTTCGCGCCCTTTCTTAACGAGTGGCGAACTTCCCCAGCAAACGTTGATTCTAGACAGAACCCGCCCGGCCCCCGGCCCAGCGAATCTGCCGTTTGGTCTTCAAGAACCAAGGCCGGAACGCGAAGCCCGCCCCCAACGCTTGCTGGCCGCTCCGCTTGCCGTAGGCAGTGAGAAGCGGGACTACTATTGGCCAGTGAGCATGGGGGCGGTTCCGGGCCGGGTGTGAGACCGGAAGGGGCGGGAGCAAGGCGGCAGCCGCGGGGTCGCTCGGGAAATGCAGTTTTAACCTGCATGGTAAGTGGAGAGGCCCCCGTAGAGGGGCGGGGCGGCTAGGTAAGATTTGCACAGTCATTGCCTCCACAGCCTTCAGCATCTTGTAGCAGTGTGCAAAGGACTAGAACAATGGGGGGTGTCAGTTTAGGCTGCATTTTTTTTTTTTTTCGAGGTAGGGTCTCACTGTAGCTCAGGCTGACCTGGAATTCACTATGTAGTCTCAGGGTGGCCTCGAACTCATGGTGATCCTCATACCTCTGCCTTCTGAGTGCTGGGATTAAAGGCATGTGCCACCAGGCCGGGCTAGGCTGTGTTTTTACAAGCTGTTATTCGTCTCCTGGAGGCAGGGTCTCACTCTACCCCAGGCTGACCTGGAATTCACTCAGTAGTTCCTGCTTTGGCGATGTTCCTTCCTCAGGCTCCCGACTGCTTGGGGTTAAAGGCGAGCTCCACCACGCCTGGCACAAGTTATTAAATATAAATGGCAATGCCGACTTAGTGAAGAAACATTAACTAGTTTTTGTTGTTGTTGTTTTTGTTTTGTTGTCTCGCTCTAGCCCAGGCTGACCTGGAATTCTCTATGTAGTCTCAGGGTGGTCTTGAACTCACGGCGATCTTCCTACATCTGCCTCCCTAGTGCTGGGATTAAAGACGTGCGGCACCACTCCTGGCTCAGTTTTATTTTATTTTATTTTATTTTACTTTATTTTATTGGTCTTTCAAGATAGGGTCTCATTCTATCTCAGGCTGAGCTGGAATTCACTATGTTGTCTCAGGGTGGCCTTGAACTCATTTCTATCCTCCTACCTCTGCCTCCCCAGTGCTGCTGGGATTAATGGCATGTGCCACCACGCCCAGCTGATATATATATATATCTACAGAGTGTCAGTTCAGTTGGAATGAGACTCTACCACACATACACACTTTTGGTTAGAGAAGTTTTTTCTTTTCAGAAAATGGTGGCCACTGAGGAAATCCAAAACTCATAAAAGTGCTGAGAAAAGACAGTGGTGTGTACAACACTAAGTATGGTATCTCTATCACACCTGCCAAGGCTCAGAGACCATTGTGGAAGAGGTGGTAGAAAGAATTTAATATAGCAGGACATGGTGGTGTGCACCTTTAATCCCAGCACTCAGCAGGGCCCTGGGTTCAATTCCCCAGCACCCACATAGAGTCAGAGGCACAAGGTGATGCATGTATCTGGAGTTTATTTGCAGTAGCTGGAGGCCCTGGCACACACCCATTTTCTCTCCCTGACTCTGTGCTTCTCTCTCTAATAAAAGAAATATACATATATGTGTATGTATGTGTATGTGTGTGTATATATATTATATATATATATATATAATATGTGTGTGTGTGTATATATATATATATATATATATATATATATATATATATATATATATATTAGTTTTTCAAAGTAGGGCTTCACTCTTGCTCAGGCTGACCTGGAATTCACTACATAGTCTCCACAGTCTCAGGGTGGCCTCAAACTCACAGCTATCCTCCTTATCTCCCGAGTGCTGGGATTAAAGGCATGTGCCACCATGCCTGGCTAAAAATATTTTTAAATTTTTAAGAGTCTGCTAGGTGTAGTGGCGCTCACCTTTAATCCCAGCACTCGGGTAGCAGAGGTAGGAGGATTGCCATGAATTTGAGGACACCCTCAAATTCACCATAGTGAATTCCAGGTCAGCCTGGGCCAGACTGAGACCCTACCTCGAAAAACCAAAAATAAATAAATAAATTAATTAATTAATTAATTAATTAAAATAAAATAAATAAAATAAAGTCTAAGGAAGAGGAGGACTGCTTTGCAATACTGTTCATACACTAAGTGGCTGTGGCACTCATGACCTGACAGTAGCTTGTACAATACCTGCATAGTACAAGAAAAAAAAAAAAGTGATGCTATGAAATAGAAGAGGGGACTCGGGAGATGGTCGGCAGCAAAGCGAAAGGACACAGGTTCTGGGTGGCAGAGGTAAGATCGCCAAGAGTCTGAGGCCACCCTGAGACTACAGAGTGAATTCCAGGTCAGCCTGAACTAAAGTAAGACTCTACCTTGAAAAACCAAAAAAAAAAAAAAAAAAAAAAAGCCAAAACCAAAAGCTAAAGACCCAGGTTCAACTCTCCAGGACCCACATAAAGCCAGATGCACAAGGTGATGTGCCTATGTCTGGCACTCATTTGTAGTGGCTGAGGCCCTGGTGTGCCCACTCTCTATCTGCTTCTCCCTCTGTCTTTCAAATAAATAAATAAAAATTGAAAGCCAGGCCCAGGCTAGGGGTGGTGGCTCATACCTTTAATCCCAGCACTTGGGAAGCAGAAGTAGGAGGATCACCATGAGTTTGAGGCTACCCTGAGACTACTAGTGAATTCCAAGTCAGCCTGGACTAGAGTGAAAGCCTACCTTAAAAAACCAAAATAAGGGCTGGAGAGATGGCTTAGCAGTTAAGCACTTGCCTGTGAAGCCTACCTAAGGACCCCAGTTCGAGGCTCGATTCCCCAGGAACCACGTTAGCCAGATGCATAAGGGGGCACACAAGTCTGGAGTTCGTTTGCAATGGCTGGAGGCCCTGGCGCACCCATTCTTTCTCTCTTTCTCTGACTCTTAATCTGTCTGTCTGTTGCTCTCAAATAAATAATTAAAAATAGCTGGGCAAAGTGGTGCATGCCTTTAATCTCAGCACTCGGGAGGCAGAGGCAGGAGGATCACCGTGAGTTTGAGGCCACCCTAAGACTCCATAGTGAATTCCAGATCAGTCTAGCCTAGAGTGACCCCACCTCGAAAAAGCAAAAAATAATTAAAAAAAATAAGTAAATAAATGCCGGGTGCGGTGGTGACACAGCACCTTTAATCCCAGGAGGCAGAAGTAGGAGCATCATTGTGAGTTCGAGACCACCCTGACTATATAGTGAATTCCAGGTCAGCCTGGGCTAGAGTGAGACCTGGAAAAAAAATACTCTGTTTTAAAAATCTTAAATACACAAAAAGTTGAATAAAAAATGATGAAAACCTCTACGTCTTTCTTGTAGAATTACCAATTTAATAACATTTTGCCACATTTACTTTTGCTCTCTGTATGAACATATCCCCCCCCCTGCCATTTCAAAATAAGTTAATTTTTTTTAATTTTTATTAACATTTTTCATGATTATAAAATATATCCCATTGTAATTCCCTCCCTCCCCACCCCCACACTTTCCCATTTGAAATTCCATTCTCCATCATATTACCTCCCCATTACAATCATTGTAATTACATATATACAATATCAACCTATTAAGTATCCTCCTCCCTTCCTTTCTCTACCCTTTATGTCTCCTTTTTACCTTACTGGCCTCTGCTACTAAGTATTTTCATTCTCACGCAGAAGCCCAACAAAATAAGTTAAATTTCATGTCACCTTACCCTATTTCTATGTGTCCCTTTAAGAACAAAGATATTGTCATGTGTAGCTATAATATTATGCAGTAAAATACATGTTCATACTTAGGAGGATACAATAAAACCTAATGTCCAGTCCTTATTACAAGAATTCAGCTGTCCATGACACATTCCTCTATTTAACAAAGTATCAAGTGAAGGCTCATATATTACATTTAGTTGTAACATCTCTAATCTCTAGTCTTTTTTGTTTTTTGGTTTTTTGAGGTAGGGTCTCACTGTAGCCCAGGCTGACCTAGAATTTTCTATGTAGTCTCAGGGTGGCCTTGAACTCACAGATATCCTCTTACCTCTGCCTCCCAAGTGCTGGGATGAAAGGTGCGTGCCACCACTCCCAGCTCTCACTTTTTTTTTTTAATTATTTATTTATTTATTTGAGAGCGACAGACACAGAGAGAAAGACAGATAGAGGGAGAGAGAGAGAATGGGCACACCAGGGCTTCCAGCCTCTGCAAACGGACTCTAGATGCGTGCGCCCCCTTGTGCATCTAGCTAACGTGGGACCTGGGGAACCGAGCCTCGAACCGGGGTCCTTAGGCTTCACAGGCAAGCGCTTAACCGCTAAGCCATCTCTCCAGCCCTCACTTTTTTTATTCCTGTATTTTATTTATTTATTTGAGAGAGAGGGGCAGATAGAGAATTGGGCACACCAGGAACTCTAGCCACTGCAAATGAACCACTTTGTGCATCTGGCTTACATGGGTACTGGAGAACTGAACCTGGTCTTAGGCTTTGCAGGCAAGTGCCTTAACCATCCTCTCAGCCCCCACTTTTTTTTTTTCACTCTAGCCCAGGCTGACCTGGAATTCACTATGTAGTCTCAGGGTGGCCTCGAACTCACAGCAATCCTCCTACCTCTGCTTCCTGAGTGCTGGGATTAAAGGCATGCACCACCATGCCTAGTCCTATTTTTTTTTTTTTTTTTTTTGTGAGGTAGGGTCTCACTCTGGCCCAGACTGACCTGGAATTCACTATGGAGTCTCAGGGTGGCCTTGAACTTACAACAATCCTTCTACCTCTGCCTCCCGAGTGCTGGGATTAAAGGCGTGCACCACCATGCCCGGCTTAGTCCCATTTAAAAAAAATATATATTTATTTGCAAGGAGAGAGAGGAGAGGGAGAGAGAGAAAGAATGGGAATGTCTGCAGCTACTGCAAACAAACTTCAGATGTTTGTACCACTTTGTGCATCTGGCCTTACATGGATACTAGGGAATTGAACCTCCATCCTTTGGCTTTGCAGGCAAGCACTTTAACTGCTGAGCCATCTCTGTAACCCTGTCCTCTTTTTTTGGCCAGTTGGGGCAATGTTTCGAGGTAGGGTTTCACTCTAGCCTAGGGTAACCTGGGATTCATTATGTAGTCTCAGCCAGGCCTCAAACTCATGGCAATTTTCCTACCTCTGCCTCCTAACTGCTAGGATTAAAGACATACATCACTATGCCCAACTCAGTTTCTGTTGTTTATAAGATAGTTCACGGTGCATTGTAATAACAGCCTAAATAGCACAAGGCATCCGCAGATAAAATGGACGGTTGTAGTACAAGTCAGTCCACACAGCTATACCCATTGCTTGCTTATTGTGTTCCTGCCTATAGTATTCCTTTCTCACCCCCATGCCTGGAAGTGTCTTACCAGAAGGGTTTTTGTTTTTTGTTTTGGCAAGATAGGGTCACACTATACCCCAGGTTGACCTGGAATTCACTATGTAGTTCTATACTGGCCTCGAACTCATAGGGATCGTCCTATCTCTGCGTCCCAAGTGCTGGGATTTAAGGCATGCGCCTCCACGCCTGGCTCCAAAAGGGGTTTTGTCTCCAGTGTATGGTATGGCATCCAAGTTCCTATGAGGGTGGCTGGAAGGCTTCAAACTAACCATGGAGGGAGGCTTGTGGGGAGCTCACCTCTACTCTCCCAGCCCCTCAGACTCGGGGGAGGAAAGGTCAGAATCACTGAGACCAGGTACAAACAGTTTATTCTCTATAAAGACCAAAGTACAAAGAAAGAGGTAGGGGAGGGAAATTAGGCCCAAGAGCAGCAGCAGACAGACCCCAGGCCCTGGCTGTGGCCCAGGAGGCCCGGTTGCTCCCCCAGGATTATACGGAGCCTCTGACCTGATGGTGGAGCAGGAGGAAAGGGAGGTATGTAGAAGCCCAGGATGGTTGCTGTAGTCACACGAAGCCTGGCTTCATGGAGGAGCGACGGCAGTTGGGGCAGCTCCGGGTGCCATTGTTCTGCAAGCACCTGATGAGACAAAGGGTTCTGTCCACTCCCTGTGGCCCAGACTTCCCTGGAGCTCTGGCCTTGTGCCTTCCTCCCTTCCCTGGGGCAGGAGGGGGCAGGTTCCTATCTGCTCTGCCCCAGAGGCATCCAGGCTGGGACAGAGCTGCCACTCCAAGGCAAGCCATGGGGTCCGACTTGATGACCTTCAGCAGGCCTCTCTGAATTCCTCTTGGGGCAGTGATAGGTGGTATGAGGCAGGACCTCACAAAGCTGCTGGGAGATTCAGCGAGAAAATAGGTGGGAAGTTGTTAGAACACTTCAGGGCCCCAGCAGGCAAGAAATGTTTGCCTTTCGTACTGTTAGTGAGGCAAGATCCAGTCTGAAGAGACCAGATGTCCTTGCCTACAGGTGGCCTTACCTGAGGTGAAAAATGTGGGAGCACGGCAGAGCCTGAAGGCGGCTGTTTTTCTCCCCTATGGACTCGCCACACAGGCCACAATAGAGCTCTGTCTCCTCCACGCACTCATGGAAGCGGACGACGTGCGCGCGTAGCTCCCGCTGCAGCCCCTTGCTGCGGCAGACGCCCTCACTCAGGCAGTGCAGCTTGAGCTGGCTCAGCTGAGGCGGTGGGAACAGGAGAGAAAGTAGGGGAGAGACTGGAGCTAACCCCGACAAAGACCTGTGCATGCCAGCTATTGGAGGCCATTGTTAGGTTTTTTTTTTTTTATTCTATTAATTAATTTATTTATTTTGGGTTTTCAGGGTAGGGTCTCACTCTAGTCCAGACTGACCTGGAAATCACTATGTAGTCTCAGGGTGGCCTCGAACTCATGACAATTCTCCTATCTCTGCCTCCCGAGTGCTGGCATTAAAGATGTGTGCCACCACACCAGCTAGTTATTTTTAATTTTAAATATATTTATTTATTTATTTGCAAGCAGAGAGAGAGAGAGATGGGGGGGGGAGAATGGGCACACCAGGGCCTCCAGCCACCGCAAATGAGAACGCCAGATGCATGCGCCACTGTGCATCTGGCCTTATGTGGGGACGAGGGAACTCAGATCATTAGGCTTTGCAGGCAAACGCCATAACTCCTGAGCCATCTCTCCAGACCCAGGGGTTTTATATATAACTATCTGTGTATCTGCTTGACCATCTACCTCCCTATCTATCTTGCTAAGACAGGGTCTCATGTAATTAAGGGTGACCTCAAACTTGCTGTGTGAGCAACGATGACCTTCAACTTCAGATTCTCTTGCCTGTATCTTCCAAGTGCTGGGAAAAATGCACCACTATGCCTGGTTTATAAGGTTCTGGGGATCAAACCAATCCAACAGAGTTACATCTCCAGCCCATTAGGGGTTTTAATGAACAACAAAGAGGCTATAAGGAATTCTTCAGTTCCCTAAGTCACGGAATGCTTACCCTGCCCCAGAAGTCCTGTCTGGGTGGAAGCAAGAGATCTAGGGATGGGGATAGTCATGAGTAGCTCCTAGAGGGTCATACAATCTCAGGGGATGAGGAGGCCTTCCACCAGAATCCATGTTGCCACCCTTGGCTCTTAACCCCAGACCCAGGACAGAGAATCATGTCTGACCTTGTTCCCCACCTCCTCAGCCAGGTCCTGGGCTCTCTCAATGGTGTCTAGAGCCTGGAAAGGAGCAGAGCATAGAGCTGTGGGCAATGTCCTCCTTGGCTCATAGCAAAGAAAGACACGATGGGCCTGGGGAGGGCAGCAGGCCAGGGCCACTGCCCTGTGAGGGGACGCGACAGGGAAAGCCTGCCTCGGTTTATGCAGTCACAGAATGGGCAGAAAATGACTAGTTTATGGATTGCTGTGACATGGGGGGCAGGCAGTCAGCCCCAGGTTCAAACCCCAGCTCTGGTCATTTGTAAGGTGTGGGTCCCTGGGCAAGCCTGATGCTGGTACCCTCTGTCTCCTCCACGCACTCGTGGAAGCGGACGACGTGCGCGCACAAGGGGGCGCATGCGTCTGGAGTTCGTTTGCAGCACCCTCCTCCCCCAGATTGTTATCTGACAGGATTGTCTCAAGCAAGGTACACTGGGAGAGCTGGGCTCACAGGACAGGGCCTGACTTCACCTTGTCCAGCGCCTTCCTGGCCATCCAGCACTTGGCCACACCCAACAGCACATGCACCTGCCCCAGGCGGTTTCCGATTTCAGTCATGATGCTCATGGCAGAGTCGTACCTAGGGAAGGCTGTCTGCAGAGCCAACTGGGGTTGGAATCAAACCGAGACAGGCCTGAGGCCACCCCACCTCATTCTGGTGACCTCACCTCCAGGTCCCCACGGCTCCGGTGGATGTCAGCAAAGCAAAGCAGGCAGAGCGCCTGCAGAGGTCTGTCTCCGTGTTGCAGAGCAATCTTCATGGACTCCTGTGTGGGAGTTGGTCTCTCAGTCCTGCTCAAGACACCCTGGTATGGGGCAACCTCCACAGACGGTCCCCCTTGGTTTAGCCCAGGGATTGCCACATCCTCCAAACTGAATACAACTATCTCTTGGCTTGCTGAGGCCTCTTTCACTGAGCCACTGAGGTCATAGTGCCACTGTGGGAGCATCTATCATTTGACAGGTGGAAACTGAGGCTTGAAGAGCAGTAACTAGATCAAGGCCATCCAGCTAGTAAGTAGCAAAACTTACAGTTGACAGGACTCTAGAGACTGGCTCTCTTCCTGTTTCACTTTTGTTTTGAACCCCTCCTTCCCTTCATTCTTTCCTCATTCCCTCCTTTTTTGTGTGTGAGGCAGGACCACATGTAGCCCAGGCTGGCCTCAAGCTCAGTGATCCTCCAGTGTCAATCTTCTGGAGTGCTGGGACTGCAGGCATGTACCAGTATGCCTGTTTTACTTTAAATATATATATATATATATATATGCAGGAGCGATGGCAAACACCTTTAATCCCAGCACTTGGGAGGCAGAGGTAGGAGGACTGCCTTGAATTCAAGGCCACCCTGAGACTAGTGAATTCCAGGTCAGCCTGAACTAGAATGAAACCCTACCTCAAAAAAACCCCATATATATATATATATATATATATATATATATATATGTTTAATTTTCTTGAGAGAGAGAGAGAGAGAGGCAGACAGAGAGAATGGGCATGCCATGTCCTCTAGCCACTGCAAACGAACTCCAGATGCATGCGCCACCTTGTGTGCTTGTGTGTCTGGCTTTACATGTGTACCAGGGCTCTTTGGCTTTGCAGGCAAGCACCTTACTGCTAAGCCATCTCTCCAGCCCTGTCTACTTTTCAGAGTGGTCCACAGGGACCGTTGGCAGCCCTTCACCCTGAGGACAGCCTGGAATGAGTGCAGTCTGTGGGAGACTTGGCAGTATAAACTCATTCTCCAGGGCTCCACTGCAGAGCTTGACCACGGTCAAGCCTTTGGAAATTCTGTGGGCCTGCGACCCCAGTACCTACCACCACCCATCACAGCCAACTGCCTGACCTCACAACACTCCATGGCGCTGCCCAGGTGGCCCAGCAGGCGGTAGGCCACAGCCATGTGGTACTGGCTCATGGCCCGGTACTTGAGGCTCCAGCCTTTGCCATAGTCACTGACGAGCTCTGCAGCCTTGCAGGGGAAGAACAGGGCCTTCTCATAGTCCTGCAGGGGACACAAAATAAGAAGGGACAGGGCTGGAGAGATGGCTTAGCGGTTAAGCGCTTGCCTGTGAAGCCTAAGGACCCTGGTTCCAGGCTCGTTTCCCCAGGTCCCACGTTAGCCAGATGCACAAGGGGGCGCATGCATCTGGAGTTCGTTTGCAGAGGCTGGAAGCCCTGGCGCGTCCATTCTCTCTCTCCCTCTATCTGTCTTTCTCTCTGTGTCTGTCGCTCTCAAATAAAATAAATAAAAAAATAAAAAATAAATTAAAAAAAAAAAAAAAGAAGGGACAGTGCTGATAGTAACTGCCCCAAGCCCAGGACTCCAGGTTCTGACTTCTCTGGTAGCCGAAGGCCTCAATGTTCATTCATTCATTCATTCACTTTTTTATGTGTGTGTGGCATGTGTGTGGAGTATGCACATGTATGTGCCCATGTGACACACTGTGCGCCTGTCTGCAGTGGGGTGTGCTCACCTATAGTGAGTGGCCAGTGCCCACTTTGGCAGCACACATGTTAAAATTGGAATAATACAGAGAAGATTAGCATGGCCCCTGTGCAAGGATGATATGCAAATTCGTGAAACATTCCATATTAAAAACAAAACAAACAGCTGGGCGTGGTGGTGCACTCCTTTAATCCCAGCACTCAGGAGACAGGTAGGAGGATTGCCGTGAGTTCGAGGCCACCCTGAAAAGACAAAGTGAATTCCAGGTCAGCCTTAGCTAGAGTGAGACCCTATCTCGGGGGGGTGGGGGGGGACATTGCTAGAAGGATGGATCAGTGGTTAAGAAAATTTCTGAGCAAGCATGAGGGCCTGAGTTCCATCCTAGGACACACATAAATAACTGAGCATGGCCATACACATTGGCAGCCCCAGTCCTGTTGGGAGCAGAGACTAGAGAATTGCTGGGGCTTATGAAACAAACTTCCAAGCTCCGGGATCAGTAAAAGACTCACACTCAAGTAAGAACAGGTGGATGACTGGGAACAAATGGGAAAGATAATCCTGAAAATAGAGGGTTTTTGTGCCACTCCCTGAACCATCTTTTTATTTATTTATTTTTACTGCCTAACTAACTAATCATTTGATACAATGTAAAGTGAAGGGATAGATAAGCTGATATAGTATTCTTTTTTTTTTTTTGCTTGTTTGTTTCTTTCTTTATTTTGAGGTAGGGTCTCACTCTAGCCCAGACTGACCTGGAATTCACTCTGTAGATCCAGGCTGGCTTCGAACTCCCAGCAGTCCTCCTACCTCTGCCTCCCGAGTGCTGGGGTTAAAGGCATGCGCCATGACGCCCGGCTGAATATAGCAATCTTACCACAGATGTGTGACCTATGTTTTATTAAACTCCTTGGAGAAAAAGAAGTTTCATGACTCCTTGAGGAAAGAAGGAAATGAGATGGAACATTTGCAATGCATCTAATCTGGCTTCTGCAATGCGTAGTAGAGAATAAAGGGGAGAGAGGAAAATTCTCTGCAGAGACATGGAAGTCACTTCCAAGCAAGTTGAGGTTATGGGCATATTTTTAGATAAGAAGAAACATGTAAATATAGAGGAAGCATTCAGAGATTATTCAGATGCTATTCAGATATTATACCAATTTTCATATGTGATTATATAAAAAAATATCCTTATCGAACAAACAGCCTCCCAAGACCTGTGATTACATGTGTGGGCCTTCCACATAGTAGAGACTTGAAAAATCTTGGAGTAAATGACTAAATACTAATGGATCTGAGTGAATTCCAGGTCAGTCTGAGTTAGAGTGAGACCCTATCTTGAAGAAGAAAAAAAAAAGAGAGAGAGAGAGAGAGAGAGAGAGAGGCATAAATCGCCAATCTTGGTAACAGGGATTTATTTTTTTAGAAATAGTTTTTGGAGCCAGGCTTGGTGACACATACCTTTAATCCCAGCACTTGGGAGGCAAAGGTAGGAGGATTTCTTTGAGTTCAAAGCTAGCCTGGGAATGAAGCTAGTCTTGGACTACACAGTAAGTTCCAGGTCAGCCTGGGCTAGAGTGAGACCCTATCTCGGGAGGGGGAGATTTTTTGGGGGTGGGAGAGATGGTTTGGTGGTTAAGGCTCTTGCCTGCAAAGCCTAAGAATCCAGGTTCAATTCCCCAGTACCCACATAAGCATAAGGTGGTACATGTGTCTGGAGTTCATTTGCAGTGACTAGCGGCCTTGGTGTGCCCATTCTCTTTCTCTCTCAAATAAATAAGTAAAAAAATTATTTAAAAAATAAGCCAGGTGTGGTGGCACACGCCTTTAATCCCAGCACTCAGGAGGCAGAGGTAGGAGGATTGCCAAGAGTTCAAGGCCACCCTGAGACTACAAAGTGAACTCCAGGTCAGCCTGGGCCAGAGTGAGACCTTAGCTCAAAAAACAAAAAAGTAAAATAAATAGTTTTTGTTTTGAGACAAGTACAAACTTCACCTCACTCTGTAGCTGAAGCTGGCCTTGAACTCCTGGTCCTCTTGTCTCTGCTTTTCAAGTGCTATGCTACCTATAAAAATCTATTTTATTTTTATTTTTATTTATTTTTTTGTTTATTTATTTATTTGACAGCAACAGACAGAGACAGAGAGAGAGAGAGAGAGAGGGAGAGAATGGGCACGCCAGGGCTTCCAGACACTGCAAACGAACTCCAGATGCATGCGCCCCCTTGTGCATCTGGCTAACGTGGGTCCTGGGGAATTGAGCCTCGAACTAGGGTCCTTAGGCTTCAGAGGCATGTGCTTAACCACTAAGCCATCTCTCCAGCCCTAAAAATCTTTTATACTATGGAGAAAGTTATACCTATAACCCCAGCACTCTGGAGGTAGAGGCAGGAGGGTCTGAAGTTCAAGTTCATCCTCTGCTATATAGTGAATTAGAGTTGGAGGTCAGTCTAGGCTACATTGTCACACCTCCCCCAAGAAAATTATTGACATTAACCATGATGGTATTTTTCCCTGAACTAGTTCTATCTGTATCTCTAAACTTTATGTTTATTTATTTTATTTATTTGAGAGAGAGAAAGAGAATGGGTGCACCAGAGCCTTTAGCTGCTGTAAACAAACTCCAAATGCATGTGCCACCTTGTGCATCTGGCTTATGTGGGTCCTGGGGAATTGAACCTGGGTCCTTCAGCTTTGTAGACAAACACCTTATCCACAAGCCATCTCTCTAGCCCTGCATCTCTAAACTTTAAAAAGTCATTTTGATGGCTGGAGAGATGGCTTAGCAGTTAAGGCGTTTGCCTACAAAGCCAAAGGATCCTGGTTCGATTCTCCAGGACCCACATAAGCCAGATGCACAGGAGGGTGCATGCATCTGGAGTTCCTTTGCACTGGCTGAAGACCCTGGTGTACCCATTCTCTCCCTCTCCCTTTCTCTCTGATTCTTTCTATCAAATAAATAAATAAATAATATTTTTTTAAAAAGCCATTTTGAGCCAGGCATGGAGGCCTTTAATACCAGCACTCATGAGACTGAGGTAGGCTCATCATGAGTTCAAGGGCAACCTGGCTACAGAGTGAGGTCCAGGTCAGCCTGTGCTAAAGTGAGCTGGGCATGATGGTACATGCCTGTAATCCCAGCACTCTGGAGGCTGAGATAGGAAGATCACTGTGAATTCGAGGCCAGTCTGAGACTAATTCCAGGTCAGCCTGGGCTACAAGACCCTACCTCCAAATAATAAAATAAAATTTTAGCAGGGTATAGTGGCACACGCCTTTAATCCCAACACTCAAGACAGCTGAGGTAGGAGGATCACCATGTGTTTGAAGCCAGCCTGAGACTATAAACAGTGAATTACAGGTCAGCCTGGGCTAGAGTGATATCCTACAATGAAAAGCAAATCAAAAAATAAAATAAAATAAAATAAAAATTTAAGCCAGGCATGGTGGCACACACCTTCAACCCCAGCACTTAGGAGATCAGCCCTTCCTCTTTGCACCATCTCCTCCTCACCTGCAGCCACTCTAGGCTTCTGTCCCTTCTGGTGGGACTCTGCCTGGAATGCTCTTGCCCTAGACTTCTGCCTGGCATACCCCTCTCCTCTTTCATCATTCACTGAGACCTTTTGACCTTTAAAACTGTGCCCCCAGGTTGGAGAAATGGCTTAGCGGTTAAGGCACTTGCCTGCAAAGCCTAAGGACCCATGTTTAACTCTCCAGATCCCACATAAGTCAAACACCCGAAGGTGAGGCAAGCACAAGGTTGCATATGACCACTAGGTAGTACAAGCATCTGAAGTTCGACTGCAGTGGCTGAGGCCCTAGAAATTTTGTATGTCTAAAATTTTAAACAAACAAACAAAAAAAAAAAAAAAAAACAGGGCTGGAGAGATGGCTTAGCAGTTAAGCCTGTGAAGCCTAAGGACCCCGGTTCAAGGTTCAATTCCCCAGGACCCATGTTAGCCAGATGCACAAGGGGGTGCATGTGTCTGGAGTTCACTTACAGTGGCTGGAAGCCCTGGTGCGTCCATTATCTCTTTCTCTCTGCCTCTTTCTCTCTCTGTCTGTCACCCTCAAATAAAAAGAAGATATAAAGGGAAGAGAAAGGAAGGGAGGAGGGTACTTAATAGGTTGGTATTGTATATATGTAAGTACAATGATTGAGATGGGGAGGGGATATGATGCAGAATGGAATTTCAAAGGGTTAAGTGGGGGAGAAGGGAGGGTATTACCATGGTATATTTTTTATAATTATGGAAAATGTTAATAAAAATTGAGAAAAATAAATAAATAAACAAAAAAATTTTAAAAAAAACTGTGCCCCATCCCCACAATGGCACCACCTACCTTCCTTGGTCTGCTTTACTTTCTCCTAAGCACATGGTGTATAGGTGACTTTCTGATATATATATTCTTATGTATTTTTTATTTATTTGCAAGCAGAGAGAGAAAGAAAGGAGACAGACAGAATGGGTATGCCAGGGCCTCCAGCTACTGCAAACAAACTCCAGATGTATGCGCCTCTTTGTACATCTGACTCTACGAAGGTACTAGGGAATCGAACCCAGGTCATTAGTTTTTTGCGGGCAAGTGCCTTAAACACTGAACAATCTCTCTAGCCCCTCTGGTTTTATATATACACATTATTGGTAGGAGGATCATTGTGAATTTGAGGCCACCCTGAGACTACATAGTGAATTCCAGGACAGCCTGGACTAGAGTGAGACTCTACCTCAAAAAAAAGGATGAGAAAGTGTTGGGGGGGGGAGAGAGGGAATTAACATGGGATTTTTTTTATAATCATGGAAAATGCTAATAAAAATTTTTTAAAAAGGAGAAAGAAAGAAAAAAAAAAAAAGGCCAGATGTGGTGTCAGCACTCAGGAGGCAAAGGTAGAGGAGATCGCTATGAGTTCAAGGCCAGCCTGGGACTATAGAGTAAGTTGCAGGTCAGCCTGGGCTCGAATAAGACCCTACCTTGGAAAACAAAAAAAAAAAAACAAAAAAAGTAAGGTGAAAAATCAGTGAGAAAGATACCTGACATGGACCTCTGGTCCCCAAATGCATACGTGCCCATGCTCATACGTGTATGCATGCATACATACTACACACATACATGAAAATAAATAAAGGCTTGAAGGAGGCAGTACCACAGGGTGTGGCTCTTAATAGGCTCTCAGGGAGTCCCAGCCCTGTTGCCCTCCTGCTGAGACTGAGGCTCACCTTGACCTGGGCATAGAAGCTGCCCAGGCTGCAGCAGACCCGGCACTCCAGCATGGTATCGTCATTATTGTGGGCGTAGCGCAGAGCCTTCTCAAAGCTCTCTAGAGCTTTCTGGAAGAGGCTGAGGCCCAGGAAAGCATTGCCCATGCTCAGGCTGACCTGGCCCCTGAGCTGGGTGCCTGCCCTGGTGCCAGGCAGGCCGAGACAGGTCTTGCAGTAGGAGATGGTCTTGTGGAACTCACACAGCTTTTCGTTGCTGCGGGCCAGGTTCAGGTAACCCTCCAGGAGGAAGTCGGCATCTTCCAGCTCCCGAGCGGTGTCGATCTGGACCACTGCAAACTGACCCCAGGGATGGTAGGCAGGCAGCTCTCAGCCGAGACCCCATGTGCACTCCCAGCGTCCGACCTGGAGCTGCTCCCCTCAGGCCCCTCTCTCACAGCCACAGCAGCCAATCCCCAGGCTCAGACCCAGAGCTTTTCCACCCATTGTCTCTGACATCTTCTCCAGGCCTCTGCCACAGCCTAGAAGCTTCAACCCTGGAGCTTAGACTCCCAGCCATCACTTCCACCCCCAGCTTCAGATATGGAGTCTGTACAACCCACCAGCCCTAGCTTCAGACCCGGAGTCTGCATCTCCAGGCTGAGACAGAACTCCCAGCATAAGGCTGTAACTTGGGGTTAGAAATCTGATCTTGAGAACCTTGAACTCTGGGTCCTAAGGACTGAAAATCTCAGACATTGAGTTGAAGGCCAAGGCCCATCTCTGTAAAGTAAGCCCCGGCATCTAAGACCTCAGGCCGGGCCACTAGCTGACATAGAGAAGCCCGAGGAAGCTGCAAGGGGGTCTGGGAGTCTAAGAGCAAGCTGGCCCTTGTTCCAGCCTTCACAACACCCCAGGAGGGTACGCCCACCTTCAGCATTTCTTTGTAGCGGCCCATCTCGGAGTGGGCTGTGACCAGACAGCCCAGCACGCGGAAGCGGCCCACCAGGTCAGAGCTCTTCTCCAGCACTTTGGTCCACACCCGCAGTGCCTTCTCTGTCTGGTTGCACTGGTACAGATGCAGTCCCTTCTCAATTTGTTGCTTCGTCTGGTCCTGCCCCATTGTCCCACAGCCTCGTACCCCAAGGAGACAGACCCTGGTGGCTCTGTACTCTATGCCCTCATGGCATGAGACCCACTTGTGGCAGCCCACTGAGTCCCGGGAAGGAAAACACCGTCAGGCAGGAGCTGAGCAGGGCCTGGATGGAGAGCAGGCGCCACACTGGGAACAAAGCTGGTTCGGCCCCTGTTTGCAGCTGTTCCTGCCAGTCGAGGGCCACGTGGGCTCTGAGGAATGTTAGTAGCAAGGTCACACGGGCCTCTGCTGCACCCACTTCAAGCTTGGAGGCTGCTTCCCCAGGGATACAAGCATCCTGCCACCTGGGTACCTGCTGGGACATCTCTTTGAACCTCTGACATTGACCCTAATGCCCCTGGCAGGTCAGAATCTCCTGAAGTGTTCGAGGAAGATGCAGGCCTCAGGGAGGTGGACGGATACTCAGCTTATTTGCTCCCTCTCACTCACACTTCCCCTTTGCCCAGCCCTGAGGCTTTGGTCATGTGATGCACCTGACACCTATGCAGATGTCCATGCCGTTTCCAACAGATCATCCCAGAGAAGGCTGGAGAAAGGAGTGTTAGCTGAGGCCAGAGGTCGGGTTTCCCTGCAACTCCCTAACCAAAGTTATGTACATCCCTGGGCCTCATCTCTAAGGTGAGGCAGCAGTGTGGTGGCTCACGCAGAGTGCAGCTCAGGGGAGCACAGGGAACTGGGGCAAATTACTTGCTCCTGTAGAAAGAAGAGAAGTAATTAATAGTACCTAGTTTTGGCCAGGCGTGGTGGCACATGCCTTTAAAGACTACAGAGTGAATTCCAGGTCAGTCTAGGCTAGAGGGAGACCCTACTTGGAAGAAGAAAAAAAAGAAAGAGAAAGAGAAAGAGGAGAAAAAAAAAAAAAAAAGGAAAAGTAAAAGGTACTTGGCACCTAGTAAAATTTTCTCCATTTCTTCTGGGTTATGGCTGAATTGTTTCTATCCCACCCTGATCTAGTTCCTCAGAATGTAACTATGTTTAAACCGGGCATGGTGGCGCACGCCTTTAATGCCAGCACTCGGGAAGCAGAGGTAGGAGGATCACCTTGAGTTCAAGGCCACCCTGAGACTCCATAGTGAATTCCAGGTCAGTCTGGGCCAGGGTGAGACCCTACCTTGAAAAACAAAAACAAACAAACAAACAAAAAATAATTAGAAATATGGCATTTAAAGTGAAGTCATTAGGTGGTGTGCTGTGTGACCTTTTCTGGAGATACGTGAACATGCACCCATTCACATATAGGGTACTGACAACAGACCAAAGAAAATCTCACCCAAGTTGAGCTTAGTTAACCAGTGAGTTTACTGGGGTTATTTTCAGAAGCATGGATCACCAGAAAGCCCACCCCAGGATGGGTGACAACTCCTGGAAGCTGCATCCTTGTGAAGTTTCCCCAAGAGGGAGTATTTGTTTTGGGATAAATAGGGTACAACTTCAGGAAGCTCCTCCAGTCCCTCACCCAAATGCTTACAGGGCACTAACCTTGGGGAGGGGCCTGTTGGATCGTCAGCTTCCTGAGATCAAACTTCCTTAGCTTCTGAACCTCCCTCCATGCTCCAGGAAACTGGTAGGAAAACAGCTACACAGTGTTAGGGTGGGCCTTAATACATATTATGGGTGTCTTTAGAATAAAGGCTTAGGACACAAACACAAGACCACCATGTGAAGCCAGGTCTAGTGGCCTATATCTATCATCCCAGCACTCAGGAGGTAGAAGAAGGTGGTCAGGAGTTCAAAGTCATCTTCAGCCACATAAGGAGTTTGAGACCTAGGCTACATTGAGAGTAACTCAAAAAAGGCCTCAAGGGAAACCACCTCTGGATAACCTGGCTGATACCTTGACCTAGACTTTGAACTATGAGAGCCTATGTGGTGGTTTGAGTGTGTGGCCCTGCAGGCTCAGGCTTGCAACAACAGTCTCCAGCAGGCGGAGTCCTGCTGCGGAAGAGGTACGTCACTGGGGGAGACCCTTAAGTCCAGCCCTAAGGTGTGTGCAGAGCAGCTGGAGCACTGGCTGCTGGTGTCTGCTGGACGTCCAGTGCTGTCTCTCTGCTTCGACCTATGGCAATGAGCTAGCTTCCACATTGTTGGTAGTCCCCTAGAGTTTGTGGGCCTGAAATAAACCTATTCTCCCAATAGCTGCTTCTGTTTGGCTGTTTGTCCCAGCAATGAGAAACTGACTGAAATAGCAGTAATATAAATTTCTGTTAAGCACCCAGGGTCTATGGATTTGACTGCTCTTAACACTGCAGACAGCATAATGGCTTTTGGCATGCATGCATGCATATGGTTATGTGTACATGCTTACAGATGCACACACCCCATGCACAGGCACAGAGGCCAGGGAAATATGTCAGGAATCCTCCTCTATCATGCCTGCACATTATTTCTTTGAGGCAGGGTCTCTCACTGAACTTAAAGCTTGCTTATCAATAAATAAAAAATAAACAAACAATATTTTAAAACAGGTGCTGGAGATGGGCTGGAGGGATGGATGGCTTAGTGGCTAAGGCATTTGCCTGCAAAGCCAAAGGATCCAGGTTTGATTCTCCAGGACCCACGTTGGCCACATGCACAAGGGGGCGCATGTGTCTGGAGTTCGTTTGCAGTGGCTGGAGACCCAGGTGCGCCCATTCATTCGTGCTCTGTCAAATAAATAAAAATTAAAAAAAAAAAACTTTTTTAAAAAAGGGCTGGAGAGGTGGTTTAGTGATTAAGTGCTTGCCTAGGGACCCCAGTTCAAGCCTTGATTCCCCAGGATCCATGTAAGCCAGATGCACAAGGTGGCACATGCATCTGGAGTTCATTTGCAGTGGCTGGAGGCCCTGATGTACCCATTCTCTATCTGCCTCTTTCTCTCTCTCTTGCTCTCAAAAAAACAAACAAACAAGAACCCTTGCTTATCAGTCACACTGGCTGACTAGCGAGCCCTAGTCATCCTCCTGTCTGTGGTCCCTTAGCATTGGGGTTACAGGCTTTTTGGGGAGCTGTGTGTCTGGCATGGGTCTGGAGATCAGAGGACAATTTTCACAAGCTTGTCTTTGCCTTCCACCTTGGTAAAAGGGTCTCTGGTTCTTGTGGTTCACTGTTGTGTTAGCTACATTATCTAGTCTGTAGGCTTCTACAAAATTCTCCTCTCTGTGCCTCACTTCTCTTCAGGGACTCAAGTACTCATGCTTGCATTTAGCCATCTCCCCAACACCAAACATAGCCATTAAAAAAAATTTTTTTTTTCTTTTTGAGGTAGGGTTTCACTCGAATCTAGGCTGACCTGGAATTCACTCTGTATCTCAGAGTGGCCTCGAACTCATGGCGATCCTCCTACCTCTGCCTCCCAAGTGCTGGGATTAAAGGAGTGTGCCACCACGACCGGCTCAAAAATATTTTTTATTTATTTCAGAGAGAGAGAATGGGTGCGCCAGGGCTGCCAGCCACTGCAAACGAACTCCAGATGTGTGCACCACCTTGTGCATCTGGCTTACGTGGGTCCTGGGGAATCAAACCAGAATCTTTGGCTTTGCAGGCAAACACCTTAACCGCTAATCCCTCTCTCAAGCCCCAAACATGGTCTTTTGTGACTGGATTCTTTTTTTTTTTCCCCAACTGAGGTAGGATCTCACTCCAGCTTAGGCAGACCTAGAGTTCACTGTCATCTCAGGGTGGCCTCAAACTCACAGCAATCCTCCTACCTCTGCCTCCCGCATGCTGGGATTAAAGGCGTGTGCCACCATGCCCAGCTTGTGACTGGATTCTTTTATGTAGCGTTAACATTTTACCCTGTATCAGTACTCCATCTCTCTCTATGCTTGATCTGCATTCATGGTATGGGCACATCACCACTTTGTCATTTCTACTGATGATGGGCATTTTTTAGTTTATTTTTAATTTTTATTTCAGACAGAAAGGGAATTGGCACACCAGGGCCTCAGCCACTGTAATTGAACTCCAAATGCTGTGCCACCTAGTGGGCACATGCGACCTTGTACTTGCCTCACCTTTTGTGTGCCCTGCTTATGTGGGATCTGGAGAGTTGAACATGGTTCCTTAGGCTTTGCAGGCAAGCTATCTCTCTAGCAATGGATTTTTATGTATTTGTTTTTGGTTTTTCGAGGTAGGGTCTCATCCTGGCCCAGGCTGACTTGGTACTAACTATGTAGTCTCAGGGTGGCCTGGATCTCACAGCAATCCTCCTACCTCTGCCTCTCAAGTGCTGGGATTAAAGACGTGCACCACCATGGGCTGGAGAGATAGCTTAGTGGTTAAGCACTCGCCTATGTAGCCTAAAGACCCCAGTTCGAGGCTCGATTCCCCAGGACCCAAGTTAGTCAGATGCATAAGGTGATGCATACATCTGGAGTTTGTTTGCAGTGGCTGGAGACCCTGGCATGCCCATTCTCTCTCTCTCTCTGCTTCTTTCTCTGTCTGTCGCTCTCAAATAAATAAACAAAAAACTTAAAAAGGGATGGAGAGATGGTTTAGTGGTTAAGCGCTTGCCTGTGAAGCCTAAGGACCCCAGTTTGAGGCTCGATTCCCCAGGACCCATGTTAGCCAGATGCACAACGGGGTGCATGCATCTGGAGTTCGTTTGCAGTGGCTGGAAGCCCTGGCGCATTCATTCTGTCTCTTGCTCTCTGTCCCTTTCTCTCTGTTGCTCTCAAAAAAATAATAAAAAAACAAAAAACTTACAAAAAAAAAAGGTATGCACCACACCCAGTGTAATGGGCATCATTTTAAAAACTCAGAGTCAACTTCTACCAAATCAGAGAGCCAGAGCCTCAGAGGCCCCCAACACCTCAGCACTGAAGCAGACCAAAAATGAACCCAACATGGCTCAGGGAAATTTTGTAGAAGAGGGGGCGGAAAGAATGTCAGAGCCACATGTTGGGGCATGATTTGCAGAGACATTTATCATACCAATAACTGGGGGCTAACTCCACAATGCACAACCCATTTTCATCAACAAGGAGGGTCCAATGGGAGGGGGTAGATAACAGATGAGCCTAAACAATGGCACCAAACTGCCTGTATTTACTGAAAAGGAAACTAATAAATTAAATTTAAAAAAAAAATTTAGGGCTGGAGAGATGGCTTAGCAGTTAAGGTGCTTAACTGTGAAGCCTGAGGACCCAGATTCAATTCCCCAGTATCCATGTAAACCAGATGCGCATGGTGGCACATGCATCTGGATTTTGTTTGCAGTGTCTAGAAGCCCTGGCGTGTACATTCTTTCTGCCTATTTCTGCCTCTCAAGCAAGTATCGTGAAGTTACTGTATGAAAATATTAGTCATCGTGTCATTGGGCCCTGTCCTTCTGATCCCCTCACCCATTTAACTGAAGGCCTTCCTCTGTGGGGCTTTTGGTATTCACTGTGAGGTCATGAATGCAATGCACCAGTCTTTCTAAGTGTGTGTGGGGACTGCCATGGGATACTCCTTCCCATCTCCTGTGGCTGCTCTGCAATGTCCTCTAGGTTTTAAGTCTCCTTTAGTGCTGAGCTCTGCATCCTGATCTTTCTTTCCTTGTTTTTTTGAGGTAGGGTCTCACTGTAGTCCAGGCTGTCTTGGAATTTACCATGTAGTCTCAGGGTGGCCTCAAACTCACAGTGCTCCTCCTTCCTCTACCTTCCAAGTGCTGGGATTAAAGGTGTGCACCACCACACCTGGCTCTCTTTAATTTTTCCAAGGTAGAGTCTCCATCTTGTCCAAGCTGATCTGGGGCTCAGTTTGAGGCAGCCTGGTCACAAACTCATGGTTTAGCAATCAGAGAGATGCAAATTAAAACTCCTTTGAGATTTCATCTCATTCCTGTCAGGATGGCTATCATAAAGAAAAAAGAATAATAAATGCTGTTGAGAATTGGGGGGAAAAAGAGGAAACCTTCTACACTGTTGGTGGGAATGTACACTGGTATAGCCACTGTGGAAATCAATGTGGAGGTTCCTGAGACAAAAAGATTTGCCAGCCAGACACGGTGGCACACACCTTTAAACCCAGCACTTGTGAGGCAGTAATAGGAGGATCAACATGAGTTGCAGGCCATCCTTAGAGACTACAGAATGAATTCCAGGTCAGACTGGGGTAGTGGGAGATTCTACCTCAAAAAACTAAAATAATAATAATAATGATAAAGTATTTACTCTATGACCCACCTATACCACTCCTAAACATGTGTCCTAAGGACTCTTTTCACTACCTTAGAGATACTTCCACATCCATATTTATTGTTGTTCTATTCACAACAGCTAGGAAATGGAACCTAGAGGCTCCTCAACTGAAGAGTGGATAGTAAAGATGTGGTTCATTTATACAATGGAGTTCTATTCAGTGGTTAAAAAAAAAAAATGAAATTTGCAGGGAAATGGGTGAATCTGAAAAGGACTATACTGAGGTAACCCAGGGCCAGAAAGCCAAACGCTGCATGTTCTCTCTCATACGTAGATCCTAGCTACAAATGTATGCAAATGTATTGCTACCTGTATGCAAGTTGGGGTAAAAATCAGTAGCAGAGGGCTGGAGAGATGGCTTAGCGGTTGAAGTGCTTGCCTGAGAAGCCTAAAGACCCCAGGTTCGATTCTCCAGATGCACAAGGTGGAGTATGCATAAAGAAGCCAGGCGTTGTGGTGCACACCTTTAATCCCAACGCTCGGGAGGCAGAGGTAGGAGGATCATGGGGAGTTCGAGGTCACCCTGAGACTACATAGTGAATTCCAGGTCAGCTTGGGCTACTGCAAGACCCTGCCTCAAAAAAATAACAACAACAAAAAAAACCAGAAAGATCAGTAGCAGAGGCTAGTAAGCTAGAAGGAAGGAGAAAGGAGGACTTAAGAGGATGGTATTGTATATATGTAAATAGATGAAAGGGTTAGTGGGGGTGGAATGGCCTGAGGTCAAGGGAAGTTGAGTAAAGGCAGAAC
Organism: Jaculus jaculus; assembly: GCF_020740685.1. NCBI lineage: Eukaryota > Metazoa > Chordata > Mammalia > Rodentia > Dipodidae > Jaculus > Jaculus jaculus. The sequence goes on along the minus strand of NC_059102.1, from coordinate 178,244,191 downwards.
AGGGAGGAGGGTAATCAATATTTAAGAAGGTGTGAATGAGCCATATGGAAACCTCATTTTTTTGGATAACGGTGCACCCAGAAACCTTAAGATTGTTTTTAGAAAAACTTCAGTGCCAGGGATGGGATACCTTCCAGTGAGTTGTTGGCCAGGGCAGTCCCTGATGCCCCCAAACACATTACAGGTCATTGGCAAGGTCCTTGATTTCCCACCTGGAATAGATGGTAAGACCCTATTGCTGAAGACTCCACATACTTGGGCTGCAAGGTCACTAGGAAATCCTACTGGAGCTGAGCTGAAAGCCTCCTCCATGTAGACCAGCTGACACAAAGCTGGAAAAAGCTATACTGCAAGCCAGGGGTGGTGGCCCACAACTTTAACCCCAGCACTTGGGAGGCAGAGGTAGGAGGATAGCTGTGAGTTCCAGGCCACCTGAATTCCAGGTCAGCCTGAGCTAGAGTGAGACCCTACCTTGAAAAACAAACAAACAAACAAACAAACAAACAAACAAACAAACAATACTGCGGGTTTCCTCCACAGGTGCGAAAGGGTGATGTGGCTGGGGATCAGCCGGCCTCATTATGTCTACCATTTTCAATTTCCAAAGTCTGCTGATCGTCATCTTGCTGCTTATATATACGTGTGCTTACATCCGGTCCTTGGCACCCAGCATCCTGGACAGAAATAAGACTGGATTGTTGGGGATATTTTGGAAATACGCCAGAATTGGTGAATGAAAAGGTCCTTATGGCGCAGTGTGCTGTGTAGTGATTGTCTTCAGCATCCTTTTTGTGCAGTAGTTTGGAAAAAGTGACATTTTTCATCAGATTTCACTACAAACAAGGACTTGCCTTCAGAGACAGTGGGAAGAAGTGCTTCTGTTTTGAAGTAAGGTAGCTTAAAGGCACATAAGTAGAAACAAAACTGGTGACTCCATTCCTTCCACTGGGACTTAGAAGTGATACCTCTCTACAGAATAGCTATGGAGAATTATTTTTCTTATTGTGGATTGCATTTGTATTACTAATTTTGCTTTTGACCTGACCACACTTTTATCCTTAACCAGAATACCTCTACTTTCAGGAAATTCTTCCATTTATTTCAGGTTTTTAAAATGTTTAAAACCAGACATGGTGGCATATGCCTTTAATCCCAGCACTTAGAGGAGGCTGAGGTGGTAGGATCAGCATGAATTTGAGGCCATCCTAAATCTACAGAATGAGTTCTAGGTCATCCTAGGCTACAGTGACACCCTATCTCAAAAAAAAAAAAAGAGCCAGGCGTTGTGGCACATGCCTTTAATCCCAGCACTCAGGAGGCGGTGGTTAGAGGATTTTATTTTTTCCCCTCGAGGTAGGGTCTCACTGTGGTCCAGGCTGGCCTGGAATTAACTATGTAGTCTCAGGGTGGCCTTGAACTCTCAACAATCCTCCTACCTCTGCCTCCCAAGGGCTGGGATTAAAGGCATGTACCACCATGGTGGGAGGACTGTTGTGAATTCAAGGTCAACCTGAGACTACAGTGTGAATTCCAGGTCAGCCTGAGCTAGAGTGGGACCCTACCCCGAAAAAACTAAACCACAAAAAAACCCCCCCAAAAAAAACAAGATGCGTGGTGGCGCACACCTTTAATCCCAGCACTTGGGAGGCAGAGGTAGGTAGATTGCTGTGAGTTCAAGGACACCCTGAAACTACATAATGAGTTCCATGTCAGCCTGGACTAGAGTGAGACCCTATCTCGAAAAACCAAAAATAAATAAATAAATAAAAATAAAACAGTCTATGTAGGCTTTTTTTTTGTTGTTGTTGTTATTTTTCTATGTAGTTCTTCAGCACTAATATAAATGAGATAGCTTACAAGTAGAACTGAGAAAATGTTCAACCTTACCATATGCGTGAGGCCTCTGGTCAAGTGTGGACACATGAGTTAAGTGTGACCAGCTATCTGCCATTCTTTGAATAAGATAATATTGTTAAAATGAAGAAAGCAAAACTGAACAATTGTAGGATGATGATTCTAATTTTTTTTCTTACAATGCTGTGTCTTCTAAATAAAACATTTTTTGTAACTGTGTGGGGGAAAAAAAGAGCTATACTGCATGCACTCCTATGGGAGAGAGGTTATCAGGTACAATAGTGGCATGTCTGTTATGGAGGAAACCAAATGCTCACTAATTGCACTGGAAGCCTGCTCCATGGGAGGGACTACATGCCTGACACTGAAAACCTATGACTAGGGAGGTCATAAGCCAGAGGGGTATAGTATGCCTGCTGGTGTCTGGTTAAATGTACATGCTAGGCTTGCCAAACTGCTTAGTAAACACTTCTCTTAATGTTCACACTTATATTAATGCTATACTCCCTTTTGTATTAGAGAAGCTTCTCTTTTCAGAGAGTGCTCAGCACTAAAACATCTCTGTCACACCTTCCAAGGCTCAGGGTCCAATGCAGAAGATGTGGAGGAAAGAATGTAAAAGCCAAAGGATAGGACTGCTTAAAATGCAGTCTTCTAGACACAAAACAGCCTGACACTACCTATACAAGACCAATCAGGCCGGGCGTGGTGGCACACGCCTTTAATCCCAGCACTCGGGAGGCAGAGGTAGGCAGATTGCCATGAGTTTGAGGCCATCCTGAGACTACATAGTGAATTCCAGGTCAGCCTGGGCTAGAGTGAGACCCTATCTCGAAAAACAAAAAAAAACAAAAAAAGAAAAAAAAAAAAAGACCAATCATAATAGGAAGAAAAGACGATGACATAAAAATAAAAGACAGAGCCGGGCATGGTGGTGCATTCCTTTAATCCCAGCACTTGGAAGGCAGAGATAGGAGGATCACTGTGAGTTTGAGGCCAACCTGAGATTATGTAATGAACCACGGGCTACCTCAAAGAAATAAAGCACAAGAGTCTAATTGAGAGGGGGAAGGGATATGATGAAGAGTGAATTTGTGAAGGGGAAACTGAGAGAGGATTTATTGTGTATAATTATATAAGTTGTCAATAACAAAAATTACAAAAAACCTTGGGCCGGAGAGATGGCTTAGCAGTTAAGTGCTTGCCTGTGAAGCCTAAGGACCCCAGTTCAAGGCTCGATTCCCCAGGACCCATATTAGCCAGATGCACAAGGGGGCGCACGTCTGGGGTTCATCTGCAGTGGCAGGAGGCCCTGGTGCACCCATTCTTTCTCTGTCTGTCTTCCTCTCTCTGTAGCTCTCAAATAAATAAATAAATAAAAGTAAACAAAAAATGCATTAAGGGCTGGAGAGATGGCTTAGCGGTTAAGCGCTTGCCTGTGAAGCCTAAGGACCCCGGTTCGAGGCTCGGTTCCCCAGGTCCCATGTTAGCCAGATGCACAAGGGGGCGCACGCGTCTGGAGTTCGTTTGCAGAGGCTGGAAGCCCTGGCACGCCCATTCTCTCTCTCTCCCTCTGTCTTTCTCTCTGTGTCTGTCACTCTCAAATAAATAAATAAATAAATAAATTAAAAAAATTAAAAACTGCATTAAAAATTACCAAAAAAACCCTCATGGTGATCCTCCTACCTCAGCTGGCCCTAATACAATTATCTTTACAATTTATTTCATTTTTTTAAAAAAGAGCTCTATTTATTTTGCCAGTGTGTCAGGGCCTTTTGGCACTGCAGATGTTAATCTTGAGCTACCTGTTTTGGGGGGTTCAGCTTTTCATGGTTGGCTGGGTAATGGAATCCATGCCAGAAAGCACCTTTAACCACTGAGTCACTTTCCCAGTCCCCTGTGCACAACTGTATGTCTATGTGTGGCACGTTTGTGGGCACTGAGGCCAGAGGCTGATGCTGGAGTCTTCCCAGGGATGTCCTTGCCCCTGGGATCACAGCTGTGCACCACTGGGCCAGGCTTTTGCGACGATCCTAACCATCTGCCCTCGGGTTCTCATGCTTGTGCAGCAAGCACTGACTGACGTAATATAACCAGTTCACCTTCAAAAATCTACTAGACTTTGTCTTCTGGAGAGGGTCTCAGGAAGCCCATCGCTGGCCTTGCTGTGTGGCTGAGGATGACTTTGAACTCCAGATTCTCTAGCCTTTACCACCTTCCAGGTGCAGGGAGTACAGGGGCACACCACCACACCTAGCTCTTTTGGTAGCAGGTTTGGCTGTGTAGCTCAGGCTCACTTTGTTAGCTGTATGCCCAGGCTGACTTTGTAAGCTGTATGCTGACCAAGAAAATCATCGCAACAAGTAAAAGGAATGCAGCAAAAAGTGAGTGTAGAGCCATATATAAAAAGATACTGGGCATGGTAGCACATGACTTTAATCCCAGCACTTGATTTGGGAGGCAGACGTAGGAGGATGGCCATGAGTTCGAGGCCACCCTGAGACTCCATAATGAATCCCAGGTCAGCCTGGGCTAGAAAGAGACCCTACCTCGAAAAACCAAAAAGGAAAACAAAAACAAAAACAAAAAACACAAAGTGAATTCCAGGTCAGCCTGTACTAGACCAAGACATTACTGTGAAAAACCAATAAATAAATAAATAAATAAATAAATAAATAAAAATTGCCGGGCATGGTGGCGCACGCCTTTAATCCTAGCACTCAGGAGGCAGAGGTAGGAGGATCACTGTGAGTTCGAGGCCACCCTGAGACTACATACATAGTTAATTCCAGGTCAGCCTGAGCCAGAGTAAGACCCTACCTCAGAAAACCAAAAAAAAAAAAAAAAAAAAAAAAAAAAAAAAATAAATAAATACGGTATGGTGGTGCACACCTTTATTCCCAGCACTCAGGAGGCAGGGCTAAGAGGTAAGAGGATTGCTGACAGGGCCATCCTGGGACTAGAGAGTGAGTTCCAGTTCAGCCTGGACCAGAGTGAAATCCTACCTTGAAAAAACAAACAAAAAATTAAAGATGGTTAACAGTAAATTTTGTTGTATGAATTTTGCCACAATATAAAAAACTAACAAAAATGAACGTTAGACCGGGCATGGGGGGTATACACCTTGAATCCCAGCAGAGGTAGGAGGATTGATGAGAGTCCACGGCCAGCTGCACAGTGAGATAGGGCTAAAACAAGAGCCTCTGTTGTAAAAACAAAAAACAAAACAAAAAGGAAACATTAGATAAACCAGAGAAGGGCAGACACCAAAACTAGCAGAGAAGTACCCCAGAAGGATCCTGGTTGCATGTAGGTGGTGGCACCTTACAGGAACACAGTGACCACTGAGACCCTCTAGCAACCCAAACATTCATTCAAAAGAGATAGTTACCACCCAGAGATGAGGGATAGGTACAAGACCTACAGAGTTCTTAAGTTTACCCTCCCTAGAGCTCCGAGGACTGCAATTATCTGTGAGGAGAAACACCATTATTTGCTTTTGAGTCATCTCTACCTGGTACTTGAGGAAGGACTCCAGAGATGGGTGACCCAGTTTAATTCCGAGTATACATCATTTTCTGGTAGGCAACCTAGTTTCTGAAACTGATTTGTTCATTTGTAAATTGGGGAGGGGAACAATAGCCAATGCTTGGGAATGATGTAAAGATTGAAATATATGGGCTGGTGAGATGGCTCAGCGGTTAAAGGCACTTGCTTGCAAAGCCTGAGCCTGGGTTTAATTAATTCCCCAGTGCTCATATAAAGTCAAATGCACAAAGTGACACATGCATCTGCAGTTCATTTACAGCAGCAAGAGGCCCTGCAGTGCCCATACTTTCTTTAAATAAATAAATTAGTAATTTGAAGACTGGAATATATAATGAGCATCATGTATTTTTCCTATTATCTGATTGTGGTATAGTCAACTAACATTAGTTAAGATAACTACTTGCAAATTATTATTAGAAGTCCTGGATTTAGCTGGGCATGGTGGCACACACCTTTAATCACAGCACTTGGGAGGCAGAGGTAGGAGAACTGCCATGAGTTCAAGGCCACCCTGAGACTACATAGTGAATTCCAGGTGAGCCTGGGCTAGAGTGTTTCAAACCCTAACTCAACCAAAAAAAAAAAAAAAGTCCTGGATTTGGGGGCTGGAGAGACAGCTTAGTGGTTAAGGCACTGGCATGCCACACTTAAAGGCCCAGGTTCAACTCCTAAGAGCCCAAATAAAGCCTGATGTACAAAGTGGCACACGTGTCTGGAGTTTGTCTGCAGCGGTAAGATGTCCTGGTATTCATTACCCTACTGATTGCAAATGTAATTTTTTTAAACATAATGTTGACTTGAATAACAGCAATTAAAGGAATGATTTCATTGACAAGGTCTATTTTATTGTTGTTTTGTTGAGATAGGGTCTTGCTCTATCCCAGGCTGACCTGGAATTCACTATGTAGTCTCAGGGTGGCCTTGAACTCACAGTGATCCTCCTACCTCTGTCTCCCCAGTGCTGGGATTAAAGGAGAGTGCTACCATGCCCTGCTGACAAGATCTTTTGAATCCCACGACTGCTGCTTTTCTGGGGGAGCAAGTGGACAATAAGCCTTGCAGATGCTGGGTTAAACCAAGTCTGTGAAGCTTCTTTCTTGCCTGATTTTTTTAAATGTATTTTTAAATTTTTATTTATTTATTTGGGAGATAGAAATAGACAAAATGGGTGCTCCAGAGCCTTCAGTGACTGCAAACGAACTTCAGACACACACATGCACCACTTGTGCATCTGGCTTATATGGGGGGGGGGGGGGAGGAGGGAGGAATCAAACCTGGGTCCTTTGGTTTTGCAGGCACATGCCTTAACCACTAAGTAATTCCTTCAGCCCTTTTGCCTGATATTTTTTTCTTTCCCCTGAGGTAGAGTCTCATTCTAGTCCAGGCTGACTTAGAATTTACTACGTAGTCTCGGAGTGACCTTGAAATCACAGCAATCCTTCTACCTCCGCCTCCTGAATGCTGGGATTAAAGGTGTGCATCACAACGCCAGGATATGTTGCCTGATTTTAAAAAAAAATTTTGTTTATTTACTTGAGAGAGAGGGACTGAGAGACAAAGGGGGGGAGAGGGAGAGAGAGAGGGGAGGAGGGAGGGAGAGAATGGGCGCGCCAGGGCCTCCAGCCACTGCAAACGAACTCCAGACGTATGTGGCCCCTTGTGCATCTGGCTAACGTGGGTCCTGGGGAATTGAGCCTCTAACTCAGGTCCTTAGGCTTCACAGGCAAGCATGTAACTGCTAAGCCATCTCCCCAGCCCTTGCCTGATTTTTAAAAATTTTATTTGCAGGGGAGAGGAGAGAAAGAAATACGAATGGGTGCCAGGGCCTCTTGCCACTATAAACTAACTCCAGATACATGCAGCACCACTTGCATCTGGCTTTATGTAGTACTGGGGAATCAAACCCAGGTTGTTAAGCTTTGCAGGCAAGTGCCTCAGCCACTAAGCCATCTCTCCAGACCCCTGATTTATTTTTATTTATTAGAGGGGGTGTGCTGCTGCCAATGAACTCCAGATGCATGTGCTACTTCATGCACCCAGCTTTACGTGGGTACTGGGGAATTGAACTGGGTTAATTAGGATTTGCAAGTGCCTTTAACCATCAACATCTCTAGCCCTTCTGCCCCATTTCTCAGAGTATGCCACTAGGCCCTGGGAGGTAGCTAACATTCCCCAGTATCAGTGTTCAGAACCCTTGTTTCACAGACTATCATGGGCTACTACTCAATGTAATACTGTATGGGAAATCCAAACAGGAGACACTAATAAGAGGGTCAAGGCCTGGCACACCAACAGACCATGTGCTAATTGTAGCCTCCAGAGAGGCTCCAGCTTCATAACGGCTGGCCTCCCCAGGATGGCACTAACAGTGAAGACCTGGGTAGGGTCAGAAGGCTTATTCTTTATTTTATTTTATTATTTGTTTTGTTTTTTTTCAAGATAGGGTCTCACTCTAGCCCAGGCTGACCTGGAGTTCACTATGTAGTCTCAGGGTGGCCTGGAACTCACCATGATCCTCCTACCTCTGCCTCCCAAGTGCTGGGATTAAAGTTGTGCATCACCACGCCTGGTGAGAAGGCTTATTCATTAGCTCAAGCACTGGAGCCTCTCTTGGTTCAGTGGCAAGTCACAATTTCCCAGAAGTCAGAGCAGCTATAGGTGTGGGCCCTCCTTAGAGAATGATCTGGCATCACTGAGTTAACTCAAGGTATCTGAAAAGCACAGCTACTTTGGGTTGGAGCCTCAGAGGCCTAAAGAAGACGACTTCCCTGGTCTGGTATTCATGCTGGCCGCTCTGCAGCAACAGAGGAGGAACTTCAGCAGTAACTTGTCTGGACCAGTTTTGTAATGGGACAACCACCACTGATAACAGAGAAGCACACAAAATTAAGGCTGCCTACATGTTTTAAGGTGATCTTGCCACATGCAAGGAGAGTCTGCAGGCAGTGTTTAGAGAAGTAACATTTTAGTTCAGGAGCCCTGGGTAGCAGCTCAGCTGTACCACCATCAGGTATGTCAAGGTGAAGCTTGGCCAACCCCCTTCCACTGCTTTAGAAACCCCACTAATCCAGCCTTGAGGGACCCTTGCCCACCCTCAGCAATTAACAACTCTGAAGACAACATCAGTTCTTCTCAAACAGTTTAATAGCAAATAAACAAAGGAAGGTACCACACTTGGCAGATACAAAATGACTTTTTGTCCGTGTGTCTGTGCAATTAAAACAGATTTAGGTTTCATTGGGACAAAAGGAAAACACACAAAAGGGAAGGAGAGTCCCTTTAAACACATACTCCCTTGCTTCAAACTTTGCAACAACTTTTTTTTTTCTTTTTTTTTAATCCACTACACAAACTGTGATTAGGTAAGAAAAGCTACAAGGGCCCTTCTTGCCTTTTTTTAAAAAACCATTAAAGCAAAAATCCATAATTTTCTACAGAGTACAACACAAGTTCACACAAAAAGACATTTTCTTTTGCAAATCAAAACAGGAAAAAAGGAAAGCTCAAACAAGGTCAAGGAAAAGCATTTCTACGGCTGAATCACGACTGAGTTGATTGAATCCCGTTGTGGCTGCAGAACAGACTGTGCGTTTGGTCATAGTGGCAATTTTTTTCTCTTCACATTGTGAAATCACTTTACATTGTTTTCTAGTAGAAAAGGCAAAAAACTGTACAAAACCCCTAGTGTTAAATACAACGTTTGTACCAATAAAAAACTCACACAGGTTTGTCTCCAAAATGTAAAGTTTCTTTTTTTTTTCTTTTTAAATTATTCACAAAAAGCAGCTGGAAATCAGAAAGGCAGCTGCCGCTCCAGGGTCTCAAATCCATTAAAACCACTACAGAACAATTAAAACAATCAGTGAGTAAAGGAAAAGGAAACAACATCCAACGTTTGGCATTTGGTTTTATCCACAGGTTTTCCCAGAGCTCCTCTTGGAATTGAAAGCAAAATATATTGGCAAACACAGCTTCTCAATACATAGGAAGGGAAGCCTAAGCGCCCCCTCCAAGAGGGGCCCTGTGCAGTCAGACTGTGGGGCACACAGCAGGCCTTCAGGCTGTGGCTTCTGGCCTCTTTCCATCCAATTACCACCCCTTCCGGGACATTAAGCAGCCTACTGTACACGGGGTCTCTACTTGACTGCCCTTTCTTCCAAGGTGGCCTCAAGCATACTACTGGGCAACCTGCAGGATCCCAAAGCAGAAATTCTGCTGGAATCCCTTCTGCCACCAGCCCCAGTATGGCTGACGCCAGACACTGCTTCTACCCGCCTCCCACCCCACGTCCCCTGCTGCAACTCACCACCCTTCCCTGGACAATCTTGCTTCCCAGTTCTCCCTCCCACCAGCACTTGGGCCTGGGTGGGATCTGCTGCCTCTTCTTCCAAAGATCCATCTCTGTTCACTCATCTCCCTAGCCTCCTCCCCTCTATTCACATTCTCCCTCAATTCCCTGAGGCTGGATGGTGCTATGAGAGAAGAGGGTGTAAGTTCCCCTTTGGAAACCAAAGAACTGGCTGGCTAGGCACCCAGGGGACAGTAGCTATTTGGCTCTTCACCCAATTAAAAAAACAAATCCCTGCCCCTACCCCCATCCCACTAGCTAAGCAAGAGCAGAGCCATGGCAAAGAGCCAGGGTGGGTGAATGGTGCCCAGGGCTGTAAACAGTGTGAAGACTGTAGTTTTGTGCTTGTCACCTAGGAAAAGCGCTGGCAGGTAGACTGCCGCTTAGTCGCAGACGGCCTTCTCTGGGTGTTTAGGAGCATTCTCCCTCCTCCGGGTGCAAGCCTTGATGTGCTAAGCCTTTTGTCCACCCACAGCCACCTTTGGTTCTAGCTCTCTGCCTCTCAACCCCTGTAGCCTTTGGGGCAGAGTAGCCAGCCTCCTGGATGCCCCACTGAGACCTAGAGGCCACACAAGGCAACAGTCTAAGTGCACAGGCAGACACACTAAGGGCAATAGAGGAGAAAGTTGCTATTTCAAAATAAAACAGTACAATCTTGAAATAAAGAAAATCAACCCCACAACAATTTAAAACAGCTTCTTTGAAACCCCTTTAAATCAGTCAGTTTTTGCACAAACTATAGAAAACATAGAGGTGAAGGTGATATATACGAAGGTGTGAAGAAACAGCAGGAAACATGCAAAACTTTTTTTCTGGGCGTAATTTTAGTAGGAAAGGAAAAAAAAATCAAACAAAAACACAAAAACAAAAAAATTTCAAAGCATCACATTTTGCCGTGGAGACTGTAGGAATAAGCATGGAGGTGAGCTGACAGGAAGGAGCAAGAGACCCTAAGGTTTCCCCAGACGCTCCAGGGAAGAACTACCAAAGAAAAGAAAGAGGCTGGCTTGGGCCCAAACTGCAGCCTTCGGTCAAAAAGGGAGGGGGATTCAGGTGTTTTCTGCAATTGAAAACTCAAGAAAAACAAAAAATTAACACATGCAGTCTCCTCAAGCCCCACAAACTATATCAGCAAAATGTGCTCAGGAGCCTCAAAGGTTTGAGTGACATCTTTTATTTCATTTTTTCTTCAAGGTTGTCTTAAAACTAAGCACACAGAGAAACAAAGCCTAGAGACGGACTGGCCGTGTGTTCACAGAAGTACAAACACCACGCGGTATGTGCTAGTAGGGCTGCTCTGAAGACAATTACAAAGAATTGGAATCACAAAATCAAGTGGTTATCTTATGAAGTTCTAGAAAAATAGATTTTTTTTATATTCAAATGCAAGTTTAAATATTTTTCCCTTCAGCAGTCGTTCTAGCAAAACCAATTTTGGCAGCACAAAAGGGAAAAAAAAGAAAGAAAAAGAAAAAACAAAGAAAGAAACAAACATAATAAAAATACACATCAGCATCAAAGGTCAACACAAGGTCAAAGGTGAGAGTTCAAGCATCAGAGAAGCTGAAGAGACAGGGATTTGGACGATGTACTTGACGCCACATCGACATGCTTTAGGCACAACGATGAACAAACGGCAGGAATCTAGAAAAAAAAACAAACCAGAAAGAGGGAGACCCACTGAGTTACACAGAGCAATACATCCAAACAAAGAGAGAGAGAACAGGACACTCACTGTGTGTACAGCCCTGAAATGCGGAGGCGGGGCGGGGGGGGGGCAATGACAGGGAACTGTGCACATGCTAACAATGGACACGGGAAAAGTCAAAAAGGACATGGAGAACACCAAGAAAACATCCAATTGCCAGAGACGGGAAGGGAATCTAAGGCTTGGATTTCCTGCGAAGCACCCAACACATCAGAAAAGACAGCCTCTGGGGGAGCAGGGCCTAGAGCCTCTCCCTAGTTTAGACCTGAGGGGAGGGAGGGAGCAGAAGATGCTGGCTGGAGGAGGGAAGATTCTTTAGGGTGGAAGGCCAGGGTTTCCAGCTCAATCCTGTGGGGGATGGCCCTTTGTTCCCAGAAATCCAAGCCTTTAGCTTCCATGTAGGCCTGGCCACTCATGTGGAACCCAGGAGATAGTGGTCTGGCTGCTTTGAAGGCAAATCAATGGCATGATGTAATCCAAGTAAGAAACAAAACTACAGCAGAAAACACACTGTAAGTGAGACCTCCACACAACAGAAAAGGGTTGCTTAAGACTTGACTGGGAGCCTCCACTCTTGGAGCTGAGCCCTTTCACATCATGAGACTGCAGGGCAGCAGCTTCTTCGCAAAACCATCTTTGGCCCGCAGAGAAAACTGTGCTCAAGGGCAGTGCTACTGCTATGCTAATGCACTGGACTAGGGGAAGAGAGAGCAGAGGCTCTTACCGTTGGCGAGCTGCCTAAGCAGACCAGAGCAAGGACTCTGGGAATCACAAGCAGGCAAGAAGCTTGGAAAGGGTGGCTCATACCTCTGCCTCTCATGTCATGGTTTCATAAGGTCCTAGAGACCAGGATAAGTATGTGGAAAAACGGCGATACAAGGAAGGTGGAGGAGATGGGGAAGGGGGAAGGAGGAAGGGAGTGGAGTTCTGGCCAAGGAAGAAGACAGAACAGAAGGTTAGGGAGCATAGCACCGGTAGCACCCCATGGAGCACAGCTCTCTCCTCTGCCAATTCACAGCATTAATGTTAGCCTTCCCCTTGGGCAGGTTAGCTGGGCTGCAAACGGCCTCAGAAAGTCAGTAGTTCAATCATACACAGCACCCTGTGTGTACAACAATCACATTCTGGATTCTAAAAAATCCTGGCCTTTTCCAGAGATATAATTTAGGTAATAAATATTCTCCACCCCGGAGCTGTATAAAACTTCTATAAAAATAGAAATGACATTCTTGGTAGCTGGTTGGGATTCAGAACAGTGCCTGCCCAACCTAGCATTTTTTTCTTTTTTTTTTCTTTTTGTTCTTTTTTCTTTTTTATGTTTTTGCATTTATTTAAAAAAATCCCATCATGACCATGGAAGCCTTTAGAACAGTTTATCCTTTGAAACACAGGACATATTTCTCCCAGTGCGCAGAATTCAAGTGTACGTGGTTCATCTTAAAAGTATGTTTCTTAGAGGACAACAGACTCAAGTTATCACTATGAGACCAGCTGTCCCAGCTTCAATGGGATAATCCAAAACCACCAACAGGAAGATGGTCAATCCCTGTCTGTTACCCACAAGGACAGTACAAGGAGAGAGGCCCCATCTGACTTAAAAGCAAACCAACCCCAGTATTCTGATCTCTTGCTGCTAGGGGTCAGGTGAGGTTTACATTTCCAGAGACCCAGAAACCCAGTCCCTGAATGTGGCTAATAGTCATATCCTAACGGGGCTATCTCTGCCCAGTTGCACATTCCCAACAGCAGCATTTGAATCCTGGCTCTCTATTCCAAACAGCACTTCTTGGAGCAGATGGAGAGCCCAGGGGCTGCGTGGGACACAGGCTAGGGCTAGAGTGAGACCTGTAAGAGGCAGCAGGGAGCTAACTAAGCATGGTGACAAAATGAACACAGTAATACTGAGGTAAATGAACACTAAATCCATACGGAGGCTGTAAACGTCCAGTACTTTCTTCTGTCCTCAAGGGCAGAAGATGGAGCTAAGTGGCCAGAAGAGGGGCCTGCCAGATCTCTTTGGGAATACTACCTCTGGGACAACTTAATCAAGGAGACTGGCATGGATTTCTGCACCTTTTCAAGTACCACCTGCTCACTGATAACGCAGCATCTTTGCTTGAAGGGACCGTCTGATTCAGATCTGCCAAGAAGCAGAATTCTCTTCCCCCAACAAAATGGCTTTTGATCACTCTGTCTATGAGCAGTGCCCCTTTCAGCTAGAAGGTGCAAGAGCTTCTTAGATCTGGTCTACTCTAACGATAACATTGTGGTTTAGGATGGAGGTAATGCCTCTTGCTGTGGTGAACTATGAGGAATAAACCACACAATGTCTTCCATAAAGACTTTCTTAAAAGGAACTGTTGGAAACGGGCCATGGTCTAATTTGACAAAATAAACTAGAAACGACTTCTTTGGCTGCTTCTCCCAAACAGCCACCAGCCAGGCAGGGCAATGTAATACCAATGGTGGGCTGGAATGGCTAGTAATGGGCAATGTCTCCCTGTCATTTGCATGTGTCAGGCTAATTTAATGGGTACTTTATTTCCCGAGAATTGATGACTCTCTTTTAGGAAACAGGGACAGAAATCCAGGATAAGACTCAGAAACTCAGGTCTTTCCACAGGAGGCAGTGAGTTCTGGAGGAGGGTCCACCTCCACGGCCAGAGCATCAGGTGTCACATCACCCTTCCTTCCTTGCCCCTTGCTCTGCCTCTTACAGTAGTTCATCTCACCCGCCCTTGCACTCAGGAAGGGAGATTGGGTGGGAGGTCAACATTTTTCTACTCAATCCTCTCTCTTGTGATGGTTTGGGGCAAATTCTAATCATATTTTTTAACCAGTTCCCACTCCACCTGGGTGGTTTGGTGTTGGTCCTTCTCAACACACTGGTTATAAAACAGCAAACTTTTAAATAAAGGGGAAGGGAAGTTGGGGGAGAGACCAAAAAACAAAAACAAAAACAACAACAACAACAACAACAAAAAAAAAAATCTCAGGATATGGCACCTAAACTCCAAAGTAAAACACTGGAAACCAAAGCTCAAACTTGTCCTCTGTACGAAGCGAAACTCCCACAGAAGGCAGTAGCCGAGTCTTCAGGGCAAGCTGTGCCTGCGAGAGTGGCAGGGATCAGGGTCCAGGGCTGTCAACACACAGCCTTAGGGCTTTGAATCATTAAGGGTGCTCCTCCCCCACTTACCAGAAGACCCTCTCACTCCAGTCTCAGAGGGGAGCACGCTCAGTAGGGCTTGCTATCATTCTTTGAACGTTTGAGCTGCACCTTAAGCCGCTTCATGCCAATCTGAAAGCCATTCATGGACTGGATGGCAGCTTGAGCTGAGACAGGATTGTCGTAACTCACAAAACCTGTGTGTACAAGTAGAAACCTAGGTGAGGGACCTAACAAACCAAGGAGAGTCTCAAATCCCCATTATACAAGAGATGCTGTATGTGCTGAATCTCAAGTCCCAATTATTTTCAGCAGGACAAAAACTCTGGAAATGATATCATGTAAAATCAATTAATCAATTAGGTCCCTTAACAGTACCACCTGCCATTTATCAGTATTCCCATTTCCCAAGGCATTTTTATACATTATTTTCCATCTGGAGCAGTAACACAGGCAGACAACATCACCTCCAGTATAGACATGAGAAAAATGAGGCTAAAAAGAGGTCACAGGATCTGCCTAAGGCCATGTAGTATACAGGCCAAATTAAGCCCAGCTCTTTCTGTGGTCAGTCCCTGTTCTCTTTCTCAGGGACAAAATACTTAATCCCATTCTGACACTAGAAGAGAAATTAACATACCAAAACACTTGCTCAGGTTTGTCTGCTTGTCTATAAAAACCTTGGCAGACACGACATTCCCAAAGGGCATAAACATCTGCAGCAGGTCCTGGTCCCCAAACTCCTGGGGCAGGTGATAGATGAACAGGTTGGCTCCTTCTGGACCTTCAAAATACCCATTGATTGCAAGAAAATTAGTGTTTAGCGTGCTCATCACTCTCCATCAATGGTCTTTCATTCCCACTTATGTCAACCTGTCACAATCCTAACAAAGATATTCTCTGAGGAAACTAAATGGATTCTCCAAACACAAGGCAGGGAGCCTAAGTAAGGGCAAAGCCCTGAACAGATTCCTTCACTTAAGCTTAGCTATGTGCCATCTCATGGAAAGAGCTAGTCTTTACCCCTGCCAGTAGGGTGTGCAGAGATAAAGATCCTTGTGTAGAGCAGTAAAATGGGTCACAAAATGGTGTCTGGAAACTAAAGGGATGGCAAACAGACTGTTGATAGAGGCAAACATACAACCAGCAAATAACAATGGGGCATGAGAGAATTTCTCTGTGGGAGACAGAAATGTTTGACATTTAGTACAGTGGCTGTTTCACTGTAGATGCTCATAGAGGTAGACACCAAAGTGAGTAAATTTAACCATATCAAAATTCCAACTCAGTCAAAGAAATCACATTTTAGCCAGGCATGGTGGTGTCACACTCCTTTAATCCCAGCACTCAGGAGGCTAAGGTAAGAATCAGTGAGTTCCAGGTCACCCTGAGCTAGAGTGAGAAGAGGAGAGGGAACTATTACATTTAAAAAGATGTGTTTAGGCTGGCGACATGGCTTAGCAGTTAAGGCAGTTTCTTGCAAAGCCTGAGGATCTTGGTTCAATTCTCCAGAACCCACATAAGCCACACAAGGTGGCACATGCATCTGGAGTTCATTAGACCCTGGCGTGCCATTCTCTTTCTCTAAATTAAAAAAAAAAAAAAAAAAGGCCAGGCATGGTGGCACACGCCTTTAATCCCAGCAGGGAGGCAGAGGTAGGATTGCCATGAGTTTGAGGCCTCCCTGAGATTCCATAGTAAATTCCAGGGGGGGCGGGGGGGGGGGAGGCTGGAGAGATGGCTCAGCTGTTAAGGTGCTTGCCTGCAAAACCTAACAACCAGAGTTCGATTCCACAGTACCCATGTAAAGCCAGATGCACATGTATCTGGAATTTGCTTGCAGTGGCTAGAGGCCCTGGTATACCCATTCTCTCTCTACTTGAAAATAAATAATTTTTTTTAAAAAAAGAGCTGGCTGAACACCAACATTATGAACTGAATACAACTCCTGAAGCCATGCCCCAACATGAACTGTAACCTAGAACTGTAAGCTGAAATAAACTTAAATGAACTCCAGATGCGTGCACCCCCTTGTGCATCTGGCTAACGTGGGTCCTGGGGAATCGATCCTCAAACCAGGGTCCTTAGGCTTCACAGGCAAGCCCTTAACCTCTAAGCCATCTCTCCAACCCCATAATGAATTCTTGGTCAGCCTGAGCTAAAGTGAAACCCTGCCACGGAAGGAAAAAAACAAAACAAAACACCACCACCAGCAACAAAAAAGTTGTGTTTATGACTATAACACTGAACTTTTAAAAGAACATAAGCCTTATCCATCCAAACACATTCAATGCACTATTATTTAAGATTTTTGGCTGGGTCTGGTACACACCTTTAATCCCAGTATTCCAGAGGCCTAAGAAGGAGGATTTCTGTGTGTTCGAGACCACTCTTAGGCTACATATTGAATTCCAGGTCAGCCTAGGCTAGAGTGAGACCCTACCTCAAAATAACAAAAGTAAAATACACACACACACACACACACACACACACACACACACATATATATATATATATATTAGGAGCAAGTTTAATCCTAGTACCTGATCAGGAGGCAGAGGTATGATGATCACTGTGAGTTAAGAGACCAGCCTGGAACTACAGAGTTATAAGTAGTCCTGGGCTAGAGTGAGACCCTACCTCAAAAAAACAACAAAAATTTGTTTATTTTAAAGATAAAGTTGTTCTTAAACCGGGCGTGGTGGCACACGCCTTTAGTCCCAGCACTCAGGAGGCTAAGATAGGAGTTCATGAGACTACACAGTAAATTCTAGGTCAGCCTGGGCTAGAATGAGCCTCTACCTTGAAGAAAAAAAAAAAAAAGAATAGGTTCTCATGTAGCCCAGGCTGGTCCTGAACTCAAGAGAATGATCACAAAGTTCTAATCCTTCTGTCTCCATCTCTACAGCCCTAGAATTACAGGCATGCATCACCACTCTTGGCTTGTGCAGCGGTAGGGTCTGAAGCCAGGACTTTCAAGCAAGCTAGGCAAGCACTATTCCAACAGAACTACATCTCCAGACTCATTCAGTAATTTTTGTGGGGGGTGGGGGGGCGGGTGAGGATAGTGAGGGAGACAGAAAGACAGAAAGACAGAGTGAGAATGAACATGCCAGGACTTCTAGACACTCACTACACTGGGTAATAGAACTAGGGCCCTTAGGCTTTGCAGGCCAGTGGATTAACTGCTAAACCATCTCTCCAGCCAAACAGAACACCAAAAAAATTGCCCTGCATGGTGATACACACCTTGAATCCTATCATATGGAGGTCAATTGGTGGTGGTGGTGGGGGCAGGACAGAACACTGTGGCATCCTAGTTGTCACACATGTGGTAAAACAGTTGCCTCTGGGCCTGTGCACTTAACTATTTCTTTTTTTTTTTTTTTTTTGAGGTAGGGTCTCACTCTGACTCAGGCTGACCTGGAATTAACTCTGTAGTCTCAGGGTGGCCTCGAACTCACAGCGATCCTCCTACCTCTGCCTCCCGAGTGCTGGGATTAAAGGCGTGCGCCACCACGCCCGGCATACTTAACTATTTCTGTGTTTCCAGTTTCCATTATTTTTTCTTCAATATACACACTTGTCTTCCGCTTCCTCACTTAGTTGAGATCTCTTACTTCAATGTAAACTTAGAACTTTTCTTTCTCTGAGCACTTTGTATAAAATGCAGTGCCACTCACTGGTACTCATTCCCTTTCTTTCTATTACTTATTTGCAAGGAGGAGGGGGGAGAGAGAGAGAGAAAATATGTGGGTCTGTAAAACCAAGAGCTGCTGCAAACAAACTCCAGATGCATGTGCTACTTTGCACATCTGGCTTTATGTGGTACTAAAGAACTGAGCCCAGGCTGGCAGGCTTGGAAGCAAGAGCCTTTAACTGCTGAGCCATTTCCCCAGCCCTCTTTATTTTAACACACATTTATTTATTTATTACTTAGTTATTTGTGCGGAGGAAGTACGGGGAAGAGAATGGGTATGAGCATGGTCAGAGCCTCTTGCCACTGAACAAAAATTCCAGATGCACGTGTCACTTTGTACATCTGGCATTTCATAGGTAATGGGGTCTGAAACCCAAGCTGACAGACTTTGCAAGCAAATACTTTAATCACTGAACCATCTCCTCCCCAGCCCTTTTTTCTTTTCTTTTTTGTTTTCGAGGTAGGGTCTTGCTCTAGCCCAGGCTGACCTGGAATTCACTATGTAGTCTCAAAGTAGCCTCGAACTCATGGCAATCCTCCTACCTTTGCCTCTCTAGTACTGGAATTAAAGGCATGTACCACCACACCCAGCTGCACCACTTTTTGTGTCTAGATTTACATGGGCGCTAGGGAACTGAACCTGGGCTGACAAGCTTTGCAAGCATGAACCTTTAACCACAGAGCTATCTTCCCAGCCCATTTGCTTCTTTTTTTTTCTCTCCTTAATGTGCCTTCCCTCTAGTTTTTTTTTTTTAATTTTTTATTTTTTCAGAGAGGGAGGGAGGGAGGAAGGGAAGGAGGGAGGGAGGGAGAAAATGGGCACACCAGGACCTTCAGCCTGCTGCAAAGGAACCCCAGGCATGTGTGCCCCCTAGTGGTGCATGTGTGAAATTGCACACCTGTGTCACTGTGTCTGGCTATGTGGGACCTGGAGATTTGAACATGAGTTCTTAAGCTTTTCAGGCAAGTGCCTTAACCACGAAACCATTTCTCCAGCTTCCCAGTATTTCTTTATTGAGAACTGCAGTCCCATTTTAAGAGGATATGTAGAAGTTTTGATGTAAGCCACATCCAGAAGACATTACAAAAAGCACATTAGTCTTTCTCAAAACTCACTATTGGCCTTAGTTAGAAAATGGTTTAAGAGGCTCTCTTCTTAGCCTTTGCCTTGTCATTCAGTTCTAGTATGAGTGATCTGCCCACTTCTGGCCCCACTCTCCTTTGGCACTCACCTTCCTTCTGGCTTCCAGCAGCACCAATACTCTGCTGTGTCAATAAGTTCTGGTTATACAGAGTGGGGAGCGCTGCAGCAGCATATTGCTGGATACCAGAGTATGCTTGGGTGAGGGCCTCCATGGTGCTCCCAGTGCCGTTGGAAAGGCCACTGCTGCCCAGGCCACCATTTAAAGCAGCCATCCCTTGGTTGAAAGAATGGCAGGATTAACATACTGGAAAGATTAAACTGATGTTAAAGACATGTATACTTAAGAGATATCTAGGAGGAATAAATGCTAAACATTCGCTCTTTCACCTCCCTCTTACCTTTTCACTGACTGAGAATACTCATCTACCATCATATTTCTAGAAATTCATCAGGACCTGCTGGTAATATGGACTGTAAAAATTACCACACCAGGGCATGGCATTCTAGTTACAATTTTCTAGCATGTAGAAAAATGGTAACACTCACATGTGCCTGGCTTCATTTGTCTTTTTTGGTTATTCTACCACTTTATGAGGTGGAACTTATAAGGTAAATAAGGGTCTCAAGTGCATGTGATTTATAAGATGTTGCTAACACTATCAATAAAAAAGAAGCCAACATTTGCTGAGTATATTTTATGTGCCAGACAGTGAATTAAGCAATGTACCTATCAGTCCTTTAACTACATTATCATTTGCCTTAATAATTCTGGAAGGTATCTTATCTTTCCTACTTCACAGAGGAGAAAATGATGGTTGAAAGCAGGTCCAAGGTTATAGCTGGCTAAGAAATACGCTGGATTTAATTTAGGTCTGATTCAAAATCCCATGATTAGTTCTAAATTTCCTGGGCCAATCCAATTATTCTACTGGTACCGCAGGGTTAAGATGTGCCACTTGCAGGGTTAGGGAGATGCTCAATGGATAAAGCACTTGTCATGCAAGCATCCTTATCCTATGTTTGGAACCCAAGCACCCACATAACAGAGCAAGAGTCAGAGTCTGGAGAAAGCAGTTGGGAACAACATAAGACCTTGTCTCAAGGGAGGTAGAAGGTAAGCTCCACATGTGTGCTGAGGCATGCATGTACTTGCATGAGCACACATGTGCATGCCACCACACACAGATGGGCTGCTTACACAACTAATGGCCTGATGACAAATCAAGGGCTTCTACTTACCTGCCAAGGAGCTAACATTGAGGCCAGCAGTTGCTCCAGCTAATGTCTGCAGAGCTCCAAGTGAGGCTATGGGATTGACAGAGTTACTGCTGCTGGAGCTAGGTGAAGACCCTGCTATTAGAAATTCAGGAATTAAACTCAAGCCATCTATTGTCTTCTCTTGTCAAAAGGAACCAAAACATAAGATTATCATCCAACTTCTATGCTGTCATGTAGGACACAGACAAGTGGCAGTTTAAGAAAACAAAAATATGAGACTTCTCTCAGATCAGAAAATGATATTTGAGGGGCTGGAAGAGATGGCTTAGCCATTAAGATGCTTGCTTGTGAAGAGTAGGACTTAGGTTTGATTCCCCAGTGCCCACGTAAGTCAGATGCACAAGGTGGTGCATGCATCTAGAGTTCCTGGGCTAGAGGCCCTGGTGCACCTATTTTCTTTTTTCCTCTGCATCTTTCTCTCAAATGAATAAATAGTAAAAAAAAAAAAAAAAAAAAAAAAAAATTGAAAATGACATTTGAGTGTTGGAGAGATAGCTTAGTGGTTAAGGCACTTGCCTGCAAAGCCAAAGGACCTAAGTTTGATTCACCAGGACCCATATAAGCCAAATGCACAAAATAATGCATGCATCTGGAGTTCATCTGCAATGGCTAGAGGCCCTGGCATTTTTATTCTTTATCTGCCCCCCAACCTTTTCAAATAAATGAATTTTAAAAAAATTCTTTTTCAAGATGACATGTTTCTCTCCTTGGCCCTGAATTTGAACAGATGACATGCCCAAGGAACAAAATGGCAAAGTAGTCCCTATAACATGCTTACCTGAACTGGTGAGTACACTGAGGGGGCTGCTGGATGTAGTGAGAGCATTGGTACCACTTGGTGTGTTCTGAGCTGCACTCGCTGCAGCAGCCAGTGCAGCCAAGTTCTGTAACTGCATTGCATTTAATCCTGAAACATCCAAAATAAAAGATCAGCCAGTAGATAAAATGCCTTTCACTTATTCTAGTGATGACAGAAGACTAGTTCCAGAAAAGCCTTATAAATACCATGTGACATGGCTCCAAAACAGATTCAGATAGAATTCAGGAATAAACTAAATTGCTGGGAACATAACTCAGTGATGGAGGGCACACTTAGAATGTTTAAGTCCTTATGCTTAACCCTCAGCAGGAAGGGGAAGAGAGGATATCTGAAATCATTTCCTCAGACAAGAGTTAGCATAGCCCAGGTGAGCACTAATAAAGGGATGGGAGATTAGGAAGCTAAATGTGGAGCATGTGTGTGAGGTACCACGGGGCCAGGAGTCCAAAAGAACAATGTCAAAACCTATGGTACTAGACTACATCTAAATATAATGCACACTTCACAGGTGATTTGCTCTGTGCACCAGAAGGGAAAAAGCAGAAAACACAGCAGAAATCCAGGAAGGAATTATCAAGAAATAATAAGAACAATAACTGGAGAAGAAATAAAGAAAACATTGCCTCTTCAAAAGCAGAATCATCAAAAGAAGAAAAAAAAAACCACAAGGGAAAAGACTTGCAAGTAGAATCTACATACAGAAAAGGAAGGAATCTGAATTGTGCTACAGATGTTACAAATCATTTTACTAGATGACAAAGAGATTGGGGCCAAGAAGTAGAGAAAGAAAGTGACAAATAAAAACAATACAGATTACAATCTAGCAACTTTGCAAAAACAGAGCAAACTAAATCCCGTAAGGTGGGCTGGAGAGATGGCTTAGCAGTTAAGGCGTTTGCCTGCAAAGCCAAATGACCCGGGTTTGATTCCACAGGACCCACATAAGCCAGATGCACAAGGTAGCACATGTGTCTGGAGTTGGTTTGTAATGGCAGGATGCCCTGGCATATTCATTCCTTTTTCCTCTCTCTAAAATAATATAAAAACATTTTAAATCCCCTAAGGCATAGTGATCCACTATCAAAACTTCAAAGTGGTGCTCATTTCGGCAACACATATACTAAAATTGGAACAACACAAAGATTAGCATGACCCCTGTGCGAAGATGACATGCAAATTCATGAAGTGTTGCATGTATTTTTAAAAAGGAGACAAGAAAAAAAAAAACTTCAAACTGCAAAGTGTAGTCCACTGAAGACTCCCCTTTCTCAAATGCATGTGCTTATCCTTACCCCACTGCAAGAGATATAAACACAGGTAGCTATGGATCTGCTCCACTCTCTGCCTCCACTGACTTCTCTGATGGCCCTGGCACACATCTGTAAGAGCACCACTTTGTTACAAACCCATGTGTTTGTCATTTAAGTGTTTCGTATATGCCACCAGCAGGAATTCATCGCTGGTAAACTTCCTAGGTTGTGGGATCTTTAGGTTGTTGAAATTTTCTCATCTAAAGGTCCTAGATGGTCTCTGGGTCCACTCTGCCATGTACTTCCCTAGCAGGGACTGAGGAGTGAAGTACACCAGACAATTTCAGAACAATGTGGCATCAGTTCAAAATAGAATCATCTTATAGAAACAAGGCAGTTGAGTTCTGGAACATTCACCATATGAATGAGTTGAAAAAGGCTTTTTCACAAAAACTCTCAGACTTGGCAGCTGGGTCTGTCTGTTGGCCTGGTTCTGCTGCTCCTCTGCAGCAGTCAGACACTTACCTCCCATTGGGTGGAGGCTGCTCAGGGTGTTGAGGTTTCCAGAGGAGGCGGTCTGCTGAAGGAGCTGCAAATAAAGCTAGACATTACACCAAAAAACAGAACAAGAGTGAGAGTGAGGGCTGGTTCTGATCTGGGAGAACTCTACAGCACAGCAAAGCAAGAGTGCAGAGGCCCCCAGAGAGAAGAGAGTTGAAGACAGGATCCCAAGCCAACAGAAATATGCGGCTCATGACAGCACAGAACAAGAGCAACACAACTAAAGCCTCCGCCCAGAAAACAGTCTATTCACTGAGTACTGAGCTAGGCACAAGCACCTGAGTAGCAGAATGCAGCACAGCCGAAAACAAAAGTGGCACAGAGAAATAATCAACATCTAAGCATCAGGACAACTGAATGGATTAGTACCTGCACAAGAATGAATGCCATTTCTAGTTATCCTCTCTAGTTCTATCTTAGGCCAACATATCTTGTCAAACATATGGACTTCAAATTTCTCTCCACACAACTATTATTTTAAATGTCACATCTGGCCATTTCATGTGTGTTTTTAGTATTTTTTTCAGACAAGGTGTCATGAAGGCTGGCCTTGAACTCACAATTCACTGCTTCTCCCTTCTAAGTACTGGATTCACAGGTGTATACTAGCACTCCTGGATTTGTGGCATTTTGTTGAAGCTACTTCTTTGAGTTCACAATGAACCACTAATCAGATACTCCCAAGCTATAGATCTGTCTAGCCTTACTTAGCTTGTGCTCCCCAAATGCAGCTGATCATCTGATGGATCAATCCACACTAAGTTCTATATACTGTCCCAGAACAGAGAGAGAGGGCCTGTGAGCAGATGGAATGATGACATAACAACCTTCAAATCAAACTGCTGAAAACCTACCTCTATTCCATTTAAACCCAGTTAGCCATTCCTTATGTAAAACCAATATTCTTCTAGATACACTATCCAACCTGTTTCCCATTCCTATAAACATCTGATCTACTTCTTCAGCATCATGAAATCCAGAGTTCATGGATTTTTTTTTTTGGGGGGGGGGGTAAACAAGCTCCCAGAAAGAGACTTGGGGAAATGCAGATACATACAATTTCTCACCAAGAACCATTGCACTAGTCCCTGGGAACTCAGTTGATTCAAGTCCCTATGCTCCAGGAAGAAGCTCAAAATGACAATGTACTATCACTTTCACAGTCCATCACTTTTGTCTTCTTAAAGCAATATGCTCAGTCATAACTAGACTGCGCATACTGCATTTGTCACCTCTTATTTCCTCTCTAAACGAGAACAGCTCTTTTGGCAGGATGTCTAAGTGAAACTGAAAAGGAGGGCACCGCCCCTTAAAAGAGGCATTAAAAACTCTATAGAAAAGGTGTGTGTGTAGAGTTAAAAAGCTGTTGCACATTTATGATTTAATAAAGATTTTCCTTTAAAAACTCCACAAAAAGCTGGGTATGGTGGCTGTTAGTCTCAACACTCTTCAGGCAAAGGTAGGTGAATCACCGTGAGTCTGAGGCCACCCCAGACTACATAATGAATTCCAGGTCAGCCTAGGATAGAGTGAAACCTTATCTCAAAAAAAAAAAAAAAAAAAACCACAAACAAACAAACACTTTACAAAAAGCAAGTACACATCATGGAGATCATTTTCAAAGCATTATTCTGGCAGGAGACTAAAATCTCTATGAATTCTCTGAACAATTTAGTAACAAACGCACACATGTATGTGTGTGCATGTGTTTCAAGGTAAGGTCTCACTCTAGCCTAGGCTGACCTGGAACTCACTTCATAGCTCCATGTTGACCTTGAACTCACAGCAATGGTCTTATCTTAGCTTTGATGTTCCTACCCAAGCCTCTGGAATGTTGGGATTTAAAGGACTATGTCAACACACTCAGCTTTTTTTTTTTTTTTTTAAACCAAAACGATATACTAGCTAGGATAAACAGGGATTTCTTGCAGGTTTTATAAACATGGAAACCAGTAGGCAAATTAATGGCTGACAAAAATAATTTCCTCTGTTTTTAGACTTTATTTTATTATTTTTTAATCTGGCCTTGAACTCATGATCCTCCTGCCATGGCCTTCAAGATGCTAAGAGTATAGGCATGTGCTAACCATGCTCAACCAAAGATACCCTTTTCTTTGTAATTCATAAATGACAGTTATGCCAGGCACAGTGATGCATGCCTTAATCCCAGCACTTGGGAGGCAAAGGTAAGAGGATTGCCGTGAGTTCAAGGCCATCCTGAGACTACATAGTTAATTCCAAGTTTCAGCCTGGACCAGAGTGAGACTGAACTTCAAAAAAAAAAAAAAAAAAAGGACAGTGCTAAGTATCTTGCACCTGCTGCAATTCTTTATTAGACAGGGTGGCTGTTCAAGGTTGGACCTCACTCTAGCCCAAGCTGACCTGGAATTCACTCTATAGAGCCAGAGTTGCCTTGAATTAACAACAATCCTCTTACCTCTGCCTTCTGAGAACTGGGATTAAAGTCTTGCTCCACCATGGCACGTTGTTTTTTTGGTTTTTTTTTTAAGGTTTTTATTTTATTTTATTTATTTATTTGAGAAAAAGTGGGTAGGAGAGAAAGAATGGGCACACCACAGCCTCCAGCCACTGCAAATGAACTCCAAACATGTGCCATCT
This sequence comes from Jaculus jaculus, assembly GCF_020740685.1. Classification (NCBI taxonomy): domain Eukaryota; kingdom Metazoa; phylum Chordata; class Mammalia; order Rodentia; family Dipodidae; genus Jaculus; species Jaculus jaculus. The sequence continues at coordinate 178,218,191 of NC_059102.1, read as the reverse complement.
TGTGCATCTGGCTTATGTGAGTACTGGGACCTTTAACTTTGCAGGCAAGTGCCTTAACCACTACACCATGTCTCCAGTTCTTGCTACAATTCTTTCAGGGTTAAAATAATAATAATCCAGGGAGAGATGGCTCAATGCAGATCTCCTATACCCAGGCAAAACCAAATGGACAAAGTTGCACACACAGCTCAAGCCCAATTGCAGAGGCACGGGGCCTAGCACGGCCACACTTGTTCTTTCAAATACAATTAAAAAACAAACACAAAACCTACTGTAGCATATATCATATATTTATGATACTTGAACTGGAGCCAGACCTTCCTTTTTCACTGCATCACTTGTAAGTAATCTTTTTACAGAACATGTACCTATAATTCTCATTTAATAATATCCAAGTTAATCTTACGATCTTTCAGATTGCAGAAAGAGGCATTTATCATGACTTTTAGGGAAGACTCAATAAGGATGTTCTCCCTATTATATTCGTAGGTGTACCTTGAACTCACAGCAATCCTCCTACCTTGTCCGCCCAGTACTAGGATTCAAGGCATGTACCACCATGCCCAGCTCAATAAGTATTTTTTTAAAAAAGACTATTTATTTATTAGAGACAAAAAGAGGGAAAGGGAGAGGGAGACAGAGAAAGAAAGAAGGACAGAATGGACATGGCAGGAGCTCTAACTACTACAAATGAGCTCCAGACACATGTGCCATAATATGTGCATCTGGCTTATATGGGACCTGGAGAATTGACCCTGGGGCCTTAGGCTTTGCAGACATGTGCCTTAACTGCTAAGCCATCATTCAGCCCTCAATAAGGATTTTATTTTATTTTTTTTTGGTTTATTTTTATTTAGTATTTTAAGAGAAAGAGGAGGGATGGAGGGAAGGAGAGAGAGAATGGGCGCGCCAGGGCCTCCAGCCACTGCAAACTAACTCCAGATGCGTGCACCTCCTTGTGCATCTGGCTAACTTGAGTCCTGGGGAATTGAACCTTGAACCGGGGTCCTTAGACTTCACAGGCAAGTGCTTAACTGCCAAGCCATCTCTCTAGCCCTCAATAAAATTTTTTTTTAAATCCTTTGATTTTTATTTATTCATGTAAGAGACAGAGGGACAGAGAAATCGAATGGTGCCAGGGCTTCCAGCTACTACAAACTCCAGAGGCATGTACCACCTTGTGCATATGGCTTTCGTGGGTCCTGGGGGAATAGAACCTGGGTCCTGTGGCTTTGCAGGCAAGCACCTTAACTGCTAAGCCATCCCTCTAGCCCCCTCAATAAAATTTTAATGATACCTTCTACATCTTGTAGAAAGAGAAATGCTAGTAGTTAAGATTCTCTTAACTTTTTCTTTTAGAAGCCGAGAAAAAAGACATTTATAAATCTTAAATCATATACAGAGCCGGGCCTGGTAAAACATGCCTTTAATCCCAGCACTCGGGAGGCTGAGGTAGGAGGATCACCATGAGTTCGAGGCTACCCTGAGACTACATAGTAAATTCCAGGTCAGCCTTGGCTAGAGTGAGACCCTACCTCGAAAAACAAAACAAAACAAACAAACAAATAAATAAATAATCATATTTAGGATTTTACTTTAATTGCAGCAAAAGCGTCAAACCAAAACTAAAGATTCAGGAGCAAAGAACAACAAGAAAAGGAAATAGACTTGGGGGCTGGAGAGATGGCTTAGCAGTTAAGGTGCTTGCCTGTGAAGCCTAAAGATCCATATTCCCCAGTCCCCACATAAGCCAGATGTTCAAGATGGCACATGTGTCTGGATTTGTATGCTGTGGATTGGCATGCCTCTCCCCTCAAATAAATAAATAAATAAATAATTAAAAAAAAATAGAATATCGAGCTGGGCGTGATGGCGCATGCCTTTAATCCCAGCACTCGGGAGGCAGAGGTAGGAGGATTGCCATGAGTTCAAGGCCACTCTGAGATGACAGAGTTAATTGCAGGTCAGCCTGGACCAGAGTGAGACCCTACCTCGGAAAACCAAAAAAAAAAACACCAAAAATAAATAAATAAATAAATAAATAAATAGAATATCATTTGGGTTGGCATGGTGGTGCATACCGTTAATCACAGCACTTGGGAGGAAGAGGTAGGACAATTGCTGTAAGTTTAAGGCCACCTCCAGACTCCATAGTAAATTCTAGGTCAGCCTAGGCTAGAGTGAAACCCTACCTTGAAAAACCAGAGTTATCATTTGGAGCTAGAGATGGCTCAGTGTTTAAGGCACTTGCTTCTGACACCTGAGAACCTGGGTTTGAGTCCTCAGTACCCTTGTAAAGCCAGATACACATGTATGTGGAGTTTGCTTGCAGTGGCAAAAGGTCCTGGTGAGCTCAGACTCTGTTTCTCTCTTTCTTACTCTGTGTGCACTTAAGTTCTTTCTCTCTGCTGACAAATGAATGCATCAAAAGAGTACCTCTGGGCATGGTGGTGCACACCTTTAATCCCAACACTCAGAAGGCTGAGGTAGGAGGATCACTATGAGTTTGAAGTCACCCTGAGACTACATAATAAATTCGAGGTCAGCCTGCAGCAAGACCCTGCCTCAAAACTCCAGAGAGTATCATTTTGCCTGAGTTTTTATATAAAATCTCTACATGCCAAAAGCAGAAAAAAAAATCACGGTTAGCTAGGGACAGAAGCACAAGAAAGGGCTGGGAGCTTGCACAAACTGCAAAAAGCAAACCACAAAGACTCACTGCTAAATACTGGGGTCCAAGAGTATTCAGACCAGCAAGGTTTCCCCACACAGATGCTGCACTGATTTGTTGCATCTGCTGCTGGAGTTGCTGGGCCATTCTCTTCTGTTCTTTGTCCTTCTGAGTGTCAGCAAATTTGACCACCATAGGGGATGAACAACCCTATGAAAACACCAAAACCAAAGAGTAAAATTTCTGTTTCTCCCGAGTTGTTGGGCCTATAAGCATTTACAACCACATTTGGCTTCAAAATGCTAAAACTAAAGCAAGCATTGATTTTTCATTATAATATACATCAACTATTTACGTGTTAGGATGCTCTGCTGCTGTGCATGAGGCTTAACATTGATGGACAACTGTTCAGAACTGTCAGTAAAAGACATTTCCCTTTTCCACCTATCTGCTCCCTACCTCCATGGTTTGTGCTTGGTGCATTGCTTTGATAGCTGTCTGTGCCATGGCTCTTGCTGTAAAAGTCACAAATGCACAACCTGGTAAAAGAAGAATCAATAACTTATTCTCATTTGCTGACATAGTCATATGAACAGACATTCAATTTCATATTAGCAATACAAATGTGATCCTTATTTCTAGGGTTCATGAGCTGGTGTACATCATAGTAAACACAAAATGCTACAAAGAAAAAACAGGGAACCAGGGAACCACCAGTGGGAAAGAATGACTGAGGGAGAATGAAACACAACTTCTGGTTTGTGGAAAGGAGGGCTGGAAGGACGGCCACATGAATATGGAGTTTGTTTGCAGTGGCTGGAGAACATGGCATACCCATTCCCTGTCTGTCTCCTATCTCTTCCTGCTTTTAAATAAATACAGAAATAAAAATAGATTTTAAGTTGGGCATGGTTATGGTCTCCACCACTTGAGAGGCTGAGGTAGGAGGAAGGCCAGCCTGAGTCTAATTTCAGGTCAGCCTGGTCAAGAGAAAGACACTTCCTTGAAAAACAAAACAAATAAAATAAATGGAAGGGCTGGAGAGATGGCTTAGCGCTTAAGCGCTCGCCTGTGAAGCCTAAGGACCCCGGTTCGAGGCTCGGTTCCCCAGGTCCCACGTTAGCCAGATGCACAAGGGGGCGCACGTGTCTGGAGTTCATTTGCAGAGGCTGGAGGCCCTGGCACGCCCATTCTCTCTCTTCCTCTATCTGTCTTTCTCTCTGTGTCTGTCGCTCTCAAATAAATAAATAATTAAAAAAATAAAAATAAAAAAATAAATAAGTGGAAAAAGAAAAATGGGTCCATTTGGTGTATCTAGATTCTCAACAAGGGATTAACCATTGTTCTTCTGGAGCTTTGCCTTCTCTCCTTCTCTTAAACGTTGAATAAATTTTTGATTTGCTTTAAAAAACAAACAAACAAACAAAAAAACAGCTGCTCATGGCGGTCCATGCCTTCAACCCTGGCATTTGGAAGGAAGAAACAGGAGGATTGCTGTGACATCAAAGCCAGCCTAGGACTAGAGAGTGAACTCCAGGTTAGCCTGGGCTAGAGTAAGACCCTATCTTGAAAAAACAAAACAAAACAACAAAAAACAGGGCTGGAGAGAGATGACTTAGAAGTTAAGGTGCTTGCCTGCAAAGCCAGAGAAGCCAGGTTCGATTCCCCAGTACCCATGTAAGCCAGACACAGAAAAAACAATAAAAAGAAGCTGGGTGTGATAGTGCATGCCTTTAATCCCAACACTCAGGAGGCAAAGGTAGGAGAACTGCCATGAGTTTGAGGCCACCCTGAGACTACACAGTGAATTCCAGGTCAGCCTGGGCTAGAGCAAGACACTACCTTGAAAAACCAAGAAAGAAGGGAAAAGAAAAATTCTTGTCAATCACTAAAAGAGAGCACTTCCCCACCTCCAGGTAGGGTCTCATGGGGTCACACTGTAGCCCATGCTGATCCTAGAACTTACTCTGTATACAATCTCATGCTGGCCTCAAACTTACAGTGATTCTCTTACCTCTGCCTCCCATGTGCTGGAATTAAAGGCATGTGTCAGGCTGGAGAGATGGCTTAGTGGTTAAGGTACTTGCCTGGGAAGCCTAAGGACTTAGGTTTGACTCTCCAGGTACCACATAAACCAGACTCACAAAGAAACACAAGTGAGCAAGCTCGCACATGTGCACAAGGGGGTCATGCACCTGGAGTTTGACTGCAGTGGTAAGAGCCCCTGGTGCACCAATTTTCTCCCTCCCACCCTTGCATTAAAAAAAAAATGGCTTTTTTTTTTTTTTGAAGTAGGGTCTCACTCTAGTCCAGGCTGACCTGGAATTTACTATGTAGTTTCAGGGTAGCCTCGAACTCACAACAATCCTCCTACCTCTGCTCCCAAGTGCTAGGATTAAAGCTGTGTGCCACCACTTCCGACTAAGAAAGTGTTTTTAAAAAACATTTTATTTGAGAGATGGGGGTGTATATATACAGAGAATGGGCATGCCAGAGTCTCTAGCCACTGCAAACAAACTCCAGATACATGTGCCAATTTGTGCATCTGGCTTATTGGGTTCTAGGAATTAAACGTAGGTCCTTAGGCTTTGCGGCAAGTGCCTTAACTGCTAAACCATCTCTCCAGCCCCTAAGAGAACCTTGTGATATATGATAGTGAGAAGCAGAGTGAGTCTCCTTAGTGGGACTGGAAGAGTACAAAAGGAATCAATTGTAGGAAACATAAGAGCACAGCAATAAGCAGCAGGACTAACCTCTTCATCGATTTGGTGGGGGGGGGGGGTGCTAGAGATCTTCTTTCCACTGGTACAATTAAATAAAACACTGCAAATATTTAAGTATCTTTTTGTTTGTTTGTTTTTGAGGTAGGGTATCACTGGAGCTGAGGCTGACCTGGAATTCACACCAACCCTCCTACCTCTGCCTCCCGAGTGCTGGGATGAAAAGACATGTGCCACCACACCCAGCTACAAGGATCTTTAAAACATGTACAACTGCAGGGCTGGGGAGATAGCTCAGAGGTTAAAGGCACTTTTACTTTAACTTGCCGGCCTGGGGTCGATTTATCAGCCACCACGTAAACCTGGATGGGCATCTGTTTGCAGCACAGACCCTGTCCATACTCAATACACATAGACAAGGAAATAAATAAATAAAAATAAATTTTTCTTTAAGCTGTAAAAATGCACCACCTCGGCTCAAGCCATCAGGTCCCCGTAGTATCCGGCATTCTTCAATCTGTCCAAATGAAGAAAACATGACTCGGATGTCATTTTCAGTGCACTTCTTGGAAATCATACCAATAAAGAGCTTCCTGTCTTCCACTGCTAAAAGAGTAAAATACAAAAGGCTGATTGATCATTATCATTAGAGACAACATAGCACAAAACTGGTAGGCCAAGTCTCGAATCCTGGCTCTGTGCCTCATACCATATTTCACATATTCCAAGACACACACCCTACAGTTTTGTATCTCTTTTTACAACATAATTCCCACAAATTTCACTTGGAAAAGTGGAGTTTAAGCATTGTACAAAGTATATTAGTCATACCATAATACAAACATTTTGGTAAGATATAAGTTTTTTTACTCCTATTAAGTCACCTGTGTCTGATTAATAAAGATAATGAGGTTTGCTTCAAAGGTTTAGTATAGGTATTAAATGCAAAACTCTCAGCATCTTGTCTTGTATTTAATCGATTTGCATTCTCTAGCAATGATAGAAATAAAAGGGGCTGGAGAGACAGCTTAGTAGTTAATGTGCTTGCCTGTGAAGCCTAAGAACTCAGGTTCCACTTTCTATAACCCACATAAGCCAGATGAACAAAGTGATACATGCATTTGTAGTTCATTTGCAGTGGCTGGAGGTCCTGGTGTGCCCATTCTATCTGCCCCCCCTCCCTGCCTACCATAATTTTTTTAAAAAGAAATAAAAGGTTTTCCAGGGCTAGAGAGATGGCTCAGTGATTAAGGTGCTTGCCTGCAAAGCCTAAGAACCCAAGTTTGATCCTCAAGTACCTACATAAAGCCAGATGTACAAGGAGGCATATGCGTCTGAAGTTCACTTATACTGTTTAGAGGCCCTGGTATGCCCATTATCTATTTGCGGCCCCCAATAAGGAAATAAAAATAATAAAATATTGGTCTGGACAGATGGCTTAGTGGTTAAGCACTTGCCTGTGAAGCCTAAAGACCCTGGTTCGAGGCTCGATTTCCCAGGACCCATGTTAGCCAGATGTACAAGGGGAGCAAGCATCTGGAGTTCATTTGCAGTGGCTGGAGGCCCTTGCGTGCCTATTCTATCTGCCTCTTTCTGTGTCTGTCACTCTCAAATAAATAAAAATTATACTAACTGAGGTAACCCTCTCATATGTGGATCCTAGCTACAGATGATTGGGCTTCTGTGCGAGAATGAAAAAACTCAGTAGCAGAGGCCAATAAGCTAAAAAGGAGATATAAAGGGAAGAGAAAGGAAGGGAGGAGGGTACTTAATAGGCTGGTATTGTATATATGTAAATAGAATAGATTAATGGGGGTGAAAAGGCCCAAAGTGGGGTCAGGGGAAGAGACTGAGTAAAGGAAAGGTGGAGCAAGGGCTAATCAAAATCTAAGAGGATACAAATAAATCATATGGAATCCTCCTGTTTTGGACAATGGAACACTCAGGAGCCACAGATCATTACTAGAATATTTTCAGTGCCAGAGATGGGATACCTCCAGTGAGCTGTGTTGGCCAAGGAGGTCCCTGATGCCCCCAAAACATTATAGGCCATTGCCAAGGCCCTTCGTTTCCCACCAGGGATAGATGGTAAGACCCTATTGCTGAAGACTCCACATACTTGGGCTGCAAGACCACTGAGAAATTCTGCTGGAACTGAGCTGATAACCTCCTCCATCTACACCAGCTGACAGAAAGCTGGAAGAAGCCATTCTACATGTAGTCCAAAGGAAGAAAGAGACACCACCAGTGAAGATACTCAAAAGTGGACACCACAAGCCTTTAATTGGCCAGCCAGGCCAAATGAGCTAATGGGTGCAATAGTGGCACGTCTGTCATGGTGGAAGCCAACTGCCCTCCGATTGGATTGGAGGCCCGCTCTATGGGAGGGAATACATCCCTGATACTGAAAACTTAAAACAGGGATAGTCATGAGCCCTAGGGGTGTATCATCTGCTGATGTCTGGAAAAATGTATATACTATGCTTATCAAACTGCCCAGTAAGTACTTCTCTTAATATTTATACCTTTGAATTAATGCTACTCTCACTTTGGGTAGAGAATCTTCTCTTTTTAGATGGCAGTGATCTTGGGACGACTCAGAATGTATCATAGTGCTGGAAAGAAGTGACTGGAGTACTGAATAACATCTTGATCACACCTTCCAAGGCTCAGGGTCTAATGTGGAAGAGGTGGCAGAAAGAATATAAGAGCCAAAGGAAGGGTAGGACTCCTAACAATGTGCTCCCTCCAGACATAAAATGGCCTGGATATCCATGACCTCATAGTGCCTGACACTGCCTACACAAGACCATCATAAGAGAAGGAAAAGATCATGACATCAAAATAAAAAGAGAGACTGATTGAGATGGGGAGGAGATATGATGGAGAATGGAATTTCAAAGGGAAAAGTGGGGGGAGGGAGGGTATTACCATGGGATATTTTTTATAGTCATGGAAAATGTTAATAAAAATTGAGAAAAAAAACATATAAATTTAAAAAAATAAAATAAAATATAAAAAATAAATAGAGGGCTGGAGAGATGGCTTAGCGGTTAAGGTATCTGCATGCAAGCCAAGGGACTCAGGTTCAATTTCCCAGAACCCAGGAGGTGAAACAGATGCACAATGAGGCGCACGCATCTGGAATTTGTTTGCAGTAGCTGGAGCCCTGGTGTGCTCTCTGTCTCTCTCTCACACTCTCTCAAATACATAAAAATTTAAAAAAATAAATAGGGCTGGAGAGAAGGCTTAGCAGTTAAAGCGCTTGTCTTGAAGCCTGAGGATCCCTGTTTGACTCTCCAGGTCCCATGTAAACCAGACGAACAAGGTGATACCTACTTTTGGGATTCAATGACAGTGGCTGAAGGCCATAATGAACCAATTCTCTCCCCTCTCCATAAAGAAAAGGCCAGTCTGTAGGCTTTGCCTCAAAAAAAATAAAATAAACAAATGGAGGGCTGGAGAGATGGCTTAGAGGTTAGGATGCATGCTTGCCTGTGAAGCCTAAGGATATACATTTTGATTCCCCAGTAATATGTAAGCCAGATGCACAAGGTGACACATGTGTCTGGAGTTCATTTGGAATGGTCGGAGGCCCTGGCACACCCATCCCATTTTCTCTCATTTCTCTCTTATATACATATATATTTAATACATATTTTAAAAGAAAATGATTTTACAACTGATATAACAGAATGTACTTCATTGAGAACTCTCTACTTTCTTTTTCTGGCTTATTTTTTTTCTAAACTGTGAAGGACATTTTGGTCATTTTTGTTTCCAGCTCAAACTCTAAGACTTCAAAGTTAACATTCTACCCTGTAACCGTGTATTGGCACACCAAAAGCTTTTGGCATGATTCTGCTATACTTTGTCCAAATCTTTTCATAATGTGTTTGTATTGTTTTTTGAGGTTGGCTCTCTTGCTCTAGTCCAGGCTGACCTAGAATTCACTATGTAGTCTTAGATTGGCCTTGAGCTCACAGTGGGCCTCCTACCTTTGCTTCATGAGTGCTAGGATTAAAGGTATGCATCACCACCTAGTTTGTCCAAATCTTTATGAACCAGATCTATCCAGTTTCATGTGGATTCTACTGGAATCTACAATTTCACTTGGAGAGATGAAGTAGTCTTCAGGGATCACACCAAGCATGGCTGTCTTGGGACCCTTTGCTTATTTCACCCTCACCCCTCCCCAAGTTGGTTTAGGTCAAATTCCCCTCTGAGCAATAACATGACAGGCTTGCCACTGACTTTTATGTCCAAATCATAAAAAAGCCACACTTGTGCTTTCTGTGCTTTTCAGTTGTGGGATTGGAACAAAGACAATTAAAATTTCCTTGACTGCTAGGATATTCTGCTCCTTCAAGGCCTGAGAAAATCTCCAAGTTCCAGAATAACCTGGTAATACTTGAGGACCTAAACTCATGCAGCTTCTTGTAGGCTTCACAATCTTGGCATGGAGTGAACCATGGTCATGTCCATGCTGAATGACAGCTCAGGAAACTATTTTCTCAAGTACTATGCACTCCTTCCTGATATTTTCACCGCCCCCCCCCCCCACCATGCACCTTAATTCTATCCAAAGAAATTGTATTTATCAAAAAAAAAAAAAAAAGAAATTATATTTATCAAGGACATTCTAACTCAAGACAGAGTATAATAGCCCAGGTCATCCTCTCTAACTTGCTATACAGCCAAAGATGACTCTGAACTCCTGATCCTGCCGCTTCTATGTCCAGGGAGTGTGCAACCATTCCTGGCTAGTTCATCCTCAAGTGGTCTTTTAATGCTTCCCTGTTAACTCTTATCAGGCTTTGTGATAGTTAACTCTAGGGTGTCAACTTGACAGGATTCAGAATCACTATGGAAACAAATTTCTGTGCAGTTTGTGAGGAATTGCATTTATCTATCACTCTCTTCTCCATGACTGTGGACTGGGTTGTGACTAGCTGCTTAGTGCAAGAGAGAGGTTACAAGTGCTACAGGCAGCAGAACTGAAGGACAACGACTGCCTCAAGCTCTCTGCAGTCATAAGACCCCATCAACAGTCACAGATATGGAGCTTCAAGATTTGGAGTTTGCCCGGCTGCTTTGGTGTGATCTTTCCTTGCAATTCCCCCACCCATCTTTTATTCATTCATTTATTTATTTATTTATTTATTTATTTATTTATTTATTTATTTGAGAGCGACAGACACAGAGAGAAAGACAGAGGGAGAGAGAGAGAATGGGCGCGCCAGGGCTTCCAGCCTCTGCAAACTAACTCCAGACACGTGCGCCCCCTTGTGCATCTGGCTAATGTGGGACCTGGAGAACCGAGCCTCGAACCGGGGTCCTTAGGCTTCACAGGCAAGCACTTAACCACTAAGCCATCTCTCCAGCCCCCATCCATCTTTTTAAATTGGGAATGCTGGGCTGGGGAGATGGCTCAGCACTTAAAGACATTTGCTAGTGCAAAAGCCTGCTATCTCTGGTTCAATTTCCCATTACCCATATAAAGCTGGATGCATAAAATGGCACATGTACCCAGAGTTCATTTGCAGTGGCAAGAGGTCCTGGTGCACCAATACTCACTCATTCTGTCTCGTCCTCTCTCTGTTTGCAAATAAATACTAGAAATGATTACTCTTTGCCATTGTATATATTGTAAGCAGTAACTTGTTTTCTTGATGTGATAGGAGTTTAAGAGACAGACAGACAGACACAAACACACACACACACAGTAGTTACACTTGAACAAAGTTGAAACTATTTAAGACTATTGCTAAATTATTTTATTTCTTTATTTATTTTGGTTTTTTTTTGAGGTACGGTCTCACTCTAGCCAAGGTTGACCTGGAATTCACTATACACAGTCTATAGTCACAGACTATACATATTCTCTGGGTGGCCTCAAACTCACAGTGATCCTCCTACCTCTGCTGGGATTAAAGGCATGCGCCACCACGCCCAGCAACTACTACTGCTCAATTTGAAGTTGAACAGAATGCATTTTGATGGCCAAGAGCCTATGGGGACAAAGGGTAGAAGGATTATGGCTATGAAGTGGTATATTTTGAATATCAAGATGACCATGGTAAAACTTGTGATGGTTAATCTAGATTGTCAGGTATCCTGCCAAAGCAATGAGAAAGGTAACTAATATATTCACTTCTTTCCTTCTTCTTTTCTTTCTTTCTCTCTCTATTTTATTTTATTGTTTTGTTTTTGCTTTTTGAGGTAGGGTCCCACTTTAGCCCAGACTGACCTGGAATTCAATTTGTAGTCTCAGGGTAGCCTCGAATTCACAGTAACGCTCCTACCTCTGCCTCTAAAGTGCTGAAATTAAAGGCATGTACCACCACCCACAGCTGGCTGGCTGGCTTGCTTTGTTTCTTCTTCTTCTTTTTTTTTTTAAGGTAGGTTCTCACTCTAGCCCAGGCTGACCTGGAATTCAATAATCCACCTACTTCTACCTACCGAGTGCTGGGATTAAAGGCATGTACCAATACGCCTGGCTCATTTCTTTAAAAAAAAAAAAAAACATTCATTTTTTCTTTTCACAATTTTTATTAACATTTTACATGATTATAAAAAATATCCCATGGTAATTCCCTCCCTCCCCACCCACACGTTCCCCTTTGAAATTCCATTCATCATATTACCTCCCCATCTCAATCATTGTACTTACATATATACAATACCAACCTATTAAGTACCCTCCTCCCTTCTTTTCTCTTCCCTGTATATCTCCTTTTTAACTTACTGGCCTCTGCTACTAAGTACTTTCCTTCTCACGCAGAAGCCCAATCATCTGTAGCTAGGATCCACATATTAGAGAGAACATGTGGCGCTTGGATTTCTGGGCCTGGGTTACCTCACTTAATATAATACTTTCCAGATCCATCCATTTTTCTGCAAATTTCATAACTTCATTTTTCTTTACCGCTGAGTAGAACTCCATTGTATAAATGTGCCACATCTTCATTATCCACTCATCAGTTGAGGGACATTTAGGCTGGTTCCATTTCCCAGCTATTATAAATTGCTGGCTCATTTCTTTCTCCCTCCCCCCTTGTTTCTAAAGTTTATTAAAAAAAATCAAAGAACAAAAAACTTTATATAAAAATATGTCAGTTTTAGGGTCCATATTGTTGTCCATACACACACACAAAAAAAATCAAAATAATATGTAAGTACAATGATTGTGACGGGGAGGTAATATGATGGAGAATGGAATTTCAAAGGGGAAAGGGTGGGGGAGGGAGGGAGGGAATTACCATGGGATATTTTTTATAATCATGGAAAATACTAATAAAAATTAAAAAAAAAATCAAAATACAGTATCTTCCTGTTAAACCTGTAACGTGCAGCCACAGTGGTAGCCAGGCCAATTCATATGGTTCACCATAATGGGATGGATACAGTACTTGTGTCACACTCACTTCTTCTTCTTCTTTTTTTTAATAGCTAAGGATTTATTTTTATTTATTTATTTGAGACAGAGAGGGGGAGATAGAATGGACGAGCCAGGGCATCCAGTCACTGCAAACAAACTCTAGATGCAAGTGCCACCTGTGTATCTGGCTTATGTGGGTCCTGGGGAATCAAACCTGGGCCGTTTGACTTTATAGGCAGTGCTTTAATGGCTAAGCCATGTCTCCAGCCCTCACACTCATTTCTTAAAGTTAATTATTTGTGAACAGAGTGGGCAAGGAAGTATTTCCGTCACTAAAAACCAACTCTAGATGCAAGCGCCATTTTGTGCATCTTGCTTTACATGGGTATTAGGAAACTGAACCCAAACCAGCAGGCTTGGCAAGCAAGCCATCTCTCCCAGCCCCACTTATTCTTTTTTCCTTTTAATATTTTATATGAGAGAGTGACAGAGAAAAGGCAGACAGAGTGACAGATGGGTATGCCAGAGCTTCCTGCAACTGCAAATTAGCTCCAGACGCATGTGTCACCTTGGCTTATGGGGTAAGTGGGGAATCAAGCCTGGGTCCTTATGCTTCACAGGCAAGCTCCTTAACCACTAAGCCATCTCTCCAGTCCTCTTTTTGTTTCTTTGAGGCAGAGTCTCACTCAAGCCCAAGTTGAGTTAGAATTCACTCTATAGCTTGGATTTGCCTCAAACTTATGGTAATTCTCTCATCACAGCCTCCAATGTGCTGAGATAACAGGTCTAAACAACCATGTCCAGGGTAGACACACTTATTTTTAAAGGAAAAAAAATGTAGGATCTTATAGTACAATTAAATAAATACAAATATTATATTAACAGTAAACTGAGAAAAATCTTAAGTAAAAAAGACTTGATATACTTGCTTACCATTGTTCTTTTCACTGTCAGCAGGCTTCATCTGAATAGGATGATGCATCTAAAGAGGAAACCCCACAGGTATTATCTCCATATGGTGATGACATTCAAAAATAAAATGAAGTCTCAAAAAGACATACCAAAACTAGAGCCTTAAGAATTCTCTATAAATGTCATCATTCCCCACAAAATAGGAGGACAGAAAACGTGAGTCATGAAGTTGCAGAGAAATAGAGCAATTTTCAGCCTATCTTCTTTAAGATGCTCCCTTTACAAAATCCTTCTTTTGATAGTCTGTCCTTTAACCTACAGCAGATAACTTTCCACCGAAATGTCTCCCAGTATGTACCTTACACGTATAAACATATTCCATGTATAAAATAGGAACACTTGCTTACAAAGCCTGCTGCCCTAGGTTCAATTCACCTGCACCCACATAAATCCATGCACAAAAAGTAGTATGATGGCAAGAGACCCTGGCCTGAGTGTGTGCACACACAAATAAAACATTTTTGTTTATAGGAACTTTCTTACCCCTGGGAGGACCTTCATGTTGTGAAGAGCATTCTGAGCTTCTAATGCAGCTTTGCGGGTGTAAAACGTAACAAAACAGCACCCTGCAATAAAAAAGCTTACAAAATTACATTAGTGTCTGTATAACAGACAAGTCTTAGAGCATTTACACCCCTATAGTAAAGCACAACTCCAAAAGAGTTTATTAGAACTGAAAATGGGAGGAACAACTTGGGGAAAAGGTGTTACTTTTTTTGTCATTTTTTCAAGGTAGAGTTTCATTCTAGCCCAGGCAAAGATGGAATTTACTATGTAGTCTTAGGGTGGCCTTGAACTCTTGGCAATCCTCCTACCTCTGCCTCCCAAGTGCTAGGATTAAAGGTGCACACCACCATACCCGATGGTGTTACGTTTTAACTATTGTACTGTTTTAGTTCCCTGCAAGTTATTTATTCACATGTATATTTTAAGCATTTTTTTCGTTATTTTATACTCTTTGTCATTGATCTATATATGGACTGAACTCAGAGCTTTGAACAAGCCAGCTAGGCAAGTGCTTTATCTCTAAGCTATAGGCCCCCAGCTTCCTCCTGGTCAAATTAAAAGTGTTCTGGGCTGAAGAGTTGGTTCAGTAGTTAAAGTCACTTGCCTGCAAAGCATGAAGGCCTGGGTATGATTTCTCAGTATTCACACAAAGCCAGATGCAAAAAGTGGTCCATGCATATTGAGGTCACTTGCAGCGGCAGGAGACCATAGTGTAACCATTCTCATCCCCTCTCTTTGCTTGCAAATGAACAATTAATTTATTTTAAAAGGGTTCCTGTAACACATCTGAAAAAAGTGTTTCTTTTTCTTCTTTGAGAATGGGTCTCATATAGCCCAGGTTTATCTTAAACTTAGAATGAAGACAAAGCTGTCTTGGATCTCCTGCTCCTACTTACAGCAATCACCCAAAAATTGGGATTATAGGCATGAACCACCATACCCAGCTAAGGTACTTCTTATACAAAGGTTGGGTATCATTCTAAAGCCCAATCTATCAGAAACTGTAGATAATATGTTGGTCAACAAAACCTAGCAACAAACAAGATAGACAAGGTCTCTTATGCTGGAAACTTGCAGTTTTCCTGGGAACTCCTTTTCTCTCTGCTCTCTCATGACTAACTACTTATACATCATAGCCAGTTTCTACCATATGCTTCAAAGAGAATTACCACTTATTAAATAATAAAATGAGAAAAGAAAGAACTTAATATCTTTTTTTAAACTGTCAGTTCTCACGACATCTAATTTAAGCTTCTAACAGCAAGCAC
Source organism: Jaculus jaculus (assembly GCF_020740685.1). Classification (NCBI taxonomy): domain Eukaryota; kingdom Metazoa; phylum Chordata; class Mammalia; order Rodentia; family Dipodidae; genus Jaculus; species Jaculus jaculus. Next base: position 178,202,672 of record NC_059102.1, on the reverse strand, counting down.
GTGGTGCTGACTGAAATGTGTAGATTATGTGTTTTTTGGATTTTTTTTGTTTCATTTTTTTTAATGGTTTTTTTTGAGGTAGGGTCTCACTCTAGCCCAGGCTGACCTGGAATCACTATGTAGTCTCAGGGTGGCCTCGAAATCACGGCGATCCTCTTACCTCTGCCTCCCAAGTGCTGGGATTGAAGACGTGCACCACCACGCCCAGCTTTGTTTCATTTTTTAAATTTTTTTTGGTTATTTTTATTTATTTACTTGAGACAGACAGAGAAAGAGGCAGTTGGGGGGGGGGGAGTTTGCAGGGCCTCCAGCCACTGCAAACTAACTCCAGACGCGTGCGCCCCCTTGTGCATCTGGCTAAGTGGGTCCTGGGGAATTGAGCCTCGAACCGGGGTCCTTAGGCTTCACAGGCAAGCACATAGCTGCTAAGCCATCTTCCCAGCCTTTTATTTTTATTTATTTATTTGAGAGTGACAGAAAGACAGATGGGGGGTTGGGGAGCAAATAGATAAGAGAATGGGCATGTCAGGGCCTCTAGCCACTGCAAACGAACTCCAGACGCATGCGCCACCTTGTGCATCTGGCTTACATGGGTCCTGAGGAATCGAGCCTCAAACCAGGGTCCTTAGGCTTCACAGGCAAGCTCTTAACCACTAAGCCATCTCTCCAGCCCTGTATATGTGTGTGTGTGGGGGGGGGGGGAGCAGAGTTGTTTGTATTAGGTAGGGTCTCATTCTAGCCCCAATGACCTGGAATTCATTTCATAGTCTCAGGGTGGCCTCAAATTCAGAATGATCCTACCTCTGCCTCTTGAGTACTAGGATTAAAGGCGTGTGCCACCACACCTGGCTGTAGTTAATGTTTTTCATTAATGTTATATGGGAAGACATAGTAAACAATTTTTAAAAAGTCCTTTTCCACTGATAAACCATCCTGTAAGGTCTTTGTAAGACCAACAAGATATCTATGAGTACACAGAGTAAGTATCTCTATTATTTATTTATTTATTTTATTTATTTATTTTTGGTTTTTCGACACATGGTTTCACTCTAGCCCAGGCTGACCTGCAATTCATTCTGTAGTCTCAAGGTGCCCTTGAACTCACGTCAATCCTCCTACCTTTGCCTCCTGAGAGCTGGGATTAAAGGTATGTGCCACCACCCCTGGCTTCTATGCTTTTTCATTCCATTTCAAGGCCAAATGAGACTCTGACATAGCTGCTTTAAATCTTGGAACTCTCACAAAGGATTGTTTAGGCTCATTTACAAATCATCCTCATAAGGTCACCTTAACATTTTATTTTGAAGCCACTATGACTGGATTCTGAGATACAGCAGTACATAAATATAAAAATTTCCTTTATATGGTCATAGGAGCATCTTGATAATGAGACAGAATGTATGTGGGAGAAATTAAATATAAAAACCTTGCTGGGCGTAGTGGTTCATGCCTTTAATCCCAGTGCTCAGGAGGCAGAGGTTAAGAGTATGGTTGTAAATTCAAGACCAGCCTGGGATTAGAGTGAGTTCCAGGTTATCCTGGGCTAGAGTGAAACCATATCTCAGGAATAAAAAGTCAAACCAAAAAAATAACAAACATAATTCTTTTTAAAATGTATCTTTGTTAAAAAAATAATTTTTATTTTTTTCCAGAGAGATAGAGAGAATATGAATGAATGGACACACAGGGGCCTTCAGATGCTGCAAACGAACTCCAGATGCATGAGCTACCTTTAGCATCTGACTTACGTGGCCCCTGGGGGAAATCAAACCTAGGTCCTTTGGCTTCACAGAAAAATACCTTACCTGCTAGGCCATCACTCCAGCACAAGAAACGTAAATTTTTTGTGCCATATAAAAACTCAAACCTTAGGTGGTGGGAGGGCTAATCAAAATCTAAGATACAAATAAATCATATGGAATCCTCCTGTTTTGGACAATGGAACACTCAAGAGCCATAGATCGTTGTTAGAATATTTTCAATGCCAGGGATGAGATACCTCCAGTGAGCTGTTGGCCAGGGAGGTCCCTGATGCCCCAAAACATTATAGGCCATTGCCGAGGCCCTTGGTTTCCCACCAGGAATAGATGGTAAGACCCTATTGCTGAAGACTCCACATACTTGGGCTGCAAGGACACTGAGAAATCCTGCTAGAACTGAGCTGATAACCTCCTCCATCTAGACCTGCTGACAGAAAGCTGGAAGAAGCCATTCTACATGTAGTTCAATGGGAGAAAGAGATACCACCAGTGAACATACTCAACAGTGGACACTGCAAGCCTTTAATTGGCCAGCCAGGCCAAATGAGCCAATGGGTGCAATAGTGGCACATCTGTCATTGTGGAAACCAACTACCCTCCAATTGGACTGGAAGCCCACTTCATGGGGAGAAATACATCCCTGATACTGAAAACTTAAAACAGGGGTAGTCATGAGCCCTAGGGGTATATCATCTGTATACATAGTATGTATATACTATGCTTACCAAACTGCCCAGTAAGCCCTTTTCTTAATATTTATACCCTTATATTTACACTACTCTCACTTTGGGTAGAGAATCTTCTCTTTTCAGATGGCAGTGACCTTGGGATGACTCAGAAGGTATCATAGTGCTGGAAAGAAGTGACTGGAATACTGAGTAACATCTCAACCACACCTTCCAAGGCTCAGGGTCTAATGTGGAAGAGGTGGCGGAAAGAATGTAAGAGCCAAAGGAAGGGTAGGACTCCTTACAACGTGCTCCCTCCAGACATAAAATGGCCTGGACATCCATGACCTCATAGTGCCTGACACTACCTACACAAGACCATCCTAAGAGGAGGAAAAGATCATGACATCAAAATAAGAGAGACTGATTGAGATGGGGAGGGGATATGATGGAGAATGGAATTTCAAAGGGGAAAGTGGGGGGGGGGGTATTACCATGGGATATTTTTTATAATCATGGAAAATGTTAATAAAAATTGAGGAAAAAAATCCCCTCAAACCTTCACCTTTGCTCTGAGGAGGGTTTTGGCTCCTGTCCCTTAGGACGTTGATTTCGTAGACAGCACCGTACTGCTCGAAAAGTTCTCTCAAGTCCTTCTCAGACCAGGTTCTTGGAACCTGGCCCACAAACATCTTGATAGCATCAAGATCTGGTTGATCGGGGTGGTCCAGGGTGCCGTTCATTTTCTTTGAGCTGTGGGAGATCAAATGAAATTTATATTGCTTACCAGCAGTAGTTCTTTTCTCTAAAGATTTTGAACTACTTTCTGAAAACAAAGGAGGAGAAATTCTACTTCATTCATTACTGCCAAGTAATTTACCTGAATTCCCTGTCCTGACCACTCTATCAATATGGAACTAAAGTCACCATTCTCCTGAGAACATTCTACGTTTTAACTAAGCAATTAATAATGTCACTTATTCCTTGTTTAGTATGAGAATTCTCAAAACTTACAATGTAAACTTCCCCAAACAACTCAAGTTTTAATAATATTTTTAAAATGTTAACAAAACCTTTGAAAATGCCCATGAAATAACAAAGGACAAGTGATTACAGGTAAGATTCAAGATTCTTCGAAGAGGCCAGGCATGGAGGTGCAGGCCTTTAATCCCAGCACTGGGCTGAGGTAGGAGGATTGCTGTGAGTTTGAAGCCACCCTGAGACTACAGAGTGAATTCCAGGTCAGCCTGAGCAGGAGTGAGACCCTATTTCAACAACCACTCCCCTACTCCCACAAAAAAAAATTCTTCTAAGTATATAATGCCAAGTACAACTTTACAATACCATGTAATTTCCAAAATCTAAGCTAAGAACTGTCCAGAATCCTGACCTCAGCAGGTGGCCTGTCATATATAATCCTGGTGCTCATAAATTAGTTGTACTTCTGAAATTTTCCACAATGATTGTGATGTGTGTTGCTGCTCTCAACCTAGTTCTTTACTAAAATTCTCTAATAGGCTGTGGGTTCAAGGCCATCCTGAGACTACACAGTGAATTCCAGATCACCTGGGCTAGATGGAGTGAGGACCTACCTTGTGGGGGAGGAGAGAGAGAAGCAAGCAAAGAAGGGAGAGAGAGAATGGGCATGTCAAGGCCTCTTGCAGCTGCAAATAAACCCATTGTGCATCTAGCTTTACATGGGCATTGAGGGTTGAAACCAGGGGCAACAGGCTTTGTAAGCCAGCACCTTTATCCACTGAGCCAGCTTCTGTGCTCCAGTCATACCTCAATACCATTTTAACACCCTTGCCAATGTAAGAACCTTGGGGAGGGGGGGAGGGATTCTTGTGCTATAAATGAGCACATGCAGAATGTACCATCCATTTTCAAAGTACTTTAAATTCCAGCACTCAGGAGGCAGCGGTAGATGGATTGCCATGAGTTCAAGGCCACCCTGAGCTACAGTGAGACCCTACCTTGGAAAACCAAAAAGAGTCCCTGCCCCAAATGGAGTAGACAAGGCAAGAGCCTCTAAAAAAGTTGTCCTCTTCCCTTTACCTATGCACAATGACACATGTGTACACCCGCACTTACGAACTCATCCACACACATTTGGTTTTTGTTTGTTTGTTTGTTTGTTTTTGTTTTTTGAGGTAAGGTTTCACTCTAGCCCAGGCTGAACTGGAGTCTCAGGGTAACCTCAAACTAATAGCAATCCTCCTACCTTTGCCTCCCGTAGTGCTGGGATTAAAAGTGTGCACCACATCCCGCCACATATAACTATTTTTTAAAATGACATACAGGGTTGAGGAGATGGTTCAGTGGTTAAAGCCATTTGCTTGCAAAGCCTGTAGGTCCTGGTTCAAATCCCCCATACTCATGTAAAGGCAGATGTACAAACTAGCACATTAGTCTACAATTTGTTTGCAGTGGCAGGAGACCCTAGCATATGCCCATTCACTCACTCTTTCAATCATTCATTCTCTCTCATCCAAATATATTAAATTGAAATAAAAAATGGCATATAGGAGCCAGACATGGTGTGCACATCTTTAATCCCCAGCACTTGGGAGGCAATGGTAGGAGGATTGCCCTAAGTTCAAGGACACTGTGAGACTACACAGTACATAGTGAATTCCAGGTCAGCCTGGGCTAGAGGGAAACCATACCTCAAGATAATAAATAAATAAATAAATGAATAAATAAAAACACATGCAGGGCTGCAGGGATGGTTTAATGGTTAAGGTGCTTGCCTGCACAGCCAAAGAACTCAGCTTTGATTCCCAAAGACCCTACATATAAGCCAGATGCTCATGGTGGTGCATGTGTCTGGAGTTCACTTGCAGTGGCTGAGGCCCTGCTGTGCCCCTTCTACCTGCCACTTCCTTTCTCTCTCTCCCCCTCTCTCAAATAAATAAATACATTTTTTTAAAAAATGACATGCAGACCAACACTTGTCCCTGTATTTATGAAGAGAGTTCTCCATATTTTTCCAAATTAACTAGTCAGGGACATCCAAGGACTCAAATTACTAAATTTCTACTTGTTTTATATATGTATGTGTTTGTATGCATGTGTATATAACCATATTAACATCAGCTGACTATATCCCTCTCTTCTAAGTACTCATAGTTCTTAAAGGCAGAGATGTTTTTATTTCTACTCATTAATTCATTTGTTCTTTCCCCTTCCCTTGGCAGTGCTGAGATAGAACCCAGAGTCTCAGCCATGTCAGGCAAGTACTTTACAACTCAACTATATCCACAGCCCTCCTGTTCATTCTTACAGCCAAACCTGCAATAACGTCTGGTTCAATGTTAGCACTCAGACTGGGTGTGGTGGCGCAAGCCTTTAGTCCTAACAGTTGCGAGGCAGAAGTGGGATCACTGTGAGTTTGAGGCTAGCCTGGCACTACAGAGTGAGACCCAACCTCAAAAAACAAACAAAAAAGTCCTATGACTAGTCGAAACAATGGAAGTCATTCCCCATAATCTGCCCCTATTAGCTTTCATTTTCAGTTGTGTTTTGTTTGTTTTTTGGTCTTTCTTTCCTTCTTTCTTTTCTTTGTTGTTGTCTCACTCTAGCGCAACCTGGCCTGAAATTCACTCTGCATTCTCAGGGTGGCCTCAAACTCACGGCGAGCCTCCTACTTCTTCCTCCAAGTGCTGGGACTAAAGGTGTGCATCACTGTGCCTGGCTGTTTTTTGTTTTTGTTCGAGGTAGGGTCTTGCTCTGGCTCAGGCTGACATGGAATTCACTATTTAGACTCAGGCTGGCCTCCAACTCACAATCTTCCTAACTCTGCCTCCCAAGTGTTGGGATTAAAGACATTTGCCAATACACCAGTCTTATTTTGTATTTTTCACTTATTTATAAAAGAGGGAGAAAGGGAGGGAGAGAATAGGCACTCTAGGACCTCTAGTCACTGAAAACAAATAATTCATGTGCCACCATGTGTACCTGGCTTATGTGGGCATGGGGGAATGAAACCTAGTCCTTAGGCTTCACATGCAAGTGCCTTAAATACAAACCATCTCTCCAACACTCATTTTCAGTTTCAATAGCATCTTACTAAAATGTTGCTAATATTTTATCATATTCCTATTCTACAGGATAATAATGGAAGCACAATGGTACACAGGATGTTTCAAAAATAAGTTGATGGCTATTTCTGAGGAAGTAGGGATATATCCATTTATATTACATTTTGAGGCAAACTGCTCCAGCTTGTTCATATCATCTGATTTACTAAAGAAAGAGCAGAAATGCATGCAAAACAGGCCTAGAAAAAGGGGTCAGAGTTACTTACCAGGTGTTCTCTAGTGAGAGTAAGAAAAACTCTATGCTGCAAGGAATTAATTTCCATTTAGATAAAGAAAGATGCCTTTGTCACTCAGTATTAGAAAAAGATATCAATACAGGCTTTGTTTTTTTTTTTTTGAGGTAGGCTCTCACTCTAGCCCAGGCTGACCTGGAATTCACTATGTATGTAGTCTCAGGGTAGCCTTGTAATCAAGGTGATCCTCATACCTCTGCTTTGTGAGTGCTGGGATTAAAGGTGTGTGTGACCATACCCAGCTTAAATAAAGGTTTTAAAGTCACTATCCAACAATAGCACAGCTAACCATCTGGTTTTGAAGTTTCCCAGTCTATTTAATTTTCTCAAACTTTAAAGAATAGAAGAAAAAAATTCCCAAGCTCTTCATATGGTGACAAATCAAACCGTATCACTGTGGGTACATAGCTTGATAGAAGGCAGAGCAAGGAGTTGGAGAGATGGCTTAGCAGTTAAGGTGCTTCCCTACAAAGCCAAAGGAACCAGGTTCAATATCCTAGGACCCACTTAAGCCAATGTACAAGGTGGCTCATGTGTCTGGAGTTTGTTTGCAGTGGCTGACGGCCCTGGCACACTCAATCTCTTTCTCTCTCACTCACAAATAAAAATTTATAAAGAAGGCAGAACAAGACCCACACTGGGGACACTGACCGTTAACAAGTAGGCTAGAACTAGAACACTCTGCAAATACTTAATTCTGTGAAAGATGTGGTTAATGTGGTTTTACTTTATTTGGAGATTTAAGTTGAATGAACTAGGCAACTGGGAAAAGTGCTGTATGGCATAGAAAGTGATGACAAAATGGTAAGGGCTGAGAAGACAGAGACGAGGAGAATGAGGTAACATTAAAAGGGGAGAAAATGGACTTTAAAAGAATGAAGAAGAGGGCTGAAGATATCTCAGTGGTTAAGGCGACCGCTTGCAATGCCTAATGACCCCAATACCCTCGTAAAGTCAGATGCACAAGGTGGCATATGTTTCTGGAGGTCGTTTGCAATGGCTGGGGGTCCCAGTGTGCCCTTTTTTCTTCCTTCCCTCCCTTCCTCCCCTACCTCTCCCCTCCCTTTCTTTCCTTCCCTCCCTCTCCTCTCCTCTCATTACAAATAAATAAATAAAAATATATTATTTTAAAAGCTCACAAAGCTAAAGACCCACATACACCAGATGCACATGAACTAACAGAGAGGATGATCCTGTTAGTTCAAGGCCAACCTGGGACTAAAAAGTGTGTGGGCTGGACAGGTGGTTCAGTGGTTAATGCACTTGCCTGCAGAGCCTAATGACCAGAATCTAACTCCGCAGTAAAGCCAGATACACACAGTGGCACATGCATCTGTACAGTGTCTTCAGGGACTGAAGGCCATGGTGCACGAATTCTCTTCTATCTCTCTTTGCTTGCAAATGAATAAATAAATTTAGCACACGCCTTTAATCCCAGCACTTGGGAGGCAGAGGTAGGAGGAGCACTATGAGCTCAAGGCCAGCCTGAGACTACATAATAAATTCCAGGTCAGCCTGGGCTAGAGTGAAACCCTACTTCTACCTTAAAAAAAGAAGAGAAAAAGAAAAAGAAAATGAAAGGGGGGGCACTGGATGGATGGCTCAGTGATTACAGTGTTTGCCTGCAAAGCCAAGGGACCCAGGCTCAATTTCCTAGGACCCACGTCAGCCAGATGCACAAGGATGTGCACGTGTTTGGATCTTGTCTGCAGTGGCTGGAGGCCCTGGAGTGCTCATTTCTCTCCCTCTCTCTGTCAAATAAATAAGTAAAATAAAATATCTAAAAAAGAAAAATGGTACATGCATCTGGTGTAGGGGCAAGAGAGCCTACCATGTCTACAGACAACACACAAAAGACACCTGCCAAAATTTGTTATGTGTACACCTGAAATGCCAGGATATAAGAGCATCTTGAGTTTCAAGCCAACCTGGGCTCCATAGGACCATATCTCAAAAAAAACAAACAACAACAAGAAAAAAAAACCTGGTAGTAAAAGTATGAAATAAAGGTGGGTTGAGACCTACTAGGGCATAAAAGAGTTTTTTACATAGGTTCTGGGAAACCTAGTTTTTATTTTTGGATTATTTTTTTCAAGGCAGGGTCTCACTCTAGCTCAGGCTGGTCTGGAATTCACTAGTCTCAGGCTGGCCTTGAACTTAATGGCTATCCTCCTAACTCTGCCTCCCAAGTGCTAGGATTAAAGGTGCATGCCACCACGCCCAGCTTGGGGAACCTATTTTGTTTTCAGGCCCTTCTAGGCATCTCCACAAACCTGAAAACTGCCATGTGTATGTGCATGTGTGTGTCTGTTTTTAGATGGATGTCCAATAGACCGCTTCTGGAATCCAGTCATGGAGTTCAGAAACTATAAGATATATAGATCTAAGAAGTAGAAAAGCACATAACCAAGTTTTATCTACGGGCGAGCAAAGGCATAAAACCTAAGACACAATTCTTGGAGACTATTATATGCTAACGTGAAACCAATGTACAATCAAGAACTCTGATGACAGACGAGAACATGAACTGGGGTGACCAGGATCCCTGGTGTGTCCAGAGCTCCTTGACTACATTTCTGAAGTAAAAAAAAAATTGAAAAGATTACTCATTACTAGATCATTCTTTTTTTTAATCTTGGTTTTTCTTTACTTTCTTTTTTTAATATTTTATTTATTTATTTGAGAGAGGGAGGGAAGGAGGGAGGGAGGGAGGGAGGGAGGGAGGGAGGGAGGATGGGCACATCAGGGCTTCCAGCCACTGCAAATGAACTCCAGACACATGTGTCCCCTTCCTTGTTCATCTGGTTTACTTGGGTCCTGGAGAATTAAACCAGGATCCTTTGGCTTTGCAAGTAAATGCCTTAACTGCTAAACAATCTCTCCAGCCCTAGATCACTTTAGTGACCCACCACTGATTTAGCCTCCTGATTTCAGTAATACTTCATGAGGTCTTGAAACTACTTCAGTTTTCATCCCCAGCACCCACATAAAAAGATGGGGTGGCCACTTGCATGGTGGTGCATGCCTTTAATCCCAGCACTTGGGAGGCTAAGGTAGGAGGGTCGCTGTGAGTTCAAGCCCATCCTGAGACTAAGTAGTGAATTCCACGTCAGACTGGGCTATTCTGAAACCCTACTTGGAAAACCAAAACAAACAAAAAAAGATGATGTGGCAATGCACATCTGTAACCCGTCTGTGAGGTATACAACGGGAGAATCACTGGGCTTGCTGTTGAGGTAGATGCTTTATGCATAGGAATGATAGAAGGTATCCAACTCTGAGGGAACAGACACATGTATACAACATACATAACATTACCTACCACATATTCTACACCCTCCACGTGTGTGCGTGCGCGCGCGCACACATAACATCACATACCACACATTCTACACCCCCCACATGTGTGCTCACACATGCACACAACACACATAACATCACATACCACACATTCTATACCCCCACATGCGCATGTACAGATGCACACATAACATCACATATCTCACATTCTACATCCCCACATGTGCACACACACATGCACATATAACATGCCACACATTCTACACCCCCCACATGTGCACACACACATACATGCACACAACACACACATAAAATCACATGCCACAATTCTACACCCCCCATATGCACGCATGCACACACCCACACCCACATAACATCACATACCACACGTTCTACACCCCCACATGCATACATGCACAGCACACACATAACATCACATAGCACACATTCTACACCCCCCACATGCATGCATGTGCACACACACACAAATAAAATCACAAACCACACATTTCCACAACACCATATGCACACGCGTGCATGCACATACACAGTGTAGAAGTAATGCTTCAGGAAAGACTAAAAGGTGCTAAGAATCCAAGTTGTGGCAAGCATACCTATTTTCAAAAACATTCTCTAGGGTTGGGAATGTGGCTCAGTGGTAGAAGCTTGTCTAGTGTGGACCAAGAAAGGTCCTGAAAAGTCAGGCATGGTGGTGAAGGCCTTTAATCCCAGCACTCGAGAGGCAGAGATATGAAGGTTGCAGTGAGTTCGAGGCTAGTCTGACACTAAAGAGTGAATTCCAGGTCAGCCCAGGCTACAATGAGACCCTAACTCGGTAAAGAAAATGAAAAAAAAGGAAGGAAGGTCGTTGGGCCCTGGGTTCTGCCACCATTACCCCTCGCCACAAAACTTTTTCCTTTTCAGGTCCATCCTGTGTTTGTAGTCTTTTGGTGTACTCTCCTTTTTCTTTTTCCTTTTTTTAAAATTATTTATTTGCAAGGAGAGTGGGAAGGGAAAGGAGTGCACAAGAGCAAGCTCTCCAGGGCCTCTAGATGTTGCAAACAAACTCCAAATACATGTGCCACTTTGTGCATCTGGGCTTATGTGGGTATTGGGGAATAGAAGCTTGGTCATTAGAGTTTCCTGGCAAGCATATTAAGCATCAAGCCATTTCTCCAGCCCTAATGTATCGTTCTTATGAATGTGGACCCGAGGACTTACAAGTAGGAAGTGCACTTGCATGCAAAGCCTGACAGCCCAGGTTTGATTCTCCAGTACTGATGTAAGGCATATGTACAAAGTGGTGTATGCATCTGGAGTTTGTTTGCAGTGGCAACATGCCTAGGTGTGTACATTCTTACTCTACTTGCCAATAAAAAAAAAATTTTTTTTTTTCAATTTATCGGGCTGGAGAGATGGCTTAGCAGTTAAGACACTTGTCTGCGCAGCCTAAGGACCCATGTTCAACTCTACAGGTCCCATGTAAGCCAGATGCAAGCATGTAAGCTCGCTCATATATCTGGACTTTGATTGCAGTGGCTGGAGGCCCTGGCACACCAATTCTCATTCTCTCTCTCTCATTAAATAAGTAAGAATTATCTGGTGCTGGGGAGATTGCTTATTGGTTAAGGTGTTCACCTGCAATGCCTAACAACCCAAGTTTGATTTCCCAGTGCCCACGTAAAGCCAGATCCCCAAGGTGGCACATGCATTTGGAGTTCATTTACAGTTGCTAGAGGCTCTGGTGCTTCCATTCTGTCTCGCTCTCTGTTTACAAATAAGTAAATAATTTTAGAAGTGTTCAAAATAGAATTATCTGAACTTTAAAATTTTTTTAAATGGTCCAGACTTCATGAAACACTGATTAATTCAGCCTCTTAAAAGATAAGGAAACTAGGCTGTGGAACATAGCTCAGTTGGTAGAATGTTTGCCTAACGTGTACAAAGCCCTGGATTTAATCCTCAACACTGCATAAACTAAAGCCACAACTCTTTGGTGCTAGTACTCAGAAAATACGGTCAGGAGAGCACAACTTCAAGGTCAGCCTTGCAAACATATGTAGATGGAGGCAGAATGTTTGCCTAGTAGGCAGAAGTCCCTAAGTCCAATCCCTAGTATGGGAGAAGAGGGAAGGAAAAAGGAGGAAAAAAAATCTAAAAGAGGCTAGAAAAATAATGTATCCAAAGGTTTAAATTCCTGGCAGTGGCAAAGAATAAAAAACTGCTACACAGTCTGGAGAGATGGCTTAGTGGTTAAGGCACTTGCCTGTGAAGCATAAGGACCCAGGTTCGATTCCCAGTACCCAGATGTAAGCCAGATGCACAGAGTGGTGCATGCATCTGGAGTTTGTTTGCAATGGTTAGAGGCCCTTGTGCACCCATTCTCTCTAAGTAAATGAGGGAGGAAAAAAAAAGCTTCAGGAGCCAAGGTGGTGGTGCATGCCTTTAATCCCAACAGAGGTAGAGAGAGGATCATGATGAGTTTGAGGCCACGGTTAAACTAGGTAATGAATTCCAGGTCATCCTGAGCTCTAGTAGGACCCTACCTTGGAGAAAGAAAGAAAGAAAAAACACAGGGCTAGAAAGATGGCTTAACGGTTAAGACACCTGACTGTGAAGCCTAAGGACCCAGGTTCGATTCTCCAGGTCCCACATAAGCCAGATGCACAAGGTGGCACATACATCTGGAGTTAGTTTACAGTGGCTGTAGGCCTTGGCGTGCCCATTCTCTCTCATCCTCTCTCTCTCTTTCTTTCTGTCTCTAGTAAATAAAATAAATAAATATTTACAAATCAACAACAACAAAAAAAACCCTGCTACAATGTAAAGATAATTTGAACCACAAATTCCTATTCCTAATCATACAATCCTGGGACAAAGGCATACTTTTATTTTTGTACTGGGTCTTGATAGCAGTATTTATTGTAAATTCATCTGTTAACCACTGTTACAACAGAATTTTGGTAGTAAAAAACTGTAATACAGACCAGGATACATTGCAACAGAACAAGAGTGCTAACCTGCAGACCCTCAAACTATTCCACAAATTGTCTGTGATTATTCACATCTATCCAGGGGAGACTGATTTGCACATAGAAGGCAGACCTCAAAAAGGCTTGAACTAACACCTATTCTCCAGGGCATAGTCTATGATTTGCCACTATTTTTGCTTTTTTCAAGACACGGTCTCATTCTAGCTCAGGCTGACCTGGAATTCACTCTACATAGTATACAGTCATAGACTATACATAGTTTCAGGGTGGCCTAGAACTCACAGTGATCCTCCTACCTCTGCCTCCCATATGCTGAGATTAAAGGCGTGCGCCACCACGGCCGGCCTTGATTTATTCTTAAGCTTTCAATAACTTAAAGCTCGTTTGCTTGAGATCCCAAGATCTGTATAAGCCTGGTTAAAGTGAGCAAAATCAAGATCTGGAAATGGATCCAGATTTCAAGTTCCCTGAAGTCCTAACTCAGGGCCATGCTAACATTTCAGCTGTGTACCATTCAGTTTCTGTGCAGTATTACAAGCTAATAAGGTTTCTCGTTCCTGCACTCACAATTTAGTTAAGCAAATTGCCAATTAAGATTCATCTAATTTTAGTGCATTTAGTGATTCAGTGGTAGAATTCTTGCCTCCCAAGACACATCTAATTTTGTTTTTTTTTTAGGGGAAGACAATCTGATGTTCCCAAAATGTTATGTTCAGCCCCGTTTTCATTTAGACAGGGTGGGGGATGCTGTGCATGGCAAGAGAAAATGCAACATGCAAAACTACCTGCCAGCCTCCTTCTGTGGCAGAAACTTAAAAATATGAAAACTAAAAGTAAAAGTAAATAGGGGCCAAGGAAGCTCAATTGGCAGAATGTTTGCCTAGTATGCATTAAGCCCTGGGTTCCATTCCTAGCACTGCACCAAACTGGATATGGTGGCACAAACCTACAGCTCCAGTACTTGAGAAGTAAAAGCAAAAGAATCTCAAGTTTAAAGTAATTCTCAGCTACATATTAAGTTAGAAGCCAGCCTGGCTTCAAGACCCTGCCGCAAATAAATGAAACAAAAACATTAATAAACAAAATACTAAATTCCCCAAAGATTATTTGCAACTGTATGTCCAACAACCCAAAGCAATAATGCTACAGTAAAAAAAAAAAAAAAAAACATTTTGGGGAAAAAAATTTTTGGAATCTGTCACCTGGGAAAATATTGCATAACTTGAATTATTTGGACCCAGCACTATAGATCTGACATTGTTGATCATGGACCAAGTGTACCTTTAGTTACTGCCTAGAGGAAATTAATCGTTATGAGACTGAATTAAGCTAAACAGAAAAATAATAGCATGAGAATTTAGATTGGGTTTTCTGCCCGTTATTCCCCCCATAGGGTTTCATTCTAGCCTATGCTGACTTGAAACTCACTCTAGCCCCAGGCTGGCCTAGAACTCACAGCAATCCTACCTCAGCCTCCTGAGTGCTGGGATTAAAGGTTATGAGCCACCATGTGAAGCTTTTTCTCCCTCTTTTAAGGAAGGGAACCAATTTCATCAAATAACAGTAATAACAGCCCAGTTTCTCTATTTATGATAAAAAAAAATTAGGTAACAAAAATACTTACACAGGACTGGAATTCAAAGAGCAATGATCCACCATCATTTCTGGAAGGAAATCCAACTTAAACGCAGCCATCACCTCACTTTCCCCTTCAGAGCCAATGATATTAACTTGCTGCACTTGTCTGATCCACAAATACACACAGCTTTAGTTTCCTGGGCCCCACAAAAAACACAAAGTGGAAACGGAGCTCAGGGAAACCAGCAGTAAGTGCCACAGAAAGAGGCAGGTCTGGGGAAGGGACAGGGGCAGGGACAGGGAGTACTGGAATAAAATGGGGATGTGACCATGTGAAGGGAAGCTCAGCCAGACACACAATGAAAGTGCTGATGCACTAGGCTTGTTTTGTGTGATTTTCCCTGGCGAAGCAGTACTAAGTGCACTGTCAGATAAATAGTGTGTCAGATTCATGAAGATAGCAGTGGCCAACAGAGCAGAAGAAACTCCAAACTCCTCCCTGTAAATCAGTTTCTGAGGTTCCCCCCCCCCCAAAGCTAAAATTACCTGAAGGGGAGGAAAAAAGCAAACCAAAACAATGAAAAGCAACTTAAAAAAAAACTCACCTCATGTAGTCTGAAAATGTTATCAAAGAACAGGGTTGTTGGCTTTGGATTTAAACTTAATTTCCATGTACCAAAGATACAATAAGTACAGCTCCTAGGTCCAAACTAATCTCAGAACAGTCACAAAAGAAGAAATAGTAAATTTACCAGAAGGCCTGAGACAAGCTGGCTGAAGAATTGTCTGCCAAAATCCTGCTGATCACATACAACTACTTCCACAGGACTGACCCTGCTTTCTTAAAGTGCTAAGGGTAAAGGTGCTATCAAATGGTCCCTTATCAGAAAGGCCTTTTAAAAGCCTTGCTCCAGTATCATTCACTAGGTAGCACAGACAAAATTTCTTTACTGTAACTCTGAATCTAACTTGATTTATCAGAAAATTAAAAAGCAGTAATAGTTGGTCCTTATCTTGATGTAATACTAGGTAGGAATAATGCCTTCTCAGTTTTCTGTTGAATTTTCTTAAAAAAAAAAAAAAAAAAAAGCCACCACAATGAAAAAATTCAGCTTATCAAGGACAAAAACTCAAAATAAGGAGAGAGGAATCGAAGCCAACTTTCTTCATTCTGTTTTTCTTCCTTTAAACTATTACTAAGGGCTGGAGGTGCAGATCAGTGTTAGAAACCTAGCTATCATGTACAGGACCATGGGTTCCATCTTGGGAATCACAGGGGAAATACTTTCCTAAACCCAACACTGATGATGTCTGCATAAAAATTCTACTATGGGGCTGGAGAGATGGCTTAGCGGTTAAGCGCTTGCCTGTGAAGCCTAAGGACCCCGGTTCGAGGCTCGGTTCCCCAGGTCCCACGTTAGCCAGATGCACAAGGGGGCACACGCGTCTGGAGTTCGTTTGCAGAGGCTGGAAGCCCTGGAGCGCCCATTCTCTCTCTCCCCCTCTATCTGTCTTTCTCTCTGTGTCTGTCGCTCTCAAATAAATAAATTTAAAAAAAAATTAAAAAAAATTCTACTATGGGTGAGCCATAAAAATGGATATACTTAGCACTCAAGACAGATGTGCTCTCCCATTCTCAGTATAGCTCTACCATCTCTCCAAACAACAAATGGTGGCATTTTACTATTTAGGCAATGATTCTAAAACTTATATCTGAATGCTCCCAAATCTCACAGGCTTCAATTCCATTTTTATCATAAGAATTGTTGCCTTACTAAAAAGATTTCACATCACCTAATAAAAAGAACTTTGAAGCCGGGTGTGGTGGTACACACCTTTAATCTCAGTGCTGGGTAGGTAGAGGTAGGAGGATCACTAAAAGTTCGAGGGAAGCCTGAGACTACAGAGTATGTTCCAGGTCAGCCTGGGCTAGAAAAAAATTTTTTTAAAAACTTCAAACAGTTATGAAGCTGGGTGTGGGGGCACATGCCTTTAACCCACTGAGGCTGAGGTAAGAAGATCTTTGTGCCTGGGCTACAAAGTGAGTTCCAGGATAGCCTGGGCTGAAGTGAGATACTGTCTCAAAAATTAATTCCCCCCCAACACACACACACACACACACACACACACACAGTTACACGGAGTCCATAAAGGAGCAAAATTCCCAGGCATGACAGCACATGCCTGTAATCTCTGCACTTGGGTGGTAGAGGCAGGATGATCAAGATCAGCCTCAATTACACAAGTTTAGGACCAGCCTGGACTATAGGAAGCCCTATCTCAGAGAAGTAAATGAATGAATAAACATATAGAAGAAAGAAAGGGCAGGGGAGACAGACAACATGTGATGTTGCAGACTTAAAAAAGTTCTACTCTGGGGTTGGAGAGATGGCTTAGTAGTCAAGCACTTGCCTGTGAAGCCTAAGAACCCTGGTTCAAGGCTCGATTCCCCAAGAACCACGTTAGCCAGATGCACAAGGGTGCACATTTGCAGTGGATGGAAGCCCTGGTGTGCCCATTCTCTCTCTCTCTCTCTGCCTCTGTCACTCTCAAATAAATAAATAAAAATAAACAAAAAAAATTTTTTTTAAGTTCTAATCCATAAAACAATGACTAACACCTATCTACACCTAGCACAGAAATCCTCTCTCCAAAGTCTACATATAATCATCTAAAATACAGTAGAGTCCAATTTGTTTTCTTCATTTTATCAGACTTAAGCTTGACCAATGTACTTTGGAGATACAAAGTAGCAGCTCTTTTCCACCTTATTAAAGAAAGCATATATAAGCTACAAGTGAGAGGAGACTGCAACTAACACACAGGACAGTCCATCCAGTGCTGTTAGACTGCAGATGGTAACCCTACCTGGGACTGGATTAAATTACTGGTAGGCATGTCCCAGTTTCTCCCAAGCACACCGTAGCTGATGACATTCTTTTTCTTATAGAAAGCTATCTGGACCAAGGAGTTAATTGCGAGTCAAAAAAACCAACTTGGTGTTTTAAGAATCCTAGAAGTAGGGGGCTGGAGAGATGGCTGGAGAGATGGCTTAGCAGTTAAGCACTTGCCTATTAAGCCTAAGTACCTCAGTTCGAGGCTTGATTCCCCAAGACCCAAGTAAGCCACATGCACAAGGTGGCACAAGCCTCTGGAGCTCGTCTGTTGGACCCTAGTGTGCCCATTCTCTACCTGTGTCACAACAACAACAGCAACAAAAATCCCTGAGGTAGGAAGACTGCTGTGAGTTTGACACTACCCTGAGACTACATAGTAAAATCCAGGTCAGCCTGGGCAAATGTGAGACACTACCTCAAAAACAAAACAAAAAAAGAACCCTTTAAGCCAGGTATGGTGGTGGCTCAAACCTTTAGTCCCAGCACTCAGGAGGCTGAACATAAGAGGATCTAGGTGAGTTAGAGGCCAATGTGGGACTGGAGTTCCAGGTCAGCCTTCAAAAAGGAAACCCTTTAAGCCTGGTGTGGTGGCACACAACTTTAATCCCAGCACTGGGGAAGCAGAAAGCAGAACTGCTGTAAACTCCGAGTTAGCCTGGGCAAGAGTGAGACCTTACCTTGAAAGGAAGAAAAAAAAAAAGGAATCAATAGAGGCTTGAGAGTTGGCTCAGCAGTTAAAGGTACTTGTTTGTAAAGCCTGACGGTCCAGGTTCAATTTCTAGTAGTCCCATAAAGCCCAATACAAGATTTGTACCTGGTGTTCATTTGCTGTGGCAAGAGACCCTGGCATGCCAACTCTCTCTTCCCCATACCTCCCAACTCTCTCTCAAGTAAATCAATAGATATAAATAAAAAATTTTTTTTAAATGAATCAACAAATGTTAAGAAATTCTACTCTTGTTTCTATAATTCATTAAAAATACATAAATTCTGGGGCTGAAGAGATGACTTAGCAATTAGAGCACTTGCCTGCAAAGCCTATGGACCCAAATTTGATTCTCTAGTAACCCCGTAAGTCAAATGCACAAGTGGCACATACATCTGGAGTTCATTTGCACGGGCTAGAGGCCCTGGCATATACATTCTCTTTCAATCTATTTCTCCCTCTCAAATAAATAAAGTATTTGAAACAAACTAATTCTGGGTTTGGTGAGACAGTGCAGCTGTTAGAGGTACTGCCTGCAAAGCCTGATGGCCTGGTTCAATTTGCCACTACCCATGTAAAGCCAGATGCACAAAATGGCACATGAGTCTGGAGTTCATTTGCACTGGCTAAGAAACATGGTTTCAAAATTTTAAACCCATTTTTCTTTAAAAAAAAAAAAAATCTTCAGAAGTCTAATTAATGTGTATTTTTTTTCTTTTCTTTTTTATTTTTAAGCAGGAACACTCAAGAGCCTAAGGTAGTAGGAATGCTAAGTGAGTTTCAGGTCAGCCTAGGCTAAAGACTCTGCCTCAAAATAAATAAATGATATTAAAATAATTTTCTGGTCTGGAGAGAAGACTTAGTGGTTAAGATGCTTGCCTGCAAAGCCAAAGGACCAAGGTTCAAGTCCCCAGTACCCCTGTAAGCCAGATGCACAAGGGGGCACATGCATCCAGTTCATTTGCAGTGGCTGGAGGCCCTAGAGCGCACATTCTCATTCTCTCTCCCCCCACCCTTTCTGTCAAATAAACAAATAAAATATATATATTTAAAAAAAAAAACTGTATGATGGTTAGGCATGGAGGCACATGTTTTAGATCAGCACTCCCGAGGCAGAGGTAGATGCATCACTATGAGGTCAAGGCCAGCCTAAGATTACATAGTGAGTTCCAAGTCAGCCTGGGCTAGAGTGAGACCCTACCCCATCTGGCTAGAGATTCATGGCCCAGGTTCAAATCCCCAGTACCCATGAAAAAGGCAGATACACAGTGACACAGGCATCTGGAGTTCATTTGCAGCAGGAGGCACTTCAGCTCATACAAACTGTCTGCCACTATCTGTCTCTCTCAAGGAAAAAAAAAATTAAGAGAAGGTATTACATGAAGAAGTGTGTCTCTTTAAGCTGGTTACAAGTTATCTCAGAACAATTAAGTTCAACATGTTTTGGGGAAAGAAAGCAGAGAAATTAATCAAGTCATTCAGTTTTATATGAAATTATAAAAACAAAAAAATTAAGGAAGATGAAAACTTCAGAATTAAAATGTTTAAGTGTTTAAAAGTATTTTAATTACATATAAATTCATTAGAAATAAGAAGACAGGCCTGGCATGGTGGTACAGGCCTTTAATCTCAGCACTCTGGAGACATAGAGGTAGGAGGATCCACTATGAGTTTGAAGCTACCCTGAAACTACATAGTGATTTCCATGTCAGCCTGGACTCCAGTGAGACCCTACCTTGAAAAACCAGAGAGGAGAGAAGAGGGAAGGGAAGCGGGAAGGGAAAACAGAAGGGAAGAGAAAAAGGAAAAGGGAAGGGAAGGGAAAGGAAGAGAAGAGGAAAGAGGAGAAGGGGGAAGGAGAGAAGGGGTAGGGAGAGGAGGGGAGGGGAAGGGGGAGGGTGGAAGACAGACTGGTTATAACCATATAAACTTTAATTTCCTCTGACTCAATCCTATTCACATGTACTTTTCACTCTGAATTTACCTTCCTGAGTTCCTCCTCGTGTCTGTCTTATGTTTTCCTTTCCTTAAGTATTTCCTTATGTTATTTCCCAGGTAGGGTCTTGCTCTAGCTCAGGCTGACCCGGACAGGCCTTGAACTCCTGACGATCCTCTTACCTCTGCCTCCTGAGTGATTAAAAGCATGTGCCAGCATGCCTAGACTCCTGCCTTTTTAAAAAAATATTTTATTTTTACTTATTTTTTTTGACAGAGAAAGAGGGAGAGAGTATGAGAGAATGGGTGTGCCAGGGCCTCCAGCCACTGGAAATGAACTCCAGACGCATGCACCCCCTTGTGCATCTGGCTACCTTGGGTCCTGGGGAATCTAACCTGGATCCTTTGGATTTGCAGGCAAACGTCTTAACTGCAAAGCCATTCCTCTAGCCCCTGCCTCTTTCTTATAGGCAATAAAACTAATTTTGACAAGGAAAGAGCAAGCAGCTATGACATTAAGAATCCAATCATTAAGCGATCAACATGGGCAAGAAAAAGATTTCCAAGCCGGGTGTGGTGGCGCACACCTTTAATCCCAGCACTCAGGTGGCAGAGGTAGGAGGATCACTGTAAATGTGAGGCCACCCTGAGACTACATAGTTAATTCCAGATCAGCCTAAACCAGAGCCAAACCCTACCTTGAAAAACAAAAAAAAGAAAAAGATTTCCAGAGAATGGTGGATCTTGGGTTAATTATAGAAGTAGAATACACTTAATAAAAAATAATATAAGGCTGGGGCTGGAGAGATGGCTTGGTGGTTAAGTGCTTGCCTATGAAGCCAAAGGACCCCGGTTTGAGGCTCGATTCCCCAGGAGCCATGTTAGCCAGATGCACAAGGGGGCGCACGCATCTGGAGTTTGCTTGCAGTGGCTAGAAGCCCTGGCGTGCCCATTCTCTCCCTCCCTTACCCCCCCCCCCCCGCCTCTTTCTCTCTCTGTCACTCTCAAATAAATAAAAATGAACAAAAAACAATTTAAAAAAATAATATAAGGCTGGATTAGTAGTAACAACAACAGCATATGTAGTCAAAGAGTAAGGGAGCAAAAGAAAAAGTCTCAGTGGCAAGTGCAAGTAGCTATGCGACTGAAGTAACTACAGTGCAATGACAGGTGAACAGATTTCATATCCCTCCCCCAGTAATCTGTTTGGAAGGGCAGTAACATGAAGCATGTTTATATGGGAACAAGAGCGAAGAGAATGATCCTGAACTATGAAAGAATACCTCTCATTAAAACTTAAGAGGAAAAAAAAAAAACAAGAAAACACTCATAGGCTCAGACAAGTAATTAGGTGACTAAAAAGGATATGTATGGACAGCCAGGTGTGGTGGTGCACACATTTAATCCCAGTACTTGGGAGGCAGAAGTAGGAGGCTAGCCTGAGACTACATAGTGAGATTCAACAGGCGAGCGGGGGGGGGGGGGGGGGGGCGGGGGGAGCAGGGCGTGGTGGCACACGCCTTTGATCCCAGCACTCAGGAGGCAGAGGTTGGAGGATTTCCATGAGCCTGGGCTGGAATAAGACCCTGCTTTGAAAAAGAAAACACAGGGATGGATAAATGGCTTAATGGTTAAGGCACTTGGCTGCAAAGCCTCAGGATCTAGGTTTGATTCCCCAGTATCCACATACACAGGTGGCATATGCATCTGGAGTTTGTTTGGAGTTGGCTAAAGGCCCTGGTGTGCCAGTCCTCTCCCGCCTCTCTACCCCCTCTCATAACTAAGTAAACAAACAAAATTAAAAAAAAAACAGGATATGGAAAATAAGTAACTGACACTCATTTGAAACTGACTAAAGTTAAGTTTTTAACTTAAAACTTTTATAGGAGCCGGGTTTGGTGGCATTTTAACTCCAACACTCCAGAGCCAGAAGTAGGAGGATCACCAGGAGTTCGAGGCCACCCTGAGACTACATAGTGAATTCAAAGTCAGCTTGGGCCAGAGTGAGACCCTACATCGAAAAAAACAAAACAAAAAAATTATGGGGGCTAGGTAAATGGTTTAGCAACTAAGGCTCTTTCTTGCCTGTAAGGCCCAAGGAGCCAGGTTAGACTCCCCAGGACCCATGTAAAGCCAGATGCACAAAGTGGCACATGCATCTGGAGTTGACCTAATAGTTTTGGCCAAATTGTAACCACTCTTTCAGTTAGGAAATACTTTTGATTCCCAAACCAGTTCTTGAATTTCTGTGTGCTCTTAGGTGGCGGCAATATACTGTGAATTCATACTTTTATGCTACAGTGCTGTTTTTAAAAAGTCACTAATTTGAACAAATTCTGGACTAGGAAGGTAACAGCATCTGTGTGAAATCCAGTAAATTCCAACTCCATTTTTGTTCCTTCTTGGTCCCAACAATAGGTGGGATGAAAGAGAAAATTAACTGGATGCCTGTATGTAGTGTATTGCTCCTGCCCCTATATCAGTTTGCCCCAGTTGTATCAGCTAATCTTAGAAATAGCTAAAGGAGAAAGAGTTGGAAAGTGAATTCCACCTTCCTTGAACAGGCATCTAGCAAATTATTATAGTTCATAGTGTAGTAAAGAAGCCATCATCTTTCTGAATGCAAATTTTTTATACCTGCCCTGCAGGCCTCATGCAAGGTTAAAATTAGATGGCCATGGAGCACATCCATCCAGCAGTTAGCCCATACCTGTAGCTTTACAACTCCCTCTCTGGACTATGTCTTCACTCTAAAAAAACAAAAAAAAAAAAGGGGGGGGGGGAGAAAAGTAAGTGGGCCATGCATACTCTCCTGAAGATTCCAGACACACGTAGTCTTTCCAAAGGAAGTCCTTTGAGCCAGGCGAGGTGGTGCACACCTTTAATCCCAGCCACTCGGGAGGCAGAAGTAGGAGGATCGCCATGAGTTTGAGGCAACCCTGAGACTCTATAGTGAATTCCAGGTCAGCCTGGGCTACAATGAGACCCTACCTCGAAAAACCAAAAAATGAAAATAAAAAATAAAAGCAAAGGAAGTCCTTTATCACCATAGCAGATTAAAAGCATAATAAAAGCAGGGCGAAGTGGCACACACTTTTAATCCCAGCATTAGGGAGGCAGAGGTAGGAGGATCACCATGAATTCAAGGCCACCCTGAGACTAGATAGTGAATTCCAGGTCAGCCTGGGCTAGATTGAGACCTACCTCAAAAAAACAAAAAAGTAATAAAAGTTGGGCGTAGTGGTGCATGCCTTTAATCCCAGCACTTGGGAGGCAGAGGTAGGAGGAAGGCCATGAGTTTTAAGGCCAGCCTGAGACTACATAGTGAATTCCAAGTCAGCCTGGGCTGCAGTGAAACCCTACCTTGAAAAACAAAAACAAACTAATAATGATCATGAAGCCGGGAATGGGGCTGAAGGGATAGATGGATGGATGAATGGATGGCCAGGAATGGTGGTGCACACCTTTATTCCCACAGCTTTTAGGTGGCTAGTGGGAGGATCACCGTGAGTTCCAGGTTAGTGTGGGCTAGATTAAGTCTCCACCTTGAAGAGACAAAAAAAAAAAAAAAAAAAAAAAAAAATTACAAATAAAAATGACTCCTTTCTATTTTTAAGCATGCAATATATATGAATTGCATTTAACATCTCAAAGTTAATTTTAAAACACCATCAACATAAAAGTTGGAGGATTAGGGAGAAACAGATGGTTCAGTGATTGGAAGTACTTGCTGTGCAAACCTGACCACTGGAGTTTGATTCTCAGCACCAATGTAATGCTATGACCACATGCATGTGCCCACGCGCACGCACACACATATATATAATAAACAAACTGGGCATGGTAGTGCATGCCTTTAATCCCAAAATTTGGGAGGCTGAGGTAGGAGGGTTACTGTGAGTTCAAGGACTGCCTGAGACTACATAATGAATTCTAGGTCAACCTGAGCTAGAGTGAGACCCTATCTCGAAAAACAAAACAAAGCTGGGCGTGGTGGCGCATGCCTTTAATCCCAGCACTCGGGAGGCAGAGGTAGGAGGATCACCGTGAGTTTGAGGCCACCCTGAGACACCATAGTGAATTCCAGGTCAGCCTGGGCTAGAGTGATTCCCTACCTCAAAAAACCAAAAAAAAAAAAAAAAAAAAAAAAAAAAAAAAGAAAAGAAAAGAAAAGGAAAGAAAGAAAGAAAGAAAGAAAGAAAAATCGGGCTGGAGAGATGGCTTAGCGGTTAAGTGTTTGCCTGTGAAGCCTAAGGACACCGGTTCGAGGCTCGGTTCCCCAGGTCCCACATTAGCCAGATGCACAAGGGGGCGCACGTGTCTGGAGTTCGTTTGCAGAGGCCGGAAGCCCTGGCGCGCCCATTCTCTCTCTCTTCCTCTATTTGTCTTTCTCTCTGTGTCTGTCACTCTCAAATAAATAAATAAAAAATTAAAAAAATATTTTAAAAAATATTTAAAAAAATTAAAAAAAAAAGAAAAAGAAAAAAATCAATTAAGCAGTCTGGGGAGGTGGCTTAGTTATTAACAATGCTTGTTTACAAAAACCTGTCATCCTGGGATTCAATTCTCCAGCACCCCAGTAAAGCCAGATACACAAGGAGTCCAGAGTTTGCATCAGTCCTGGTATGTATATACTCACTCAATCAGCCACTCCCAGTCTGTTTGTCTGCTCACAAATAAATTTTAAATGATTCTTCTTTTTTTTAAAGAGATAAAAAGAGAGCCGGGTGTGGTGGCTCATGCCTTTAATCCCAGCACTTGGGAAGGCAAGAGGTAGGAGGATCGCTGTAAGTTCGAGGCCACCCTGAGACCACATAGTGAATTCCAGGTCAGCCTGGGCTAGAGTGAGACCCTACCTCAAAAAAATAAAATAAAATAAAATAAAATAAAATAAAATAAAATAAAATAAAATAAAATAAAAAAGAGATAAAAAGAGAGAGGGAGAGGGAAGGAAAGAGAGGGAGAGAGAGGAAGTGAATGGGCGTGCCAGGACATCCAGCCACTGCAAACAAACTCCAGATACATGTGCCACCTTGTGCATCTATCTAGCTTACGTGGGTCCTGGGGAATCAAACCTAGGTTCTTTGGCCTTGTAATCAAACGTCTTAACTGCTAAATCACCTCTCTCTCCAGCCCTTAAAAGGACACTTATTACCCCAACATAGCCTTCCTGAACAGGTAGGTGTTAGGCAAGAAACTCTTCAAAGGCAAGAGGCGGGCGTGGTGGCGCACGCCTTTAATCCCAGCACTTGGGAGGCATAGGTAGGAAAATCGCAGTGAGTTTGAGGTCACTCTGAGACTCCATAGTGAATTCCAGGTCAGCCTGGGCTAGAGCAAGACCCTACCTAGAAAAATCAAAAATAAATAAATAAATAAAGGCAACCAAGTTCCTGCTTTTGTAAATGTGTCTTGGTGGCCTGAGGATGATGGTGAACCACTGAAACCAAAATAATCAGAGGATGGGGAAGTTAATTGAAGGTCAAAGTAAAGAAAGAAACCGCAAAACCAATTCACCCTATTTTTAAAACATATTGGACAATCTTACAAATAAAAACTGATTCTATAACAATCTCAAGTCTTACAAACTCCCATTTATGACTCCTTCCAGCTGTACTTCTGTCAAAGTCATCAAGGACAATGCCTACACTATAAAGTGTAGTAATCGGGAAGATAAAGCTAGACCCAGATTATTATATGGAGGCTAACCTTCCCAGAAGAGACTTCTTAACTAGCACAAATCAGTTTTTACTGTTCTCCCCCACTCCCGCTTGAAGTGCTAGGGATTGGCATCCTATATCCTAAGCAAGCACCATCCCTTCTATAATTTAGCTTGTTCACTACGTTACCCAGACTGGCTTCCAACTTGCAACCATTCTGTTTCAGCCTCTGAGTAGCTAGGATTAACAGACGCGCTACCATCCTTGGCTAAGTATTTCCTTTCCTTTTTTAAAAATTATTTTATTTTGGGCTGGAGAGATGGCTTAGCGGTTAAGCGCTTGTCTGTGAAGCCTAAGGACCCCGGTTCAAGGCTCGGTTCTCCAGGTCCCATGTTAGCCAGATGCACAAGGGGGCACACACGTCTGGAGTTCGTTTGCAGAGGCTGGAAGCCCTGGCTCACCCATTCTCTCTCTCTCCTTCTATCTCTTTCTCTCTGTGTCTGTCGCTCTCAAATAACTGACCTAGAATTCACTATGTAGTCTCAGGGTGGCCTTGAACTCATGTTGATCCTCCTACCTCTGCTTCCCTAGTGCTAGGATTAAAGGTATGTACCACTATGCCCAACTATTTATTTATTTTATTATTTGAGAGAGAGAGGCAGGCAAATAGAATGAGTATACCAAAGCCTCTAAGCAAATAGCAAAGCCTCACTACAAATGAACTCTAAACCCATGCGCTATCTTGTGCATTGGGCTTTATGTGGGTACTAGAGAACTGAACCTGGGTCCTTTGGCTTTGCTAGTGAGTGACTTACCGCTAAGCCATTCCTTCAGGTCAGTATTTACTTTTTTCATAGGGACCTAATTATCTTCCAATAAAGTTACACCTCCAATTAGTATAAAGCAAATTCTCTACTCAACACTGAAATACATACTTGGGCCAGGCGTGGTTAGGAGGATGAGTTCAAGGCCACCTTGAGACTACATAGTGATTTCCAGGTCAGTGAGCTAGAATAAGACAGAAAGAAGGAGGGAGGGAGGGAGGGAGGGAGGGGGGGAGGGAGGGAAGCAAGGAAGAAAGGAAAGGAAAGGAAAGGAAAGGAAAGGAAAGGAAAGGAAAGGAAAGGAAAGGAAAGGAAAGGAAAGGAAAGGAAAGGAAAGGAAAGGAAAGGAAAGGACAGGACAGGACAGGACAGGACAGGACAGGACAGGACAGGACAGGACAGGACAGGACAGGACAGGACAGGACAGGACAGGACAGGACAGGACAGGACAGGAAAGGACAGGAAAGGACAGGAAAGGACAGGAAAGGACAGGAAAGGACAGGAAAGGACAGGAAAGGACAGGACAGGACAGCCAAACCAAAAATAAATAAATAAATAAATAAAAGCACATACTTGGGCCTAACCTATACTGTAAAAGTGGGAAGCAGGAGCTGAGTGTGATGGTTCACATCTATAATCCCAGGACTCAGGAAGCTGATGTAGTAGGATCACTGAGTTTGAGGCCATCCAGGGCTACAGTGAGATATTGCCATAAACAAACAAATGTATGAGTAGCTGAATAAATGAGAGGAACAGGGCTTGCTAGCTCACACCTGTTATTCCAGCACTGAAAAGGTTGAGGCAGAAGGATTACCACAAGGTCAACACCACCTTGGGGTTCTGACGAAATGGCTTAATGGTTAAAGGCACTTGCTTGCTCCCACATAACCTACAACACCATGGGGAATACCAGTAACCCTACTGAGGAGGACACCCAGAGGAATGGGGACAGGGGAGAGGGATAAGATGGTACCAATACATGATGTATCCATACTAAGTATGTTCTTAATATAGACGGATGGATGGATGGATGGATGGATGGATGGATGGATGGATGGATGGGAAGGAAAGAAGCTTCCATTTCTCCTTCTAGACTTAAAAAAAAAAAGGCACTTGCTTGCAAAGCACTCTGGCCCAGGTTTGATTCCTCAACGATATGGTGTATCAAAATACAAAACTAAACAAAAGGCTATTGTGAGGAAAGGGGGGGATGTTTAATAGTGGGCATCTGCACAAACATACTTGTACTTCTGTCTCCCCTCACCCAGAGCCACACTGAAATTGTTGTTACCTTGGTCAAAAGCAGCACAGTAAGTAACCCTCCCTTGCCCAATTAAGGGTTTTTAATTTAGAGATGGAAAGATGGCTCACTGGTTAAGGGGCTTGCCTGCAAAGCCTGAAGCCCCAAAATTGATTCCCCAGTACCCACATGATGCCAGATTTACAAGATGGTGAAGCATCTGGAGATCACTACAGTGGCTGGAGGCCCTGGCACTTCCATCCTCTTTCTCCCCCCCCCCCGGGGGGGATAAATAATTAAAATTTATTTATTTTGCTTATCAAGATAAGGTCACACTCTACTCCAGACTAATCTTAAACTCTTGGCGATCCTCCTACCTCTGCCTCTCAAATGCTGAGACTAAAAGCACATGCCACAATGCCTGGCTAATTTGATTTTGAAAGAACTATATATGGGCCATTGGTTTGTTTTGGTTTTTCAAGGTAGGGCTTCACTCTGTCCCAGGCTGACCTGGAATTCATAGTCTCAGGCTGGCCTTGAGCTCACAGTGATCCTCCTACCTCTGCCTCCAGAGTGCTGGGAGGCATGTGCCACTACGCCCAGCCCAAAATACATATTTTTTTTAATTTTTATTTATTTATTTTATTTGAGAGCGACAGACACAGAGAGAAAGACAGATAGAGGGAGAGAGAGAGAATGGGCGCGCCAGGGCTTCCAGCCTCTGCAAACGAACTCCAGACGCGTGCGCCCCCTTGTGCATCTGGCAAACGTGGGACCTGGGGAACCGAGCCTCGAACCGGGGTCCTTAGGCTTCACAGGCAAGCGCTTAACCGCTAAGCCATCTCTCCAGCCCTACATATTTTTTTAAAAGTAACAAATACATGCCAGACGTAGTGGCACATGCATTTAATCCCAGCACTCGGGAGACAGAGGTAGGAGGATCACCGTGAGTTCGAGCCACCCTGACACTACACAGTGAATTCCAGGTCAGTCTGAGCTAGAGTGAGACCCTACCTCAAAAAACAACACAACACAATACAAAACAAAAATTTCCAGGGCTTGGGAAAACAACTTAGTGGGCAAAAATGCTTGCTGCACAATCACCAGTCTCTGAAGGCCTGATCTGCTTGTGTTTGACTCCCCAGCACCCACATAACAGCTGTCTGTGGCCATACAAACCTGTAACCCCAGTCAGCAAAATGACAGCTCTAGGCACACACACACTACACTACACATGTGTGCACACGGAAAAAAATATCTTGTCCTACGTGCCTCCTTAATCTTGTTATTTCTTCCTGAATTGCTCTCAAACTAATTCTCAAATCCCATTAGTAATATTTCCTCTTGGGCTGGAGAGATGGCTCAACAGTTAAAGGCACCTAATGGCCCTGGGTTCGATTCCCCAGTACGCACATACAGCCAGCTGCACAAAGTGGCACATATAACTGGAGCTCGTGTGCAGTGGCAAGAGGTCCTGGTACACACATACTCTTTCTCGTTTTCTGTCTACCTGTCTTCCCCACATACAACTACCTACTCACTTGAATTGTGTCATGAGGAGGAGGAGAGGGGTGAAGAAAGGAAGAAAAGAACCTTATTCTATACTTCTTCCTATTTCCTTCCCATAACAGCACTATTAGTATTAGGTAAAAGAAACACTTAGATGCAACAGTTCTCTGGGAAGAACTATTAATGCTTCTACATATTCTAGTTTAAAGACTGGGCACAGTGTCTCACATCTTTAATACCAACACTTGGGACACTGAGGTAGGAAGATCATCAAATCTGAAGCCAGCTTGGGCTAGACTGGGACCCTGCCTAAACTTAACAGAAAAAACAAAATCCAGTTTGTGTTCAAAGTTCCAGGTGTGGAAACGGAAGCCCTAATGACAGAGAGGCTCAGACATGATTATACACAAAACACCTAATCTAAACCCAAGCACTCCATCATCTGACTTTTCCATAGTATTCATATATCAGCCACTCTTATTTGACCTGTTATAAGGCCACCAATTCCTCTTTCACTTCACTGTCCTGTCAGAAGGGTAAATCTAATGAGTCACCACTATCTCCAAGTGCATTTTGATTCAGCCCACTTATGAAGCTCAACAGGACTGCACCATATGTTAGGACCATGTAGGCAGAATGTGACTTTTTTTTTTTTTTTCTAAAACACTGACAGAATTGATTTCAAAATTACCCTATAATTCTGATGCTTCTGATTAGTTATTATTATATACAACCTTCTGGAAATGGCTTTATAATTATTTTTCAGAATGCTCAAAAGATTTTCTTTCTCTTTCCTTCCTCCTTCCTTTTTTGAGCTTCCATCCTCCTGCCTCAACCTCCCATGTGCCAAGACTATAGAAATCCATAGCAGGTTCATGCCAGGGCTCAAACCCAGGGTTTCAAACATGCTAAGTAAGTAATCTACATCCCCAGCCTCTTTTTCTTTTCTTCTTTTGTTTTTGCAAGGCTGGCCTCAATCTTTCGGTCCTCTTACTTAAGTCTTCCAAAATCTGCAAAGACTTTTACAGATATGTGTGACTGGATACAGCTTCAAAGGAAATTCTTCACTATTTTTCATTCCTACTTTCAAAACGGTTTTGTTTTTGCTCACTTTTTAATTTTTATTTCATTACTAATACTTTTTTTGTTGTTGTTTTTGAGGTAGGGTCTCACTCTAGCCCAAGCTGAACTGAAATTCACTATGTAGTCTCAGGGTGGCCTTGAACTCAAGAGTGATCCACCTACCTCTGCCTCCCGTATGGGGTTAAAGGCATGCGCTACCACACCCAGCGAATTTTTTATTTTTTAGAGAGCAAACGACAGAAATGAGGAGAGAACTGGCATGCCAGGGTCTCAGATACTGAAAGTGCACTCCAGACACTTGTGCCACCTAGGGGGCATATGCGATCTTGCACTTGCCTCACCTTTGTGCATCCGGCTAATGTGAGATCTGTAAAGTCAAACATGGGTCCTTAGGCTTCACAGGCAAGTGCCTTAACTGCTAATCCATCTCTCCAGCCCCACTTTTGATTTTTAAAAATTATATGTGGCAGCCAGGCATGGGTGCTTATGCCTTTAATCCCAGCAACTGGGAGACAGAAGTAGAAGGATCACCATGAGATCAAGGCCACCCTGAGACTACATAGTGAATTCCAGGTCAGCCTGGGCTAGCATGAAACCCTACCTTGAAAAACCAAAATAAAAATAAAAAAATAATAATAATACCAATATATTTTTTTAAATTATTATTTGTGGGCTGGAGTGATGGCTTAGTAGTTAAGGCGCTTGCCTGCAAACCCTGAGGACTCATGTTCGACTCTCCAGGTCCAACGAAACCCAGACATACAATGTGATGCAAGTGTGCAAGCTCACACATGTACACAAGATGGTGTACATGTCTGGACTCTGATTACAATGGCTGGAGGTGCTGGTGTGCCAACTCTCTCTAATAAAAAATAATTTTGGGCTGGAGAGATGGCAGTTAAGGCGCATGCCTGTGAAGCCTAAGTACCCAGGTTCGATTCTCCAGGTCCTACATAAGTAAGCCAGATGCACATGGTGACACATGCATCTGGAGTTCATTTGCAGTGGCTAGAATCCCTGGTGCGCCCATTCTCTATCCCCCCATGTCTCTAATAAATAAATAAATAATTTTGAACCTGGCATGGCAATGCATGCATTTAATCCCAGCACTCAGGAGGCAGAGGCAGGAGGACTGCTGTGACTTCAAGGTCAGCATGACAGACTACACAGTGAATTCCGGATCAGGCTGGGCTAGAGCTTACTTAGAAAAAAAATAATTTTAAGGGTGTGGATTAGTACGCAAGAACCTCTTGTCACAGCAAATGAACATCAGATATCTATGCCATTTTTTGTGTCCAGCTTATTGGGGTTTCTTGGAAATTGAACCTGGGCTTGCAAGGTTTGCAAGCAAGGGCCTTTAACTGCTGAGCCATCTTCCTAGCCCTCCTTTTTCTAGATCAGCCTTGGCTAGAGTGAAAACCTACCTCAAAAAAAAAAGGGGGGGGCTGGAGAGATGGCTTAGCAGTTAAGTGCTTGCCTATGAAGCCTAAGAACCCCGGTTCCAGGCTCAATTCCCCAGGACCCATGTTAGCCAGATGCACAAGGGGTCACACGCATCTGGAGTTTGTTTGCAGTGGCTGGAGGCCCTTGTATGCCCATTCTCTTTCTCTCTTCCTTTCTGTCAGTTGCTCTCAAATAAATAAAAATAAAAACATTTAAAATTTTATTTTGAGTTGGAGAGATGGCTTAGCGGTTAAGCACTTGCCTGTGAACAGTTAGAGGCTCGATTCCCCAGAACACACATAAGCCAGATGCACAAGGGGGCGTATGTGTATGGAGTTCATGTGCAGTGGCTGGAGGCCCTGGCACACACATTCTTTCTCTCTCTGCCTCTTTCTCTGTTTGTCTGTTGCTCTCAAATAAATAAATAAAAATAAACAAAAAATAATAAAACTTATTTTAAAATATGTAAAGGGGAAATCATAAGAACACTTTGTAGTAACAAAACATAGAAATATACCGCCCACTGATTTAAATAGTATACCTACAAAACAGAACATTCTAGAGCTATTAAAATGACACATGCATCTGGAGTTCATTTGCACTATCAGAAAGTCATTCTCTCTCTTTTAGTTTTTCCTCAGCTCACAAATAAAATTTTTTAAAGCAATTGGCACCAGGTGTGGTGGCACAGACCTTTAATCCCAGCACTTGCAGAGGTAGGAGGACTGGCATGAGTTCAAGGCCACTCTGAGAGTACATACTGAATTCCAAGTCAGCCTAAAGTGAAGCTCTACCTTGAAAAACCAAATAAAGTAACCAAAAAAAAAAATAAATAAATAAAAGCAACTGGCTTATACAGGAACAAATTTCTGGAAAGATAAAGAAAGAAATACATCTGCCTGGTTGAAAAATTTTTACAGAATTCTTGAAACTATGAAGCAAGAAATTAAAAAAAATCCTAATTCATGTTCTTTTCTAAACTAGTATTTGAATTTGTTTAGTTTTATTTTCCCCCTGCTTTGCCTGGAATGTTTTTGCGCAAATAACCACTGTCCAAGTGAACAAGTAGCTTATCAGATGTGAGCAGGTAATTATAGCACATCATTTGACATTGTAACATCAACTAACAAGGTCCAGGCAGCATGGACTACAAATTTTATTTATGGCTGCTCTATGTACAAAGTTTGGGGTTATTTTCAATCACTCAGCTATTTATCTATATGTACATTTTCTTCAATCAACTTTTCCTACTAAACCAGAGTGTAATATTAGCTGAATCCCAGTAAGGAAAGTAAGGCACGAGGTAAGATAATATATCAAAACAAGTTCTATAAATACAATATTTGGTTTAGTATCTTAAAAAGGAATCAAAATAACTTTAGAAAAATTCTATCATCCTGCAATATACTTGATAATGACGGAAACAGAAGCCAAGGATATTGAATCTTATTTCTCACATTTCATCTTGTCACCTACTACCTAATCTCAAAGGGAGGTTTAGATCCAAATGTAGGCTTTATCAATTCAGAATATCCCTTGCTACTTCCTTTATTCCCCCCCACACACACACACTGCCCAGCATTACCAGGTGTGGTACACACTTGCTTAATCTCAGCACTTGGGAAGCAGAAGTAGGAGGACTGCCATGAGTTCAAGGCCAATCTTAGAGTACATAGTGAATTCCAGGTCAGCCTAGGCTAGAGCCAGACCCTACCTTGAAAAACAAAACAAAACAAAAAGCTACAGATGATTGGGCTTCTGCGTGAGAATGAAAATACTTAGTAGCAGAGGCCAGTAAGGTAAAAAGGAGACATAAAGGGTAGAGAAAGGAAGGGAGGAGGATACTTAATAGGTTGATATTGTATATATGTAATTACAATGATTGTAATGGGGAGGTAATATGATGGAGAATGGAATTTCAAATGGGAAAGTGTGGGGGTGGGGAGGGAGGGAATTACCATGGGATATATTTTATAATCATGGAAAATGTTAATAAAAATTTAAAAAAAAACCACCAATATCCTCTTACTTTGTTCATTCGCCTTTTAGACAGATATGTTCAATACAGAAAACATACGCCTAGGATAAACTTATATTAACTCTAAAACCCTTGACCAAGCAGCCAAGAACCCTGCCTGTACCATCTGCCACAACCTCACCCCCAAACACACTGGCACTCAAACAAGATGCTTCCATATGGTCTTATCTCAGGATGTTTATCCTGTTCTGTTGAAAAGCAGGAAACTTGATTCACTCTTTCTGTTCTCACTGAATTCTACAGAACCAGAAATGGATTCTCTGTGCAAGCATACCCAGAGATAGGTTATTTATTTGTTTGCTTGTTTATTTACTTATGAGAGACAGAATGAACACACCAGGGCCTCTAGCCACTGCAAAGGAACTCCAAATGCATGTATCACCATGTGCATCTGGGTTCTGGGCAATTAAACTTGGGTCCAGAGGCTTCACAAGCAAGTGTCTTAACCACTAAGCCACAGAGACATGTTTCATAATGTCAGAAAGTACAAAAATTGTATCTCTCTTTAGTTACAGGACATATTTACACTATACAATGAGTTCTAGGCCAGCCTAAACTACACTGAACAACGGTAGCTGAAAACTCAGTAAGTACCAAACATCTGCTTCTACCAGTCAGTAAGTATAGCTTGATTTACATCCAAGGATACACAGCCTAAAAAAGAATTCTATAATAATATTTATATATTATTACCTTTTGTTAAAAAAAAGTTTCAAGCATATTTATTTGAGAGAGGACAGAGAGAAATGGGCACATCAGGACTGTCTGCCATGGCAAACCAACTACAGACGTTTGCACCAATTTGTGCATCTGGCTTTATGTGGGTACTGGGGAATGAAACCCAGGCCTTTGGGCTTTGCAAAAAAAGGACCTTTAACCATTGAATCACCTTTCCAGCCCCAAGTCTTGATTTCCTGATTCTCTAGCTTTTGCATATTTTTCCACCAGATAATTTTATGTTCCTTATACCTTGGTTCCTAACTAGAGTTGGAAAAAAGAAATATATATATATATAATTTATACAATATATATATTTATTTAATTTATATAATATATATAAAAATATATAATATATATAAAAATTTATATATATATCAATGGATAGAAAGATGGCTGACCTTGAACACCCATGTTCTTCCTACCTTAGCCTCAACCTCAGAGTACTGGGATTAAAGATGTGTGCCATGATGCCTGCTTATATATTATTACATTTTTGGACAATAAGTTTGATTATAGTGACTTTATCACTTTTCAGTTGGGATCCTAAAAGCTTCCCACATTGAAAAACTCTCTTGTATGATCTACAACACCCCCTTTAAATCACTCCTTAAAAAATAACCTTCCAGAATAAAAAGAAGGTTGGGTGTGTGGCGCATGCCTTTAATCCTAGCACAGGTAGGAGGATTGCCATGAGTTCAAGGACACCCTGAGACTACATTGTGAATTCCAGGTCAGCCACAAAGCAAGACCCTACCTCAAAAAAAAAAAAAAAAAAAAAGAGAGAGAGAGAAAGATCTCAAATGACAGCATCTCCACAGGATTTGTAGTGCAGCAACAAAAGATAAACAAAGGCCTAGGAAGATGGCTCAGCAGTTTAAGGCAATTGCTTGCAAAGCCCGCCAGGCAGGGTTCAATTGCTCAGGCACACACATAAAGCCACATAAGCAATGAATCACAGTGTCAAGAAATCATGGAATAACTATTCAGAATTGATGGGTGGATAGACGACAGACATTAAAAACTCCCAAAAAGCTGAGTATTAAAAAGTGTGTGGGGGGCTGGAGAGATGGCTTAGCGGTTAAGCGCTTGCCTGTGAAGCCTAAGGACCCCAGTTCGAGGCTCGGTTCCCCAGGTCCCACGTTAGCCAGATGCACAAGGGGGCACGTGCGTCTGGAGTTCGTTTGCAGATGCTGGAAGCTCTGGCGCACTCATTCTCTCTCTCCCCCTCTGTCTTTCTCTCTGTGTCTGTCGCTCTCAAATAAATAAATAAATAAATTTTTTTAAAAAGTGTGTGTGTGTAATGTAGGTGCTGGGCGTGGTGGCGCACACCTTTAATCCCAGCACTCCGGAGGCAGAGACAGGAGGATTGCTATGAGTTCAAAGCCACCCTGAGACTACATAGTGAATTCCAGGCCAGCCTGGACTACAGTAAGACCCTATCTCAGAAAACAAAAACGAAACAACTATACACACACACACACACACACACACACACACACACACACACACCCCTAAGGAGATGATTCAGGGTTAAAGGCCCTTACTTGCAAAGCCTACAGGTCTGGGTTTGATTCCCCAGCAGCCAAGTAAAGCTAGATGCATCAAGTAGTGCATGCACATAGCAGCAAGAGGCCTTGGTGTGTTGACTGTCCATTCTCTTTCTCGTTTTATTTTGATTTTTTTCAAGACAGAGTAAGACAGATAGAACTGGCACTCCAGGGCCTCAGCCACCGCAATAAAACGGCTGCTGTTT
Source organism: Jaculus jaculus (assembly GCF_020740685.1). Taxonomy (NCBI): domain Eukaryota; kingdom Metazoa; phylum Chordata; class Mammalia; order Rodentia; family Dipodidae; genus Jaculus; species Jaculus jaculus. The sequence continues at coordinate 178,166,232 of NC_059102.1, read as the reverse complement.
GTGCTACCTTGTGGGCATATGTGACTCTGTGCTTTGCCTTCCTTTTTGTGTCTGCCTTACATGGAACCTGGAGAGACAGAACATGGGTCCTTAGGCTCTGCAGGCAAGCACCTTAGCTGCTAAGCCACCTCTCCAGCCCTCTTTCTCTGTTTGTTTTTCAAGGTAGGTTCTCACTCTGGCCCAGGCTGACCTGGAATTAACTATGTAGACCAAGGGTGGCCCCGAACTCATGGTGATCCACCTACCTCTGCCTCCAGACTGAGATTAAAGGCATGCACCAACACACCCAGCCCACATCTCTCTCTCTCTCTTTTTTTAAAATATTTTTTGTTCATTATTTATTTATTTATTTATTTGAAAGTGACAGAGAGAGAGGGAGAGAAAGAGACAGAGAGGGAATGGGCACGCCAGGGCTTCCAGCCACTGCAAATGAACTCCAGACGCGTGCACCCCCTTGTGCATCTGGCTAACGTGGGTCCTGGGGAAACGAGCCTCAAACCGGGGTCCTTAGGCTTCACAGGCAAGCGCTTAACCGCTAAGCCATCTCTCCAGCCCCCACTTCTCTCTTTTTAATAAATACATAAAAAATATTTAAAGGTCTGTGAATCAAAAATGGAAATGTGAGGGCTGGAGAGATGGCTTGGCAGTTAAGGCATTCACCTACAAAGACAAAGGACCCAGGTTCCATTCCCCAGAACCCACATAAGCCAGATGTATAAGGATGTGCATGCATCTGGGGTTCATTTGCAGTAGCTGGAGACCCTGGTGCGTCCATTCTTTCATTCTTTTTTCCTTTTTTTGGTTTTTTTCGAGGTTGGGTCTCACTCTAGCCCAGGCTAACCTGGAATTCACTATGGAGTCTCAGGGTGGCCTCAAACTCATGGCAATCTTCCTACCTCTGCCTCCCAAGTGCTGGGATTAAAGGCATGAGTCACCACACCTGGCTCCATTCTCCCATTCTATCTGCCTCTTTCTCTCTCTCCCTCTCTCAAATAATTAAATAAATAATTTTTAAAAAGGAAATTTGAGATTATGTAAAATATATATTAGGAGGAAGGGGCAGAAACAGGTTAAGAAGACAGTGACTGGCTAATCAATCAACCTCCAGCTGACTGTTAACATCCAGATAAGTTTATCATGTTTTTCTTTTTTTTTTTTTTTTTTTTTTTTAAAATTTTTATTTATTTATTTGAGAGCGACAGACACAGAGAGAAGGACAGAGAGAGAATGGGTGCGCCAGGGCTTCCAGCCTCTGCAAACGAACTCCAGACGCGTGCGCCCCCTTGTGCATCTGGCTAACGTGGGACCTGGGGAACCGAGCCTCGAACCGGGGTCCTTAGGCTTCACAGGCAAGCGCTTAACCGCTAAGCCATCTCTCCAGCCCTATCATGTTTTTCTTTAGGGAATATTTAAATAGTTATCCTAATAGCATTTTCCTTATTTCCTTAACAATGTTTATTACCCTCATCATACTAAAATTGATTTGTAGATCATCAAAGTGGACACAATAGAAAAATATGAACTCGTAAAATGATTTTAAAATGTTTTAAAAGGTTAAGAACAAAGAGAAAGCTGTAACAAAAATGTGATAACCTAGCCAGGTGTGGTGGCTCATGCCTTTCATCCCAGCACTTGGGAGGCAGAAGTAGGAGGATGGCCATGAGTTCAAGAACACCCTGAGACTATATAGAGAATTCTGGGTCAGCCTGGGTGATAGACCCTACCTCGAAAAACCAAACCAAACCAAACAAATCAAAACAACAACAAAATTGTGAGGTTGACATGTAAAATCAAAGAGCTGCTATTGAGTTTAATCTTTTAAAGTGAGAGAGGCAGACAGAATTGGCATGCCAGGGCCTCAGCCAGTGAAATCAAACTCCAGGCGCCTGCGGCACCTACTAGGCATGTGCAACTGTGCAACTGCCTCACCTTTGTGCGTCTGGCTAACATGGGATCTGAAGTCCCACATGGGTCCTCTTAGGCTTCACAAGCAGGTGCCTTAACCACTAAGCCATCTCTCCAGCCCTTAACTTTTTTTAATGTGGGTGCATGATTCAAACCTGGGTTGATATGCTTTGCAATAATGTGCTTTTAACTGTTGAACCATTTCCATAGCTATAATTTTAATCTTTAATGATAGCACCTACATAGGATATACAGTGATTCAGTTCTATGAGAAAACCTTAGCAGGTCTGTAAAATGAGGTGGGCACTAAGAATTGCCAAGAAGATACAAACAATATGTTGTTATATTCACCAGTTTTAGAAAGTTATGAGGTATGCTGGGCCCATGATACAGACTCTGCACCAGGTCCTAGACCCTAAACTAACACATCTGAAGCCAACCATTAGCAAGCTACAGAACAAATCCTCAGTGGTCCAGAGCCAGAGTACATGCAGTGACCAGCTACACAGAACTCAGTGCTCACACCACCCAGCTAGACAGGAACTGCCTCGAGTGAAGCTACTTCTCCAGCATTTAAAGCCTTTAATCTCTTTATAACTACAGTTATAAATATGCACAGAGAACGGTCTCATCCTGACTCAGCTGACAAGTTCTAGTCTCAACTCTGCATACTTAAGATTCATGAGAAAGTGGGGGAAGGGAGTAAAATGAACAAATAAAACAAAGAAAAAGACCTAACTTTAGATTTTGTTAATCAAGAGTAAGGAATTCATCTATTTAACTAGAAAATCTCAGTGCAAACCCAATAAAAAAAATTTTTTAATGTGTAGCCCAGGCTGGCCTCGAACTCCTGATCCTCCTACCTCTGCCTCTTCATCAATATCCTGCGTGTGCCACCCCAACTGGCCCAATAAAGTATTTTTTAAAAATACATTAACGGGCTGGAGAGATGGCTTAGAGGTTAAGCACTTGCCTGTAAAGCCTAAGGACCCCGGTTCGAGGCTCGGTTCCCCAGGTCCCACGTTAGCCAGATGCACAAGGGGGCGCATGCGTCTGGAGTTCGTTTGCAGAGGCTGGAAGCCCTGGCGCGCCCATTCTCTCTCTCTCCCTCTATCTGTCTTTCTCTCTGTGTCTGTCACTCTCAAATAAATAAATAAATAAAACATTAAAAAAAAGCTAAAAAAATAAAAAAATAAAAATAAAAATAAAAATACATTAACATAGCCGGGTGTGGTAGTGCACATGCTCAGGAGTCAGAGGGAAGAGGATCGCTGTCAATCAAGGCTACCCTGAGGCTACATAGTAAATAGGTTAGCCTGGGCATTTAAGGAAACCCTACCTCAAAAAAACCAAAAAAGGCTGGAGAGACGGCTTAGTGGTTAAGGCACCTACCTGAAAAGCCAAAAGACCCAGGTTCAATCCCTAGGATCCACAGAGACAAAATGACACAAACACACAATATTGCACATGTACACAAAGGGGCTCACACATCTGGAGTTCAATTGCAGTGGCTAGAGGCCCTGGTGCACCAATTTTCTCACTTGTTCACTCTTACTCTCACTCATAAGAATAAAAAATAACACACACATTAACAAATGCAGTATTTTTTTCAAAACAGCCTAAAATCTATCAGGTTACCTCCTATTCCTTAATTAGGCACAACACCAAAAGACACTGCAACATGTCTGTTAGGCAAAATTTTACAGAGACAAAGCACTATATATCCAAACTCACACAGCACAGGTAGTCTACAAAGTTCAAGACAAGCAGACATTCCCCACAGTTCCTTTTCCAGCAAAAGGTCCAAATCAATGTAAATTAAATGTTTTATCTGAACCTTTTCTCTACTAAGATTCTTTACCAGGTAATTTATACAGTTCCACCCCAAGAGTTTATCTTTATGTCTTGTTTAAAAGACAAAACAAGAAAAACTCTTCTTCAATGAGATGTGTTACTAAAGTAACTAATTTTAAGATCATTTCTAACACTAAATTTATAGGTATGCCACTCTTTCCCCAAGATGTTATTTTGTTAAGATAATATAAATCTCTTCAATCCATTCCTGAAACTCTCATTTTCTACAATTTATAACTGACAAACCTAAACAAAAACATTTAAAAAAAAAAAAAAGGTCACCTCTTTTACCTGACATCCTTAGTCCTCCACAGAAATGTAGAGACAGACAGATGGGCACATGTAAGAGCACAATTTTAAACCGGGGAGCCCGGGCTGAATCTAAGTAGGTCTGGGGCGGTGTGGTGCACAGGACAGCACAGGGCCCGGCTGGTAAGCTGCCCTGCTGTTGCTGTACAAACACAGAAAGCTGAAGATTGGAACAGCAGCTCCATCCGTACAGTTGGCTGTGCTCTGAGGAGGAGCAGGGAACTGAACAGCCTCACCCATAAATGGCTGCTGAAAGGGGCCATTAGCAAAAGCCTAGTTATCTAACACATGCATTCTGTTCACATGCTCCAGACAGAGAGCAGAAACACATAGGCTGGTACTTGAAGAAAGGTTTGCGAATCTACTTCAACCAAGAAATCTTACCCCAAAAAAAGAAATAAAGAAGAGAAAAAGAAATCTCCCAGTAATTCCAGCCATTTACACAAAGATTTCTCAACTAGCAGGAAAAGGAAAGGACACTGAAAACATTTACTACATCAGGGCTGGAGAGATGGTTCAGCAGTTAAGGCAATTGCCTGCAAAGTCAATGGACCCAGGTTCAATTCCCCATGACTCACGTAAGCCAGATGCGCAAGGTGGCACATGCATCTAAAGTTCCTCTGCAGTGGCTGAAGGTCTTGGTGAGCCCATTATTTCTCTATCTGCCTCTTTCTCAATCTTTCTCAAATAAAAAATTTTAAAACATACCCCTGAGATTTAAAAAAATAAATTTACTAGATCAGTTTCAGACAAGACCAACAATAGCTGTGAGGCTCAATTTATCTTTTAAAAAAAAAATTTATCTATTTGAGGGGGGGGAGGGAGAGGAAGAGGCAGATACAGAGAACGATTGGGCACGCCACGGCCTGCAATCACTGCAATCAAACTCCAGACATATGTGCCACCTTGTGCATCTGCTTATGTGGGTATCGGGGAAATCTAGCCTGGGTCCTTAGAGTTCATAGGCAAGTGCCTTAAACTCTAAGCCATCTCTCTTGCCCCCAATTTATCTTTTCTGTTTGTTTTTAGGGCAGTTTCTTACTCTAGTGTAGGCTGACCTAGAACTTACTATGTAACCTAGGCTGGGCTCAAATTCAGTTGACTGTATCACAGAAAATTCACCTAAAATATCTTCAATGTGAGGGTTACGAAGTATAGCAATTATGTTCCCACTTATTTGTGAGGAGGAAAGGAGTTTTTGAAGGAGGGTTTCACTCTAACATACGCTAACATAGAATTCCCTATGTAGTCTCAGGCTGACCTCAAACTCACAGCAATCCTCCTACCTCTGCCTAACAAGTGCTGGGTTTAAAGGTATGCACCACCACACCTGACATTCTGTGATTCTTGATTAGGAAACATTGCTCCATCAACCACCTTGCAAAAGGAGCTACTGAAGCCGGGCATGGTGGTACATGCCTTTAATCCCAGCACTTGCGAGACAGAGATAGGAAGACTGTCATGAGTTCCCTGAAACTAAGTGAATTCCAGGTCAGCCTGGGCTAGCAAGCAAGACCCTATCTGAAGGGGGAGGGGCAGGGAGAGGAGCTATTGAGAAAAGATAATGTCAAGGCTTCTCCATCAAAAATGTATCTGGTGTGAAGGTAGACAAGACCAAAAATTCATGTGTCATAAACACACAAGTATCCTATAGCTTCCTCATAATAGACTCTCCCTAAAATAAAAAAGTCAAATCTTTTTTCGAAACATTTTTACCTTTTCCCAATTTTTAAAAAAATTATTTATTTATTTGAGAGAGTGTCAGAGATAAAGAGAATAGGTGCACCAGGGGCTCCAGACACTAAAAAAATGAACCCCAGATGCATGTGCCACCTTGTGCATCTGGCATACGTGGGTCCTCGGGAATTTAACCTGGGTCCTTTGGCTTTGCAGTCAAGCACCATAACCACGAAGCCATCCCTTCAGCCCTCAAAATCTTATTTTAATATTTTTATTTAAAACGGGGCATGGTAGTGCATGCCTTTAATCCCAACACTCGGGAGGTAGAGGAAGGAGGATCACTGTGAGTTATAAGCCACCCTGAGACTACCTAGTGAATTTCTGGTCAGCCTGTGCAAGAGCAAGTCCCTACCTTGAAGAAAAAAAAAATTATTTGAGAGAGAAAAAGGGTGCAACCAAGGCTTCTAGCCACTGCAAATGAACTTCAGACACACGTGCCACTTTCTGCATTGACTTTATGTGGGGACTGAGAAATCAAACCTAAGCCAGGCTTTGCAAGCAAGTGCATTAAAGTTAACTCTAAGCTATCTTCCTAGCCCAAAAGCCAAGTTGTTAAGATATAAATGACCTACTAAAAATATATACTTAATACATTTTATCAACAAATTAACCTTTGGGGTTAAAGATGAGTAAGTATATTTTGCATGCCTGACTTTTACATGAGTTTGGGGATCTGAGCTCAGACCCACATGCTTTCACAGCAAGCACTTTACCAACTGAACCATCTCTCCAACCCAAGTATTTTTGTTGTTGTTGTTGTTTTTTGTTTTGGTTTGTTTGAGGTAGGGTCTCACTCTGGGCCAGGCTGACCTGGAACTCACTGGGAAGTCTCAGGCTAGCCTCAAACTCACACGGATCCTCCTACCTCTCCCTCCCAAGTGTCTTTAGGAGACAGGTGTGGTGGCACATGCCTTTAGTCCTACACTTGGGAAGCAGAGGTGTGAGTATAGCTGTGAGTTCAAGACCATCATGAGACTACATAGCAAATTCCAGGTCAGCCTGACCTAGAGCGAGACCTTACCTCAACAACAACAACAAAAAAATTAGGGCTGGAGAGACGGATTAGCAGTTAAGGCGCTTGCCTGCAAAGCCAAAGGACCCTGGTTCAATTCCCTAGAACCCACATAAGCTGGATGCAATTGGTGACATATGGATCTGGAGTTCATTTACAATGGCTGGATACCCTGGCATGCCCATTCTCTCTCTTTTCCTCTCTCCCCTTCTCCCAAATAAATATTTAAAATGATTTAATCATGTGTGTATGTGTGTGCATGCACACTGGGCCACTATAAATGAATATCTGTCCAGCTTTACATAGGTACCTGGGAATTGAACTGAACCTGAAAGGCTTTGCAAGCAAGTGCCTTTAACCACTGACCCATTTCCCCAGGCCCTCAACACAGTGTTTTGGACTTTTTGTTCCTTGCTTACACATGTGTATTATGTATGTATGTGAAGGCCAGAACTATGTTTTAGTCTCAGGAATGTGGTACACAGATCTCTCATTGGCCTGGAACTCACCAATGAGGCTGTACAAGCTATCCAGCTAGCACAGTGGATCCTCCCTGGCTCCACCTCACCAGGATGATCACAAACAAGTACCACCACACCCAGCATTTTAGATGGGTACTAAGGATAGAACTTAGGTCCTTACGCTAGCAAGTAAAGTAGTTCTCTTCCTAGCCCATGTTATAGCAATTTTGATTTCTCAAATAATAGCCTGCTGTTGATATGCTACTTTCTGTACAAAGCAGCTTTAATCACTATGTAATCCTTTCTTAAAATCACTAGGTGAAGTAAAAATAAAAGACAACCACTTCATGCACGAGGAGTGATTTACAGTGATAATCTTAACATCAAAATGGTGCCCAGTATAGTGGTGCACACCTTTAATCCCAGCACCTGGGGAAGCAGAAGTAAAAGGATTGCTATGAGTTCAAAGCCACCCTGAGACTACATAATAAATTCCAGGTCCAGGTCAGCCTGGGCTTGAATATGACCCTACCTTGGAGGAAAAAAATCAAAATGACTGTAAGTTCTTATAGCATGCTCTTTGGACAAGTCTTCTCTTGCCTGTGGACCTATTTCATCAAGTAAAAATGGAACTAGGGCTGGACAGATGACTTTCCAGTTAAGGCTTTTCACCTCAACTGACAGGATGGCACATTCGGATAATGCTACCACTTGGGGAAACTAAGGCGGGAGGATCAGCATGGGCTATCAAGTCTAGAGCTAACGCGAGCTGTCTAACCAAAAACACAAAATAAAACAAAACAAAATCCTAGCCATTGTAGAAAACAAATTTTTAATTTGTATTTATTTCCAAGCATAAAAATAAAGAATGAGGGCTAGAGAGGTGGCTTAGCGGTTAAGTGCTTGCCTGTGAAGCCTAAGGACCCCGGGTTGGAGACTCGATTCCCCAGGACCCAAGTTAGCCGGATGCACAAGGGGGCACATGCGTCTGGAGTTCATTTGCAATGGCTGAAGACCCTGGTGTGCCCATTCTCTCCCTCTCTCTCTGCCCCTTTCTCTGTCATTCTCAAATAAATAAAGATAAACAAAAAGTTTTGGAAAAATAATAAAAAATAAAGAAAGAGCCAGGTGTGGTGGCTCACGCCTTTAATCCCAGCACTAGGGAGGCAGAGGTAGAAGGATCACCATGAGTTCAAGCCCACCCTGAGACTACATAGTGAATTCCAGGTCAGCCTGGGCTAGAGTGAGAACCTACCTCAAAAAGCTTAAAAAATAAAAATAAAAAATAATGAATGGGCATGTCAGGACTTCTTGCCACTGCAAACTCCAGATGCATGTAGCAGTTTGTACATCTGGCTTTATGTGAGTACTGGAGAATCGAATAAAGACTGTCAGCATTTGCAAGCATTCACCTTTAAACCACTGAGTCAATTCTCCAGCCCCCAAAACAATTTTTTAAAACCCATTACTGAATCATTTAAGCCTAAAATTTTAGGTTGTCATGGCAACCTAAGTCAGCACACAGCACATATTGCGTATGAAACACATATTTAGAAACTTTGCTAGTAAATTCAAAATATGACATATGTGTAATGTGGGCAACATTATTCTGAGAACTTTTAAAAAGTTCCAAGTTTTATTTTACAATTTCAAAGATGATTTTATAATGTCAACTACAAATAAGGTGTAATCTCAAGGAAGAGGTAAAAAGTATATAGAAGCAGAGACAAAAAGTCAAAAAGAAAACTCACACTTGGAGCTGGAGATGGCTTAGCGGTTAAGCACTTGCCTGTGTAGCCTAAGGACCCCAGTTCAAGGCTCAATTCCCCAGGACCCACATAAGCCAGATGCACAAGGTGGCGCATGCATCTGGAGTTCGTTTGCAGTGACTGGAGGCCTTGGCGTGCCCATTCTCTCTCTCTCCCCCCCCCCCATAAAAATAAACAAAAAAAATTTTTTTTAAACTCACCCTATCTGAAAACAAAATTGACCATGGCTCTCTCTTACTGTGAATCAACCTATAAATGGAAGCTTGAAAACAAAATTTCTAAGGTAGAGGCACTGGCACGCCCATTCTTATTCTCTATTTGCCTCTCTCTCAAATAAATAAATAGATAATAAAAAGAATTCTAGGGCCAGGTGAGGTGGTGCACACCTTTAATCCCAGCATTCTGGAGGCAGAGGTAGGAAGGAGAATCACAGTGAATTTGAGGCCACCCTGAGACTACATAGTGAATCCCAGGTCAGCCTGAGCTAGAGTGAAACCCCACCTTGAAAAAAACAAAAAAATCTAGGTGCCAGAAAGATGGCTTAGCAATTAAGGTACTTGGCTGGGAAGCCTAAGGACCCAGATTTGATTCTCCAGGTCCCACGTAAGCCAGATGCACAAAGGTGACACCTGTGTCAAGAGCTCTTTTGCAGTGGCTAGAGGACCTGGTGAGCCCATTCTCATTTACTCCCCCTTTCTCAGTCTCAAAATAAATTTAAGGGGGGAGGGAGGGTATTACCATGGGATATTTTTTATAATCATGGAAAATATTAATAAAAGCTGTGAAAAGAAAAAAAGTGATCTTAAAAAAATAAATAAATAAATTTAAAAATTAAAACACACACACACAATTTCTAGGAAGGGAGCCAGGCATAGTTGCACGTGCCTCTAATCCTAGCACTGAGGAGAAAGAGGTAGGAGAATCACTGTGAGTTTGAGGCCAAGCCTGGGACTACAGAGTGAGTTCCAGGTCATCCTGGGCTAAAGTGAGACTCTACCTCAATTAAAAAAAAAAAATCTAGGGGCTGGAGAGATGGCTTAGCAGTTAAGGCACTTCCTGCAAAGCCACAGGACCCAGGTTCAATTAACCAGGATCCATGTAAGACAGGTGCACAAGGTGGCGCAAGTGTCTGGAGTTCGTTTGCAGTGGCTGAAGGCCCTGGCATGCCCCTTCTCTCTAGATCTGCCTTTCTCCCTCCCTAACAAATAAAATAAACTTTTAAAAAAAAACTTCTAAGGAGGACATACATATATCCAGACAGCATTTGGAGCCGGGCATGGTGGCGCACACCTTTAATCCAAGCATTCCAGAAGCAGAGGTAGGAGGATTGTCACAAATTCTAGGCCACTCTGACACTACATAGTGATTCCAGGTCAACAAAAAAAGAAAGCATTGGGTATACTCTTTATAATGTGGGCCAAGTCAAATCAAAGAGATAAACTTTGGCAAAGGTGGCACTGATTCAATGGTAGCTAGAAAGAATGTCTTTGTTTTGTTTTGTTTTTCAAACTAGAGTCCCAGGCTGACCTGTAATTAACTATGTAGTCCCATGGTAGCCCTGAACTCATGGAGATCCTCCTACCTCTGCCTCATGAGTGCTGGGATTGAAAGTGTACAATAATGGCTGGACACAGTGGCACAGCCTTGGCTAGAGCAAGACCTTACCTCGAGACCAAAAGAAAAGCTGGGTGTGGTATTGCATGCCTTTAATCCCAGCACTTGGAAGACTAAGGTAGGAGAATCACTATGAGCTCAAGGCCATAGTAAGACTTCATAGTAAATTACAAGTCAGCCAAGGCTAGAGTGAGACCCTACATTAAAAAAAGAGGGGGAGGAAGGAGGTTGTAAGGATGGATCAGTTGTTAAAGGGGACTGCAAAGCCTACGAGCCCAAGTTCAATTCCCTAGGCACCCACATAAACACAAAATGTGGTACAAGCACCTGACATTTGTTTGCAGAGGCAAAAGAAAAGAACCTGCTGCTGAGTTATCTCTCTAGCTCACAGATTTTTTGATTTATTTTTACTTGTTTTCTCTAGGTAGGGTCTCACTCTAGTTTAGGCTGATCTGGAATTCACTATGTAGTTTCAGGGAGACCTCACAATCACAGCAATCCTCTAACCTCTGTCTCCTGACTGCTGGTATTAAAAGTGTGTGCCACTATGCCTGGCTCAGCTCACAAATTTTAAAAGTTCAAAAAAAATTAAGGGACTTTAGCTCATAATCATCTCTTATAAAGTACTTTCAGATCAATATAGCATTTACCACCAACTATGTGGGAGGAAGACACGTTAATCCCAGCACTCCACAGGCAATGACAGGAGAAAAGCCAAGTAAGTTCCAAGCCAGTCTAAAGACCCTGCCTCAGAAAGGAAGTAAGGAAGGAAGAAAAGAAAAGAAAAGAAAAGAAAGAGGGAGGGGGCAGTCAAGGTGTGGTGGCACATGCCATTAATCCCAGAGGTAGAAGGATGACTATGAGTTGAGGCCACCCTGAGACTACAATAGTGAATTCCAGGTCAGCCTAGACTAGAGTGAAGCCCTACCTCAAAAAATCAAAAAGGAAAAAGAAAAGGAAAGGAAGGAGGAAAGGAGCAAGCCTTATATTTGGCCAGCCAGGTCAAATGACCCAACAGGTGCAATATTGGCACATCTGTCATGGTGGAAACCAACTGCCCCCTAACTGGACTGGAGGCCCGCTCCATGAGAGGGAATACAACCCTGATACTGAAAACTTAAAACAGGGGTAGTCAAGAGCCCTAGGGGTGTATCATCTGCTGCTGTCTGGCTAAATGTATATACTATGCTTATCAAACTGCCCAGGAAGCACTTCTCTTAATGTTCATACCCTTATATTAATGCTACTCTCAATTTGAGTAGGGAATCTTCTCTTTTCAGATGGCAGTGACCTTGAATGACTCAGAAGGCATCATGGTGCTGGAAAGAAGTGAGTGCTCAGTACTGTAATACTCTTATCACACCTTCCAAGGCTCAAAGTTTAATGCGAAAGAGGTGGCAGAAAGAGCTAAAGGAAGGGTAGGATTCCTTAAAACGTGCTCCCCCCAGACACAAAATACCCTGGATATCCATGACCTCACAGTGTCTGACACTACCACACAAGACCATCATAATAGGAGGAAAAAATCATGACATCAAAATAAAAGAGACTGATTGAGATGGGGAGGGGATATGATGGAGAATGGAGTTTCAAAGGGGAAAGTGCGGGGGGGGGGGTATTACCATGGGATATTTTCTATAATCAAAGAAGTTGTTAATAAAAATTTGAAAAAATTTTAAAAAAAAGGAGGGAGGGAGGGAGAAGAAGGGGAAGGGAGAAGACGGGAGAAGGGGGAGACAGGCAAGCAAGCTGAAATCCTGTTTTTACCTCTATGTGAACTTAAGTGTGACATTTTACTCTTCTCATTTGCAAAGTGAAAGAATCAGAAAACTTCCAGAGGCTTCTAACATCTTAAGCCTATGGTTTACTTCCGCTCCCTCCTTTGCCACCCACCACCTTCCCACTACTGCTCCATATTATAATTAGGAAGCTTTTTTAAGCTTCTAATTAATGGAACACAGAAATTAAAACCTTAAACTTTCTTTTCTATTTCTGCCTCATTGCAAACGTACAACAGTTTTTTATCAGTAGTTAATGTCACACAGTTCTTGATAGTGGCTTTTCTTTGAAGCCCAGTGACAGTTACAAAGTGACAAGTTGTAAGCAAGGAAGTTGTTACCATGGGAACTCACTAGGATTCCTGGGGGTGGACCCAGCAAACTTCTCATTTTTTTCTTTTGTGAAAGCATTTATTTTTTCTTTTCTTCTTCTTCTTTTTGTTTTGAAAGCTTTTTTTTTTTTTTTTGATGCTTTGGATTTGACAATTCCAAATGTTGGTCTCCCTTCCTTCAGCAAGCTGCTTTCAAGTAGTATTAAAGGGGCTGGAGAGGTGACTTAGTGGTTAAGGTGTTTACCTGCAAAGCCTACAAAGGAACCAGGTTTGATTCCCCAGGACCCATGTACATCAGATGCACAAGATGGCACATGCATCTGGAGTTCATCCGCAGTGGCTGGGGGACCTGGTGTGCCCATTCTCTCTCTTTCTCTCCCTTTTACTGTCTCTCAAATAAATAAATAAAAATATTTTTAAAGGCTGGAGAGATGGCTTAGCGGTTAAGCGCTTGCCTGTGAAGCCTGAGGACCCCGGTTCAAGGCTTGCCTCCCCAGGACCCACGTTAGCCAGATGAACAAGGGGGTGCACATGTCTGGAGTTAGTTTGCAGTGGCTGGAGGCCCTGGCGTGCCCATTCTCTCTGTCTGCCTCTTTATCCCTCTGTCTGTCGGTCTCAGAGAAATAAACAAACAAAAAAAAAATTGAAAAAAAAATAAAAAAATTACTAGTCAGGCCAGGAGTGGTGATACACACCTTTAATCCTAGCACTCAGGAGGCAGAGGTAGGAGGACTGCCATGAGTTCGAGGCCACCCCAAGACTCCATAGTGAATTCCAGGTCAGCCTGAGCTAGAGTGAGACCCAACCTTGAAAAAAAATAAATAATACACACACACACACACACACACACACACACACACACATACATACATACATACTAGTAGTCAGGTATGGTGGCACACACCTTTACTTTAATCCCAGCACTCAGGAGACAGAGGTAGGAGGATTGTTGAGAGTTCGAGGCCACCCTGAAACTACATAGTGAATTCTACATCAGCCTGGGCTAGAATGGGATCCTACTTCAATAAATTAAAACACAAATGAAGTTTCAATGACTAACATATGTTATACCTGTGAAAATCTATGTACATTATAGAGCTCTTTGGCATTTATATGAGACAGCAAAATTCTTCAAAATCCCAGCTGTTTCTCCTTCTCCACATGATTGTTATTAATATTTCTGGCTGCTAGGTTTAATGATACAGACCTATAATCCTAGTGCTTGGAAGGCAGAGGCAGGAAGAGCATTTCAAGATCAACCACTCCTATATACAGAATTTGAGGCTAGCCAGGGCTACATGAAATTAGATAGCTAATTTTATTTATTTTATTTTTGCCAGACATAATGATGCACATCATTAATCCTAGCACTCAGGAGGCAGAGGTAGCAGAATCATGTTGAGTTCAAGGCCACCTTGAGACAACATACTGAATTCCAAGTGAGCCTGGGCTAAAGTGAAACCCTAACTTGAATAAGAAATTTTTTTAAATGTTTCTTTATTTATTTCAGAGAGAGACAAATAGGCAGGTAGAGAGAAAGAGAAAATGGGTGTGCCAGGGCCACTAACCTCTGCAAACCAACTCCAGATGCATGCACCCCCTTGTGCATCTGGCTTACATGGGTCCTGGGGAATTGAACTAGGATTCTCATAGGCTTTGCGGGCAAGTGCCTTAACCACTAAGCCATCTCTCCATCCTGAGAAATTTTTTTTTTAATAAGACAAATAACTATACTGGAACAGAGAAGCTTAAGTGGAAATTCTAAAAGTGCCTACCAAATTGTTATGTGGAGACAAATATAAACTACTACTCTCAACTGTGTGCTGCCTCTTAGTTCCTAGGAAACCCTTTTTGTTTTGTTCTGTTTTTCATCTGTTTGTTTTGGTAGTATTGGGAATACAATTTAGGGCTTTCTATATGCTAGGCAAGTGTTCTATCACTGATTAACAACCCCAAGCCTTTATGGTTTTGAGACAATATCTCACAAAGTTTCCCAAGCAAGCCTTGAACTTGCGATTGTCCTGCCCAAGCCTCCCAGGTTGCTGTGATTAAGGCAAGCACAACTAAACCAAGCCTATCAAAAAGTATCTTTAAAAAGTATCATTTAGCATTTACAAATGCAATTTGCAGAAATCTTGCAAATCTCTTTACTGAACTAATACGTGTTATAGATGGAGCCATAAAACTAAAAACAAAAGTTTAGAGGAGAAGCCAGGTGTGGTGGCATGTGCCTTTAATCCCAGCACTGGGGAGGCAGAGGTGGGAGGATTGCCATGAGAGGCCATCTTGAGACTACATAGTGAATTCCAGGTCAGCCTGAGCTAGAGTGAGACCCTACCATGGGGGAAGTGGGGGGATTAGGGGAGTAATTGTACCAAAATTAAATATATTTTTTAAATACTTTATTTTTATTTATTATTTGAGAGAGAGAGCATGGGCACATCAGGGACTCTGGCCAGTGCAAATGTACTTCAGATGCATGTGCCACTATGTACATCTGGTTTATGTGGGTACATGGGATTCAAACTGGGTCCTTAGGCTTCATAAGCAACATGCATAACCGCTAAGCCATCTCTCCAGCCTGAAGCTTTTATTTTTAAAATTTGTGTATGTACATGTGTGCATGGAGTATGCAATCCATGGCTTATATGTGGAGAGCAAAGGAATTCTCTATACTCCAACTTCTTTGAGATAAGGGCTCTTGCTGTAAACCAGCCTGGTCTGGAAGCTTTAAATTCTACTGGCTCTGCTTCCACTGTAGAAGGTGAGATGGAATAACAGACACATGTTTCACTTCAAGGGTGTCTAGCTTTAGGTGGCTTGATTACTGAACCTGGATCAGCAGACTTCAAGTGTTTTTAGCCACTGAGCCATCTCATCAGCCCCTTGAGCATTTTGTTTTGTTTTTTTTAAAGAAAAATAGGCCCCTGGGGGAAATCAAACCTAAGTCCTTTGGCTTCACAGACAAATACCTTAACTGCTAGGCCATCACTCCAGCACAACAAACCTAATTCTTTGTGCCATAAAACAATTCAAACCTTAGGTGGAGGATACAAATAAATCATATGGAATCCTCCTGTTTTGGACAATGGAACACTCAGGAGCCATAGATCATTGTTAGAAAATTTTAAGTGCCAGGGATGGGATACCTCCAGTGAGCTGTTGGCCAGGGAGGTCCCTGATGCCCCCAAAACATTATAGGCCATTGCCAAGGCCCTTGGTTTCCTACCAGGTAAGACCCTATTGCTGAAGATTCCACATACTTGGGCTGCAAGGCCACTGAAAAATCCTGCTGGAACTGAGCTGATAACCTCCTCCATCTACACCAGCTGACAGAAAGCTGGAAGAAGCGATTCTACATGTAGTTCAAGGGGAGAAAGAGATACCACCAGTGAACATACTTAACAGTGGACACTGCAAGCCATATAATTGGCCAGCCAGGCCAAATGAGCCAACGGGTGCAATAGTGGCATGTCTGTCATTGTGGAAACCAACTGCCCTCTAATTGGACTGGAGGCCCGCTCCATGGGGAGAAATATATCCCTGATACTGAAAACTTAAAACAGAGGTAATCATGAGCCCTAGGGGTGTATCATCTGCTGATGTCTGGAAAAATGTATATACTATGCTTATCCAACTGCCCAGGAAACACTTCTCTTAATATTTATACCCTTATATTAACGCTACTCTCACTTTGGGTAGGGAATCTTCTCTTTTCAGATGGCAGTGACCTTGGGATGACTCAGAAGGCATCATGGTGCTGGGAAGAAGTGAGTGCTCAGTACTGTAATATCTCTATTACACCTTCCAAGGCTCAAAGTCTAATGCGAAAGAGGTGGCAGAAAGAATGTAAGAGCCAAAGGAAAGGTAGGACTCCTTACAACGTGCTCCCTCCAGACACAAAATGGCCTGGATATTCATGACCTCACAGTGCCTGACACTACCTACACAAGACCATCATAAGAGGAGGAAAAGATCATGACATCAAAATAACAGACAGACTGAGATGGGGAGGGGATATGATAGAGAATGGAATTTCAAGGAGAAAGTGTGGGGGGGTATTACCATGGGATATTCTTTATAATCATGGAAATGTTGATAAAAATTGATAAATAATTTTTTTTTGTTTTTTCAAGATAGGGTTTTCACTCTAGCCCAGGCTGACCTAGAATTTACTGTGTAGTCTTAACGTGGAGTTAATCCTCCTACCTCTGCCTCCCGAGTGCTGGGATTAAAGGTGTATGCCACCATGCCTGGCTTTGAAAGATTTATAAAATACTATTTTTTTTATTTATTTGAGACAGAGAAAGAGGCGCGGGGGGGGGGGGGGAACGACACCAGAGCCACTAGCTGCTGCAAATGAACTCCAGATGCATATGCCACTTTGTACATCTGGCTTTACACGGGTACTGGAAAATCCAACTGGAGTTATTAGCTTTTGCAAGCAAGCACTTTAACCTCTGAGCCATTTCTTCAGCTACCCCACCCCCAATTTGAGCTTTTTTATGGTACTTTTCTAGCTTTCACGTTACTGGGATGAGACCTAATTAGCTGGTATTCTAACTAGATTATTGCTGTGAAATCAAATGCTGTTTTTATTGATGTTCATTTGTAACTTTGCTGTGGCTTAAATGAGATCTATAGAAAAGATTTCATTGTGTTCCTGGAAGCCTACAAATAAGCAAAATGTTTTCTCTGGAATTCTTTATCCTTTTTTACTCTTTATTGCTTTATTTTTCTGAACAAGTCATACCCACAGATCAAATTTATAAATGAACCTGAGTGCTGGGATCAAAGACATGCACGCATGCACACGTGTGTGTGTGTGTGTGTGTGTGTGTCTGTGTGTTTGTGTCTCTATATGTGTGTGTATGTGTCTGTGTGTTTGTGTCTCTATGTGTGTGTATGTGTGTGTTTCTTTTAGTTTTTCAAGGTAGAATCTCATTCTAACCCATACTGACCTGGAATTCAACTCTAGTTTCAGACTGGCCTTGAATTTACATCTATCCTCCTACCTTCCCACGTTGGCCACCTGAGTGGTGGGATTAAAGGCATGTGCCATCATCTATAACACCTATAACTTCAGTAAAGCATTTACAAGTTTTCTGCCAGTTGCACTTATAAATGTGTCCAGAAGCTATTAACAGAAAAGGCATACAATAAAAATAGCAAGTTTATAATAAACAGTATCTTTCCATGATTATTCTCATGAACTTGAAAAGTGAAGCAAAAAGGAAAGCCCAGAGGATACTTTTGCTATATTAGTTTAAGATCAGACAATCTAGCAACAAAAAGGAGTGATTTGGGCAAGAGGATATGTGAGGACAAACTCCTAAGTTTTTTTTTCCATTTTTAATACTGGTTTATAATTTCTTTGATTTTATTTGAAAAACCATGCCTTGACCCAGAAGAATAAAAGAAAATACAGACTACCAGGTGTGTATCAGTTTCACTTTTTCTTCTGAGCTACAGAAAACAGCCAAAACCCAGAGTTGTCTATCAAGGAGCTTTGTGACTTTGTTCCGATGTTATAAATATGATGTGTCAAGATTACAGAGCTTTGGGCTGGGAAAATGACTGAGAGATTAAAGGTGCTTGCTTGCAAAGCCTCCTAGTCTGGGTTTCAGTTCCCCAGTACCCATGTAAAGCCTGATGCACAAAGTGCCTTGTGTGTATGGAGTTAGTATGTAGTGGCATGCCCATATTCATACGCTCGCCTCTCTCCTAAACAAATGAGTAAAAATATTTTTAAATATTACAGGGGGGTTGGAGAGATGGCTAAGCAGTTAAGGCACTTGCCTGCAAAAGTCTAATGACTGGCGAGTACCCACCTAAATCCAGATGCACAAAGTGGCACATGCATCTGGAGTTCATTTGCAGTAGCTAGAGTCCCTGACACACCTATTCTCTCTCTGTGCGCTTGCAAATAAATAAATTTTAAAAAGGGGGAGGGCCGGGGAAATGGCTTAGTGGTTAAGGCATCTGTCTGGGAAGCCTAAGGACACAAATTAAATCCCCCAAGACCCACATAAGCCAGATGCACAAGGGGCGCGTGCACCTGGAGTTCTTTGCAGCAGCTGGAGGCCCTGGCCCATCCATTCTCTTTCTCTCTGCCTCTTCCTCTCTCTTTCTCTCTCTCTCGCAAATAAATAAATAAGTAAAATATTTTTTTAAAAAAGATTAAAAGATAACAGGGCTCTGGAGAGATGGCTTATGGTTAAGGTGCGCACGCCTGCAAAGCCTAAGGATCCAGGTTTGATACTTCAGGTCCCACATAAGCCAGATGCACATGGTTTTGCCTATGTCTGGAGTTCATTTGCAGTGGCCATGGCCAGAAGTCCTGGCATGCCCATTCTCTCCCTCTTGAATAAGTAAATAAAAAAAAATAAATCTTTTTTTAAAAAAATTACAAACTGGGCAAGGCATGGTGACACGTGGCTTTTTTTTTTTCCTTCGCTTTTCGAAGTAAGGTCTCACCCTTCACCCTTCAGGCTGACCTGGAATTCACTATGAAGTCTCAGGGTGGCTTCGAACTTCTGGTGATACTACCTCTGCCTCCCAAATACTGGGATTAAAGGTATGCACCATCACACCCGTTTTAGCACATGCCTTTGATCTCAGCACTTGGCAAGCAGTGTTAGGAAAAGCACCATGAGCTTGGGGCCACCCTGAGACTACACAGTGAGTTCCAGGTCAGACTGGGCTAGTGAAACCCTACCTCGAAAAATAAATAAATAGATTACAAACCAGGCATGGTGGTGCATGCCTTAATCCCAGCACTTTCGAGGCAGAGGTTAAGAGGACTGCCTGGAGTTGAGGCCACTCAAGAATACATAGTAAATTCCAGGTCAGCCTGAGCTAGACTGGGACCCTTCCAGGAAAAATAAAAACAAAACAAAAAATTTACAGAGGTTTATGAGGTTTGTTTTTTTAATTTTTTTGTTCATTCTTTATTTATTTATTTGAGAGCGACAGACACAGAGAGAAAGACAGATAGAGGGAGAGAGAGAGAATGGGCGCGCCAGGGATTCCAGCCACTGCAAACGAACTCCAGATGCATGCGCCCCCTTGCGCATCTGGCTAACGTGGGACCTGGGGAACCGAGCCTTGAACCGGGATCCTTAGGCTTCACAGGCAAGCGTTTAACCGCTAAGCCATCTCTCCAGCCCGTTTATGAGGTTTTTATGTTATGGCACAAACATTAACCAACACAGTATCTTTCAACGGAAAATTGCTTGCACTTATCCTTGGCATCTGGAGTTCATTTGCAGTAGCTAGAGTCCCTGACACACCTATTCTCTCTCTCTCTGTGCTTGCAAAGAAATAAATTTTAAAAAGGGGGAGGGCTAGGGAAATGGCTTAGTGGTTAAGGCATATGTTTAATATATTCTATCTGCAGAAAACAATTACTTAAATTCATAGAATTTCCATTTTAAGTTTTCTTATTCTTCAAAGTCATTAATAATGAACTGTTTCAAATATAGGGTACAGGGTTGATTCAAGTGCAGTGGCATTTACAACTGATTGATCAAATATAAGATGCCATTCTCCTGACCGGGCATGATGGCCCACTCCTTTACTCCCAGCACTCATGAGGCAGAGGTAGGAGGATTGCTGTGAGATTGAGGCCACCCTGAGACTACATAGTGAACTCCAGGTCAGCCTGGGCTACAGTGAGACTCTTATCTCAAAAAAAAAAAAGGAAAACACACCATTCTCCCAGATAATGCAAATATTTACTCTGATCAACACCAAAGTTTGAGTAAGCAGTATGACTGCACTACTTCTCTGTATAGCATTCAGATCAATATTCATATACTACATGGAGGAATATTTATACACATTTGTGCAATCATGGTTTAGCCTGCTATTAAACACCTTATAGCTTTTTCTTTTCTTTTTTTTTTTTATAAAATTCCATCTCCATTTATTACCTTTAGGTGATAGGATTGTGAGTATTCTAAATCTTTTTTTTTATACAATTTATATAACAGAGAGAAAGACAGATAGAGGGAGAGAGAGAGAATGGGTGCGCCAGGGTTTCCAGCCTCTGCAAACGAACTCCAGACGCGTGTGCCCCCTTGTGCATCTGGCTAACATGGGACCTGGGGAACCGAGCCTTGAACCGGGGTCCTTAGGCTTCACAGGCAAGCGCTTAACCGCTAAGCCATCTCTCCAGCCCTCTTTTCTTTTTTTTCCAGGCAAGCCCAACAGACTGGCCTTTTTTTAAATTTTCTTAATGTGAGAGAGTCAGAGGGCAGGGAGTAGACTGGCGTGCCGAGGCCTCCAGTTACTGCAATCAAACTCCAGACACGAGCCGAGGATGGTGGCACACGCCTTTAATCCCAGCCCTCGGGAGGCAGAGGTAGGAGGATTGCCAAGAGTTCAAGGCCACCCTGACACTACATAGTTAATTCCAGGTCAGCCTGGACCAGAGTGAGACCCTACCTTGAAAAAAAAAAAATTCCAGACATGTGTGACCTTGCACACTTGTATCAGTGTGCACCTGGCTTACATGAGACCTGGACAGTCAAACATGAGTCCTTATACTTCACAGGCAAGTACCTTAACCACTAAGCCATCTCTCCAGCTCACTGTAGCTCTATGTTATAAATTCATTCCGTCCTCTTTTTTTGTTTTATTTTATTTTATTTGAGAATGACTGAGAGAGAAAGAGGGAGGGAGGGAGGGAGGGAGGGAGGAAGGAAGAGAGAGAGAGAGAGAGAGAGAGAGAGAGAATGGGCGTGCCAGGGCCTCCAGCCACAGAAAACGAACTCCAGATGCGTGTGCCCCCTACTGCATCTGGCTTACATGGGTCCTGGGGAAGCAAGCCTCGAACCGAGGTCCTTAGGCTTCACAGGCAAGCGCTTAACTACTATGCCATTTCTCCAGCCCCTCTTCCTCTTTTTTTTAACCAATTCACATTTCTTTCTTTTTTTCTGAGGTAGGGTCTCACTCTGGCACAGGCTGATCTGGAATTCACTCTGTAGTCTCAGGGTGGCCTCGAAATCAAGGCGATCCTCCTACCTCTGCCTCACAAATGCTGGGATTAAAGGCGTGTGCCACCACGCTAGTGCAACTCACATTTCAAAGCAACTGACTCTTGTTTCTTTTTT
Source organism: Jaculus jaculus (assembly GCF_020740685.1). Lineage (NCBI taxonomy): Eukaryota > Metazoa > Chordata > Mammalia > Rodentia > Dipodidae > Jaculus > Jaculus jaculus. Next base: position 178,144,342 of record NC_059102.1, on the reverse strand, counting down.
GGGGGGGAGGGGGTTGTGAGGTAGGTTCTCACTCTGACCCAGCTGACCTGGAACTTTTACTCTGTAGGCCCAGGCTGTTCTCATACTCACAGCAATCCTCCTGCTTCTGCTTCCCAAGTGCTCAGACTAAAGGCATGTGCCACTCCATCTAGCCTTCTAGTTTTTTTAAATTGCTATGCATTAGGGATTATTTATTTATTTTTTGGCTCATTAAGGTAGGATTTCAATCTAGCTCAGGTTGACCCGGGATTCACTATGTAGTCTCAGGGTGGCCCGAACTCCTGGTGATCCTACCTCTGCCTCCTCCTGAGTGCCAAGATTAAAGGCATGTACCTTCACACCTGGCTCACTTTTTTTTATTGTTTTATTTCAAGGTAGGGTCTCACTCTAGCCCAGGCTGACCAGGAACTCACTCTGTAATTCCAGGCTAGCCTCAAACAAAAAGCCTTCTTCCTATCTCTACCTCCCCAGTGCTGGGATTAAAAGCATGTCCCACCACACCTGTCTTAATCATAGGACTTTTGAAGTCTACTTAAAAGAAACCAAATGACTGCAGGATGAAAAGCAATCAAATTAGAAACACAAAATTATCTTTTTCAGAGCTTCCCTCTCTCCCTCATTAACATTTCTCAACAAAGAGAAAAACACCACTTCGATGTTCCTGTTAGAGATAATTCACAAAGATACTAACTGGGCTCAGGCTAGACAAATTTCATCAACTGGGCTCTCAGCACCCAACCATTTGCTTATAGTCTGAACTGAGGACTGAAGAGATGTCTCAGTAGTTAAAATGCTTGCCTGCAAACTGGGCGTGGTGGCACATGCCTTTAATCCCAACACTTGGGAGGCAGAGGTGTGAAGACTACTGAGAGTTCGAGGCCAGCCTGAGATGACATAGTGAATTCCAGGTCAGCCTAAGCTAGAGTGAGACTCGGGGGGGGGGGGGGGATGCATGCCTGTAAAGCCTAGGGACCTGAGTTTGATTCCCCCAGTACCCATGTGAAGCCACATACACAAGGAGGTGGCTCATGAGTTTGAAGTTCATTTGTAGTGGCTAAAGGCCATGGCACACCCATTCTCTCTTCCCTCTGTCTCTCTCTGTCTACCTCTCTCAAATGAATAAATACAATGTTTAAAAAAATAAAAAATTGCAAGGCGTGGTGGCACATGCCTTTCATACCAGCACACAGAGGTAGAAGGACTGCTGTGAGTTTGAGGACACCCTGAAACTATATCATGAATTCCAGGTCAGCCTGGGCTAGAGCAAGATGGTACCTTGGAAAAGAAAAAAATCACAGACACCCACAGTCTCCTACCCTCCCTCCCCCACCCAGGGCTGAGGAAACAGGAAGTTTACAAATTCAAGGTCATTAATCCCTTCACTGCCTGGCAAAGTAAAAGACAGTGTAAACTGGTCGAGTGGTGAATGCCTTTAATCCCAGCACTTTGGATGCTGAGGTTAATAGGATCATAGTGAGTTTGAGGCCAGCCAAAGACTACATAGTGAATTCCAGGCCTGGACTAGGGTGATACCCTTCCTTAAAAATTAAAAAAAAAAAAAAAAAAAGGCTGGAAGAATGGCTTAGCAGTTAAATAGCTTGCCTGCAAAACCAAAAGACCCAGCTTCGATTCCCCAAGACTAATGTTAAACCATATGTACAAGGTGGCACATGCACCTGGAATTTATAAGCAGTAGCTGGAGGCCCTTGTGCGCCCATTCTCTTTCTCTCCTACCATCCCTCTCTCAGTATCAAATACAGAGGATTATTTTGAAAAAAAAAAAAAGAGGCAGTGTAGGCTAGGCTACAGAGACCATGTATCAAAAAATAAAAAAATCATGGAAGTTGTTAATAAAAATTTGAAATAAAGGGAAGGGGATATAATGGAGAGTGGAGTTTCAAAGGGGAAAATGTGGGGAAGGAGGGAATTACCATGGGATATTGTTTACAATTGTAGAAGTTGTCAATAAAAAATAAGAATTAAAAAATAAATACCTCAGGAAAAAAACTTGAAATAAAAAAATAGATCATGGTGATGGAAAGAAATAACTGCAGTGCTCAGTACTGCAATATCTGTATCACACCTTCCAAAGCGGAAGAGGTGGCAGAAAGAATGTAAGAGCCAAAGGAAGAGCAGGACTCCATACAACATGCTCCCTCCAGACACAAAAATGGCCTGGATATCCATAACCTCATAGTGCCTGACACTACCTGCATAAGACCATCAGAAGAGGAGGAAAAGATCAAGACATCAAAAGTAAAAGAGAGACTGATTGAGATGGGGTGGGGGTATGATGGAGAGTGGAGTTTCAAAGGGGTAAGTGGGAGGAGGGTATAAACCATGGGGTATTTTTTATAATCATGGAAGTTGTTAATTTAAAAAAACTTAAAAATTTAAAAAAGAAAAATTTAAAATTAAAAAGAAAGTGCTTCCTTGGCAAGCATGAAAACGAGTATGATGTCTTAAACTCATCAAAAAATGTGGGTGTTCAGCTGAGCGTGGTGGCACACACCTTTAATGAAAGCACTTGGGAGGCAGAGGTAGGAGGATCACCAAGAATTCGAGGCCACCCTGGGCTAGAGCTAGACACTATTTTGAAAAAAGAAGGTTGAAAGGCTGGAGAGATGCCTCAGCACTTAAAAGCACTTGGCTTCAAAGCCTAACAGCCTGTGTTCAATTTGCCAGTATCCACGTAAAGCCATATGCACAGTGGCACGTGTATCTGGAGTTCATATGCAGTGGCAAAAGACCCTGGTGCTCCCATTCTTCCTATTTATCTGTATGTATATATATAAATCCCCCCTTGCAAATAAAAAGGGGGTGCTGGAGAGAGGGTTTAGCTGTTAAGGTGCTTGCCCACGAAACCTAAGGACCCATATTCTACTATCCAGATCCCAGATAAGACAAACACAAAGGAGAGGCAAGTGCAAGGTCACACATGCCCACTAGGTGACGCCAGCGTCTGACGGTCCATTGCAGTGGCTGAGGCTCTCTCTAAAATTTGAAAAAATAAAGCCAGGCTTGGTGGTGCATGTCTTTAATCTCAGCACTCAGGAGGCAGAGGTAGGAGGATTGCCATGAGTTCAAGGCCACCCTGCAATATATTACAAAGTGAATTCCAGGTCAGGCTGGGATAGGGTGAGACCCTATCTTGAAAAATTAAAACAACAAAAACAGCAAATAAAATAAGAAACAAGAAAAATTGGGGCTGGAAGACTTAGCAGTTAAGGTGTTTGCCTGCAAAGCCAAAGGACCCAGGCTCCACTCACCAGTACCCACATAAGCCAGATGCACAAGGGGGTGCATACATCTGGAGTTCTTTAGCTGTGGCTGGAGGCCCTGGCACACTCATTCGTTCATTCTCTCTCCCCTCCCTTCCCCCTGCCTATTTCTTACTCTCTCAAATAAAGAAAAATAGAATGTTTTTTAAAAATGAAGGAGAGAGGAAAGCTGGTTATCACAAAGAAAAAAATGTGGAGGGGAAGCCAAGAATAAATCAAAGGTTCCCCACCCAACCCCAAAACACACACACAAACACATGAATGTTGGGGGACAGGACTGGAGGGATGCTTGGTGGGCTAAGGCACCTGCCTGCAAAGCCTAAGGACCCATGTTCGATGCCCCAGTACCCATGTAAGCCAGATGCACATGGTGGAACATACATCTGGAGTTCATTTGCAGTGGCTGGACGCCCTGACACACCCATCCCCCCAAATAACTTTTTTTGGGGGACCTAACAAAATGACAAATTGTCTACCGTGTGGGTACTGGAAACCTCACCAGCCCCAGACACCAACAGGATTGACAAACTGAAAGCTCTGTCTCAATTCTGTGGGAAGTGGTGCATGGCCATTCTTAGTTGGAGAGACTGGCATGCTAACTAGTTATGTGACCCCCACCCCCTTGCTGTCAGCATCCCAAAACTTTAAAAAAGAAAGAAAACAGGGCTGGAGAGATGGTTTGGCGGTTAAGGCTCTTGCCTGTGAAGCCAAAGGACCCAGGTTCAATAAAAAAGAATAAAAGAAAGCTGCCTTTAGTACTGTGACACTTGCCTAAATACTTGTGAGCTTACCTAGCATGCTTAAGGTTGAAGCTCTAACACCACAAAAGAAGCAGACAGAAAAAGAGGAACCCTTCTACACTGTTGGTGAGAATGCAATCTTGTCCAGCCATTGTGGAAATCAGTGTAGAGGTTCCTGAGACGGCTAAAAATAGAGCAACCATATGACCCAGCTATAGCACTCCTCGGCATATATCCTAAGGACTCATCTCACTACGTTAGAGATACTTGCTCAATCATGTTTATTGCCACTCTATTCATAATAGCTAGGAAATGTAACCTGCCTAGATGTCCCTCAACTGATGAGTGGATATTGAAGATGTGGCACATTTACACAATGGAGTTCTACTCAACGACAAAGAAAAATGAAGTTACGAAATTTTCAGGAAAATGGATGGATCTGGAAAGGATTATACTAAGTGAGGTAACCCAGGCCCAGAAAACCATAAGTTGCATGTTCTCTCTCATATGTGGATCCTAGCTACAAATAACTGGACTTGTGTGAGCAGGAAGAAAACTCAGTAGCAGAGGCCAGTAAGCTAGAAAGGCGATATAAAGGGAATAGGAAGGGGGGGACTAATAGGATGATACTCTATATATGTAAGTAGAAGAACAGATTAATGGGGGTAAAAAGGCCTAAGTGAGGTCAGGGGAAGAGAATGAGTACGGAAAGGTGGAAGGAGGCTAATCAAAATCTAAGAGGATATAAATAAATCATATGAAAACCTACTTTTTTGGACAATGGAACACACAGGAGCCATAGATTGTTGCTAGAAAAATTTCAGTGCCAGGGATAGGATACCTTCCAGTGAATTGTTGGCCAAGGAGGTCCCTGACACCCCCAAAACATTACAGGCCATTGGCAAGGCCCTTGGTTTCCCACCAGGAATAGATGGTAAGACCCTATTGCTGAAGACTGCACGTACTTGGGCTGTAAGGTCACTGAGAAATCCTGCTGGAGCTGAGCTGAAAACCTCCTTCATATAGACCAGCTGACAGAAAGCTGGAAAAAGCCATGCTGCATGCAGTTCAATGGGAGAGAAAGAAATTACCAGTGAAGATAGGCAGCAGTGGACACTGCAAGCCTTAATTAATTTGGCTAGCCAGGCCAAGTGAGCCAAAAGGTGCACTAGTGGCACATCTGTTATGGGGGAAACCAACTGCCCTCTAATTTGACTGGAGGCCCACTCCATGGCAGGGAATATATATCCCTGATACTGAAAATCTATAATAGGAGCCAGGCATGGTGGCGCATGCCTTTAATCCCAGCATTTGGGAGGCAGAGGTTGGAGGATCACCGTGAGTTCAAGGCCACCCTAAGACTACATAGTAAATTACAGGTCAGCCTGGGCTACAATGAGACCCTACCTCTAAAAACCCAAAACAATCTTCAATAGAGATAGTCATGAGCCCTAGGAGCGTAATGTCTGGGGCTGTCTGGCTAAATGTATATACTATGCTCACCAAACTGCCCAGTAAGCACTTATCTTCATACCCATATATTAGTGCTACTCTCACTTTTGGTTAGAGGACCTTCTCGTCTCATATGGCAGCTACCTTGGGATGGCTCAGAAAGCACCATGCTGCTAAGAAGTGACAGAGGAGTGCTCAGCACTGAAATATCTCAATCACACCTTCCAAGGCTCAAGGTCCATTGCAGAAGAGGTGGTGGAAAGAAAGTTAGAGCCAAGAGAAGGGTAGGACTCCTTACAACGAGCTCCTCCAGACACAAAATGGCCTGGATATTCATGACCTCACAGTGCCTGACACTACCTACACAAGATCATCATAATAGGAGGAAAAGATCATGACATCAAAATAAAAGAGAGACTGATTGAGATGGAAAGGGGATATGATGGAGAATGGAGTTTAAAAAGGGAAAGTGGAGAAAGGGAGGGCATTGCCATGGGATATTGTTTACAATCATGGAAGTTGTTAATAAAAATTTTAAAAAAGAATTAAATTGTTTCCTTAAACCCAGCTAATGCATCTGAAATGTTTTACTAAATATGGCATTCTTCCCCCTCCCATTTTATTTATTTTTTTATATTTACATGTATTTTTTTGGGTTTTGTCTTGTTTTGTTTTTTGTTTTTCCAAGTAGGATCTTGCTATAGCCCAGGCTGACCTGGAATTCACTCTGCAGTCTCGGGACGGCCTGGAACTCACATTGATCTTCCTGCCTCTGCCTCCCACAAGTGCTAGGATTAAAGGCTTGTGCCTCCATACCCAGCTGCAATCAACTTTGAATCTGCTAGAAATTCAGCTTAGTGATCCAGAGGATCTTCAAGCATTCTAGCACTTTGGAGGTTGAAGCAGGTTTGTGCAAACTGAGCTACATAATGAGTTCCAGGTCAGTTCCAGTAAAACTCTTCCTCAAAAATCAAAGGACTGAAAAAAAAAAAAAAAAAAATCAAAGGACTGGGGATGTAGTATTTTAAGCCTTACATGCCTCATGCCTTGATGAGACCCTAGGGTCACTTTCTCAGGATCTCAAAAAAATACAGAGGCTGAAGAGATGGCTCAGCAGTTAAGGCAGTTTGTGTGCAAAGCCTGATGACCTAAGTTCAATTCCCCAATACCCACATAAAGCCAAATGCACATGACATGTACATCTGGAGTTCATCTGCAATGGGCAGAGGTCCTGACAAGCCTATTTTGTCTCTCTTCTCACTCTCCTTGTAAATAAATATTTTTAGAAAAAGGGGGGAACTGGAGAGACCCAGGTTCAATTCCCCAGGATCCATGTAAGCCTGATGTACAAGGTGACACATGCATCTGGAGTTCATTTACAGTGGTTGAAGGCCCTGGTATGACCATTCTCTCTATCTCAACGTCGAAGGACCCAGCTTTGATTTCCCATGACCCACATAAGCCAGATATAGTATGTCTGGAGTTCGTTTACAGTGGTTGAAGGACCTGGTGTGACCATTCTCCCTCCCCCCACCAAATAAAAAAATAAATATATTAAAAAAAAAAAAAACAAGAAAGAAAGGGGGGCTGGAGAGTTAGCCAAAGGACCCAGGTTTGATTCCACAGTACCCACACAAAGTCAGATGTGCTAGGTGGCACATGCATCTGGAGTTCATTTGCAGGGAGGGGTTAGAGGTCCAGGCGCACCCATTCTCTCTGTGTCTACCTTTCTTTCAAATACATGGGAGGTGGAGGCAGGCAGGAAAATCAGATACCTGTAACTTGGTAGCAAAAAAAAAAAGTTGGGCATGATGGTGCACGCCTTTAATCCCAGCACTCAGGAGGCAGAGGTACGAGGATGGGTATGAGTTTGAGGCCACCCTGTGAATATATAGTGAATTCCAGGTCAGGCTGGACCAAAGTGAGACCCTACCTCGAGAAAGAAAGGAAGGAAGAAAGGAAGGAAGAAAGGGAGGGAGGGAGAAGGAAGGGAAAGAACAAGGAAAGGAAAGGAAAAGGAAGGGGAAGGAAAAGGAAAGGAAAGGGAAAAGGGAAAGTCGAGAGGAAAGGGGAGGGGGAGGGGGATGGGAAGGGAAGGGAAGGGAAAGGATAAAGCAAGCAAACTATAGCTGGAGAGATGGCTCAGCAGTTAAAGGCACTTGCTTCCAAGCCTGATGGCCTGGATTTGATTCCCAGTACCCATGTAAAGCCAGTTGCACAAAGTGGTGCATGCATGTTTGTTTGCACTGGCATACTCACTCTTTCTGTGTGTGCCTTTTTCTCTTTATCTAATAAATAAAATATTTTTAAAAAGAAACAAAACGGGCTGGAGAGATGGCTTAGCGGTTAAGTGCTTGCCTGGGAAGCCTAAGGACCCCAGTTCGAGGCTCAATTCCCCAGGTCCCACATTAGCCAGATGCAGAAGGGGGAGCATGCATGTGGAGTTCGTTTGCAGTGGCTGAAGGCCCTGGTGCTCCCATTCTCTCTCTCTATCTGACACTTTCTGTTGCTCTCAAATAAATAAATAAAGAGAGAAGAAAAAAAAAAAAAAGAAAGAAAACAAATTTGGCATGGTGGTGCCTGCCTTCAATCCCAGCATTGTGGAGGCTGAAGTAGGACTGATGCTATTTTGAGGCCAGCCTGAGCATAGTGAAACCAGGTCAGCCTAGGCTACAAGACCCCTACCTCAAAAAAGAAAAATAAGGTTGGCCGGGTATGGTGGCATGTGCCTTAAATCCCAGCACTCAGGAGGCCGAGGTAGGAGAATCACTGTGAGTTCTAGTCCAAGTCAGCCTGGACTGGAGTGAAACCCTACCTCTAAAAACAATAAAAAATAAAAATAAGGCTGGAGAGCTGGCTTAGTATTTAGGGAGTTTGCTTGCAAAGCCAAATGATCCTGGTTTGATTCTCCAGGACCCAGGAGGCACACACATCTGGAGTTCATTTGCAGGGCTGGAGACCCTGGCGCGCCCATTTCTCTCCCTCTCCCTTCTCCTCCCCCTCCCCCTCCCTCCCTCCCTCTCTCTCAAAGAAGCAATTAAATATTACAAAAAAAAAAAATGAGAAACCAGCATGGTGGTGCATACCTTTAATCCCAGAACCTCGTAGACAGAGGTGGGAGGATTGCCTGAACTAGATGAGCAAGACCCTACCTCAAAACAACTGAAAAAGAAAAAAATGCAGGGGGCCAGAGAGATGGCTCAGCAGTTAAGGCACTTGCCTGCAAAGTCTAATGACATGGTTTCTATTCTGCAGCACCCAATAAGCCAGATGCTCAAAGTGGCACATGCATCTGTAGTTTGTGTGCAACGGCTGGTGGCCATGGTGTGCCCATTCTGTCTGTCTCTTCTCTCTCCCCCTACTTGAAAATAAAAATTTTGTAAAAATATTTTTTAAATGCAGGCACATTAGCAAGACTATAAAGTTAACCTCAGTCCACAGATATAGAGGATATAGAGGGCACATGCCTCTGCTGGAGTTCCTTTGCATTAGCTAGAGGCCCTATGGGCCCATTTCTCTCTCTCATTCTCAAAAAAAAGGGGGGGGGGGGCGGGGAGAGAAACCAGATGTGGTAGGGGATGCCTTTAATTCCACCTCTCAGGAGGCAGAGGTAGGAGGATCTCCATGAGTTTGAGGCCACCCTAAGACTACAAATTGATTTTCATGTCAACCTGAGCTAGACAGAGTTGGGGGGGGGGAGGGGAGCGCAGCGGCTAGATGATCACAGGTATGCTGATACAAGCCTTTAATCCCAAACTCTTGGAAGGCAGAGGTAGGACTGCTGTGAGTTCAGGGCCAGCCTGGGACTACAAAGTGAATTCCAGGTTAGGCTAGAGTTCTTTCCTGTCTTCCTCTTTTGGTCCAGCATATGTTTAAAAGAGGAACATCTCTGATTCTGGATTGGAATAGCCACAGGCCTTTCTCATAGAGGCAGAAACTATTAAATACAGAGCACGGTTTAAAAATGTGTTTGGAGCCGGGTGTGGTGGCGCCACCACGCCTTTAATCCCAAGGTTCAGGAGGAAGAGGCAGGACGATCACCATGAGTTCGAGGCCACCCAGAGACTAGAGAGTGAATTCCAGGTCAGCCTGGACCACAGTGAGACCCTACCTCAAAAATAAAATAAAATAAAATAAAGTAAAATAAAATAAAATAAAAGCAAAAAAGTAAAAAAAAAAAACAATAAAATGTTTTTGGGGGCTGGAGAGGTTGCATAATGGTTACAGCACTTGCCTGCTAAACCTAAGGACCCAGGTTCAATTCCCCAGTATCCATGGTATGCCAGATGCACAAGGTGGCACATGTGTCTGGAGTCCATTTCCAGTGGCTAGAGGCCCTGGAGTGCCCATTCTCTGTGTGTCTCTTTCTCTCTCTAATAAGTAAATAAATTATTTTTTAAAAAATAAAATGTAAAATGTAAAATATAAAATAAAACCATGTCTACCACCTACTACTAAATCTTAAAAAAAAATCACAGCCAGTCATGGTATGGCACACATGAAATCCTAGCCCTTGGAAGACAGAGAAGAAACAGAAAGAGTTTAAGGCCAGCCTGAGCTGGAAAATCCTGTTTCCAAAAACAAAAAACTACATAACTGATCAGGATAAACTTTTTAAAAAATATTTTGTTCATTTTTATTCATTTATTTGAGTGTGACAGAGAGAGAGAGAGAGAGAGAAGAAGGCAGAGAGCGAGAGAGAGAGAACGGGCGCGCCAGGGCTTCTTCCAGCCACTGCAGACGAAATCCAGACGCGTGCGCCCCCTTGTGCATCTGGCTAATGTGGGTCCTGGGGAATCGAGCCTCGAACCGGGGTCCTTAGGCTTCACAGGCAAGCGCTTAACCGCTAAGCCATCTCTCCAGCCCAGGATAAACTTCTTTTAATAAATAACAAACACACCTAAAGCATACAGAAGTAGATATAACAGGCATAGTGGCTCAAAACTATAATCCTAGCACTTGGGAGGTTGAGGTAGGAGTTCAAGGCCAGCCTGGGCTACAGAGTGAGTTCCAGGTCAGCCTGGGCTGGAGTAGGGAGGGGGGGACAGAAAGAAACATATACAGAAAAAGAAGGAGAGAGAAAAAAGGAGAAAGGGAGACAGAGGGAGAGAGGAAAGAAAATAGGCACAGTGGCTCAGACTATCATGGGGGAAGTTGAGGCAGGGCTGGAGCATGTTCAAAACACCTCTTTCATTTTCTGTTTCCTTCCTTCCTTCCCTCCTTACTCCAGCCCAGGGTGACCCAGAACTCACTCTATAGCTCCAGATTTACCTCGAACTCACAGCAATCCTACCACCTCAGCTTCCCTCAAAGTGCTGGAATTAAAGGTATGTGCCACCATTCCATCCCAGCACATCTCAGAGAGCAATTTGTACAATCAATGCACATAAATAATATTTCATTCTGTTCTGTTTTTCCATATAAAGCAAACAACCAAACCTCTGCTAGGAAACTGTTTTAAAAACAACTGCTGCTGAGAGTGGGGGAACACACCTTTAATCCCAACACTTGGGAGACAGATGGAGGAGAATCACAGTGAGTTTGAGGCCACCCTGAGACTACATAGTGAATTCAAGGGTCAGCCTGGGCTACAGTGAGACCATATCTCGAAAAACCAAAAATAATAAAAAGCAAACACCTGCTGAGGCTCCAGATATGGCTCAGCAGTTAAGGCTCTTGCCTACAAAGCCTAAGGACCAGATTTAATTACCCAGTACCCATATAAAGCCAGATGCACAGTGACACGTGCACTTAGGGTTTGAATGCAGCAGCTGGAGGCCCTAGCACAACCCTTCTCTCTCTGCTTGCAAATAAATGAAAAAGAAATATTTTTTGCTTTTGTTTTTCAAGTTAAGGTCTCACTCTAGCCCAGGCTGACCTGGAATTCACTATGTAGTCTCAGGGTGACCTCGAACTCATGGTGATCCTCCTACCTCTGCCTCCTGAGTGCTGGGATTAAAGGCGTGTGCCACCATCCCCATCTGCGAAAAAAATTTTTGTTCATTGTAGGGTTTCACAGTAACCCAGGCTGATGTGGAACTCACTATGCAGTCTCAGGGTGGCCTCGAGCTCAGTGCAACCCTCTTATCTCTACCTGCAGGGAATGCTAGGATTAAAGGCATGCACCACCATGCCCACTTGAAAGTTTATTTATTTATTTATTTATTTGGTTTGTCTTTTTGTTTTCTCAGGTAAGGTCTTGTTCTAGCTCAGGAATTCACTATGTAGTCTCAGGGTGGCCTCGAACTCACAGCAATCCTTCTACCTCTGAGATTAAAGGCATGTGCCACCACTCCTGGCCCTGATTTTTTTTTTTTAATAAGAAACACCTGCTATGTGTGTAACCTTGGACAAGTTGACTTCTTTTGTTTTTGTTTTTATCTTTTTTGGTTTCTTTATTTTGGTTTTGTTTTTCAAGGTAGGGTCTCACCTTAGCCCAGGCTGACCTGGAATTCACTATGTGGTGTCAGGCTAGCCTTGAACTCATAGTGATTCTCCTAGCTAGGCCTCCAGAATGCTGGGATTAAAGGTGTGCACCACCACACTCTGCAAGTTTACTTCTTCAGGGCCTATTTCCTCTGAAAAGTTAAGGCACCAGAAAAGATACTGTATTTATAAGTCCCTCCTGCTAATGGATCTAAAATGCAAAGAGTAAGAACGAATGTTTGGAGAGAAATGAAGACCAATCCCCCCAAGGGGGAAGGGTGCCGCAGGCCATTCTTCAGGGAAACAGGTGGCTGACAGTCAGGAAGGATCCACTAGGGGAACCATAAGCTTGGTAGTTAAAGCAACAGCTGAAAAAGCTCCCAGCTTGCTTTACAGAAAGCACTGCTTGAATCTTGCCTGTCATGATCAGAAACCAAAGCAAAGCTAGAATGTAAAAACTGACGTGCTGAATTCCAGGTCAGCCTGGGCTAGAGTGAGACCCTATCTTGAAAAAATTAATTAATTAATTAATTAAGTTAAATAAAACCTGACATGGTGAGAAAAATCACCGTAGCAGCAGCCTGTGCAACGTAACTGTATGATCTTCCAAGTAGAGTCATTAATGCTACGAGAAAAAACTCGTAAGAGATTCCACAGGAAGGCACCTTCCTTCTCACCAAGGATTTAAAGAGAACCTGAAGCTGAGCAAGCTGAGCTACACAGTGGCAGGGTTTGAAAATGCGATTAAAGCCTCACCAAATTCACAAAGATAGCGAAAAGACCTTTTAAAGATGACGTTCCATTATGGAGTGGATGTCTGTAACCTCTAACACTACCGACATTATAAAGTACTCCGTGCTCTTTAAAACTGTTCAACAGTCTTTGGAGTCGAGAGTCATAAAACGTACAGCAGTTACTGCAGACGAGTAGCAACGATTCCATTTTGCTAAAACAGGCTCCGATCAAAATCCCACATTCATCTCAACTACGGGAACGGATTTTAAACCAGCGAGAAGCACCTCAGTGCATATGCAATGGAGAATTGAAACATCCAGCCCCGATGACCCACAACCAAGACACCGCTGACTTAAAATCCAAAGCAGCGAAGCAAGCTTTAATGTGCTCTCTGCGCTCCCGGGGGCAAGATCCCAGCCCTGCTACTAGGCCATGACACCGTGAACACCTGCGGGGGGAGGACAAGGCGCTGGCGAGCTTGGGGCGACAACTGCGGGGGAGGGGGACCCCGGAGAAGCGCTGCCCTCCAAGGGCAGGGACCCTGGCACCCCCCAAGGGTGGACAGCAAGACACGTGGGATACAGGGTCCGGGAAGAGGTGTCTCGGCAGGTACCCCGGGGTCCGGCCCGACGGAGGCTGCCCCAGGGCAGGGAGCGAAGCCCGGGGAGGGCAGGAGAAGGGGGTCGGGAGAGAGGGGCCAAGCCACGAGGAGGGCGGGTCTCCCCGGGGCACGCGTCCCGAGAACGCCACAGGACGGACCCGGGGTGCCCAGGACGCGGACACGCGGGAAGAGACCGCGGGCGCTGCCCCCGGGGCGCGGGGGAGGCAGGGAGGCCGCGCCCGAAGGGCCCTGTGACCTGCCGCCGCCCGGACCGGACCCGCCCCGCGGCGCCTCCCTCTAGCCTCCTCTCCCTCCCTCCGTCCCGCGGCCCGTTATCCCGCAGCCTCCTCCGCACTCACCAGCGGCTGCACCTGAGCCCGCCGCTGCCTCAGCCGCTGCCTGCGCCTCCGCGGCCGCCGCTGCCGCCGCCGCCTCGCTACTGAGGCCGAGTCCCGGGGGAGCCTCCGCGTCCCGCCGCCGTCGCCGCCGCCGCCGCCGCCGCTGCCGCCAGAGCAGAACACCCCAAAATGGCGGCACTTCCGGCACCTACCACCGGCGGGGAGGGCCGAGGAGGGGAGGGCCGGGGGGAACGTACCACCGCGGCGCCGCCCGCCGCGCCGAGCCCGGCGCTGCGCAGCGCAAGGGGGCGGGCCGAGCGGCGACGCCGCAGCGCCCCCTCGGGGTGGGGAGCGGAAGCGCAGCCGCGCCGAAATCCCAGGGGCCGCGGGCGGAGCCCTCAGCCTGGGAGCCGCTGGGGCGCTTCTCTTTGTCTCCGAGCGGTACCGGGAAGAGCTAGGCCTGGAATCCGACTTCTGGACTCTGTGCAGCGCGCACAAAGAGCAGCTCTGGGTGACCCTAGCGGTTAAGCAACGCTACCTGGCACGGAGAGCGCACACAGAATAAATATTGGATGAATGAATGAGTGACTGGTGCTTGGCTATTAGTGGACACAGGGCACACCCTCCTCTTTGCAGCAGCCTTCTCTCTCAATGTGAGTGTGTTGAAAGCTTAGAGTTACAGGACGGTCTTCTAGCAGGGTGTTGAGCGGTGTGCACGCAAAATTCCTGGAGCACTTGGAAGGTCTTTTAAAGAGTCTATTAACATACTGCCTGGCCGGAGCCCACTTTTCTTAGAGGAAAAAAAAAAATAGCAATAACAAAAAAGTTTAAAGCCAACCGGGAGTGGTGGTGCAGGCCTTCAATCCCAGATCGGGAGGCAGAGGTAGGAGGATTGACGTGAGTTCGGGACCACTCTGAGACTACAGAGTGAATTTCAGGTCTGCCTGGGCTAGAGTGAGACCCTACCTTGAAAAACCAAAATAAAAAAATAAATAAAAAGTTTAAAGCATATCCTACCCAGGGTGTAGATGGAACGTACACAATACGTTTTGTTTTATATACCATAGATTGTAGACCCTATAAGACAATGAAACACAAATTGAAAACTTAGTTCTGTGGGGAGAGGGAGGGAATAACCATTAAATATTGCTTACAATCATAGAAGTTGTCAATAAAAAAAAATTAATTAAAAATACTGAGTTCTCGGGAGGCAGAGGTAGGAGGATCGCCAAGAGTTCGAGGCCACCCTGAGACTACATAGTGAATTTCAGGTCAGCCTGAGCCAGAGTGAGACCCTACCTCGAAAAACCAAAAAAAAAAATACTGAGTTCTGGGACATTCCAGCTTCATCAATTTAAAAATAACTCATGGACTTACAAATGATTTCTGGCTTTCTTAAGCAAATAATTTTTATTCCCACAAATCCTGATTATATCTTATTTTACTGATCAAGTGCGCACACACGCAAGCGCGAACACACACACACACACACACACACACAAAGTGGTCTCCCAAACAGAAGGCTCAAGAGTTTTTCCCATGTGCAGTAAGCACCCCTCTACGGATTGGGAGGAACAAATAACTCACCAGTTTTTCTGGTACTATATAAAGCAGAATAATTAGCCCCTAAAATCTACTTTATCCTATTTCCTAATTGTACTCTGTAGCATTATACACATTCATGATTCTGATAACTGAGCTTACTCTTGAATTTGTCTGATGTGTAATTTACTTAAAGCATCCTCTATTTATACACCATTGAAGGTTAAAGAATTAAAGCCTGGCATAATGCTCATGTCTATAATCTCAGCACTCCAGAGGCTGAGGTGGGAGGATTGGCATGGTTCACTTCTATCACAGATTGACCTAAATATCACCACGTTTCTGCTTGTTTAGTTGTGTTTTTTATGTTTTGGTTTTTTTCCAATTAGGGTCTCCATCTAGCCCAAGCTGACCAGGAATTCACTATGCACTCTCAGGTTGGCATCAAATTTACTGTGAGCTCCTACCTCTGTCTCCCAAATGCTGGGATTAAAGGCATGTAGTACCATGCCTGGCTTTTTTTTTTTTTTTTTTTTTTTTTTTGTTTTCTGGGGTAGGGTCTCACTCTAGCTCAGGCTGATCTGGAAATCACTATGTAGTCTTAGGGTAGCCTCGAACTTACGGTGAACCTGCTACCTCTGCCTCCTGAGTGCCGGGATTAAAGGCATGTGCCACCACACTCTGCTAATTACCCTACTTTTAAAACATATCTTATTTGGGGGCACCAGGGACCTCTAATTGGACTGAAGACCCACTCCATGGGAGGGAATACATCCCTGATACTGAAAACTTAAGACAGGGGTAATCATGAGCCCTAGGGATGTAACGTCAACTGCTGTCTAGCTAAATGTATGTACTATGCTTATCAAACTCCCCAGTAAGCACTTCTCTTAATGTTCATACACTTACATTAATGCTACTCTCACTTTTTGTAGAGAATCTTCTCTTTTCAGATGGCAGTGACCTTGGGATGACTCAGAAGGCATCATAGTGCTGAAAAGAAGTGACAGGAGTGCTCAGTACTGCAATATCTCTATCACACCTTCCAAGGCTCAGGGTACATTGTGGAAGAAGTGGTTGAAAGAATGTAAGTGCCAAAGGAAGGGCAGGACTCCTTACAACATGCTCCCCCAGACACAAAATGGCCTGGATATTCATGACCTCACAGTGCCTGACACTACCTATACAAGACCATCATAAGCCGGGCATGGTGGCGCACGCCTTTAATCCCAGCACTCGGGAGGCAGAGGTAGGAGGATCACCCGAGAGTTCGAGGCCACCCTGAGACTCCATAGTGAATTCCAGGTCAGCCTGAGCCAGAGTGAGACCCTACCTCAAAAAACAAAAAAAAAAAAAACAAAACAAAAAAAAAAGACCATCATAATAAGAGGAAAAGATCATGACATCAAAATAAAAAAAGAGACTGAAAGGGGAGGGGATAGGATATGATGGAGAGTGGAATTTCAAAGGGGAAAGTGGGGGGGAGGAAGGGCATTAACATGGGAAAATAAGTTGTTAATAAAAAATTAAAAGAAAATAGATATTCTATTTGGAGAGAGAGTTTTGTGCATCAGGGCCTCCAACCACTGCAACCGAACTCCAGACACACGTGCCACCCTATGTGCATGTGCAACCTTGCACTTTTGCATTATTTTGTGCATCTGGCAAGCACCTTAACCTCTAAGCCATCTGGTTAGCCTTCATTACCTTTTTTTTTTTTGGTGTTCGTTTGTATTTATTTATTTGAGAGTGACAGACAGAGAGAGAAAGAGGCAGAGAGAGAGAAAATGGGTGGCCAGGGCCTCCAGCCACGCAAATGAACTCCAGATGCACATGCCCCCTTGTTCATCTGGCTTACGTGGGTCTGGCTTACGTGGGTCTTGGAGAATCAAACCAGGATTCTTTGGCTTTACAGGCAAACACCTTAACCACTAAACAATCTCTCCAGCTCCTAAAAATATTTTTAAAATAAAAATAAAAAAATACTAAGACTACATAGTGAATTCCAGGTCAGCCTGGCCTAGAATGAGACCCTACTTCTAAAAACCAAAATAATAATTAAAAAATTTTTTATTTATTTTTATTTATGAGAAAGGGGCAGAGAGAGAAAGGATAGGCATACCAGGGCCTCCAGCCTTGTAAAGGAACTCCAGACATATGTGCCTGATTACCTGACTTAAAAATCACACATAGTGCCCAACATGGTGGCACACACCTTTAATCCCAGCACTTGGGAGACAGAGATAGGAGGATCGCTGTGAGTTCCAGGCCACCCTGAAACTACAGAGTGAATTCCAGGTCAGTCTGGGCTAGAGTGAGACCCTCAAAAAACAAAAACAACAACAACAACAACAACAAAAAATCACACACATATAACCCAAAGTGGTGGCAACATGCCTTTAATCCCAGCACTCAGGACACAGAAGTAGGAGGATTGCTGTGAGTTTGAAGCCAGCCTGGGACTACAGAGTGAGTTCCAAGTCAACCTGGGCTAGAGTAAGACCCTACCTTGAAAAAAAAAATTAAATCATTTTAAGCCAAAACTATTATTCAGCCAGGAGTGGTGGTGCACGCCTTTGATCCCAGCATTCAGGAGGCAGAGGTAGGAGGATTTCTGTGAGTTCAAGGCCACCCTGAGAATATAGAGTAAATTCCAGGTAAACCTGGACTAGAATGAAACCCTACCTCGAAAAAAAAAAAACCACAAAAAAAAACAACTCTTATTCAAATAAAATATGCTGGCTGCCTAGGGGTGTAACGTCTGCTGTTGTCTGGCCAAATGTATATACTATGCTTATCAAGCTGCCCAGTAAGCACTTCTGTTCATGTTTACACCCTTATATTAATGCTACTCTCTCTTTTGGTAGAGAATCTTGTCTTTTCAGGTGGCAGTGACCTTGGGACAACTCAGAAGGTATCATGGTGATGGAAAGAAATGACCACAGTGTTCAGTACTGCAATATCTGTATCACACCTTCCAAAAAGGGTCTAATGCAGAAGAGGTGGTGGAAAGAATGTAAGAGCCAAAAGCAGGGCAGGACTCCATACAACATGCTCCCTCCAGACACAAAATGGCCTGGATATCCATGGCCTCACAGTGCCTGACACTACCTGCACAAGACCATCATAAGAGGAGGAAAAGATCATGACATCAAAAGTAAAAGAGAGGGCTGGAGAGATGGCTTAGCGGTTAAGCGCTTGCCTGTGAAGCCTAAGGACCCCGGTTCGAGGCTCGGTTCCCCAGGTCCCACGTCAGCCAGATGCACAAGGGGGCACACGCGTCTGGAGTTCGTTTGCAGAGGCTGGAAGCCCTGGCGCGCCCATTCTCTCTCTCCCTCTGTCTTTCTCTCTGTGTCTGTCGCTCTCAAATAAATAAATAAATAAATAAAGGGACACACCAAAAAAAAAAAAAAAAAAGTAAAAGAGAGACTAATTGAGATGGGGAGGGGGTATGATGGAGAGTGGAGTTTCAAAGGGGTAAGTGGTGGGGAGGGAGGAGGGTATTACCATGGGGTATTTTTTTATAATCATGGAAGTTTTTTGCTGGGCGTGGTGGCGCACGCCTTTAATCCTAGCCCTCAGGAGGCAGAGGTAGGAGGATCACCATGAGTTCAAGGCCACCCTGAGACTACAGAGTGAATTCCAGGTCAGCCTGGACCAGAGTGAGACCCTACCTCGGAAAAAAAAAAAAAAAAAAAGAGTATGATCATGGAAGTTTTTAATAAAAAATTTTAAAAAATATGCTGGCTGGCAAGATGACTTAAATGGTAATGTGCTTGGTGCACAAACATGAGGACCTCAATTCTGATCACCAACATCCATATAAAATGCCAGGTATGATGACATGAATTTGTTATCCCAGCACTGGAGAGGCAGAGGTAGGGAATCTGTAGCTAGGCTAGCTGATCAGTGAACTCTAAATTCAGTGAGAAACCCTATCTCAAAGAATCAGGTGGAAAACAATACAGGAAGACACCTGCCATCAACCTCTGGCCTCTATATGCATGTGCATGTCAACACATGTGAATGCACACCTATGCACATATATAAAAGTGCACCCACACATAAAATGACACACATGCACACACACACACACATCTTCCTAACCCTACACTTGCAAAGAGGAATACTAATTTGAGGGCAAGTGCCTTAACCTCTGAGCCATCTCTCCAGCCCACTATTTTTCTTTTTTTTGGTTTTTGAGGTAGTGTCTTGCTCTAGCCCAGGCTGACCTGAAATTCACTAAGGAGATTTAGGGTGGCCTTGAATTTACAGCGATCCTCCTGCCTCCGCCTCTTGAGTGCTGGGATTAAAGACGTGCGCCACCATGGCCATATGGCAGTTTTCAATCTATGTTGGGATGTTTCAGGCAGCGTTCATTGGCATTACATGATGTGAAGGTTTGCCTAGGCAAAGTGTTGTGTGTTTACAACCAAGGCTACAACATGAGTGAGCCCTGCCAGAAACACTTCAGGTGTATTATGCATTTGATTTTGAGTTAACTTTTGGTCATTACATGTTGAGAAATCTTTTTTTTTTTTTTTTTCAAGGTAGGGTCTCACTCTAGCTCTGGCTGACCTGGAATTAACTGTGTATTCTCAGGGTAACCTTGAACTCATGGCAATCCTATTCTCCTTCCCGAGTGCTGGGATTAAAGGCGTGCGCCACTATGCCCGGCTTTAAGAGATCTTTTAGTATAGCTAAACATTTTGGCTCTTCCAAGCAGTTATGCAACCCTATGCAGAGCGCCTATCCTGTTCTGCATAGCTCAGGCCAGCTTCAAACTTACATCAATCTACCTGCTTTCAGTCTCCCAAAAGCTGGGATGTCAAGAATGAGCCACCACACCTGGCTTGATAGTGTTGAATACTTTCCCATGTTTGTTGAATCTGCTGGTTTTTTTTTTTTTTTCCTTTGGTTGGTTGGGGTGGTGGTTTGATTCAGGTGTCCCCCATAAACTTAGGTGTTCTGAATGCTAGGTTCCCCAGCTGATGGCAATTGGAAATAAAAGCCTCCTGGAAGTGGTGTATTGTTGGGGGTGGGCTTATGGGTGTTATAGCCAGTTTCCCCATGCCAGTGTTTGGCACACTCTCCTGTTGTCCACCTTATGTGGGCCAGGGGGTAATGTCCACCCTCTGCTCATGCCATCTTGGAGCTTCCCCTTGAACCTGTAAGCCAAAATAAACCTCTTTTCCCACAAGATGCTCTTGGTTGGGTGATTTCTACCAGCAATGTGAACCTCACTGCAGCAGTTGGTTTGGTTTTTAGAAGTAGGGTCTTGCTCTAGCCCAGTTTGACCTGGAATTCATGTATGTAGTCTGAGTGGCCTCAAACTCTGAGCGATCCTCCTACCTCTGCCTCCAGAGTGCTGAGATTAAAGGCATGTGCCACCATGCCTGGCCAAAATAGTTTTTTATTTTATTATTTTAAATTTTTATTGACAACTTCCATAAACAATTTCCCATGGTAATTCCCTCCTTTCCCACACTTTCCTCTTTGAAATGCCACTCTCCATCATATCCCCCTCTACCTCTCAATCAGTCTCTCTTTTATAAAATGACATGATCTTTTCCTCTTATGATGGTCTTGTGTAGGTAGTGTCAGGCACTGTGAAGCCATGGATATCCAGGCCATTTTGTGTCTGGACAAGCAGATGTAAGGAGTCCTACCCTTCCTTTGGCTCTTACATTCTTTTGGCCACCTCTTGCACAATGGACCCTGAGCCATGGAAGGTGTAATTGAAATATTTCAGTGCTGAGCACTCCTCTGTCACTTCTTCTCAACACCATGGTGCCTCCTGAGTCATCCCAAGGTCACTGTCATCTGAAAAGAGAAGGTTCTCTAGCCAAAAGTGAGAATAGCATTAATATATGGGTATGAACATTAAGAAAAGTGCTTACTGGGCAGTTTGGTGGACACAGTATATACTTTTAGCCAGTCACCAACAGACGTTATACTCCCAAGGCTCATGACTACCCCTGTTGTAGGTTTTCAGTATCAGGGATATATTCCCTCCTATGGAACCTCCAGTCAAATTAGAGGACGGTTGGTTTCCCCCATAACAGACATGCCACTATTGCGCCCGTTGGCTCATTTGGCCTAGCTGGCCAAATATAAGGCTTGCAGTGTCTACTGTTGGGTATCTTCACTGGTGATTTCTCCCTCTCCCTTTGAACTGCATGCAGCATGGCTTTTTCCACTGGCCAAAATATTTTTATTTGTAAGCAAAGAGATATAGAAGACAGAGGGAGAGAATGGGCATGCCATAGTCTCCTGCCACTGCAAATTCTAGAGGCATATATGCCACTTTGTGTGTCTGGCTTTATATGGGTACTGGGGAATCAAACCCAGGCCAGCAGGCTTTGCAATCACACACCTTTACCCAGTAAGCTGTCTCACTGGCCTTGGAAGTATCTGGTTTTGTTTGTTTTTTTGTGAGGTAGGGTTTCACTTTAGCTCAGGCTGACCTGGAATTCACTATGTAGTCTCAGGGTGGCCTTGAACTCAGGGCGATCCTTCTAACTCCCAAGGGCTTCAATTTGCACCACCACGCCCATTTCCGGACTTTTCTTTGCAGGAAAGACAGAAGGTAGAGGAATAAATATCATCATAGGAGAGCAGTGATCAAATCCAGTTTGGGATATTGTATAGAACTAACTCAGTTTTTTCACCAGGGTAAAGGCATGAAAAAGGAGAACTGAGGGAGGAGGTTGGGAGTGTATGTAGCTCAGGGAATAGAATGCTTGTCTCACAAGCACCAAACCCTGAGTTCAGTCCCCAGCACAGCAATGAAGTATAATTTCAAGCACTTGTGAGATGGAAGTACATAGTGAATTCCAGGTCAGCCAAGGCTAGAGGGAGACCTTACCTCGATAAAACAAAAATTCATTTTTCAAAAGTGGGGTGTGGTGGCACGCTACTTATATTCCAGCAGAGGCAGATGGTGGATGATCCCAGCACTCGGAAGCTGAGGTAGAAGGATCTCTGTGAGTTTGAGTCAAGTCTGAGATTACATAGTAAGTTCCAGTTCAACCTGGGCTACAAAAAGATCCTCTCCTCTGGAAAAAATAAAGAAAGAAAGAAAGAAAAAGACCATTCTCTTTGTGGGATAGAGGTTCTACTACGTTCCCTGAGCTGGTTTTTTTTTTTTTTGTTTGTTTTTTTTTTTTTATCTCCTGGATTCAACTGATCCTCCTGCTTCAGCTCAGTAACTGGTGCTACAGGCACACTTGTGCCTAGTTAATATTTGAGATTTATTTATTTCATTTTTATTATCTAGTCAGTGTGTCACTGTAGCTCCAGCCTGCCTGGAATTTAGGCCACCCTCTTGCATAAGCTTGCTGAGTGTCTGGAATTAAAGGCATGAGCTGCTAGGCCTAGCTCTGAGTTTGAATATTTTTCTTAATGAATATACATACATACATAAGTACATATATGTATATATATACACATATATATGTATGTATGTATATGTGCGTGTGTGAGAGATATATATACACATATACATACATGTGTGTATGTATGTATATATATATATATATACACATATATATATATATACACACACACATATGCATATATGTATGTATATATATCTCTCACACACACATTTAGGAAGAAGGTACTTAATGCTGAGAAGGGCTGGGGCGAGGACACGACAGGTTCCTAGAACGTCATCATCACCCAGGTCCCCTTCTCTCTCCGTCCACGCGGCTACCCCTCTACCTAACCGCGCGGGGCGGGCCCACCGGCTCCTCCAGGTGCGCTCCGACTGACGGGCCGGTCCCTCGGGTCTCCCGGGCCGGGGTCACAGTTCCACCCTGCAGGGCGGGGCCCCGCCCCGGGCCTCCACGGGTCACGGCGCCCCCCTCCCCGGGCGGGAGGGTCGCCGGCCCCGGGCGGGCTCCACAGTTCCACCGCGGGCCGACGCTCGGACCCGCATGGCCGGGCTTCCCGGATCCCTCCCCCGACGCCGGCGGCCCCTCCTCCAGAGCGCGGGGCCCGCCCTCAAGGTCGCAGGCTCGGGCGGGGGCCCAGGCCGCGACCCCCGGGGCGCCGCGCCCGCCCGGCCCGCGCCCTCCGCGCCGCCTTCGCGGGAGCTGTGCGCGGCCTCCGCGCGGTGGCTGACCGCGGCCGGCGGCTCGCCGCTGCGCCTGCTCGGCCTGAGCGGCATGGCGGCCTCCGCGTGGCTGGAGGCCGGCTTGGCCCGGGTGCTCTTCTACCCGACGCTGCTCTACACCGTGTTTCGAGAGAAGGTGCCCGGCCGGGCGCACCGCGACTGGTACCATCGCATCGACCCCACGGTGCTGCTGGGCGCGCTGCCGCTGCGGAGCATGACGAGCCGGGTGAGCCGGGCGGGCCGGGCGGCCGGCGGGGAGCGGCCCGGGCCGGGGGCGGCGGCGGGCCCCCGCTGAGCTCCCTCTTTGCCTCGGCAGCTGGTGCTGGACGAGAACGTGCGCGGGGTGATCACCATGAATGAGGAGTATGAAACCAGGTTCCTGTGCAACTCCTCCAAGGTGAGGGCGCCGGCCCCGCTCCTCACCTCGGGCCCGGAGGCCTGAGACGTTTGGGGAAGGAGGAATCAGCACTGCGGGTGACCGCGGAGCTCCAGAGACAGGTGTCCCAGGCCCCGGGCGAGGGTCTGCTCATCCATGCTTTCATGGCTGCAGCTGGAGATAGTGTGGAACCGTAATTGTGAAAAAGCAGCTTGAGAAGACAAGTCAGGCAGAATGCTTCGAGCAAGACTTTAGGCCCAGCTCCTCAGGGGGATGAGGCAGGATCATCTGAGCCCGGGAGTTCAAGACTGCCCTGGGCAACATAAGGAAACCCTGCATGAAAAAGTGTGGTGGCTCACTCCTATAATCGCAGTACTTGGTGGAGATAGGGACAAGAGGATCAGTGGAAGTTCCAGGCTAGCCTGGTCTGCAGAACACCTTCTAGGCCAGTCAGGTCTACACAGGGAGACTGACTCAAGAACAGGAAGAAAAGCCGGGCATAGGGCACACACCTTTAATCCCAGCACTCGGATAATCGCTGTGAGTTTCAGTCCATCCTGAGACTACATAGTGAATTCCGGGTACACCTGAGCTAGAGTGAGACCCTACCTTGAAAAACAAAACAAAAAATAATAAATAAATAAATAGTAAATTTTCAAAAATACCTGACAAAGGAAGTGAGAGTTTATGTCAGCTCAGTCTCTGATTACAGTACTTCGTGTTTGGCAGGGCACAGCTGCGGGAGCTTGAGGCACCTGGTCACATAGCACAGCGAAGAAGCAGAGAGCTCCCTCTTATATAGTCCAGGGCCCCAATCCATAGCAGAGTACTGCCCACAGTTAAGGTGGGTTTCCCACCACAATTACCTAATCAAGAAAATCCCTCATCATGTGCACCGAGGCTAACCCTAATCTACACAATCCCTTACTGGTGATTCTAGGTTCCATCAAGTTGACAACATAAACTATGACAAATATTATCTGCCCACTAGCCTAGGGAAATCTCCAAGGTAATCATTCTCACATTATAATAAGCCTAAGAATCATCTGGCAGTCTTGCTGCTAAAATAGCAAATTCCCACACACAGCCCCCAGAGGTACTGATTCAGAACTGTAGGGTGGGGTTCCGGGATCTGAATATTTAGCACCTCCGAAGGTGGTTCTGGTGTGGTTGGTGTGCGGGCTGCTTCAGGCTGCAGAGCTCTGCTGTCAGCTCTGACTAACTTCAAGAGCAGGGTAAAACAGAATCATAAAATCTTGGCTACTCAGTGAAGAAGGTGGCATGGTTGTGCAGACCTGTTACTCCAGCTCTTGATAGGTGGGGGCAAGAAGATCAGGAGTTGAAGGTCTTGGGACTATAGGCATGAGCCTGCACGCTGGTCTCAGATGCTTTTCTTTCTCACTTTCTTTCTTTCTTTCTTTCTTTCTTTCTTTCTTTCTTTCTTTCTTTCTTTCTTTCTTTCTTTTTTTTGGTTTTTCGAGGTAGGATCTCACTCTGGCCCAGGCTGACCTATGTAGTCTCAGGTGTCCTCAAATTCTCAGCGATCCTCCTACCTCTGCCTGCCAAGTCCTGAGATTAAAGGTGTGCACCACTACACCCGGCTTTTTTGGGGGGGGGGGCTGGGGGTTTCAGTGATCCTATCTCAGCCTCCCCAGTGCTGGGATTAAAGGCTTCAACTCCCACACTCTACTAAATCAGCTACTTTAAACTTTTTGTTGTTGTTGTTTTTTCGAGGTATTTTTTAAAAATTTATTTGAGAGATAAAAAGGTAGATAGAATGAATGAGCCTTCAACCACTGCAAACTCCAGACGCATCCACCACCTTGTGCATCTGGTTTACATGGGTCCTGGAGAATCAAACCTGGTCCTTTGACTTTGAAGGCAAATGTCTTAACCACTAAGCCACCTCTCTAGCCCCAAATGAACTACTTTAAAGGCATTTTTGGCGCGGCATGGTGTCGCAAACTTTTAATCCCAGCACTTGGGAGGCAGAGAGGTAGGAGGATGGCTGTGAGTTCAAGGCCACCCTAAAACTAGATAGTGAATTCCAGGTCAGCTTGAGCTAGACTGAGACTCTACCTTGGCGGAGGGGGGGGGGCAAAGGCCCTGCCGTCACGCCTTTAATCCCAGCACTTGGGAGGCAGAGGTAGGTGGATTGCTGTGAGTTTGAGGCCAGGTCAGTCTGGACTAGAGCAAGACCGTACCTTAAAAAAAAAAAAAAAAAAGACATTTTTGTAAAAGGTTTTATTTTTATAAAATAGGAATTTGGTACATTGTTGTAAACCCTAAAACTTCCTTGTTGTTTTGCTGCCCTTGCGGAGCTTCTGCTTATGCTATCCCCATCAGGTTTCTTTCATTCTGTTTTTTATGCTGGTGGAATCGATTCCAGGAGTGGAAGAATGTAGGAGTTGAGCAGCTGCGGCTGAGCACTGTGGACATGACTGGGATCCCCACCTTGGCCAACCTCCAGAAAGGAGTCCAGTTTGTTCTCAAGTACCGGTCACTGGGCCAGTGCGTCTATGTGCATTGTAAGGCTGGGCGCTCCAGAAGTGCCACTATGGTGGCAGCATATCTGATTCAGGTAGGGATGTCTGAACTAGCCCCGTTTATGTATCTCCAGAAGTTCAGTAGCATGGTTTACTGGCAGGACTCCCTGGAGAGAGCCATTACCTGGTTTCAGGCTGTCAGGAGGTCATGCCAGGCGCCTGGGCTTTGTGCATGGGCTAACCTCTGGTTCTGCCACCTGTTAGGATGTACAAATGTGAATACTGCTACATGGTAAAAGTGAGTGTAGCAGTGACTTTCTCATTGCTGGGACAAAACACTGGACCAGATGCAGCTGATGGGAGGAAAGTTTATTTCCACTTACAGTATGGAAGGGGAGCTTCATCATGGCAAGGACAGAACAGCAAAGCAGAGGCTGAGCATCATATTTTACCACAGAAGCTGGGGAAGGGCAGCAAGAGTGAGCTACTCTGGCAAAGTGGGCTTGGGCTATGACATACCCCAAGGCCCACCCCAAGATACCCACCTTTTCCAGCAAGGCTCCACCTCCAGAATTGCCACTAATAGGATAAAGCATGCAAAATCCATGAAACTGTGGGGGACGTGTGATTCAAACCATCACACTGGAGATGCTTAGTTTCCTCAACCTAAGTGTTTCAAGAAGTGTAAATAAGGGGCTGGAAAGATGGCTTAGTGATTAAGGTGCTCACTGGCATAGCCAAAGGACCCAGGTCCAATTCCCCAGGACCCACATAAAGTCAAATGCATGATGTGGTACATGCATCTGGAGTTCCTTTGCAGTGGGTACAGGCCCTGGCATACCATTTTCTTCCTCTCACTCTCAAATATATAAATACGTAATATTTTTTTTTAAAAAGAAGTGTAAATGAGAAGGTCTGCAAGTATTGGCCTGGCCTGTAGCAGGCATTCAATCAAACCAGAAGAGGGCTAGAGAAACATTTATTCATTTAATTTTTTTGTTTGTTTGTTTTGTTTTTCGAGGTAGGGTCTCACTCTAGCCCAGGCTGACCTGGAATTCACTGTGGAGTCTCAGGGTGGCCTCGAACTCACAGCGATCATCCTATCTTTGCCTCCCAAGTGCTCTGCTGGGATTAAAGGCGTGTGCCACCACACCCGGCACATCATTTAGGGTGTAGTCCAGGCTAACATGAAATTCACTACGTAGTTTCAGGGTGGTTTCAAATTTATGGCAGTCCTCTTACCACTGCCTCCGTAGTTCAGGGATTATAGGTGTTCACCATCATGCCTGCTTGACATCTTTTTTTTTTTTTCAGGGTGGCCTTGAACTCACGGAGACCCCTCTGCTTCTGTCTCCTGAGTGAGTGCTGGGATTAGAGGCATGCACCACCATGCCAGCTTTTTTTTTTTTTTTTTCCCGAGGTAGGGTCTTGCTCTAGCCCAGGCTGACCCGGAATTTACTATGTAGTCTCCGGGTGGTCTCGAATTCAGGATAATTCTCCTACCACTGCCCCCGAGTGCTGGGATTAAAGGCGTACACCACCATGCCCAGCTTTTTTAATTTTTTAAAAAATATAATTTTAGCTGGGCATGGTGGTGTACGCCTTTAATCCCAGTACTCGGAAGGCAGAGGTAGGAGGACAGCCGTGAGTTAGAGGCCACCCTGAGACTCCATAGTGAATTCTGGGTCAGCCTGAGCTAAAGTGAGACCCTACTTTGAAAAACAACAACAACAAAATATATATATATACACATATACATACATACACACACACATACATATATATGTATATATAAATTTTAATCAACCAATCAATTATTTTTTTGTTGTTTTTCAAGGTAGGGTCTCACTTAGGGCAGGCTGACCTGGAATTCATTATGTAGTCTCAGGGAGGTTTTTTTTTTTTTTTTTAAAGAATGGTTGCACTAGGGCCTCCAGCCTCTGCAAACAAACTCCAGCTGCAAGCACCACTGTGCATCTGGCTTTACATGGGTACTGAGGAATTGAACCTGGGTCCTTAGGCTTTGTAGGTAAGCACCTTAACAGCTGAACTACATTTCCAGCCTTAAAGGTATTTTTTTTTTAAATTTTTATTTATTTATTTGAGAGCGACAGACACAGAGAGAAAGACAGATAGAGGGATAGAGAGAGAATGGGCGCGCCAGGGCTTCCAGCCTCTGCAAACGAACTCCAGATGCGTGCGCCCCCTTGTGCATCTGGCTAACGTGGGACCTGGGGAACCGAGCTCGAACCGGGGTCCTTAGGCTTCATAGGCAAGCGCTTAACCACCAAGCCATCTCTCCAGCCCCTTAAAGGTATTTTTATTTATTTATTTGCAAGCAGAGGGAGAGAGGAGAGTCAGAATGGTTGCACAGGGGAGTCCCTCCAAAGGAACTCCAGATGCATGTGTCAGTTTGTGTATCTGCCTTTACGTGGGTACTGGGGAACTGGGGAATCACACTTGAGTCATTATGCTTTGCAGGCAAGTGCCTTAACCACTGAGCCACCTCTCCAGGCTGGTTTTTTTTCTTTTTCTTTTTTTTTTTTTTTTTTTTTGAGGTAGTGTCTCACTGTAGTCCAGGCTGACCTGGAATTAATTCTGTATTCTCAGGATGACCTCGAATGCACAGCAATCCTCCTACCTCTGCCTCCCGAGTGCTGTGATTAGAGGCGTGTACTACCACGCCCACCTCTATTTTGATGTGCACAAATGTGCATGTACCTGTGGAGGCCAGAGGTTGACCTCAGATGTTTTCCTTGATTCCTGTCCACTTTATTTACTGAGACAGGGTCTCTCATTTGAACCCTCTGGCTGTCTAGCTAGTCAGTTTGTCCCAGGGATCCAAACCCAAGTCCTCATACTTGTATGGTAAACACTTTATCCAGAATCTTCTCCACAGCCCCATGGAGCTTGATTCTCCCTTTTTCCCCCTCTAGTATTGAGCATTAGACCCATGTTGGGCCAGTGCTCTATTCCTAAGCTATATATCTAGTCCTTGTTTCAAATTTCAGACAGTTACCTCATTAAATTGTCAAAGCTGACCTTGAACTTATTCTGTAGCCTTGGCAAGCTTTGAAGTTGTGGTCCTCCTGCCTTAGGAGGACTTGAGTAGTTGTGCTCTGATTACTAGTTTGTCACCATGCCAGTTGAAGCATGCTTTTCAACAGCCCCCAAGATGGACTCTTTTTCAAAATGAAACCTGGGGAGTCCTTCACCACCTGCTTATGTGTGTCCAGGACATCATAACCGTCATTCTTGCTCTGCTCACTTCCTAACCTTGTACTTCAGGTGCACAACTGGAGCCCAGAAGAGGCCGTAAGTGCCATCACCAAGATCCGATCACACATCCACGTCAGACCCGGCCAGCTGGAAGTTCTCAAAGAATTCCACAAGATTTCTTCAGGGGCAGCAAACAACACTGCTGACACAGCCAAGCTGTGAAGTATGTGGATGGGAATGGACTCCACAGCTCTGCTTGAGACAGTTTTACAGGCTCAAAGGGGCTTAAGCCAAGACGTGCCATAACAGAAATGAGTTGAGTAGGGGATAATCTGCTTCCTTTGCCTTCATTTCCTTGAAATAACACTGTGTATGGCTAGAGAGAAGAGATTGTGTGGATAAATCTTTTTTTTTTTTAATTTGAAAGATACACATAGAGAAAGAGGCAGACAGGATGAGTATGGGCACAGCAGGGCTTCCTACCACTGCAAACAAACTCCAGATGCATGTGCCACTTTTTGGATCTGGCTTTATGTGGATACTGGGGAACCTGGGTCCTTTGGCTTGACAGGCAAGTGCCTTAACTGCTAAGCCATCTCTCCAGCCCACCTATAATGTTTTGATCACAATTCACCCCCATTACCTTCTCACCTTCCTCCCTCCTGCTAAGCAGCTTTTCCTTCCCAACATGTCCTCTCTCACTTTCATGAGTCTATTTTTGGAAACTTACAGAATTTAGTTAGAGTTGCATGCATGGGGATGGGCAGGTACAGTAGTTACACCACTAAAGATGACTCCTTTCCCACTAGCTCTTATTTTCTTGACTAGGATGAAAGAAATATTAATTTAAAAAAGTTTAAACTTATTAGCTGGCTCCGTGTGGTGGTTCAGACCATCTCAGCTGAGGTACAAGAGTTGTCCTGAGTTTGAGGCCAGCCTGGACTACAGAGGGGGTTACTGGTCAGCCTGGGCTAGAGATGCAGGTTAAAAAAATCTTGGTCATGGTGCACACCTTTCATTTCAGCACTTGGAGGCAGAGGTAGGAACACCACTGTACATACATTTAAGGTCATGCTGAGATTACATAGTGAATTCCAGGTCAGCCTACGCTAGAGTGAGAGACCCTACTTTTGGGGGAAAAATGATTTATTTAGCGCATGTGCATGTGAGTACAAACACACATGTGGAGGTCAGAGCGACTTTTGGGTTGGTCCTCGCCTCTTACCTCATTTTGAAGTAGTCTCATTGTTCACTGCTCTGTTTTGGAGCTTCTGCCAGATTCTGTCTCTACCTCGACATACTGAGGTATCTTTTTTTTTTTCTAACTTTTTTATTTTATGTTATTTTTTTGTTTTGTTTTGTTTTTGTTTTTCGAGGTAGGGTCTCTCTGTAGCCCAGGCTGATCTGGAATTCACTATGGAGTCTCAGGGTGGCCTCGAACTCATGGCAATCCTCCTACCTCTGCCTCCCGAGTGCTGGGATTAAAGGCGTGCGCCACCACACCCGGCAAGTTTATTTATTTTATTTGAGAGAGAGAAAGAGGCAGATAGAGAGTAAGAATGGGCACTCTAGGGCCTTCAGCCACTGCAAACAAACTCCAGACATATGTACCACCTTTTGCATGTGGCTTATGTGGGTCCTGGGGAATTGTACCGGGGTCCTTTGGCTTTGCAGACAAGTGCCTTAACCACTAAGCCATCCCTCCAGTCCCATACTGGGATTTCTATGACAGCTTCCAGCCCCAGAAGCAGCAATTTAAAAAAAATTCCATTACATACCTATTATTGTGCTAAGTGATATTTAGCAATATAATTTGAAAACATTTAGTGCTAGAGAAAGGAACAATATTTAGCCCTGGTTCTTTGCTGCTGTCAGAATTCCAATTCTGGATAGCAGGTATAGCTTATTGATAGACTGCTTGTCCAGTATGCAGAAGGCACAGACTTGGATCCTTAGCACCACAAAACTAAAATATCCCAATTTCACGTGCTTGTGGGACTCCCCTCACACTTTTGGAGCAGTGATCTGAATATAAAAAGGTATGGGTACAGGCAGGATTGCGGACCCAGAAGTGCATGGACGGGTTCCCTTCATAGTCACCCTTCAGGATTCAACACAGATGCACACATTCTTTTCAAAAAACATTTATTTATATGAACAATTCCTAGCTCTTGATTTAATTTAGAGCTTTTGAAAGACCAGATATTTTATATATTTGAGTTTGAAAAACTGTTTCTGCTATTAATCAGAAATAATTGTTTCTATTTTCTGGCTTACCTGTTCAAGTAAGCCAAAAATAAAATGAAAATTTGTTTTCCTGACAGAAGAAAACAACAGAGCATCCTGAATTCAAGTTTTTTGTTTTTTGTTTTGGTCTTTTCAGGCAGGGTCACACCTTAGCACAGGCTGTCCTGGAACTCACTCTATAGCCCAGGCTGGCCTTGAACTCAAGGTGATCCTCAGCCTCTCAAGTGCTGGGACTAAAAGCGTGTATCACCACGCTCAGTGAGAGTTGATTCTTGCTGGTGAAAATTATCTTCAGCTTTGTCCTTTGTCCCATCCAAATCCTGAAGGAAAACTCTAACACTTAATTATTTGTGGAAAAATTATTAACTAGCCACTTAACTGGCTGTAGGGAAAAAAGGGGGGCACTCTTTCCTTCTCCCTTGGAACCAGAATGCTTCTATTTAACATTGATCAGGTAAGGGGAAGCTGTGCCAAAGTCTGAAAAGACTGGCTCTAAGCAATCTGAAGTGAGGCACAGGCTCACAGGGGATTGGCAGAGCACAAGCTGGTCACCTCTCAGTTCCAGAGGCCAGCTGAGCAGCAGCAGTCTAAAAGCCCAAAGAGGAGAACCCTATAGGTTTAGGGAAAGGCTGAGACACTGCCTTTATTATGTGCCCAAACTAACACATTACTCTGAATTGGGGCTGGGAGATTTTGAGTTTGGTTGGGGATATGTGCAAAAGGAGAGGGCAAAGAAGTCACTCTCCCCATCACCACCTCATGCCAACACAAACTGTAGATTAGTAAGCAGCACCTTAATGCCTCTTGTGACAGTTACAGCTGAAGTGGCAGGGTCAAGCTTGTAGGTGTTGGCATCCCCTTTCTTACATCGGTCCCGGAAGACATAGATGCTCCCATTACAGCTGGCGATCTTCCAGAGGGATGGGGCAGAGCTCCAGGCCTCTGGAAGGCAAAGCCGGGTAAAACTGTCTAGCAGGGGATTGTAGCATACCAAGGAGTCCCCTTCAGCCACAATG
Organism: Jaculus jaculus; assembly: GCF_020740685.1. Lineage (NCBI taxonomy): Eukaryota > Metazoa > Chordata > Mammalia > Rodentia > Dipodidae > Jaculus > Jaculus jaculus. The sequence goes on along the minus strand of NC_059102.1, from coordinate 178,111,764 downwards.
AACACCAGATCCTTATGTACAGCTGCATGCATGCGACCTGCAAAAGGCAGCACGTAGGGCTTCACGTGGCACTTGTCTGTCTCTGTGTCAAAACACTGGATAAGTCGAGATGGTTTGGTAAAGAAGTCCAGGTCATTCTCCTCACCCCCTAGTAAGTAGATAATTCCATTGAGGTTGGCACCAGCGGCCCCTGACACAGCCACCTCTAGCTGAGTTGTTTCGGTCCACACGTTATCACCTACCCGGTAGTAGATGACTGCGTTCGAGAGGGTATCCTGCAGTGTCTTGCCACCCAGTGAATAAATGGCATCCTTCCCAGGCACAGACACCAAGGTGTGTTGGAGCCGGTCCCGAGGCAAAGGTGCACACCACTCCCAGTCAACAGTGGCATTATTGCACTTCCACATGCGCCGTGGGATGGATCCACCCACCACATACAAGTCGCCACCATGGTTGCAGGCTGCAGTGATCTGGTGACACAAGCTGTTCTGTCCACTTACACTGATGGAGTCATCTTCTGCACAGTGCAAGGACACAGCCAGAGAGTGTGTACGAGATGACTCCTTCCCAATAAGGTAAATGTGCACATTTTCCCCAATTTCCTGTTGGCAAAATTAAAAAGAAAAAAAGACATCTTTAAGGTCCTGGGCCTCATTTTCATCTTTTTTTTTTGTCGTTTTTTTTTTGTTTTTCGAGGTAGAGTCTCACTCTAGCTCAGGCTGACGTGGAATTCACTATGGAGTCTCAGGGTGGCCTCGAACTCATGGCAATCCTCCAACCTCTGCCTCCTGAGTGTTGGGATTAAAAGTGTGCACTACCACATCCACCTTCATTTTTTTTTTTTAATTTTATTTTTTGGGTTTTTGAGGTAGCGTCTCACTCTAGCCCAGGCTGACCTGGAATTCACTACGTCTCAGGGTGGTCTCGAACTCATGATGATCCTTCCACCTCTGCCTCCCAAGTGCTGGGATTAAAGGCGTGTACCATCACGCCTGGCTTCATCATTTTGCCTCTCCATCATTAAGGTATTTTTTGCCTCAAACTCATGATCCTCCTGCTTTAACTTCCCAAGCACTGGGATTACAGGTATGTGTATCACACACTGCTCTAACAGTGTTTTGTTGTGTTGAGTTTTTCAAGATCGCATAGGCTGACCTGGAATTCACTCGGTAATCTCTGGGTGGCCTTGAATTCATGGCAATCCTCCGACCTCTGCTTCTCAAATGCTGGGAGATTAAAGGCATGTGCCACCACACCTGGCCTAGGCTGGTTTTGAATTCACAGCAATCCTACCTCAGCCTCTCCAGTGTGGGATTAAAGGTGTGTACCAATTTAGTCTTTGTTTTGATTTTGATTTTTCAGTGTTGGGAATCAAGCTCAGAGTCTCATATATATAAAGCAAACCTTCTATCAACTGAGCTGTATGTCCAGTCCCTTTTAATTTCTTTTAAATTGATGGTTTTTTCCCCTTTATTTTTTAATTTGTTTATTTGAGAGTGACAGAGAGAGAAAGGCAGATTGAAAGAGAGAGAGAATGGGCGTGCCACTGTAAATGAACTCCAGACGTGTGCGTGCGCCCCCTTGTGCATCTGGCTAACGTGGGTCCTGTGGAATTGAGCCACGAACCAGGGTCCTTAGGCTTCACAGGAAAGCACTTAACTGCTAAGCCGTCTCTACAGCCCCCCTTTTAATTTTAATTTTGGTGTTTTGCTTTTTTTTTTATTTTTATTTTTCGAGACAAGATCTCATGTATCCCAGCCTAGTTTTGCCCCTAGTCTTGAACTTACTATGCAGCTAAAAGCCTTGAACTCCACCTTCCGAGTGCTGGAATTATAGGCATGAGCCACCATACCAGACTAAGACTAAGGACTAGTCAATGATGAAACTACTTCCCTCCAGGAGAACATGCCAGAGAACAGAGCAAAAGGCTCTGAGCGGGGTGTGGTGGTGCACCCCTTTAATCACCCAGCACTTAGGAGGCAGTGGTAGGAGGATCACTGTGCATTCCAGGCCAGCCTGAGACTACATAATGAGTTCCAGGTCAGCCTAGGCTAGAGTAAGACTGTACCTTGAAAAACAAAAACAAAACAAAAAAAACTCTGAGTGTTGAAGTTCACAGGGTGTTATTATTTTTTGCTGTTGTTGTTCTCTCTACCCCATAGAATGTTAATTTCTGAGATCACAAACACCTCCTCCTCCCTAGTTCATAACAACTTCAAGCCAAAGACAATTCAGTCAGAGGCTGTCAAAGAGGCTAAAAGATGCCTGGAACATATAATTATGGCACTCCAATCCTTAAACCTACCTTACCTTTAAGCTAGTCTTGAGTGACTCTGCAAAAGCCTCCCTTTCTTCTTTATTAAAATTGATCCAGGCTTCTATTGCTTCTGTGGGGTTCTGGGAACATGGGACTCCATCTGTGAGAGCCAAAGGAAAGGTATAATCAATGACAAACTGAAAGGGGCTTTAAAAGATGTAAACTGGGCTGGAGAGATGGCTTAGTGGTTAAGTGCTTGCCTGTGAAGCCTAAGGACCCCAGTTCGAGACTCGATTCCCCAAGACCCAAATAAGCCATATGCCCAAGGGGGAACATGCATTTGGAGTTCATCTGCAGTGGTTGAAGACCCTGGTGCGCCCATTCTCTCCCCCTCCCTCTCTCTGTTGCATTCAAATTAATAAATAAAAATAAACAAACAAAAAAAATGGATGGCATATACACCCATATGTCATGGAAGCCACTTACTAGGTATAGAGTTCACACTTAAAAGTATTACACTTCACTTGCATATATATTCCCTATGAAATTAACCCATCACCAAAAAAGTTTATTAGATATCTTGTCACCATTAATTTACTTAGGTAGCTATTCCTGTAAGCACACACAAAGTACAACACAGATGTTTTTCCTTTTATGGGAAAGTGATTTAACTTTATCAAAATATTTTTAAGACCAGGTGTGGTGGCACATGCCTTTTATTCCAGCACTTGGGAGGCAGAGGTAGGATTGCCATGAGTTTGAGGCCACCCTGAGATTACATAATGAATTTCAGGTCAGCCTGGGCTAGCGTAGGACCCTACCTCGAAAAACTAAAAATAAATAAATAAATAGATAAATAAAATAATTTAGTTATGAGAGGGAGAGAGAATGGAAGCCAGGGCCTCTAGCTACTGCAAATGAGCTCCAGGCTCATGCACCACCATGTGCATCTGGCTTAACGTGGGTTCTGGGGAATCGAACCTAGGTTCTTGAAGGCTTGGCAGGCAAGTGCCTTAACTGCTAAGCCATCTCTCCAGCCCTGACATTTATTTTCCTGGATGCTACTTCTGTAAAGCAGTCTATATCTCTGACAGCAGCTACACTGACTCTCATCACTGAGTCTCAACTTACCCTCAACATAAATCTCTACCAGAAATCACATAAACTGACACCAAGGCGCTTGAGGATTCTCTTGAACCAGTGCATCCACTGAGCATCACACTGAAATAGGTACCAAGTATCCACACTAAACTTACCTGAGATGATATCAGTGAGTAGATGCTGAGGCAAGTGGAGAAATTCCTCTGTGCTCTGTAGCTGGGCAAGGTGTGTCTTGGCACAGTGCTTGGCAGCAGTGTAGAGCTCAGGATCACTATGCCTATCTGCCAGCCACATCACCTGAAGGCAGTTTCCCACTTGCACTGTGCGGGCCAAAAACCGAGAACATTCCTCAAAGAGGGATGTCAGCTGATACATGTCTGACACCTCATAAATTTCTTGTAGCTCATCAGCTCGAAGTTTCACAGTCCCATGGTAGATATAATCAACCAGGAGCTGGAAAACAGACTCACTGACATCTTGCAGTACAATCACCCTGTTGTGGGCTTCCTTCAAGTTAGAAGTGAACATGGACCGGAAGTAGCAGCTCTGAGCTGAAAGGACCAGCCGGTGGAGCTGAAACTCCCGGCCTTCCACTGAAATGGTGACATCAGCAAAGAGCTCCTCCTCTAGACACAGTTTCATGATGCCCTGAGCCACTCTGCCAGAGTGGGACCGATCTTTGAAAGTGTAGTTCACAAAGTAGTTCTCATCCATGGATGCTCCAGGCTCCTCTGGTGATTCCATGGTAGACAACTTTTTTCTCTGCCAGCTATCTGCAAAGCAACATCACTTTGAGTGATCTGGTGAATCCACAGCCATAGGCTGTGAATCCAGCTGGTCCAAGTCAGATAGGGAGAAGGAAAAAATGGGAGCAAAGTGGATTCAGACTGGCCTTATTCTTGGTCCTACTAATGCTGTCTTTGATACTTTCCACCCAAGTTAGGTTCATTTCCCTGCAGTGGAGTCTCTTCCCCAATGAAGTTCTAACTCTGCTAGTTTTCCATGAGAGAACACCAGATGTATCAAGACTTAAATGCAAGAGGATGGAAGAGGCCCATGATCTTAAAAGCTTTACTAAGCCCGGGCGTGGTGGCATACGACGTTAATCCCAGCACTCGGGAGGCAGAGGTAGGAGGATCGCTGTGAGTTCGAGGCCACCCTGAGACTACAGAGTGAATTCCAGGATAGCCTGAGCTAGAGTGAGACCTTACATCGAAATACCAAAAAAGAAGCTTTACTAACCCAACAGCTTAGACATAAAAATCAGTGAGCTCAGGGGAAGTAGAATTAGACCAAAAAAAGAAAAGACACCCATATCTTTGTGAACTGAAGGGCCCCTCTTCGCCTAAGCATGGAGTCCAGACTTGGCCTGAGACATCCATTAGTTCCACTTTTGCTGTCTTCTGAGCTGCTGTCTTCTACTTACCCTGTCTCTACTTACCAGTTCGCTCAGAAGAAGCTTGGGCCCTGAACTCTAGACACAGCCCAGCTGTCCCCGGCCGGGGGCACAAGGAGGTCCACTCCCCTTGTGCAGTCTCCCCACTGCACCTGGAGACGCCTGGGAAACGGTCACCAGGGAAACCGTCCGTCTCCCTTCCCCGCCCGCCCTCAGCAAAAGCTTAGCTCAGGAGCGGGGGAGGGGTGTGGAACCTAGGACCCAGCATGCCTGCCCCTTCTCCTCTTCTCACCCGTCTGGTTCTTCAACGTCTTCACCTTCTCTCCAGTCTCTGCTATACCGTTCTAGGGCTACGTTCACGTCACTCTTTTTCCACCTGCCGGTCTAGCTTCCTCACCTGCGTTCCCTCCTTTCATCCCAGTGCCCGGAACCTGCAAGCCGGAACTTCTGCTTCCCGCCGCGCGCCCGCCCGGAAGAAAATCTGTTGCACACTTCCGTTTCCGGTCCGTGCCCTTGGGGCTCCGTGTCCTGCAGGCTCTGCCGGATACCTAGTCGGCCATCCCAGGATATGGCGGCTGCGGTGTCCCGGGTCTGGTGGCGGGGGCTCCTGGGGACCTCAGCTGTAGCCAGGGGTGAGCAGGGGACAGCCGGCTGAGACTGGGGTCAGGGCCTTCAGGGAACTCAGCAAGGAACTCCTCGGGCCTTACCCCCACATCTGGCCTTTTTTCTCCCTGTGTAGGAGCTGGGCGACCCTCCGTGGTGTTGCAGGGGGTAAGGAGGGAGAGCGCAGCAACCGACACGCGCCGTAAGTATGTGCGGACAGCGGTCTTCTCCCGGCTGTTTCCATGGTCCCTTTACTCCCTGGGTCAGATATTTGTCCTTGCCCTAGGATGCCCTTCCCTGGGTTCTGTCAGATCTCTTCTTGCCCTTGGAGACCCGTCTGTAAGTGGTCTCCACCTTTTCTGTGCCCTACATGTCTGTTCTATTCCTTGTCAGCCGTCCTTTTTTAAAAAAATCATCTACCTTTTCTCTGATTAAATTGTCAGCTCTTTGAGGGTAATAAACATAAATTTTGGCTCTCAAAGCCCAGAAATAATACTAGCTCGCGTCAGTCTGGTGCTTATTGTATACCAGGCACCTTAAATAAGCCTTTTAACAAATGATCTCCTTTGGCCCTCATGCAATGGACAGTATTTACTATAGATCGAGATCGGGAAACAGTCTAGATAATTAAATTGCCGTGTCATAGATCCAGTAAGTGACAGAACAGGTATGCCAACAGTCAAATTATTAATCCCTAGCTTGTGAAGTGTGTAGGTGCTCAAAAACTTAGGGTCGGATCAATGAGTATATGATGATGGTGATTTTTTTGTTTGCTTTTGTTTTTAGAGGTAGTGTTTCACTCTAGCCCAGGTTGACCTGGAATGCACTATGTAGTGTCAAACTGGCCTCACACTCCTACCTCTGCCTCCCAAGTGCTGGGATTAAAGGCGTGCGCCATGATGCCTTGCTGGTAACTTTTTGTTGTTTGTTTGTTTGTTTTCGAGGTAGGGTCTTACTCTAGCTCAGGCTGACCTGGAATTCACTATGGAGTCTCAGGGTGGCCTCGAACTGTCAGTGACCCTCCTACCTCTGCCTCCCCTAGTGCTGGGATTAAAGGCCTGCGCCACCATGCCCAACTTGGCTGGTGATTTTTAATATTTATTTATTTGAAAGAGAGAAAGAGGCAGAGAGAGAGAATGGGCACGTCAGGGCCTTCAGCCACTGAAAACAAACTGCAGATGGGTGTGCCACCTTGTGTATCCGGCTTATGTAGGTACTGGGTAATTGAACCTGGTCCTTTTTTGTTTGTTTGTTTTTATAGGTAGGGTTTTGCTCTAGCCCAGGCTAACCTCACCCAGCTCATATGGTGATTTTTATGTCAGTCAAAATAAGTACACTGGGGGGACTTGGGAAATGGCTTAGTGGTTAAAGCATTTGCCTGCGAAGCCTAAGGACCCGTTTGATTCCCCAGGACCCACATAAGCCAGATGCACAAGGGGGCATGTGTATGGAGTTTGCATGTAGTGACTAGGGGACCTGGCGTACCCATTTTCTCTTTCTTATAAATAAATAAAATATTTTTAAAAAATAAGTACACTGAGGGCTGGAGAGATGGCTTAGCGGTTAAGCGCTTGCCTGTGAAGCCTAAGGACCCCGGTTCGAGGCTCGGTTCCCCAGGTCCCACGTTAGCCAGATGCACAAGGGGGCGCACGCGTCTGGAGTTCGTTTGCAGAGGCTGGAAGCCCTGGCGCGTCCATTCTCTCTCTCTCCCTCTATCTGTCTTTCTCTCTGTGTCTGTCACTCTCAAATAAATAAATAAATAATTTAAAAAAAAATTAAAAAAAAAATAAGTACACTGGGAAATAGAAAACCTAACCTTTTCACATTATTGGGCCTTAATTTTCTTGTAGAATACATAAAGAGTTGGAGTGGCAATGAAATAAAATGTAAGGATTCTTCAGCCCTGAAATTCTTTAAGAACCTGCTAAAAGCTTAGTGCCAAGGAGAGAAAGAGAAACAAAGCCTGGGGTGCATCCTTGCAGGGCTCCTCGTCAGGTTTGTTAGTTCAGCAATGTGAGGAAGAGCCATGGAAAAGTGGAAGCAAAGACCCCTCCCCCGTAAAAAGACCCCTAATTGTAGTAACAAAAGGACTGGATGGAGGTGCCATTTCCCCCCGATTTTTTGTCACTTCCTATTGCCTGAAAGTGGCACTCTCCACTTTGTTTATTTATTTTATTTATTTTTGGTCTTTCGAGAGAGAAAGAGAGGGAGAGAAGGGCGCAACAGGGCCTCCAGCCACTGCAAACGAACTCCAGATGCATGCACCTCCCCCACCTGTGCATCTGGCTTAAGTGGGTCATGGAGAATTGAATGGGGATCCTTTGGTTTTGCAAACACCTTAACGATCTAAGCCATCTCTCCAGCCCTGTTTTTGTTTTCAAGGTAGGGTCTCACTCTAGCCCAGGCTGACCTGGAATTCGCTCTGTATTCTCAGGCCTTGAATTCATGGCTATCCTCCTACTTTTGCCTCCCTGGAATTAAAGGCCTGCAAGCCCATCCCTCCTATTTATTTTATTTATTTATTTTTTAACATTTGAGAGAGAAAGAGGCAGAAAAGGAGAATGGGTGCATCAGGACCTCTAGCTGGTGTAAATGAACTCAAGACGCATGTGCCACCTTGTGCATCTGGCTTATGTGGGTCCTGGGGACTCAAACCTAGGTTCTTTGGCTTTGCAGGCAAGCGCCTTAACTGCTAAGCCATCTGTCCAGCCCACATTCCTGTATTTAATATGCCTTTTCCTTCCAGCTACTGTCAGACCACAGAATGATGTGGCCCACAAACAGCTCTCAGCTTTTGGAGAGTATGTGGCTGAAATCCTACCCAAATATGTCCAACAAGTTCAGGTACTCACTGCTGTTGCTTGGGTCTGGGTCAAGAACAAACCATGTTCTTTATTTCTTAGTTACTGTAGGTAAACTGAGCTATTTCCTCTGTAAGTAGTTCTCTTGTCCTCCTTTTTATGCATGCAGGTGACTTGCTTCAATGAGTTAGAAGTCTGTATACATCCTGATGGGGTCATACCAGTGCTGACTTTCCTCAGGGATCACACCAATGCACAATTCAAGTCTTTGGCTGACTTGACAGCAGTGGATATCCCAACCCGGCAGAACCGTTTTGAGGTCAGTTAGGACATTTGTGGTTTGGGGAATAAAGGTGAGAAGGGAAGAGAAAATGTTTAGGGTGACAGCCACCTATGAAGGCCATAGCTTCCTTAGTTTCAGTTTGGGTCAAGTAACATAGCAGGTTTGTTGAGTTTTGTGGTTTGTTTTTTTTTTTAACATATTTATTTGAGAGAGAGAGAGAGAGAATGGGCACTCCAGGGCCTCCAGCCACTGCAAAGGAACTCCAGATGCTTGTGCCCCCTTGTGCATCTGGCTTATGTAGGTCCTGGAGAGTCAAACCGGGATCCTTTGGTTTTGCAGGCAAATGCCTTAACTGCTAAGCCATTCCTCCAGCCCTGGTTTTTTTTTTTTGTTGTTGTTGTTTGTTTGTTTTTTGGGGTTTTATTTGTTTTGGCTTTATTAATTTTTTTGTTTGTTTGTTTTTTCAAGGTAGGGTCTCAGGCTGTTCTCGAATTCACAGTGATCCTCCTACCTCTGTCTCCTGAGTGCTGGATTAAAGGTGTGTGCCACCATGCGTGGCTTTGTTTTTTTGTTTTTCAAGTTAGGGTCTCACTGTAGCCCAGGTTGACCTGGAATTTACTCTGTAGTACCAGGCTGGCCTCAAATTCACAATCCTCCTATCTGGCTTGTCCAACTCTTAAAGCATGGTAGCATACACCTTTAATCCCAGCAGTCAGGAGGCAGACGTAGGAGGATTGCTGTGAGTTTGAAGCCACTCTGAGACTACAGAGTGAATTCCAGGTCAGCCTGGGCTACAGTGATACCCTACCTCACAAAAACAAAAAAGGTAGTTTTTTAGGGCTGGAGAGGTCACTCAGCAGTTAAGGCACTGGCCTGCAAAGTCTGAAGACCTGGGTTCAATTCCCCATTATGCATGTAAAGCCGGATGCACAAGATGGCACATACGCCTGGAGTTTATCTGCAGTGGCTAGATACCTTAGTATACCCGTTCTGTCTATCTCAATTTGCCTCTCTCTCTCTCAAACATTTTTATTTTTTTATCTTAGAGAGAGAGAAAATTGGCATGCCAAGATCTCGGCCACTGCAATTCAACTCCAAATGCTTGTGCCACCTAGTGGGCATGTATGACTTTGTGCTTGCCTCACCCTTTGTGCTCCTGGCTTATGTGGAATCTGGAGAGTTGAATGTGGGTCCTTAGGCTTTGCAGGCAAGCACCTTAACCACTAAGCCATCCCTCCAACCCCCCCAAAAGGTATTTTTTAAAAGTAATTTTTTAGCCAGGTGTGTTGGTAAACACCTTTAACCCCAGCACTGGGGAGGCTGAAGTTGGAGGATTGATGTGGGTTCGAGGCCAACCTGGGCTAGAGTGAGACCCTACCGCAAAAAAAAAAAAAAAAAAAAAGGAATGCCCAGGCATGGTGGTACATGCCTTTATTCCCAGTACGAGGGAGGCAGTGATAGGATCACCATGAGTTTGGGGCCAGCCTGAAACTAGAGTGAGTTTTAGGTCAGCTATGCTAGAGTACCTATCTGGCAAAACAAAGCAAAAAGTGGAAAGCATCGAGAAAGACACAAAAGACACTTGATGATCTCTGGCTTACACACAGACACACATCCCTAGAGGAGCCTGGTCTGGGCAGCTTCTTTGAAGAGAACAGTTATGCTGATCCCCTTTTGTTTTGTAACAGTCTCACTGTGGTTCTCAGGCTGGCAAAGAACTTGCTTTGTAGAGCAGGATGACCACACATATCCATGAATCCTCTTACCTTAGCCCCAAGTGCTCGTTTGTGCTGAATCTTAATGAGAAGATGGCAGGGGTTAGACTAGCAAAGATTGGACAAGGGAGATACTCCAAAGGGAATAGTATGAGCAAAGGTAAGCATGCTAATCTGAACCAAAGTTGTGACCTGGGTCTTTGTAAATGCTTATAAGCATAAGGGCGTATTGAAGTGCTGACCTCCAATGAAGGTAGGGTTACAGGTGAGTCCTAATCCACAGTGTATCCTTACAACTGATGCTGTCACTCCCACACTCCTCGCCAACTCCTCAACCTATGGCCATCTTGTTCCTCCTCCTCCTCGTGTTCTCCCTAGATTGTCTATAACCTGCTGTCTCTACGCTTTAACTCAAGAATCCGTGTGAAGACTTACACAGATGAGCTGACGCCCATTGATTCTGCAGTCTCTGTGCACAAGGCAGCCAACTGGTATGAGAGGGAGGTGAGTTACTGGACATGTTGGGTCCTGCCTGTGGGTCAGAGTTACAGAATTAGTTGTAACTTTGGGATACAATGCAGTCCCTGGGTTGGCCATGATGCACTGTTGTCTAAGAGCCTTTCTTTTTTAGGTCTGGGACATGTTTGGAGTTTTCTTTGCTAACCACCCTGACTTAAGAAGGATTCTGACAGATTATGGCTTTGAGGGACATCCTTTCCGGAAAGACTTCCCCCTCTCTGGCTATGTGGAGGTGAGAGCCTTGAACCAGGTGATAGTTTCAAGGGACTTACAGGGAGCCTGGGAGTTCATGGCCATAGTGGGAATACTGTCATGTATTATGGTGGGTTAAAAGCCCAGACTCAATTTAAAAAAGTAAAATAACAATAACAAAGAATTAAAGGGCTGGAGAGATGGGTTAGTGGTTAAGGCAATTGCCTTTGAAGCCTAAGGACCCAGGTTCAGTTCCCCAGAACCCACGTAAACCAGATACACAAGGTGGCACAAGTGTCTGGAGTGAGTTTGTGGTAGCTAGAGGCCTTGGCGCACCAATTCTCTCTCTAATAAATAAAATACAAGGGCTAGAGAGATGGCTCAGCCATTAAGGTTCTGGTTTATAAAGCCTGGCAGCCTGGGTTCAATTCCCCAGTACCCACATAAAGCCAGATGCACAAAGTGGCACATGTATCTGGCAAGAGGTCCTGGTATGTCTGTGTTTTCTCTCTCTGTCTTTTCAAATAAATAAAATATAAAAACAAAGAATTAGCCGGGAGTGGTATTGCACACCTTTAATCCCAGCACTTGGGAGGCAGAGGTAGGAGGATCACTATGAGTTTGAGGCCCCCCCGAGACTACATAGTGAATTCCAGGTCAGCCTGGACTATAGTGAGACTGTACCTCGAAAAAGAAGGAAAAAAAAAAAAATTAAAAACCTAGACTCTTGGGGCTGAAGAGATGCCTTAGTGGTTAAGGCACTTATCAGCAGTGAAAGGACCCAGGTTCAATTCTGTAGTTCCCGTGTAAAGTTTATGTACAAGGTGATGTGTGCGTCTGGAGTTCATTTGCAGTGGCTAGATGCCCTGGTATGGCCCCCTCTCTATCTGCTTCCATCTCTCTTTACTTTCCTTTTTAATTTTTTTGTTGTTTTTATTTATTTGAGAGCGACAGAGAGAGAAAGAGGCAGATAGAGAGAGAGAGAATGGCGCACCAGGGCCTCCAGCCACTGCAAACAAATTCCAGACACGTGCACCCCCTTGTGCATCTGGCTAATGTGGGTCCTGGGGAGTTGAGCCTCAAACCGGGGTCCTTAGGATTCACAGGCAAGCACTAAACCACTAAGCCATCTTTCCAGCCCTCTTTTCTTAAGTTAATAAATAAGGTTGGCCTCAAACTCCTGGGGATCCTTCTTCCTTAGCCTCTCAGGTGGTGGGATTTCAGATGTGTGCCACACCCACCAGTTTTACATCTTGGCTCTGAAGTTCCATGTCCATTGGTTTAGGTTCACTCTTTGTAACCATTATCCTTTATTATCCTATCTTTGTAACCTAATCCCAAGTCAGTATTTTTCTTTTCTTCTTCTTTTTTTTTTTTGGAGGGGGTTGTGGGAGTGGGACTATTGAGGCAGAGTCTCACTCTAGCCCAGACTGACCTTGAGCTAACTTGTTCAGGCAGGCCTTGAATTCCTGATAGTCCTACCTCAGCCTCTCCAGTGCTGGGATTAAAGGTGTGTACCACCAGGCCTGGTTTACCATTACCTGTTTAAGAGGATGGATGGGTGAACACTTAAGACCTGCTAGAAAAAGATTCAGAGCTCCTGAGGTGGTGTTGCAGGGGCTTCTGAACACGTTAGTTGTTTGGGGTGTGACCTGCCAGGTAACGCATGTACAGGTAGATTTATTGACAGCCTGGAAAGAGGCTTGAACAGGAGTCGGACAGAGGAACGGGTGTGTGTGTGGATGTAGGGAACAACTCACCTCTGGCCTTGTGAAAGTGGGCTCCTCAGTCATTAAGCTTCCCTTTTGCTCCTGCAGCTACGCTATGATGACGAAGTGAAGCGTGTGGTGGCTGAGCCTGTGGAGTTGGCTCAAGAGTTCCGCAAGTTTGACCTGAACAGCCCCTGGGAGGCATTCCCTGCCTATCGTCAGCCCCCCGAGAATCTCAAGCTTGAAGCTGGAGACAAGAAACCTGAAGCCAAGTAGTTCCACGAAGGCATTTGGAGAATGCTTTATCTATGACTGTAAATAAAATTACTACTTTGACTCACAACTCCTGTGTGCTTACAAAATGGCTCGAAATAACATTGACTCAGGAGTGGGCAGGTGGTTGGGGGAGGTCCCTGCTCTCTTAAACCATGTAGAAAAGCAGGGAGTCTCTTCCCCACTTCCCCCTGAGTCCATTTTAATGGCTGTATATCCTACAGTTGTAGACATTGTGACCTGTAAGTCTGCATGTGTTTCTATAGGTTTCTGGAGCTGTGATTCCAAGTTTTCACAATTCTTAAAGTTCACAATGGGTATGGATGGCATGGCCTCTAAGAAAACTGAAGGGTCTTAACTGAAGAAAGCCCATAATTCAGCAGAGTGTACGTAGGCAGATGACAGATCCCAACACCTGGGTGGAACCAAGGAAACCCAAACATCTGGAGGATTCCATGAGCCAACAGAGCCAAAGACACAACTCTTCTTTTTTTCTGAGGTAGGGTCTTAGTCTAGACCAGGCTGACATGGAATTCATGATGTAGTTTCAGGCTAACCTCAAACTCACAGTGATCCTCCTTCCTTGGCCTTGAGAGTGCTGAGATTAAAGGTGTGCACTCTTTTGTTTGCTTTGGGAGGTAGGGTCTCACACTGGCCCAGGCTGACTTGGAATTAACTATGTAATTCAGAGTTGCCTCGAACCCACAGTGATCCTACCTCTGCCTCCTTCCCCAGTGTGGGGATTAAAGGCATGTGCCACCAGGCCTGGCCACTTTTTTTTTCCTGATCCAGGAAGCATCCAGGCAACAGCACACAAACTGGCAACCAACACAATCCAGTTGTACAACAATCTGAGGCTTAAAGTACATTTAAGACTTAAATTTGAAAGGAAAGAAACTGAACTTAAACCAAAGGACACCCCCCTTTTTTTTTTATAGTAGGGTTTCGCTGAAGCTGACCTGAAATTCGCTATATAGTCTCAGAGTGACCTTGAACTCATGGTGATCATCCTACTTCTGCCTCCCAAGTGCTGAGATTAAAGGTGTGTGCCACCATGCCCTGCACAAAAGTCACTTTTTCTTTTTAGATTTTACTTTTATTTATTAGTTAGAGACAGAGAGTGAGAATGGGTGCAAGGGCCTGTAATTACTGCAAAGGAACTCCAGACCCAAGCACCACCATGTGCATCTGGCTAATGTGGGACCTGGAGAATTGAACCAGGGTCTTTAGTCTTCGCACGCATGCGCCTTAACCACTAAGCCATTTCTCCAGCCCCACAAGTCACTTTTGAGTCTTGAACTATGTCTTCCCTGCAAGTCTATCATTCTCAGGCTTAAGGAATCTTCCCCGTTTCTGAACCAATGTTAGCAAGTACAAGCACCAGGGCTGGAGTATAAAGCACACTTAAGAGCTGCAGACTTGCTGCCCTGCAGGAGAAAATACTCGTCTAGCTGGTCTGGGGCTGGTTGGCTCTGTGGCTGAATGCTTTCCATGTGGCTTCCAGCCTGTGCACTATGTAACTGGAGAGCAAGGCTTGCAGCTGATGCTTTTGGCAACTGAGGAGCTCCCAGGAGGCTGGGCTGGGCTGGACTGGGTGTCTGGCTGGCCTCTGAAGCTACATGTTTTGAATGTGAGGACAGATAGAAAGGTAGTCTCGCTGAGATCTATCCCTTGGGAGGGTTCAGCCAGAACTGTTTGCTATCAAACCATTTCCTTATTAACTAAGCATCTTCTCCATCTGGGCAGCAGCTACTGCCCAAACTGAAGACTCCCTATCTCTGAGGGGTGGATACAGCTCCTAGGGGTGACTGAAGCTACAGTCAGAATGCAGGAGTAGCCTGCAGTGGACAGCTGGAGCTGTAGCGTGGCGGGCAGGTGAGGAAGTGCAGAGAGCTGCTGTGGAGAGTAAGACTAGGAGGGTGAGTACAGCACAGCCACGGCACTGCAGTTCCTGCCCTGCCTTGTGGCCATTTGTCTCCTCCCTTGGGTGACTATGGCCCAGACCCATGCAGGTACACAGGCCTCTGGGTGGATGGTCAGAAACTAAGAAAGGTTGCTGACAGATAGTAGTTATAGTAGGCTCTACTTGAGTCCAGCAAGAAAGAGGAACTGGGCCTGGTAGGTACTAGAATTATGTGTACTGTAGTAGGTAATGGTGTGGCTGGACCCTTAGAACTGGAGCTGGAAAGGCAAAGACTTATAGAGACAACTGCAGGTGATTTTGTTGTTTGTTTTTTCAAGGCAGGGTCTAGCTGTAGCCCAGGCTGACTGGAATTCACTCTATAGTCTCAGGCTGGCCTCCTACTCACAGCAATCCTACCTCTGCCTTCAAAGTGCTGGGATTAAAGACATGTGCCACCACACCTCATCTTAAGTGATCTTAATCCAGGTAGAGTTCAGCCTTAGGCTCAATTCTAGCTGTATCCAAAGCAGGATCCCTTGACCTGTCATGGGTTTGGGAGTCCCTGCAAAGCCTAAGCAAGACTTCAGGATATAGTTCTTCCTCACCCTCCCCACCCTCCACCCCCGATCCACAAGGTAAGGGTAGACTCTTCCAGAGGTCCTTGTCCTTTCAGGGGGCCACTATTTTAGGTCACAACTATTGGGAGACGACCCGTTGGTATGGGACTGTTTACCAGGACATAATGCAAGTTTAAGGAGGAACCTTGGGCATTTGTTGCGATGGTAATCAGACCTCATGACACTGGACTAAGACCCATGCCTAGGAGAGTGAATCAGTATACATGTGGTAAGGAAAGGACAAGATGGCAATCTTGCATTTTTGTGTTAGAAAACCCACCAGGGCAGCTGAAGAGCACTTCTGGGATACTGGGTGTTCAAGGCGGAGGGTGGCAGGGATCTGACTCCTTTCTGCTATCTCAGGGCAATCCACGGATAGCACCAGCGTGGGAGATGGCCTATAGGAGCCAGAGATGTCAGAAGTGATGCTTGAGGTTATTTCTCCTGGATCAAAGGGTTGGAGTCTCCAGAGATCCTAAGCACAAGGTTGGGAAATAGGATGTCTCAGAGTGGGTCTGCTGGGGGTGGAAAGCCACCCGCATGTTTATGAGTGCTTATGTGCAACCCCCCCCCCCACACACACACCATTCTTGCTCCTAGCCTTGCTCCCCTGACTACAAGCCTCCCCCTTAAATGGCTCCTTTTGCAGCTGCTCTGGGCTGGGCTGGAGCTGCACATCCAGGATGAGGAACACTAGTTCACACACCCAGGCTGCCAACTCAGGCTCCTCCTGCAGCACCATGTGCCCGGTAACTTGGAAGGCACTAAGCAGGGCTGCAGCAGTTCTAAGACCTGTGGAAGGGGCCTCCTCCCAGCCCTGGGGACTTTGAACATCTGCTCCTCAAGAGCCTGTCCTGATTCTATCTGCTCCATGGGGCCACTGAGGCTGAGGAAAGGGATTGCTGGGGCCCTGGTCTCTGCCCTCCTGGCACAGTAAACACTCTGGGACCTGTGTAAGGGCTTCTGCCTTCAGGGTCAGCCCCCTTCGCTGGGGCCCTGGGTCTCTATCCTTGACTGAATCCCCTCATCCTTCCCTTTCACCTGCCATTTATCCCTTCTAGTCACCCATCCCCCCATCCTAAGCAGGGTCGCCATCAAGCACCTGCTTCTTCCTACTCTTATTTCTGGGCTCAGCTTGCTCTTTGGAACCCGTTCCCTACCCCATCTTGTTCCCTGGACCCAACCTACTGCTTAGGTCTAGCCAGTAGGCACAGCAGTGTGTGAGAGGGTCTGTGGCATCCACAGGAATCCTGTATGCTTGGCACACAGTCCTATTCGTTTCAAGACTGACCAAAGCTCTGTGGTCCCTAAGCCTGCAATCTTCCCCATCTGGCCAGGGAGCATAGATTGAATTTCTTGAGCACTATTTGTTGAGGGAAGAGGTGGAAGAATATTACCTTTTGCTGGAGAGGAAAGCAAGGAGTCTTTTGTTCTATCTTAAGCCCAAGATGAGCATCTCAGAGGAAGGGGTAAAGCTGAGAGAGGACCCTCCACCAACCCAGGCTAGGATAGGTGTAGCCCTAATTTTTGTACCTATCTATCTTTCTCTCAATATCTCTTTCCCTCTCTCCCTCCCTCCGTCTTTCTCTCTCTCTCTCTCTCTCTCTCTCTCTATTCTGGCCTCCAAGAGCCTGTGTCAACATAAAACCACTTAATCTGTCTTACTCATCTGAGCAAATCACTCATGCCATCCTGGGAAGGTTGAAGGCAGAGCCCTTCATATGTGCATGAACGTGCTGTACCTTGAATTTTGATCCTAGGGGGATGTCCCTTGTCACAGAAAATCATCTGGGGTCTTAAGAATAGGGTCACAGGGCTGGAGGGATGGCTTAGCGGTTAAAGTGCTTGTCTGCAAAGCCAAAGCACCCAGGTTTGATTCCCCAAGACCCACGTAAGCCAGATGCACATGATGGTGCATGCATCTGATGTTTGTGCGCCCATTCTGTCTCTCTTCCCCTCTCTCTCTCTCTCTACCTCTTTCTCTCTCAAATAAATTTTAAAAAGTAAAATATTTTTAAAAAATTAAAAAATAGGGTCACTGTGCGTGTGCAGAGGGGGTAGGTTAAGTAGCAGCTGGGAAAATGGCGCAGCAGTTACAGGCACTTGCTTGCAAAGCCTGCCTTACGGGATCAATTTCCAAGCCAACCACTTAAGCAAGATGCAAAAAAACAACAACAACAAAAAAAAAACGGTGGTACAAGTGCTTGGTGGTCTTTTCCAGCGGGGAGGAGGCTGGCTTCGGAAGGCAACACGAAGCCTGTGCTTCAATTTCCCACCTCGGCCCGGGCAGTGGCCTGCCCTAAGTGGACACTACTTTCCCATCCCGCCCCAGGGCAACGGCGCGGCGGCAGTAAAGACAGCGCACAGGACGGTCGGGTGAGCGGCGCAGGCCCACTTTTATTGGCAGAGTCTAGCCGCTCTGGGCAGGCCGTCACGCTCGCGGTCCCGGCTCGGCATGCACGCCCCAGCCCAGCCCAGCCCAGCCCAGCCCAGCCCCGTCCTCGTCCGGCCTCTCAGAAGCGCTCAGAGCTCCGGGGGTGCGAGGGCCGGCGAGCCGGCGGGGGCGAGGTCGGGGTACACCAGGAAGCCGGAGAAGGTGATGTACTTGCCGTGGTTGCTGTAGGCGCCGTAGCCGTCGTGGTCGTGGCTGAGCAGCCACACGGCGTCGCCGCGCCGCAGCGCCAGCATCACGCTCTGGCTCTGCATCTCGCGGCGCCGCGACGCGCCGTCGTCGTAGATCATGGCCTGCACCTCGTCGCGGTTCTTCATCAGCTTCACCGACAGCGTCTTGCGAGGCAGCTTGCCCAGCGTGAAGGAGAAGAAGTAGGCGCCGGGCAGGCGGCAGCGGAACACGCCGGCCGCCGCGTCGAAGTCGCCGCCGATGTTGACGAGCTCCGTGTCGAAGGCGAGCGGCCGGTGCCGAGGCGCCGGGCCCGCGTCCGAGCCCACGAGGCTGCGCGTGCGCGCCGCGGAGAAGGCCGAGCGCGGCTCGGGGCCCGGGGGCTGCGCGCGCGCAGGCGCGTCGGCGTCCGCGTACACCAGGTAGCCGCTGAAGGTGGCGCCCGGAGCGCCGAGCGCGTACTGCGGGGCGCCGTGCAGACGCAGCCACACCGTGTCGCCGTAGTCGAGCTGCAGCATGGCGCTCTGGCTGGCGGCGCGCCGCGCGCCCGGCCGCCGCTGCTCGTCGAAGGCCAGCGCCTGCACGTCGTCGCGGTTCCGCACCAGCATCACCGACAGGCTCTTGTGCGGGGCCTTGCCGGCCGTGAACGAGAAGAAGTAGGCGCCCGGCACGCGGCAGCGGAACTGCCCGGTGGCCGCGTCGAAGTCGCCCCCGATGTTCACGTACACTTTGTCGAAGGTCACCGCCATTTCCGACGTGCCCTCCAGCGGCGTGGTGCGCGCAGCCGAGAAAGCTGAACGGAGCTCGGAGGCGCCAGGGCCAGCCGCAGGGCCCAGGGCCCAGCAAGTGGCCGGACCCAGCAAGCCCAGCAGGAGCAGAAGCATGACGCCTGGGAAGGGCAGGGGAGGACAAGGAGAGGAGGGTTGGACAAGGGCCTGCCCCACATGCCAGGCCCTTCAGGACTGGGGCTGATGGGGTCTCCTAACTCTGCCCTTGACCCATAACTTCTTTTCCATTTTCCTACAAACTTAAACTAGGTCATTGCTCCTCAAACTTTACGTTGCCTCAGTATCACCAGCAGGGATTATTACAACACGCATAGTTCGGCCTCACTCTCAGGATTTGTTCTCTAACTCGGGGATGGCCCTGAGATTTTCACATGTCCAGGGAACACCCTTTCAGAACCGCTGGGTTAGGCCAGTGAGTCTCCAGGCTATTCAAGCATGGAAAACCCTTTCTCAAGTGAACGCTGGCACGCATATCACAGACAAGCCGAAATGCGCTGGTTGATGAGGCCTACAGCCCAGTGTGCTGGGTTCACCTCTGCACCCTAGCGACACCTGGGGGTGGAAGGGACAGGGGTTGAGGAGGTCTGAATTTCCATCAGTCAGCGGTTTTCTCCATGCCTTTTCTTTTATCCTCAGTGCCTTCTCATCACTGTAGGCCTTAGTTCTTTGTGTCAGTATCTCACCCCCACACTCCCAAAGACAAGGCTTTAAGTCCCATCTGGAAAGAGGAGGAAATGTTTGCTTCCTGACCCTTTCCAGGCCTCTGATCTACACAAGGGTCCCACAGTATCTCTGGACTCCCCAGGGGTAAGAGGCTGGTAGAGCTAGGTTGAGATAGTTCCTTCCCAGTGAAACCAAATTAGGAAGTCAGGCATGGTGGCACATGCCTTTAATACCGGCCCGGGGGGGAGGGGGGAGACAGAGGTAGGAGGATCTATCGCTATCACTGAGACTACATAGTGAATTCCAGATCAATCTGAGGCTACCTCGAAAAACCAGGAGCGAGAGAGTAGAATTTGGCAAGATTGCGATCTGAGCCCAGCATGATGGTGCACTATGGATCCCTGTGAGTTTGAGGCCAGCCTGGGGCTACAGAGGGAGACCATACCTTGAAAAAATAAATAAATAAAGACTGGGGCTGAAGAGATGGCTCATCAGTTAAAGGCACTTCCTTGAAAAGTCTGACGAGGGGTGGAGATATGGCTTAGCCATTAAGGCCTGTGAAGCCAAAGAACCCAGGTTCAATTCCCCAGGACCCATGCAAGCAATATGCACAAGGTGATGCATGCATCTGGAGTTTGTTTGCAGTGGTTGGAGGGCCTGGTATGACCATTCTTTCTCTCCATCTGCCTCTCCTAAATAAATAAATTTTTTTGTTTGTTTTTTTCAGGTGGGGTCTCACTCTAGCCCAGGCTGACCTGGAATTCACTATGGAGTCTCAGGGTGGCCTCGAACTCACAGCAATTCTCCTACCTCTGCCTCCCGAGTGCTGGGATTAAAGGCGTGTGCCACCACACCCGGCAAAATAATCTTTTTTAAAAAAGAAAAGCCTGATGACCTGGGGTTTAATTCCCTAGTACCATGTAATGCCAGTTGCACAAGGTGGTGCTTGCATCTGGAATTTGTTTGCCATAATGGGCGGTCATGGCATAGCCATGCTCTACTCAGTCACTTGTCACTTTCTCTATCTCTCTCTGCTTTTCTGTCTCTCAAATAAATAAAATATGGACTGGAGAGATGGCTCAGTGGTTAAGGCACTTGCCTGCAAAGCAAAAGAACCTCGGTTCAATTCCCCAGGACCCACGTAAGCCAGATGCACAAGGTGGCAAGTGTGTCAAGTTCGTTTGCAGTGGCTGCAGGCCCTGGAGTGCCCATTCTCTCTTTCTGCCTCTTTCTCTCTCTCTCTATTGCTCTCAAATAAATAAAAATAAAAATTTAAAAATAAATAAATAGGGGCTGGAAAGATGGCTTATCAGTTAAGCACTTGCCTGTGAAGCCTAAGGACCCTGGTTCAAGGCTTAACTTCCCAGTTCCCATGTAAGCCAGATGCACAAAGTGGCATATGCATCTGGAGTTCATTTGCAGTCGCAGGAAGCCCTGATGTGTCCATTCTCTTCCTCCCCCCCCCCCCCCGGTTGCTCTCAAGTAAACAAAAATTAGAAAATATATTTTTAAAAAACCTAAACCTTATGCCCATCCAGGAAAGCACAAAAAAAAAAAAAAAAAAAAAAAAAACTGGGCATGGTGGCACACGCCTTTAATCCTAGCAATCAGGAGACAAAGGTAGGTGGATCGTCATGAGTTTAAGGTCATCCTGACACTAGTGAATTCCAGGTCAGCCTGGGCTAAAGTGAGACCCTACCTCAAAACACAAAATTAAAAAACAAACAAACCTGTGACCAGTAGCTTTGTTCCTGGATGGTGGAATGGAGTGGTCGGCTACCTAGATCTGGACTCTGGTCTTAAGAGCTGAACTGCACTCTGCCACTGAGTCATACTCTAGACCCTTTTAGGAAAGTTCTTAACCTCTGTGGGCATGTAAATGACATAATAGAGGGCTTCACAAGCTTGGGCTGGGGATACTGCGACAGCAGTTGTGGACATGGTCTGTAAGGTCTGAGGTACCCAAGTGTGCATAAAGTGCTGGGGAAGTCTAGGAAAGCAATCTGATCAAGGTGTTTTGTTTTTCAGTGCTGGAATTGGGTGCTAGTCAAGTGCTGTACCATTAAGCTTGATGAAGTGGGTTTTTAAAAATATTTTATTTTTGTCTATTTCTTTTTTGTTTTGTTTTTCAAGGTAGGGTCTTGCTCTAGCCCAGGCTGACCTGGAATTCACTCTTGTCTCAGGGTGACCTCAAACTCATGGTGGTCCTCCTACCTCTGCCTCCCGAGTGCTAGGATTAAGGGTATGCGCCATCATGCTCTGCATAATGATAAAAAAAAAATTGTTTTTCGAGGTAGGGTCTCACCCTAGCCCAGGCTGACCTGAAATGCATTTCATAGTCTCAGGGTGACCTTGAACTCACGGCAATACTCCTCCTCTGCCTCCCGAGTGCTAGGATTAAAGGCATGCGCCACCACACCTGGCCATAATCAAAGTTTTGATGTGAGAGGTTAGGGCTTCAATAACTCCTACCACTGAGAGCTTGGTGAAGGTGCTATTCTATGAGTCATTCTAATGGTGGAGTTCCATCATGCTCAAGCAGGTCAGAGGGCTAAGAACTTAAAACACCCAAAGGCCTCACAGTGGAGACCAAGCAGAAAAGATGTTAGCGATAGCCTAGGACATGGACTTTTCTCTCAAGTTCCCTGGGAGTGTGTGCAGCTTTGTGTCTCTTTTTTTTTTGTTGTTGTTGTTTTTCGAGGTAAGGGCCTCACTCTAGCCCAGGCTGAGCTGGAATTCACTATGGAGTCTGGAGTCTCAGGGTGGCCTCGAATTTAATAGCAATCCTCCTACCTCTGCCTCCTGAGTGCTGGGATTAAAGGCATGCGCCACCACGCCCGGCCTAGCTTTGTGTCTCTTTCAGATGCCAGTGCTCTGCTAAGAGCTGCCAGGTGCAGCAGTGTAGCCATGTTCTTGTACCAGGATACTCACCAGGGGCTCAGTGGGAACGGAATCAAGCCTGCACGCCACTTGCCCAGCTGTTGGAGCAGCACCTGTGGTAAAGTGTACTGTCTTCTAATTCTCTTAAAGACCAACTGGTAGCTCAGCTGAATACTGCCTCCTTCCAGAGGAGGCATTGTTTCTTCTAATTCTCACAAAGATGCATTCTGGGTTCAGATGCCCTTTTCTCTGTGGCACATTCTAAGTGTCCAGTTCCAGTCACAAAGCATTTTGGTTTGTTTTGTTTTTGAGGCAGGATCTCACTTTGGCCCAGGCTGGCCCAAAACTCACTCTGTAGTCCAGGCTGTCCACAAATTAATGGTAATCCTCCTACCTCAGCCTCCTGAGTGCTGGAATTAAACACTGGAGCCACCACACCCAGCTACAAATCCTTTTTGGATACAACTTGTCTTGGCAAATTTGTGAAACAGGCCCTCTCCATTCTGTCTGAGAAAGCTGAGATTCAAACAAGGGAGTCGTGGTCTGACACAAGGTCATTCACAGAACACTAAGGCAAGCTTAAATAGTTGATTTCTTCAAATTCAGTGTCTTCACTGAATTTAAAAAGAAGAAGTGACAAGAAGAATGAGTGTTGAGATCCAAAGCAAAGGAGAAAGCAAACCAAGCAAAAGCAAACAAATGGACCCTCTGGCATTCTTTCTTCAGGAACATTGCAGCCTTTCCTCCACCCTGCGGCTTTCCTAGCAGGCCTCCCTGAGGAGCACCTGCCTACCCTCTCCGCCACCTCCCTGCCAAATCTGGTACACCTTGCCAGTGCCAAAGGGCACCAGTGCCAATGGTTCTTCCTGTGTGCTCAATATCCGGCCTCCCTTTCATACTCTACAGCACACTTCCTAGGCTCCTGGGTCTCATCTTTTGCAGAACCCCCTTTCCTGAGCAGATCAGAGCGAGTAGGTAGGGTGTTGGAGGTGGGCGGCACAGCTCCGGGGAAGGAAATGGCTGTGCATATAGCTCTGTCCAGGTGAGGCTCAAAATAGTCATCTTCAAAGAAGAAAACTGGGACAGAGAGCTGGGCAAAGCCTGAGCCCGGGCACCGACGGGGGAGGTGCTGCGAGGTCAGGCTGAGGGCATCAACGAGTCCCCAGTGCCTTACTCTCCAGTTAGCCCCTGTCTAAAGATCCACCACAACCCCCCGCTTCCATCTATCTTGGAGACCCCGCATAATTAATTCCAGGAAGGTGAGTCCCACTTTCGCAGAAGCAGTTAATCCTTTCTGGTGAAAAAAACAAAAATGCTCAGAAAGGGGTCCCCAAGCCCTCCTTCCGCGAGACCTTCCCTCCATACCTCCCGTAAGCATCGCTCGTGAAAAAGCGCCCAGGTCCTCTTTTTCCGGGAAAGAGCCTCCCGCCGCCCCCGTCTGCATAAAGGAGAAGCCGGCGCGCCCCCGCCTCCTCGGAGCTGCCCTCACCTGGCTGGAGACGGCGGCCGCGGTCGGCTCTGGTTCGGTCCGGGCCGGGATGCGGGCTCCGGGCTGCCCACTGACCGCCCGCGCTGCGGCGAGGCCGGGCCTGCTGGGGCGGCCGGGGTTCGGGCGGTGGGGCGCGGGGACCCCGGGGCCGGGAGGCGTGCGAGAACGGCGGGGACAGCCGAAGCGCGCGGCGGGCGAGCGCAGGGGCGGGCTGCGGGGGAGAGGCGGGGAGGGGCGGGGGGCGAGGGAGGGGCGCCGCCGAGGGCAGCCGGGCCGGGGCACCGCGGCGAGCCTGGGCCGAGCGAGGGACCCTTCCTCGCCCGACGCTCACCGCTCCATCCTGTCCGCGTGGAGGGCACAGGCGTCGCGAGCCCGAGTTAGCAGGTGGGGAAACTGAGGTCCGCGGCGGAGGCCACAGCGGGGCTGGCTCAGGGCACTCGCTCTGCCGAGCAGCTGGCTGGGGAGAGAGGATGGGAGCCAGACACAAAGACGGGACTCGTCTTTGGGCTGCAAGGACAGTGGAAGGTGAGGCTTCGTGGGGGCCAGGATGTACAGGCGCAGTGAGTGGCTTTGGGGGAGAAGGTCTGAGGGAAGAGGCTAAATGAGTCAATGCCCCCTGTCAAAGAAGAGATTAAAATGCCCTAGTTTTTCTTCCTCGCCTCCAAGTCTGAAGATGCCCCCAAGTGGGCTAGCAAGAAAAAAGACAAAGCCGTACACAGGAGCGAGTGTTCCTCACCAAGGGTGAAGGAAGCTGGGTATGCTGCCCAGCTGGAGCCATGGTAGCAAGGCCTCCGGCTGGAAACAGAATATGCCCACCCTCACACTGCAACGTCCAGGTGGGTTTTGACCTCCTCTGGATCAAGACTGGGCTGCTGTGCTCTCCTCCTCGGACAGCTGTAGAAGTGATGGCCAGCCTGCTCAGTAGATACTGACCAGGAAGGACGGTGGGCTTTGGAGGTCTCCACTTAGCTGCCAGGGGATGCTGCCATCAGTTTGGCTTGAGTGACTCCAGTCTCAGCTCTGCCACAGAACCAATACAATACTCTGTGGCCCAATAGAAGTCCCCTGTGATGTCCCCTGTCTTCTGGAGCTTTCCTGCTGGAACTCTTTCTTTTTGATTTTTTGATGTAGGGTCTCGCTCTAGCCCAAGCTGACCTGGAATTCAGTATGTAGTTTCAGGGTGGCCTCAAACTCACAGTGATCCTCCTACCCCTGCCTCCCGAGTGTTGCGTTTAAAGGCGTGCACCACCATGCCCGCCCGCCCCCTTTTTTGGAGGGGGGAAAGATTTCCATTCTTAAAAAAAGGAGAGAGAGAAAGAGGCAGAGAAAGAGAGAGAATGAGCGCGCCAGGGCCTCCAGCCACTGCAAACGAACCCCAGATGCATGCGCCACCTTATGCTTCTGGCTAACGTGGGTCCTAGGGAATCGAGCCTCAAACCAGGGTCCTTAGGCTTCACAAGCAAGCGCTTATCTGCTAAACCATCTCTCCAGACCTATTTATTTTGTTTTTAAAGATTTTATTTATTTATTTATTTGAGACAGAGAAAGGGAGAGAGTGAAAGGTACTAGGGCCTCTAGCCATTGCAAACGAACTCCAGATGCATGCGCCACCATTGTGTATCTGGCTTACGTGGGACCTGGAGAATTGAAACTGAGTCCTTAGGCTTCACAGGCAAGTGCCTTAACCACTAAGCCATCTCTCCAACCCTATTTATTTATTTTGATTTTTCTTTCTTTCGGATGTGGTGGTGCACTCCTTTAATCCCAGCACTCGGGAGGCAGAGGTAGGAGGATCGCTTTAAGTTCGAGGCCACCTGAAAC
This sequence comes from Jaculus jaculus, assembly GCF_020740685.1. NCBI lineage: Eukaryota > Metazoa > Chordata > Mammalia > Rodentia > Dipodidae > Jaculus > Jaculus jaculus. Next base: position 178,086,134 of record NC_059102.1, on the reverse strand, counting down.
TACATAGTGAATTTCAGGTCAGCCTGGGCTAGAGCAAGACCGTACTCGAAAAAAACAAAACAAAACAAAACTATTTATTTGAGAGATAAAGAAGCAGATAAGTAGAGAGAGATTGGGTACATCAGGGCCTCCAGCCACTACAAACGAACTTCAAATGCATGTGCCACCTTGTGCATTTGACTCACGTGGGTACTGGGAAAATCGAACCTGTGTCCTTTGGCCTTGCAGACAAGTGCCTTAACTGCTAACCTGTCTCTCCAGGCCTTCTGTTTTTTGAGTTTTCAAGGTAGGGCTTTGCGAGCTGGGCGTGGTGGCTCAGGCCTTTAATCCCAGCACTAGGGAGGAAGAGGGAGGAGGACTACTGTGAGTTCTACGCCCCCCTGAGACTCCAGAGTGAATTCCAGGTCAGCCTGGGCTTGAGTGAGACTCTACCTCAAAAAAAAAAAAAAAAAAAAAAAAAAAAAAAGCAGGGCTTTGCTGTAGGCCATACTGACCTGACCTGGAATTCATTATGTAGTTTCAGGGTGGTCTCGAACTCACAAAGATCTCCTATCTCTGCCTCCCAAGTGCTGGGATTAAAAGCATGCATGACCAGTTATTTATTTATTTATTTATTTGAGAGACAGTGAGAGAGAAAGAGACAGAGGCAAACAAACTCCAGATGCATGTACCACCTTGTTCTGCCTTTACACAGGTACTAGGGTATCAAACTCTGGTCCTTAGGCATTGCAGGAAAGTGTCTTAACTACTGGGCCATCCATCTCTCCAGCCCCCTTATTTATTTTTTGGCCCTTTTTTTTTTTTCCGAGGTAGGGTCTCACTCTAGCCCAGGCTGACCTGGAATTCACTATGGAGTCTCAGGGTGGCCTCGAACTCACAGCAATCCTCCTACCTCTGCCTCCTGAGTAATGGGATTAAAGGCCTTTTTTTAATTAATTAATTTATTTATAAGCAGAGAAAGAGAAAAAATGTAACAGAGAGATAGGACATGTCAGGGCCTTAAGGTGCTTCAAAAAAACTCCAGAGGCAAGCACCACTTTGTGCATCTGGCTCTACATAAGTACTGGGGAATCGAACCTAGGTTATTAGGCCTTGCAGGCAAGCACCTTAACTGCTGAGCCATCTTCCCAGCCCCTTATTATTATCATCATTTGGATGTAACAAAAGAGATGACTACAGGGGCTGAGGCAATGGCTCAGGATGAGGGGCTTGCTGGCTAGTCTGACTAAATCAGGGAACTCCAGGTTCAGTGGGAGATCTTCTCTCAAAAAATAAGGTGGTGGGGCTGGAGAGATGGCTTAGCGGTTAAACGCTTGCCTGTGAAGCCTAAGGACACCGGTTCGAGGCTCGGTTCCCCAGGTCCCATGTTAGCCAGATGCACAAGGGGCGCACACGTCTGGAGTTCGTTTGCAGAGGCTGGAAGCCCTGGCGCGCCCATTCTCTCTCTCCCTCTATCTGTCCTTCTCTCTGTGTCTGTCGCTCTCAAATAAATAAATAAATAATTTTTAAAAAATTTAAAAAAAAATAAGGTGGTGGGGCTGGAGAGATGGCTCAGCAGTTAAGGCACTTGACTGCAAAGCCTAATGACTGGGGTTTGATTCCCCTGTACCCACGTAAAGCCAGATGCACAGTGGTGCATGCATCTGGAGTTCATTTGCTGCAGCTCTAGGCACTGGCGCACCCATTCTCTGTGCTCCCAACCCCTCACCACCACCGCTTGTAAAGAAAAAATCTTAACTTAGGTGTGGTGGTTCACACTTTTAATTTCAGCCTTTGACAGGCAGAGATAGAAATATGGCCATGAATTAGAGGCCACTCTGACACTACATAGTAAATTCCAGGGCAACTTGGGCTAGAATGAAACCCCTGACTGCTGGGATTAAAGATGTGCACCTCTATGCCTAGCAATCTTTTGACTTTGAAGGGAGGCAGTAAACCCAGTTTCTCTTACAGCTTAACATAGTCAAAGAGATATAAGTAGACGTCATCATGAGAGTGTTATGGGGTCCAGTGTCACACAAGTAAGATCATTGAGTCACAGAATGTGAGGCAGAGTTTTATTGGGTAAAAAGAGAAAAAGAAGAAAGCTGGTGAATCAGGTCTGCACCCCAGAGTTCAGGATCTCAAGATACAGCCCTGATATGTTTGGAGAGTCAGCTTTTATTGGAAGTAAGCACATGATGTTTATAGTAAAAACAGCAGGATCTGGAGTTAAACCACAAACTTACATACTGTTAAACAAGGTTACATAGGTCACATGGGGGAACTGAGGCAAGAAACATTCTGTGCTATGTAACTACAAATATATTTAGAAATAAAGAGATACAGGGAGGTTCCTAGTACATTACACATAGGGATCATCCCATTCCTTTCACATTCCATTTTCCATTTCCCCCTCTGATATGACACTAAGTCAAATCCTTGACTCATGAAGAATAGTGTCTAGGGTGTTTTCATCTAAAGGGGTGTATCACACCCACAATACCATGAGATTAACAGAATTTATTCTGTTCTTTTTTTATTTTTATTTATTTATTTGAGAGCAACAGACAGAGAGAAGGAGGGAGAGAAAGAGAAAGAATGGGCACGCCAGGGCTTCCAGCCACTGCAAATGAACTCCAGTCGCATGCGGCCCCTTGTGCATCTGGCTAACGTGGTCCTGGGGAATCGAGCCTCGAACCGGGGTCCTTAGGCTTCACAGGCAAGCGCTTAACCACTAAGCCATCTCTCCAGCCCCATATTCTGTTCTTTATATATCTACTTAGAGCGTTAATAATGCAGGATCCTGTGGTAAGGCCTAAGAGCAGTAGTATCAGGGGACCAGCAATGAAGAGACAAGGGAAGTTAGCCATGGAGACCAACTGAACATAGACCGAAACCAATTATTAGTGGCTTGTCCCTGAAATTTTCTCTTTCTTTGAGATTTTCTCTAACTAAAGCCAATGTATTTCAGATTATTCCTGACTTATTGGCAGAAAAGCAACAAGTTTTATCTGAAGCCATGGATAGGCCCCCTTGTTTCATAAAAAGTAAGTCTAGTCCTTTTATATTTTGTCCCTTCCAACGTCCCAACACAGTGTCTCTTGATCTGAACTCTGTCGCCGAGCTGAAAGGGATGGGGATAAACAGGGTGTGTCTGAAAAGCAGCCACGACTGCCAGAGCAAAGGACTCCTGGACTTGGATAGAAAGACGCCTTTCATTAGTAAAGTCAGTTATCTGCTCAGGACCCATTATGAGCAGGACAGGAGGAGAGGTTCCATACATAATTTTAAATGGAGTAATTCCTTTTATATAAGGGGTGTACCTGGCCCTTAACGGGGTGGAATGGAAGGAATCCCACCCATCCTTCACCGGTCTCTAGGGTTAATGTAAAGTCTCCTTCAAGGTCCAATTCATCTTTTCTACCTGTCATGAACTTTGGGGATCTTTCAAGGTCTGATTCGTCCTTTCTACCTGTCCTGAACTTTGGGGATCTTAGGTTCAATGTAACTTCCAATTAATCCCCAGCATCTAGGTTAATTCCCTAGTGATGTGACACAAAAGCAGGCCCATTATCTGATTTTATCCTGAGGCACAACCCATAGCAGGGGAATTATCTCCTCTGACAATTTCTTAGTCACTATTTGGGCTGTCTCAGATCGGGAAAGCTTCCACCTATCCTGAAAAGGTATCGACGTAAACAAGGAAATATCTATATCCTACTGATCTGGCTTCACCTCTGTGAAATCAACTTCCCATTATCCACCTGGCTCTGCTCCCTGCTCTCTCACCTTCATTGGTGGTACCTTACCAGAGGAGGCATCTGTCTGTCGGCAGGCCTGACAGCAGCAGGTGGTGTCCTTGATGATGAGTCCATACCTGGGAAGAAAAACGCTGTCCTTATTAGCTTGTTGTTTCCTAAGTGAGTTTCTTCATGTAGTTGCTTAGCCAGTCTCCACCCTAGGGCTTGGGACAGCAACACTTTTCCATTCTCCAGTTGATGCCATCTTTGAGGGGTCTGTTCCTTTATCAGATGAGAGGGGAGCTGTAGGTCCTGTTCCGTGTATGTTGTTTGCTCCAGAAGAGTGGGTGCCAGGAGGGTGACCAGGCAATCTGTTGATTGTTAAGAGGCATCCCTCTTTGCTGCTAGGTCTGCCAGTCTGTTCCCTCTTACTTCTGTGGTTTCCCCTTTCTGATGACCTGGACAATGGATTATGGCTACTTTAGCAGGTGCCCAAACAGCAGCCAATAAGTCCAAATTTCATTTTTATTTTTAATGTCTTTACCTTCTGCTGCTAATAGCTCTCACTCCAAATAGATGGCCCCATGTACATGCACCGTGGCAAAGGCATAACAGCTGTCTGGGTATATATTTACTGTCTTGTCTTTTCCCAATATCAGAACCTTGGTCAGTGCTATAAGTTCAGCTTTCTGAGCTGATGTACCCCGAGGTAGGGCCTCAGCCCACAGGGATTCTTTCAGAATCATCACAGCCGTCCCTACATACCTGATTCTGTCCACAACAAAGCTGCTGAAATCAGAATACATCTTCAGATCAGGGTCTGGCTAAGCCACATCTGTCAGATCCGGGTGGAGTCCATGGAAGGCGGAGGGGATCTCTAGGCAGCCATGCAGAGGGGCTGATGTCTCATCAGTTTCTGGTAGCAGGGAGGCTGGCTTCAAAGCCTCGGTTTGGTGAAACTGCATGCTTGGTTGATCTAAGAGCAAGGCCTGATGGTGGGTTATGTGACAATTGGAAAGCCATTGGTCTGGGGGACTCTTTAAGTGTCTCTATCATATGTGGAGCCCAAGGTTAATTTGTCAGTGTCCTCTGTCAGAATAGCAGCAGCTGCAATAGCCCAGAGACAAGGGGGACAACCAGCTAACCAGCAGCTACTGGGTCTAGCTTCTTAGCTCAAGTCTTTGAGTTAGGATGCCCCTGGCTATCCCCTTCTTTTCATCCATGTACAAGTAGAAGGGTTTGGTTAAGTCTGGAAGCCCCAGGGCAGGGGCTGATGTCAGAGCTGACTTTAGTTCTTAGAATGCTTGTTTCTCATTTTCAGTCCAATTCAAATCGTTCTCTCATGGCCTCATATAGAGGCTTGGCAAATTCAGTAAACCTTGGGATACAAGTTCTGCGGTACCCTACAGCTCTGAGGAATTCTCAGATCTGTCTCTTAGTGAGGATTTGAGTAATGGCCTGAATCCTAGAGGCCAACATCATACTCTTACTTTCTTGGAGTTCGTCTCCCAAGTAGGTTGCCTTACACACACGATACACGATAGCCCAGATGTTGTAAGTTATCTGGAAGATGCTCTGTGGCAGAGGCATTTCTCCTCCATTTTTGCAGCTAGGAGAAGGTCATCCATGTAGCATAGGAGAGTTGCCTCAGGCGTTTCCTTGTGAAAGGCCTACAAGTCTCCATGAAGAGTTTCATCAAATAGGGTGGGGGAAGTTTTAAATCCCTGTGGAAGCCTAGTCTAGGTTAGTTGCCCACTGAGGCCTTGTTCTAGGTCTGTCCATTCAAAGGCAAAAAATGGGTCGACTTCCCTTTGCCAATGGGATACTAAAGAAAGCATCGTTTAGGTCCAGCACAGCTTATATTTGCCTTTCAGGTGAAATCATACTGAGCAAAGTATAAGGGCTGTCTTGTAGGGCCTTGTGCCTTCTGGAAGGTGGCCACCATAACCTTAGCCATTTTCTTAGCCTGTCTATCTTCTGGAGTGTCTCTATTATTATATGCCCTGCAGCAATCTCTATCAACTCTGAAAGAAGTTTACCCTCAAAGCCTTCTATTCTCTGAATCTCTTTTCTAATATCTGGTGCAGACTGAGTTACAAACACAATGTTAATAGCTCATTTATTCTCAGGGGCCTCAGGATCTATGGGGGGTATGTCCTATATGCTTCCTTGCAGCCTTCTGGGAAAGTAGAGGGGGAGTCTGGGCCCTTGGGTCACTTCATTCACCTTAGACAAATTTGTAGGGCACCGAGCCAGCGGCTGCTTGGAGAACACCTGTCAAAGTCTGGAGAAAGAGGTTAAGGGACACCCTGCCTTCAGTAGTGCTGGGATCCCAGTCTGGTCACATGGAAGGGAAGACCTCGTCAATAACATTAGGGTTCTCTGTAAGACGGCTGTCAGCTCCCAACACTAATTTCTTTGTGGTGAAAAGGGTCTGCAAGAGTTGCTGACAGTTCTCCCATGTGGGCTAATGGGTATAGAAGATGGTGTCAAGAATAGATATCAGAGAACCTGCTCTAAATCAGATTTAGGTGCAGCAATAAGAATGGGGGTGCTGGGGAAGTGAACCTAGGTCTTGAGGCTTTCTACATAAGCACCTTCACCATTGAGCCATCATTTACTTGATGCCCCTTTTTGTCATCTGTTTATGTCCTGATACACATTTTAGGTGAGTCTGCTGTTTGCCTTATGTAAGAGTTTGTAACTTGGTCAAGTACCTTGACTCATTTTACCCATCTAACCTTTTGTCGAGAAATTTCATCTAATAGATGTGACTTTAGGTGTTCAAAAGAGAAAAACTATAAAGAGAAACTATAAAGAGTAACAAAGTTATTTGCCATTTGTCATTCCCTTTTTCTTATCAGACACAATTGGCCATTTTGTCTCTGGACAGGGTCAGGGGGACACATGGCTTAAACTTGCATGAGGTCTGAGATAAAAGGGGTGCCATTTCTTTTTCTGGAGTCCAGCTTGCCATGACTTTAAATAGCATATACCAGTAAGCAAGAGCAAAAGGAAAGGACAGAGCCGAGAGCCAAGCATCCTAACATTCCTTGTCTTACTCTGAAGTTGTTTGTTTTTACCTAGGAAATTTATTTTACCCATTTGTAATACATAAGGTGACTGGGTCTTGTCTATGCCTAACCTGGTTAGACTTCCAAAGAATATGAATTACATCTGTGCTTATGACTTTGTGACCCACCACAGGACATCACCTGTGTCTCATGTAAGCTGAATTTACCTTAAGTCTATGCCCCTATATAAAACTTTTAGGGCATCCTTAAAAGTGTGTAAAGAGTTGAAAAATCTTTAACTGTAGGCATGTAGTTTAGGTTTAGCCTAAAAATTAGCTTTCTGTTCCTTCTAAAAGGAACTTCGTTTTAGGCAAAATTTGGTCTTTTTAGATCTCTTACATCCTTTCTACATATGCACATCTTCATCCATATACGTTAACATTCTGATCTAAGTTCCATTCCAAAAGCATTTTTAACAAGCATTCTATGTCCAAAATTAAAAAATACCTTCCCAGTTCTTCAATCAGCTCATCTCAACCCATAATTAACCATCTTTTTTATTTTTAAAAAATTTTTTTGTTTATTTTTATTTATTTATTTGAGAGCGATAGACATAGAGAGAAAGAGGCAGATAGAGAGAGAGAATGGGCACGCCAGGGCCTCCAGCCACTGCAAATGAACTCCAGATGTGTGCGCCCCCTTGTGCATCTGGCTAACATGGGTCTTGGGGAATTGAGCCTCGAACCAGGGTCCTTAGGCTTCACAGGCAAGGGCTTAAGCACCAAGCCATCTCTCCAGCCCAACCATCTTCTTTTTTATAGAATTATTAAGAAGAACTACACCAGCCAGGCATGGTGGCACACACCTTTAATCCCAGCACTCAGGAGGCAGAGGTAGTAGGATAGCTGTAAATTCAAGAGCACCCTGAGATGACATAGTAGCGAATTCCAGGTCAGCCTGAGCTAGAGTGAGACCCTACCTGGAAAAACAAAACAAAACAAAAAACCTACACCAAATTGATTAATCTTATTACCTATTGACAAAGAAGCAAGTAGTCTGGCTTCAATGAGTTATCCATTTTATTATTGGAAATTTGTAGAGAAAAAGCCTTCCTTGGTATTTAGATCACCAAAAATTACCTGACAACCAGACTTGCTTTATAAGATTTGCTTTTTTGATTTGAGATAGCTCCTATTAATAAACTCCATGAAATACAGTTCTACGAATACAGGAAAAACATGACAACCATTTTGGGGATCATCTTTATCAATATCTCTAACACATTTGGAAGTGCTTTTTTTTTTTTTTTTTTTTTTTTTTTTTTTTTTTTTTTTTTTTTGGTTTTTCAAGGTAGGGTCTCACTCTGGTCCAGGCTGACCTGGAATTAACTCTGTCATCTCAGGGTGGCCTTGAACTTATGGCAATCCTCCTACCTCTGCCTCCCGAGTGCTGGGATTAAAGGCGTGCGCCACCACGCCCGGCTGGAAATGCTTTTATTAGAAGTAACTAAGGAAAGTTTGTTTCTATCTTGAGGCAGGCTGGCCTAGAATTCAGGCCAGTTGCCTCATCCTTTTAAGTAACAGGACATTACAATCTTTTAAAATACCTGGCAAATTATGAGTCACCACCTCAGAGAAAATTTTGATGTTCTTAATAATCCTCTATGTAAGTTGAAGTTGATCTAGAACTTCAACTCAGTAATTATATTTATGAGATCATGTAACAAAATATGGCTTTATTTACATAAAATTTTTGTTCGCCATAGGCTTTAGTTAAATCTGACTTTTAAAGACAAAAACAAAAAAATCTTGAAATAAAACAAATACCAACAAAAGCTTTAGGAGAGACCTGTTGGACTATTTGGGTTAATAAAGAAACCAAAAGGTATCTATAAACAATGTTTTATTTATTTAAAGCCCAAACAAAAGAACTACCAGGCACAGTTCAAATTTAAAAAAATTTTTTTATTAAAAATTTTTTTTGGGGGGGGTTCCAAGGTAGAGTCTCACTGTAGCTCAGGCTGACCTGAAATTCACTAGGTAGTCTCGGGGTGGCTTTGAACTCATGACGATCCTCCTACCTCTGCCTCCCAAGTGCCGGGATTAAAGGCATGCGCCACCACGCCCGGCTGCAAATTAAAATTTTTTTACTTATTTTTATCAAGCAATTTAAAAGTCACATGGTTTAAGATGTGGGGTTAGGAACCCTGAATGGGAGATCCTCCTGTCTCAGTTTCCCAAGTAAGTAGGATAATAAGCCTAGCTCATTTTAATGTTTATCTTTTTTTTCCCCTAAAGATCTTCAAAGTGCTTTTTAACAAGTTTAAAGGAGATTTTTCAACAGAATGATTTTGACCCTTATCTTCAAAGATGAGGACAAGACAAAGGAACATACCAAACACAAACATTCTAGCATTAACGGCTCTCCAGACACTGTCACCTGCCTGCCAAACCAAAACAGAACCAGAAACAGACCTCTGTTCGAAATCTTTGAACTGAGCCAGAGAAGGTCAAGCCAGCCCCTCGATCCCTCATCCAGGGAAATTAATGCTATGTCTGGCTTCCCTCTTGGACCCAGAAAAGTGCGCAAAACCAGAAAAAAAAAAAAAGAAAAAGAAAAAGAAAAGGGTGGAAAATGCACCTCCAGAGGTTTCTTAACCAATAAAGAAGGGGACCAGCAGTCCTGGGCAAAAGTTCCCCATCAATGGCTTGCTACCAACTCCAAAACCAGGAACATGCAGACTGATGGAGATGGTTCTCAGGTCGAGACTAGGGGTCTTTCCCTGGTTCAGTCATCCCAGAGTAGGGGAGAAAGGTCTTGAAATATGGATCCAGGGTGAGCCTCCAAGATGTTATAGGGTCCAGTGTCACACAAGTATCATTGACTCATGGAATGTGAGACAAAGTTTTATTGGGTAAAAAGATAGAAAAAGAAGAAAGCTGTTGCACCAGGTCTGCATCTCAGAGTTCCGGATCTCAAGATGCAGCCCTGATCTTTTCAGAGTATCAGCTTTTATTGGAAATAAGCACATGATGTTTGTAGTAAAAACAGGATCCCTAATTAAGCCACAAAATTACATACTATTAAACAAGGGGGTATTACAAGAAGACACAAGGTTACATAGGTCACATAGGCAGAACTGAGCAAGAAACATTCTATGCTATATAATCACAAAGATACTTAGAAACAAAGAAATACAGGGAGGACATGGTACATTGCACAGAAGGATCATCCCATTTCTTAGGTAACAGTAAACACCTGCATTGAATAGAGGGATCATCCCTTTCCTTTCACATTCCATTTTCCAGGTTAAGCTCTTGTCTGTGAAGCCTAAGGACCCTGGTTCAAGGCTCCATTCTCCCGGACCAATGCAAGCTAGATGCACAAGGCAGCACATGCATCTGGAGTTCATTTGCAGTGGCTAGAGTCCCTGGCCCACCCATTCTCTCCCTCTTTCTCTCTCTCAACCAAATAAATAAAATATATTTTTTTAAAAAAAGGTAATTAACCTAGGGTTTGGGGTTCAAGGACTTTCTTGGATTCCCTAGAACCCCCTTACACCACTTTTGGCCAAGAGACAACAAGAAAGCTAAGACAAACAAGCCTGGAATCTTGCCCTCAAGGAGATCATTATTTAGTGGGGCAGAAAGATGCTGAGAGCTCAGTGCCAGAAGCGAGCTCCAGATGCTATGGGAGCTCACGGTAGGACTGATTCCAGCTAGGATAGGAATCCAGGAAAGAATCTAAAAGAGGCCATTTATTCATAATGGCAAGTGTTCTGACATGGTGAGTGGAGGTGGAGATGAGGGGGTTAGATCTAGTTAGAGGTAAAAATATGAGCAACATATGGAGGAGGCTTGGGGAGAGAACTGTACTATAAGTGGCTTAGTGGCAAGGCTTGTGAAATTATGGCAGCCAAGGCTTTCAGGCCTATGTAAGCATTTAACAGGTAGGAGGAACTTTTTGTTTGTTTGTTTGGTTTTTTTCAAGGTAGGATTTCTGTTCTAGCCCAGGCTGACCTGGAATCTACTATGTTGTCTCAGACTGGCCTTGAACTCATCACAGTCCTCCTACCTCTGCCTCACCGGTGCTGGAATCAGAGTGTGTGGCCTTGAACTCACAGCTATCCTCCTTCTTCTACCTCCCAAGTGCTGGGATTAAAGGTGTGTGCCACAATGCCTGTTTTTTTTTGTTGTTGTTTTTGTTTTTTGAATTAGGGTCTCACTTTGGCTCAGGCTGACCTGGAATTAACTATGTAGTCTCAGGGTGGCTTCAAACTCATGGCTTTAAAAATACATTTTTTATTTTTTAATTTTTTTTATTTATTTATTTATTTATTTATTTATTTATTTATTTATTTATTTATTTGAGAGAAAGAGGCAGAGAGGGAAAGAATGGGTGTGCCGGGGCTTCCAGCCACTGCAAACAAACTCCAGATGCATGTGCCACCTTATGCATCTGGCTTACATGGGTCTTGGGGAGTTGAACCAGGGTCCTTAGGCTTTGCAGGCAAGCACCTTAACCACTAAGCCATCTCTCCAGCCCTGGTTTTATTTTTTATTTTTAGTTTTTTGAGTCAGGGTCTTACTGCTGCTCAGACTGACATGGAACTACTATGTACCCCAGGCTGGCCTCAAACTCATGGCTCTCTTACCTCATCCAGTGCTGGGATTAAGGGCAAATGTCACCATACCTGGCAAAATTAGGAGTTTATATTTTTCAGCAAAGGTATATTTTTAGACAAGCCTGGTTGCACATTGAAAGTACATAAAAGAGTGCTGGAGAGATGGCTTAGTGGTTATGGCATTTGCCTGCAAAGCCAAAGGATCCAGGTTCAATTCCCCAGGACCCACTTAAACCAGATGCACCAGGGGGCACATGTATCTGGAGTTCTTTTGCAGTGGCTGGAGGCCCTGGTGCGTCCATTCTCTCTCTCACTCTCTGTCAAATTAAAAAAAAAAAAAAAAATATATATATATATATATATATATATATATATATATATATATATACATACATATATATATGTATATAAAATCACAAAATAATAGAGCAGCAGGCTATCAAGGAGATAATATTAGAAATGTCTAGATGAATCTGGACTATGCAAGGGCAGTAAGAAAAAGGGAAGAGAGACTTCCAGCCTGCCAAAGGGAGCGAACACTCAAGCACACAATTTAATTAGCTTCTTGGCTTGCCAGAAGATTACAGGGGAATTAGCAGAGCTTGGAGTTTAGGGACCTTACTGGGAGTTGAAGGGAAGTTAATGAGAAAGACGACAGCATGCCCCAGGGAGAAATGAAAGGAGAAGGAATTGTTAGCCAAGCAGAGATGCCCCAGGAGAAACAGATGTCACAGCTCCGAGTCTCAACCTCCCTGGTAGATTACAGGCCTCCTAGCTGAGCTAGCTCCTATCCAATTGCCCCAGGTGCTTGTCCTGTCCTTCTGGGCACCGGGTAAATGACCCAGGAAGAGAAAATGGGAAGTGGATATGAAGGTCAAGTTCCCAGCTCTTTGTTGGCCCTTTCCCCCAGCAAGGCTCTAAGGTTCTAACACCTGCTAGAAGGCAGAACTGAGGCCTTGAGCCCTTTTGTAAGTGGAAGAGGAAGTGACCTTCTCCTTGCTGGATATGATAAACTGCATTTTCCAGACTGTAATAGTGTCTCCCATTCCTCACTGTACTCTTACAGTGTGACCTTGTCACTTCCCAAGTCCCTATGAACAAGAGTTCATAAACAGGGTGCCATGTGCCTTTAATCCCAGCACTCAGGAGGCAGAGGTAGGAGGATTGCTGTGAGTTTGAGGCCACCCTGAGACTACATGGTAAATTCCAGGTCAGCCTAGTCTAGAGTGAGAGACCCTACCTCTAACCCACAACCCCCCAAAAAAAGGTATTCCAGAGGAGCTGAGTAGATGGTTCAGCAGTTAAAGATGATCGCTTGTGGGCTGGAGAAATGGCTTAGTGGTTAAGCGCTTGCCTGTGGAGCCTAAGGACCACGGTTCGAGGCTCAATTCCCCAGGACCCACATTAGCCAGATGCACAAGGGGGCTCAGGCATCTGGAGTTCGTTTGCAGTGGGTAGAGGCCCTGGCACACCCATTCTCTCTCTGGCTCTGTTGCTCTCAAAAAAATAAATAAAGACCCCATAGTTTTTTGTGTTTTTTTTTTTTTTTTAAAGATGATTGCTTGCAAGGCCTGCTGGCCTGAGTTCAATTCTCTGGCCATTCATGTAAAGCAGTGTGAGCATTCATTTACAGCATTTGACCCTGGTGCGCCCATACACAAACACACATAGGCACAGATGAATGAAAGGGTATTCTGGCTACATCTACCTGGATATTTCTTTATTTATTTGAAAGAGAGTGAAAGGCAGATATTTTATAGTCTACAAGGGGGAATTATAGACCACCACACTTTTTTTTTTTTTTTCCCATTTACCCAGGCTGGCTTGGAATTCATTATGTAGTCTCAGGGTGGCCTCGAACTCATGGCAATCCTCTCACCTCTGCCTGCTTCTGAGTGCTGGGATTAAAGGTGTGCACCACCATGACTGGCCAACCATGGTTTTTCAAGACAGTTGTTTCACTGGGATATCCTGATATCTTTGTTGTTGTGGTTTTGTTTTTGTTTTATCGAGGTAGGGTCTCACTCTAGTTCAGGCTGACTTGGAATTCACTATGTAGTCTCAGGGTGGCCTTGGACTCGATCCTCTGATCCTCCAACCTCTGCCACCCGAGTGCTGGGATTAAAGGCATGTGCTACCACACCCGATTTATCTTTTTTTTTTTTTAAGATTTTATTCATTTATTTATTTCAGTTTTTTGAGATAGGATCTCGCTGTAGCCCAGGCTGACCTGGAATTCACTATGTAGTCTCAGGGTGGCCTCGAACTCACTCATGGTGATCCTCCTACCTCTGCCTCCCGAGTGCTGGGATCAAAAGCATGTGCCACCACGCCCAGCAAGATTTTATTTTTAGTGATTTATTTATTAGAGACAGAGAGAGTGATAATGGGCATGCCAGGGCCTCTAGCCACTGCAAACGAACTCCAGATGCATGTGCCACCATGTGCATCTGACTTACATGGGACCTGGAGAATCAAACCTGGGTCCTTAGGCTTCAGGCATGCGCCTTAACAGTTAAGTCATCTCTCCAGCCCTCCTGATATCTTATTTACAGATCTGAGCCGTGTTTGGGGTCATAGGAAGTCTTGAAAGTGTTATCAATGAAGATGTAGCCCTCCTGGGGAGTTAGTTAAGGAGTTTGCAGCTGAAAGGTGCCCTCACAGGTGGGAAAGTGTTATGCTAAGCGCTTTTATTCCCCAATATACGGAGTCAGGGCCTAGGGAGGACAGGATAGCATTATCATAGCTATTTCAGATAGAGAACGAATATGCCAGGGCCTCTAGCCACCTTGTGCATCTGGGTTACTTGGGTTTTGGGGAATTAAATCTGGGTCCTTTGGCTTTGCACGCAAGCACCTTAACCACTAAGCCATCTCTCTAGCCCTTCTTTTGTTTTATTTTTAATTTTTAAACTTTTTATTGATAACTTCCTATAGACTATAAACCATGATAATTCTCTCCCCTCCCCCACTTTCCCCTTCACAAATCCACTCTACATCATTTATTTATTAGAGAGAGAGAGATGCAGGCAGGTAGAGAGCAAGAGAATGGGTATGCCAGAGCCTCTAGCCACTGCTAACAAATTCCAGATGCATTCATCATCTTGTGCCTCTGGTTTATGTGGGTACTGAGAAATTGAATCTGAGTCTTTTGGCTTTGCAAGCAAGCACCTTAACCACTGAACCTTCTCTCCAGTCCTCCCCCCCTTTTTTTTTCCAAGGTAGGGTCTCACTCTACCTCAGGCTGACCTGGAATTCACTGTGTAGTCTCAGGGTGTCCTCAAACTCACAGTGATCCTCCCAACTCTGCCTCCCAAGTGCTGGGATTAAAGGCATGCGCCACCATGCCCAGCCCTTGTTTCTTTTGAGGTGGGGTCTCGCTCTAGGCCAGGCTGACCTAGAATTCACTATGTAGTCTTGGGGTAGCCTCAAACTCACGATGATCTTCCTACTTTTACCCCTCAAGTGCTATGATTAAAGGTGTGCACCACCATCCCTGGCATAAGCTTTTTAAAAAATTATTTATTTATTTATGTGAAAGAAGAGAGAGATGAGAGATAGAAAAAGAGAATGGGTATGCCAGGGCCTCCAGCCACTATGAATGAACTCCAGATACGTGTGCCACTTGGTGCATCCGGTGAGACACAGACAGAGAAACCTCCCTCTTGATACAAAATAATACCTTATTTTCTATCCTTGCTCTTGTTCAATTTTACCATTCGACGTGCTTATACTTAGGATGAACACTTATCATAAGGGCCCAAGAATAAACACAGGATAGTAATTAGACTAATGCTGGGTTTGTGGGCTTCTGCTCATTTCCAATCCCTGTAGGCTTCCTTGGCAGATGACTGGAACCAATTACAAGTATATGTAACCAGCAAAGAGCTAATTTTCCTACTTTAATTCAGGTTAGTAGATGGGATGTTTCTCAATGGCCTATTGACTCTACCAAGAACAAACAGGGATACAGAAAGAAAATTTCAAACAAGAAGACAAACAAGGCCCTACTAAACCTTTCAGACTTATGCCAACACATCATTACCCTCCAACCCTCAAGATGGTTTTCTACTAAATGGATCCTGAGACCAAAGGTACATTGGACATCCCCCAATGAAACCTGGAGTAGGCACCAATGGTTCTGTGGCTTTGGCCCTAGTTATCCCAGGATAGATTGGTTACCTCTTTGAGTGACACAGTTTAGGAGAATCTCCCTTCTTAATTCTGAAGTTAATATGGTTAAAAAAGGTGGGAGCAATTATACAAAATCGTATGGCTCTGGACAACCTTAGCCCAGGGTAGCACAATTGCCATTATCACGGTTAAATGTTGTGTATTTTAGAGTCAGCTTTAGCGGCTGGGATGAACTTCCAAACCAGGCACAGTTATGGTAGGATGAAGGGATTGGCTTACTGATAGAGGGGAAGTTCTTTAATGGCAGAAAAAGCTGGCCTGATTTTACAGATCCAAACAGAGAAAAGACACCACCAAAAAGCAAGCAAGCACTCCTCAAGAACTCCAGGCAAAGCTCAAGCACTTTGCATATGTTTAGACTGGGATTCCAAATCCACCACACTCCTTAGGACAGAACTCTAGGACCAGCCCACAGTGACACTTCCTGCAGCCAGGTGGCTAGAGATCCAAGTTACAAGCTTTCAATAAACTCTGAAAGATAACAACTGTCAACCAAAATTACTTTATCCAGCAAAGCTATCCATCCAAATTGACAGAGAAATAAGGACATTCCACAACAAAAATAGGCTAAAGGAAAATATACCAGTAAACCAGCTCTTCAGAAAATACTTGAAGGGATCCTTCATGCTGAAGAGAAAGAAAAGTACACACATAAGGAAACAGGAAAAAATAAACCATACTCAAATATAGTTAATACCATAGAGTAAAGGAAAAAATAGGAAGAACTACAAAAAAGAAGAATGGCAAGACTATTAATGCACACCTTTAAATAATAACTCTTTCAAAATCTTTTTAAATTGTTTTATATCTTATTTATTTGAGACTGAGAATGAGTGCACCAGGGCCTCTGGCCACTGCAAACAAACTCCAGACACATGTGCCACCTTGTGCATCTGGATTTATGTGGGTTCTGGTGAATCAAACCTGGGTCCTTTGGTTTTAGCTACTGCTAAGCCATCTCTCCAGCCCTCAATAACAACTCTTAACATCAATGGCCTCAATGCCCCAACCAAAAGACAGAGGCTTGCAGACTGGATCAAAAAGCAAGATCCTTCTATTTGTTGCCTCCAAGAAATGCCTTTCCATAAAAGATGACACTATCTCAGTAGAAAAGGATAGAAAACGGTACTCCAAGTAAATGGGCCTAGAAAACAAGCAGGTGTTGCTATCCTAATATCTGACAGGATAGACTTCAAACAAACATAAGTTAGGAGAGATAAACAGGCTGGAGAGATGGCTTAGCAGTTAAGTCACTTCCCTGAAAAAAACTAAGGACACAGGTTTGATTCCCCAATGCCCACATAGAGCCAGATGCACATGGTGATACTTGTGTCTGGGGTTTGTTTGCAGTGGCTAGAACCCTAGCATGCCTATTCTCTCTTATTTGCTTCTTTGTCTCTCTCTCTCTTTCTACCAAATAAATAAATAAAAATAAAATATTTTAAAAAAAATTTAGACCGGGTGTGGTGGACCATGCCTTTAATCCTAGCACTTGGGAGGCAGAGGAGGACCGTTATGAGTTCAAAGCCACCTTGAGACTCATAGTCAATTCCAGGCCAGCCTGAGTTACAGTGAGATCCTACCTCAGGAAAAAAAAAAATAAGTATGTATATATTTGCTATATGTGCATCGAATTCCTCTAGAAGGATCTACTGGAAACAGTTAATAGTAGTTGCATCCTGGGAGAAGAAATAGTTATGTGAGACATCCTTTTCATTGTTTCCCATTCTGTACCCAAAATAAAAAGGGCAGGGAGAGCTGCTGTCTATGAAAGCAGCTGCTTTCTTTTCAACCTGAAACTAGCTGCCAAGCACTAAGCTTTCAAACACCACTGCTAAGCAGACTTCCACCTTTTGTGCCTGTCCTGTGGAAACAATTTTCATGATTTTTATTTTAGTTTATTTTTGAGAGAGAGAGAGAGAGAATTGGCATGCCAGGGCTGTTCAGCCACTGTGAACAAACTTCAGATGTGTGCACCCCCTTGCGCACATGAGCTATATTATACACTTACGTCACTTTGTGTCTGGCTATGTGGGGCCTGGAGATTCAAACATGCATTCTTAGGTTTTGCAGGCAAGCACCTTAACTGCTAAGCTATCTCTGCAGCCCAATTTTGGGCTCTAGAGATGGCTTAGCGGTTAAGCGCTTGCCTGTGAAGCCTAAGGACCCCGGTTCGAGGCTCGGTTCCCCAGGTCCCACGTTAGCCAGATGCACAAGGGGGCACACGCGTCTGGAGTTCAGTTGCAGTGGCTGGAAGCCCTGGTGCGTCCATTCTCTCTCTCTCTTCCTCTCTCTCAAATAAATAAATAAAAAGTTTTTTTTTAAAAAAAGAGAAACTGATTGAGAGGGGGAAGATGTATGATGGAGAGTGGAGTTGCAAAGGGAAAGGAGGGAGGAAATTGCCATGGCTTATTGTCCAAAATTATGGAACTGGTCAATAAAAAAAAATATTTTAGGGGCTGGAGAGATGGCTTAGCTGTTAAGGTGCTTGCCTGCCAAGCCAAAGGACCCAAGTTCAAGTCTCCAGGACCCAAGTAAGCCAGATGCACAAGATGGCGCATGTGTCTGGAGTTGTTTTGTAGCAACTAGAAGCCGTAGTATGCCCATTCTCCCCCTCTCCCTCTCTGCCTGGCACACTCATTCTCTCTCTCAAATAAAAAGAAATAATTTTAAAAAAGAGCTGGATGTGTTGGCGCATGCCTTTAATCCCAGCACTTGGAAGGCAGAGGTAGGAGGATCGCAGTGAGTTCGAGGCCACCCTGAGACTACACAGTGAATTCCAGGTCAGCCTGAGCTAGAGTGAGACCCCTACCTCGAAAAACTAAAAATAAATAAATTTATAAGAAAATAAATAAAATAAATAAAAAACAACAAAAAGTTCAAAAATATTTTATTGGGGGGAGGGAATTACCATGGTTTATTGTCTATAATTACATAAATTGTCAAGAAAAAAACTTTAAAAATAGAGGAAAAGATCATGACATCAAAATAAAAGAGACTAATTGAGATGGGGAGGGGATATGATGGAGAATGGAATTTCAAAGGGGAAAGTTGGGGGAGGGAGGGTATTACCATGGGATATTTTTTATAATCATGAAAGATATTAATAAAAATTGGGAAAAAGCTGGGCGTGGTGGTGCACGCCTTTAATACCAGCACTCGGGAGGCAGAGGTAGGAGGATTGCCATGAGTTCAAGGCCACCCTGAGACTCCATAGTGAATTCCAGGTTAGCCTGGGATAGAGTGAGACCCTACCTTGAAAAAGCGAAAAAGAAAAAAAAAGAAAAAGAAAAAAAATGGGAAAAAAATTAAAATATTTTATTTATTTATTAAAGAGAGAATAAGTGGGAGAGAGAGAGAATGGATTGCACATCAGGGCTTCCAGCTACTGCAGAGAAATTCTAGCTGCACGTGCCACCATGTGCAGCTGACTTACATAGGTACTGGGGAATTGAACCTGGGTCCTTAGGCTTTGCAGTGCCTTAACTGCTGACCCATCTCTCCAGCCCCTCCCACTTCAATTTCTGTGTTCTCAAACCCATAGCTTAATGCTATACTCCAAAATGATTTCTTCTTTTTATATATTTATATTTATTAGAGACTGAGAAAGACAGAGAGAGGGAAAGAATGGGCACAGGAGGGCCTCTAACCACTGCAAAGGAACTTCAGATACAAACGCCACTTTGTGCATCTGGCTTACGTGAGTCCTGGGGAATCAAACTTGGATCCTTAGGCTCTGGAGGCAAGCACCTTAACCACTAAGCCGCCTCTCCAGCCCTTTAAACTTATTTATTTATTAAAAACATTTTTTACTTTATTTTTAATTATTTATTTGAGAGACAGAGAGAAAGAGGCAGAGAGAGGGAGAGAGAATGGGCACGCCAGGGCCTCCAGCCACTGCAAATGAACTCCAGATGCATGCGCCACCTTGTGCATCTGGCTTACATGGGTCCTGGGGAATCGAACCAAGGTCCCTTGGCTCTGCAGGCAAACGCCTTAACTGCTAAGCCATCCCTCCAGCCCCCTAAACTTATTTATTTATTTATTTATTTTTTAAATTTAATTTATTAGTTTTCATTTCAGTGAATACAGGCAGTTTGGTACCATTATTTAGGCTCATCTGTGATCTACCCCCTCCCATTAGACCCTCCTTGTTAATGAAAATGGGTCGTGCATTGTGGAGTTAGCCCCCAGTTATTAGTATGATAAATGTCTCTGCAAATCATGACCCAACATGTAACTCTGACATTCTTTCCGCCCCCTCTTCCGCAAGATTTCCCTGAGCCATGTTGGGTTCATTTTTGGTCTGCTTCAGTGCTGAGGTGTTGGGGGCCTCTGAGGCTTTGGCTCTCTGATTTGGTAGGAGTTGATTTTTCTCTGCGTTGATCTTCCCCTTTGTGATGGTATCCGGTTCACAGGAAAACATCACCCTTGCTAATTTCGCCAGTTGTCCTTAGTTTCAGTTGGGCCCCTTTTGAGGTATGTTGGGGCAGCTCTCTTCTTAGGATCTGCATCTATCTTTTTTTCCCCTTGTTGTTTGTAGTGCAGCTAGGCGGTCGCCATCTTGACCGGAAGTCTTATTTATTTATTTATTTGAGGGAATGAGAGAGAAAGAGAGAGAGAGAGAGAGAGAGAATGGGCACGCCAGGGCCTCCACCCACTGCAAATGAACTCTAGACGAATGTGCCACCATGTGCATCTGGCTTACATGGGTCCTGAGGAATCATATTGAGGTCCTTTGGCTTTGCAGGCAAATACCTTAACCACTAAGCAATCTCTCTAGCCCTCTTTTTTTTTTTCAAGGCAGAATCTCACTCTGGCCAAGGCTGACCTATAAGTCATTCTGTAGTCCCAGGCTGGCCTCAAACTCACAGTGATCCTCCTTTTCTCTGTCTCAAGTGCTGAGCTTAAAGGCATGTGCTATCATGCCTTGCCCTAGAATAAATTTTTTGTTGTGTGTTGGAGATTTCAATCAAACTAAAGCCCCTGTCCCCATTTCTGTGCCGAGCTGTGTTCTGCAAACACCTCAGATTCTAAGCTGAAAAGAATCTAAACAAACTTGTCCTATTCTTATCATAACCCAGCACGACTGTCATTGAGTCCCATCCTGGGTCTGTCAGATATCCTACAAGATCAAACCGTGGGCAAAAATATCCCTGAACAAACAGCTTTCTGTCAAAGGGGAAAGTGGGGTGAGAAAGGGTATTACCATGGGATATTTTTTATAATCATGGAAGTTGTTAATAAAAATTTGGGGGGGAAAGGGCTGGAGAGATGGCTTAGCAGTTAAGCACTTCCCTGTGAAGCCTAAAGACCCTGGTTCGAGGCTCGATTCCCCAGGACCCACGTTAGCCAGATGCACATGGGGACGCACACGTCTGGAGTTCGTTTGCAGTGGCTGGAGGCCCTGGAGAGCCCATTCTCTCTCTCTCTCACCCTCTTTCTCTCTCTGTCACTCTCAAATAAACAAATAAAAATAAAAATAAAATTTAAAAAAATTTTGAAAAACAAAAAAACAGCTTTCTGTTCTACACTTGTACTTCCTCATCAGTGACTGACTGCAAAGGAATCTTCTGTTTGTACATTAAAATCATAACCTTAGAACCTTGTATCCCCCCAGTAATGTAAAAAACTCAAGATGATGTCAGACTGCCTGCTATGCTGTCTATAAAACCACTGAGCTATCAGAGTTTAGGACTCAAGTTTTGGAAGTCATTCCCCTAAGTCCATGTTGACAGGAATACATTTTCTGATTCTCTATCCCTGGTTGCATCTTTGTGTGACTCAGTTTCCAGCAATAGCTTTTTAAAATTTTTGTTTATTTTTATTTATTTATTTGAGAGCAACAGGCAGAGAAAGAGGTAGATAGAGAGAGAGAATGGGCGTGGTAGGGCCTCCAACCACTGCAAACGAACTCCAGATGTATGCGCCCCTTTGTGCATCTGGCTAACGTAGGTCCTGGGGAATCGAGCCTTGAACCAGGGTCCTTAGGCTTCACAGGCAAGCTCTTAACTGCTAAGCCATCTCGCCAGCCCTGTTTTTTGGGTTTTTTAAAATATATTTTATTTTTATTTATCTATTTGAGAGTGACAGACAGAGAGAGGAAGAGGCAGAGAAACAGAGAGAATGGGCGCGCCAGGGCTTCCAGCCACTGCAAACGAACTCCAGATGCGTGCGCCCTCTTGTGCATCTGGCTAACGTGGGTCCTGAGGAATCGAGCCTCGAATCAGGGTCCTTAGGCTTCACAGGCAAGCACTTAACTGCTAAGCCATCTCTCCAGCCCTTTTGTTTTTTTGAGGTAGGGTCTCACTCTAGCTCAGTGTGGCTTGGAACTCACAGTGACCCTCTTACCTTGGCTTGTCAAGTGCTGGGATTAAATTTTAGAATAATATTTTGGTGGGGAGGAGGGAGATAGATATCTACATATTAAAAATCGGCCTGTTTCTGTGGGCTCTAGATGCTCTGCGTCTCTCCTACTTCCCTGCTGAAGTTGGTAATTCTTATACACCTCACTTTTTAGTAGAAGAGTGTATTTTGCTGGTGTGTGTGTGTGTGTGTGTGTGTGTGTGTGTGTATGTTGGGGCTTTTTCTCCCCTAGGCTGTGTTGGCATGGTTCCTCCATTGCCATCTTAACCAGAAGTCTCCTTTCTTCTCCCGGAAGTGGCTGAGACAGGGCCTCGATTTCAGCAAGAGGAAACATTACAGGCCATTGCCGAGGCCCTTGGTTTCCCACCAGGAATAGATGGTAAGACCTTATTGCTGAAGACTCCACACACTTGGGCTGCAGGTCACTAAGAAACCTTGTTGAAGCTGAGCTGAAAACATCGACTGTGAAGACCAGCTGACAGAAAGCTGGAAGGCACGCTGCATGCAGTTCGATGGGAGAGAGAGAAATCACCAGTGAAGATACTCAACAGTGAACACTAGACACTACAAGCTTTGTATTTTGCCAGCCAGGCCAAATGAGCTAATGGGTGCAATAGTGGCAAGTCTGTTATGGGGGAAACGAACCGCCCTCTAATTGGACTGGACACCTGCTCCATGGGAGGGGATACATCCTTGATACTGAAAACCTACAACAGGAATAGTCATGAGCCCTAGGGGTGTAATGTCTGCTGCCTGGATATCCATGACCTCACAGTGCCTGACACTACTACAAAAGACCATCATAATAGGAGGAAAAGATCATGACATCAAAATAAAAGAGACTGATTGAGAGGGGGAAGGGATATGATGGAGAATAGAGTTTCAAAGGGGAAAGTGGGGGAAGGGAGGGAATTGCCATGGCATATTGTTTACAATCATGGAAGTTGTCAATTTTAAAAATATTTTAAAAAGGGCTGGAGAGATGGCTTAGCGGTTAAGCGCTTGCCTGTGAAGCCTAAGGACCCCGGTTCGAGGCTCGGTTCCCCAGGTCCCACGTTAGCCAGATGCACAAGGGGGCGCATGCATCTGGAGTTCGTTTGCAGAGGCTGGAAGCCCTGGCGCGCCCATTCTCTCTCTCTCTCTCTCTATCTGTCTTTCTCTCTGTGTCTGTCGCTCTCAAATAAATAAATTAAAAAATTAAAAAAAAAAAAGAGTTTAAAAAGAATATTTTAAAAAATCTGTAGCCCAGGCTGACCTGAAATTCACTATGTAGTCTCAGGCTGGCTTCAAATTCATGGCAATCCTCCTATGTCTGAGTTTAAAGACATGTGCCACCATGCCCAACTTATTTTTTTAAACATTTTATTTATTTATTTGTAAGAGGGAGAGAGAGGCAGAGAGATGGGGTGGGGGAGAGAATGGGTGTACTAGAGTCTCCAGTCACTGCAAACAAACTCCAGATATGCCATCTTCTGTATCTGGCTTTATATGGGTACTAAAGAATCAAACCTGGGTCCATTGGCTTTGTCAGAAAGCACCTTAACTGCTAAACTATCACTCCAGTTCCCCGGCTGCTGCTGCTGTTGCTGCTGCTTCTTCTCCTCCTCCTCCTTCTCCTCCTTCTTTTGAGGTAGGGTCTCACTCTAGCCCAGGCTGACCTAGAATTCACTATGGAGTCTCAGGGTGGCCTTGAGCTCACAGCGATCCTCCTACCTCTGCCTCCTGAGTACTCGGATTAAAAGTGTGCACCACCATGTCTGGCTTGAAAATGCTTTTTTAAATTTAAAATGTTTTTCTTTTTCTTCTTTCTTCTTCCCCCCCCCCCCCAGGTAGGGTTTTACTCTAGCTCAGGCTGACCTTGTGTTCACTATGTAGAATCAGGGTGGCCTTGAACTCATGGATATCCTCCCTCCACTGCCTTGGCATGGTGGGATTAAAGGTATGTGTCACCATGCCTGGCTGAAAATGCTTTTTTTAAAAAAATTAAGATTATATATATATATATTTTTTGAACTCTCTCTCTAGTCCAGGCTGACCTGGAATTCACTATGTGGTCTCAGGGTGGCCTTGAACTCATGGCAATCCTCATGCCTCTGCCTCCCAAGAGCTGGGACTGGTGGTGCATGCTTTTAATCCCAGCACTCAGGAGGCAGAGGTAGGAGGATGGTAGTGAGTTCAAGGCCACCCTGAGACTACATAGTGAATTCCATGTCAGCCTGGGCTAGAGCAAGACCCTACCTGGCAAAACAAAATAAATAAATAAATAAAAAGAAAAAAAAAAAAAAAAAGAAAAAAAAAAGAAAGAATGGGTAAATGAGGGCCTGAGCCACTACAAAAGAACTCCAGATGCATGAATTATTATTTGTGCATCTGACTTATATGGGTACTAGGAAATTGAACCCAGGTTGTTAGGCTTTGTATATAATCACCTTAACCACTGAGCCACCTCTCCAGCCCTGAAAATGCTTTTTTAAAATTTTCCTTTATCACATAAATGATTGTGTCAAAATTATAGTTGCGGGCTGGAGAGATGGCTTAGTGGTTAAGCACTTGAGGACCCTGGTTCGAGGCTCGGTTCCCCAGGACCCACGTTAGCCAGATGCACAAGGGGGCGCACGCATCTGGAGTTTGTTTGCAGTGGTTGGAGGCCCTGGTGCGCCCATTCTCTCTCTCTGTCTCCCTCTTTCTCTCTTTGTCTGTCGCTCTCAAATAAATAAAAATAATTTTAAAAATTATACTTGCCCATTCGATCTATAGCAGTTGAAAGATATCTCGTCATATACAGAGAAGCTCATTTGTAGAAGTCCTTTACTGTCTAGCAACTGCAAGACATCTTGAAATTTTTCACAATAAAATGATTCTCCTGAGTATTCATCAAATTATATTCCTAGGGCTGGAGAAACGGTTTAGTGGTTAAGCACTTGTCTGTGAAGCCTAAGGACACCGGTTCAAGGCTCAATTCCCAGGACCCACATTAGCCAGATGCGCAAGAGGGCGCATGCGTCTGGAGTTCATTTGCAGTTGCTGGAGATCCTGAGACACCCATTCTCTCTCTCTCTCTCTCTCTCTCTCAATCTATCTGCCTCTTTCTCTCTCTGTCTCTCTCAAATAAAATAAATAAAAACTTGACAAATTTTTTTAAAAGCATTTAAAAAAATATATTCCTAGATATCATCAATTCTCAAGTTCCAAAATCTTGGCTACAGTGAAAGTGCTTACATTTCATTCTGTTCTGGTTGTTGGAAGAACATGTGCCAATTTTGCTCTATTTTTATCATCTGCTTCTTTATTAACTTGTACATAAACGTCAAAGAGATGCTGTAAACTGGGCATGGTGGTGCAAGCCCTTAATCCCAGCACTTGGGAGGCAGAGGTAGGAGTATTGCCATGAGTTTGAGGCCACCCTGAAGCTACATAATGAATTCCAGGTCAGCCTGGGCTAGAGTTAGACTCTACCTCAAAAGAACAAAACAAATAATAATAATTTTTTTTAAAAAGGGGAAGAAGGTCAGGTGTAGAGGTGCACGCCTTTAATCCCAGCACTTGGGAGGCAGAGGTAGGAGGACTGTGGTGAGTTCAAGACCACCCTGAGGCTACATGGTGAATTCCAGGTCAGCCTGGGCTAGAGTGAGAAACCACCTCAAAGAAACACACACACAAAAAAATAAAAGGTGGGGAAGGAGCTAGAGAGGCTTAGCCATTAAGGCATTTGCCTGAACTAAAGGACTCAAGTTCAATTCCCCAGGACCCATGTAAATCAGATACTCAATGTGGTGCATGCATCTGGAATTCTTTGCAGTGGTTGGAGGCCCTGGTGAGCCCATTCCATCATCCATCCATCCATCCATCCATCCATCCATCCATCTATCTATCTATCTATCTATCTACCTACCTACCTACCTACCTACCTACCTACCTACCTACCTACTTATCTATATGTGTCTTTCCCTCAAATAAATAAAATATTTTTAAAAAGAAATTGAGTTTTCTTCATAGCTAAAGAGTTGGAAATCAGCTCTCAGAAGAGCAAACTACAGGCTCAAATCACCCAGGTAATTTATCCTTGTTACTTGATATTCTAAAGCTTCTTTGAGATTTGCTATAAAATTTCCTATGAAGGTGTAATGCATGAAATTTTTGGGCCACATGGTGGAGAAAGCATGATAGGAGCAGACAGACCAGCATCACTCCTGAAACCAGTAACAATCCTCCTCTGAGGAAGACCAGAGAAAAGTTCACTTCTCTATCCACATATTGGGACATCTTCCATTACTGGGGGCAGCACTGCCTTGTTAATAGTTCTCTTTTTATTTTGAAATGTAGTCCCTGAGCCAGTGCTGATTTCTTTCTCACCACTAAATCATATTTAAACTTCTCTGCCAATCTATCAACTTTAGCTTGGATATCTGGATTTCTTGTGAGAGGATCTTGCCCCCCTCCTCCAGCCAAGGTAGGGTTTCACTTTAGCTGGGCTGACCTAGAATTCACTATGGAGTCTCAGGGTGGCCTCCAACTCACAGCCATCCTCCTACCCCTGTTTCCTGGGTGTTGGGTTTAAAGGAGTGTGCCACCTTGCCTGGCTATCATCTGGTTATCTTGAATTGATCTTCCTTTTTTTTCCCCCTCTCTCTCTCTAGGTAGGGTCTCACTCCAGCCAAAGCTGACCTGGAGTTCACTATGTAGTCTTATGGTGGCCTAACTCACGTGATCTCCTACCTCTGCCTCTCAGATGCTGGGATAAAAGCTGTGTGCCATCACATTTGGCTTATTTTCTTTAATATATATATATATATTTTTTTTTTTTGGTTTTTTGAGGTAGGGTCTCACTCTAGCACAGGCTGATGTGGAACTCACTATGTAGTCTCAGGGCGGTCTCAAACTCATGGTGATTCTCCCACCTCTGCCACCCGAGTGCTGGGATTAAAGGCATGAGCCACCACACCTGGCTTCTTTAATTTTTAAAAAAATTTTTAAAAATTTTTTTAATTTTTTTTTTTTAATTTGAAAGAGGGCGGGATGGGGGGCAGATACAGAATGGACACACCAGGACCTCCAGCCACTGCAAACAACTCCAGATGCATATCCTACTTTGTGCACCTGGTTTACTCAGGTCCTGGGGAATTAAACCTGAGTTCTTTGGCTTTGTAGGCAAGCGTCTTAAACACTAAGCCATTCCTCCAGCCTTGAATTGATTATTGTTGTCTTCTGGGGAAAAATCCACAGAAAACGAGCTGAGTATGGTGGTGCACACCTTTAATCCCAGCACTCAAGAGGAGGATCACTGTGAGTTTGAGGCCAGACTGGGACTACATAGTGAATTTCAGAGTGAAACTCTACCTCTAAAAATCAAACAGGCTGGAGGAATGGCTTAGTAGGTAAGGCATTTGCCTGTAAAGCCAAAGGACCCAGGTTCAAATCCCCAGGACCTATATTAGCCAGATGCACAAGGGGGTGCATGCGTCTGAAGTTCATTTCCTGTGGCTGGAGGCACTGGCATGCTCATCCTCTCACTCTTTCTCCCTCTTTCTCTGTCAAATAAATAAATAATTAACTCTCTAAAAACTTAATGACTCTGCATCTCATATATCTATTTAAAAAACACACCAAACAACAAAAACAAAATGTCTGGGCATGGTGGTGCATGCCTTTAATTCCAGCACTTGAGAGGTAGGATTGTGGTGAGTTTGAGGCCACTCTGAGACTACATAGTGAATTCCAGGTCAGCCCTGGCTAGAGCAAGACTCTACCTCAAGGGAAGAAAAAAAAGAAAAGAAAAGAAAGAAAGAAAGCCAGCCCACAGAAGGCTGAAAATCTGTTACATTTTGACTTTTGGAAATTGGAACTCCAGATATGGTATTGGTCAAGCTTTCTGGTGGAAGAGCCAGTACTTTGAGCAAGCACTTTGCCACTGAGCTGTATCACCCTTGCCAGTACTTTGGAAAGTGGAGTCCACAGAGGCATCTCCAGCCAAATGATTACACTTGCTGCTGGAAGAGCTCTGGGGTCTTTGGCTTCCCTTGGGGTTCTTGCACAAAAAGTTTCAAACGCTCCAACTCCTGTGCTCTACTTAATGGAGTCTCACGTGTCCCAGGTTCTTGGTGAACTGTAGTCTTTCTTCCCTCTATAATCAAGCTGTTTCTGTGGGACAGAGTGTACTGGCTCCTTGCCCACAAAGCTTCCATTTATGAGTGTGCCCTTCACATTAACTCTGGCTAGATTTGTTCTCGTGGGATTGCCCTAGGCCTAACCCCTTCAGAATGGGCTCATGACTCAGGCCTGACCAGCAGGGTGGTAGAATTGGCCTCCCAGGAACACCAAGAGGTTTACAGATGGGTGCTCTCCAAGGAGTACTTGCTTTTTCTGGAATTACAAGCTCTAAGAAGACATGGGTGCAATTGCCACATGGGCAAAACCTGTCTGAGAGGAAACCCAGGCAAAGGTGGGCAGAGACAAGGGATGCAAAGTGCCAACTAGGATGCTCTTATTTCAACTACAGGATTAACAACAGCTGGCTGTTTCCATTATTTGAGCTAAACTGGGTGTGGTGGGGCACGCCTTTAATCCCAGCACTCTGGAGGCAGAGGTTGGAGGATCACTGTGAGTTCAAGGCCACCCTGAGACTACATAGTGAATTCCAGGTCAGCCTGAGCTACAGTGAAACCCTACCTCGACAAACCAAAAAAAAAAAAAAACAAAAAACAGCAACAAAAAATTTATTTATTTGAGAGAAAAAGAGGCAGAGAGAAATAATATATATTTATTTATTTGAGAGAGAGAGAGAGAGGCTGTGTGTGTGGGGGGGTGGGGGGGTAAAGAATGTGCGCCAGGGCCTCCAGCCACTGCAAACTCCAGATGCATGTGCTACCCTGTGCATCTGGCTTATGTGGGCTATGGGGAATTGAGCCTGAGTCCTTAGGCTTTGTAGGCAAGTGCCTTAACCACTAAGCTATCTCTCCAACCCTGTTTTTTTTTTCTTTGCTGTTTGATGGGACTGCAGATAATGGATGGACAAGGCACATGATAGGCCATCAGTATTATATTTGTGATGTGCTATGCAAATGCTCTACCACTGGGCTAATATCCCCAGCCCAACAAGTATTTATTGTTAGGTGGTATCTTGATAACGTTTTTCTTTTTCTTTTCTTCTGCCAAGTCACGTTTCTTAGCTGCCATGGAATTCAGACATTTTGGGGCTCTGACCAAGGGGAGGACAGAAACCTATAGGCTTCACAAAAAGATGGGAGATGAGGGGGTGGACAGGAATTTCAAAGCTCAAATGGAGGAGGTGGAATTAGCCTGTTTAAAACATTTGTGACTGCAGAATTTTACACCCACTTTCCATTTATAAATAGCCCGATTTCTTCAGCTTGGCTCCTCCTGCACCAGGCTGCAATGAAAGATAAGAGAGGCAGCAGCTGCTAGAGGCCCAACCATGCAGAACAGAGGAGGCTGGAGGACTGGAACTGTGTATCTTGGGTTCAGAGTGTGTGTGAGGATTAAGGATATTAGGGCAAGAAATTTGGGTCAGAAAATAATTTTGCCATTAACCAGTGTAGGTAAAGTTGTGGATGAGCCCCACACTCTGGTCACACCACACAGCTCCAGCTTTATCTATTGCCTATTGCCCTGCCTTAGTGGCAGGAAAAGATAGACGGCTGCTGCAACAGCTGAGCAGAGATGATGCATCAGGGTGTGGGGCGCAAGGCAGATGACAAATTCAAGAGCATTTCTGAGAATCTGGTAGTAAGTTTTCAGAAACAGGGGAGGGGTAGAGGACTATCGCCATGGTTTCTGCCTTAGGAAACAGTAATAATCATCTTTAAGTACAGGCTTGGGACAAGAGGCTGAAATGAAGCAGTCTGAGGACCCCCAAAGGATGTGTAGTGGATACATCAACAGCACACTTGGATATTCATCCTACCAATGTTTGCCAAGCATTGCTGATATGTTGGCTCTGTCCTGGGAGCTGGTCATATGGCAATCACAGGCTTGCAGAAAGGTTAGGACACCCAGAGATGCAATCCCACTTGTTTTCAGTTGCTTTAGCCTTAGCCTCTATAGGCTTTGACCTTGTTGTCAGTGCCTATGAAACATCCCTTCCCTTCTAGCAATGATAGCTGCCACATGCCAAATTCTTATTGTGTCACTGCACCCACTTTAATCTTCAGTATCATTTCTTATTTTAAAGATGAACCACTTAGAGGGCTGGGGAGATGGCTCAGCAGTTAGTGTGCTTGGCTGCAAAGCCTAACGAGCAGGATTTGATTCCCCAGTACCCATATAAAGCCAGATGCACAAGAGGGTGCATGCATCTGGAGTATGTTTGCAGTGGTTTGAGGCCCTAGTGCATCCAGCCTCTCTCTCCTTGCAAATAAATAAATATAAAAATTTAAAAATACATAAAAAGAGGCTGGCAGCCAGGTGTGGTGGCACCATCTTCAATCCCAGCACTTGGAGGCAGAGGTAGGAGGATTGTCAAGAGTTTGAGGACACCCTGCGACTATATAGTGAATTTCAGGTTAGCCTGAGCTACAGTGAGCCCCAACCTAAAAAAAACAGGGAGTCTGGAATATAATTTAGTGATGAGAGTCTGCCCAGCATGTCCAGGGCTCTGGGTTCAATTATCAGCCCCACCAAACAAATAAATAAATAAAACCAAGTAACTTGTCCAGGGTCCCATAACTGGTGATAGAGCTAGGATCTGCTCCCATTCCACCATTCTGTCTCTCAGAACTCTCAATTCCATGACACCAGCCCCCACTGACTCTGCTTGGCTTCAGTTCATGTGGCTTATAGCCACTTTCCTAGCAGTCATGTGTCTCAGGGTTGCAAGGAGCACCTTCTAGGTGCATCAGGCCTAACTGTTTTATATACAGCTTCACTTAATAACCCCCCACCACACACATACATATAGTTTTTGTTTTTTTCAAGGTAGGGTTCCACTTTAACTCGGGCTGACCTGGATCTCACTTTGTAGTCTCAGGATGACCTCAAACTCAGACTAACCTGAAGATTCACTATATAGTCGCAGGGTGGCCTTGAACTCTTGACAATTCTCCTACCTCTGCCTCCAAGTGCTGGGATTAAAAGCATGTGGCACCACCACACCCAGCCTAGACTTTAAAAAAAATATTTTTATTTATTTATTTGAGAGAGAGAAAGAGAAAGAGAGAGAATAGGTGCACCAGGGCCTCCAGCCACTCAAACTTCAGATGCATGTGCCACCTTGGGCATCTGGCTTACATGGATTCTGGAGAATTGAACCTAGGTTCTTTGGCTTTGCAGGTAAGTGTGTTAACTGCTAAGCCATCTCTTCAGCCCCAGACTCTTTTTGTAAAAATTTGTATTTGTTTATTTGCAAAGGGAGAGAGAGAATGGGGCTTCAGGGCTTCTGGCTATAGCAAATGAACTCCAGACACACGTATCACTTTGTGCATTTGCTGGCCTTTTTTTTTTTTTTTTCCTTCAAAGTATGGTCTTGCTCTAGCCCAGGCTGACCTGGATCTCACTCTGTAGTCTCAGTGTAGCCTTGAACTCAGGATGATTCTCCTACTTCTGCCTCCCAAGTGTTGGGATTAAAGGTGTGCATCACCAACGCCTGGCTTTTTATTTGTTGTTTTGAGGTAGGCCCAACAGACTGATCTTTTTGTTTGTTTTATGAGAGCAAATGCCAGGTGTGGTGGCACACACCTTCAATCTTAGCCCTCCGGGAGGCTGAGGTAGGAGGACTGCTGTGAGTTCAAGCCCACCCTGAGACTACACAGTGAATTCCAGGTTAGCCTGGACTAGAGTGAGACTCTACCTTGAAAAACCAAAAACAAGCGTGAGACAGAATTGGCACACGGGAGCCTCCAGTCACTGTAATCAAATTCCAGACACATCACCACCTTGTATATCTGGCTTACATGGGATCTGAGGAGTGGAACTTGGGTCCTTAGGCTTCCCAGGCAAGTGCCTTAATGGCTAAGCCATCTCTCCAATCCTTTTTATTTTTACTTGTAAGCAGAGAGAAGAAAGAGGGAGGAAAGGAGGAAGAAAATGAACATGATTGGGGGCACCAAGGCTTTTAGAAATTCCAGACACATGCGTCACTTTGTAAAACCTGGCTTTACGTGGGTACTAGGGAATTGACCCCAGGTTGTTAGGCTTTGCAGGCAAGCACCTTAACCACGGAGCCATCTCTCCTCCACACCCCCCCCACAACAACACTCTTGTTTATGATTTCAACATTCTGAACCTCACTCAGTGCTCAGGAAACAGCGTGGAAGACAAGTACATTTATCACCAGTCTGTGTGTCCTCAGCTGCACCTAGCACTGAACTTTGTCTGAACTAAGCACTTAATAACTGACAGGTGCATTTATAAATTCTAAGTGTGGGTTCCTTGGGGGAGGGCAAGACTTAGATATTGAATTCCAGTGGGAAGTGAGCAATCTGAAATAAGGTGTGGCTGTTTTCATTTCACCCTTTTTACCCTAAGGACATTCTCATCAGGCCACTAGGCTTGCTGATGCCAGGAGGGTAGGTGTGGCCCTGGACAGGATAGAGTAGGTACAAGTTTGGGTCTTGTCCTTACCTAACCTCTGGCTCTTCATGCTCCTCTGGAAATAAACACAGTAGCTGACGCTTTCTCCATGGAAATGTGGCATCACTAGGGAATATTGTGCTTTTTGTGAGGCAGAGGTTGACACTTTAAAATCCCGTCATGCATGTGTCATCTTTGGGATTTGGAAATGGAAGTTTAGTGTCAAGGTTTGTTCCCTCTCACACCCATGGTCACAAGTCTTCTTAGGCCCACTCTTCACCTTGCTGCTCTCTAAATTGCTATTCTATAACCCTGTTTTGGTATGTGGTACAATTATATTTGAAGACATTCTTCAAGATTGCAATGATCTGGCTCCATAACAACAGTCATAATATGACACATGTGGGATAAGAGCATCTAGATTGGTGTGTACACAAGTAACTCACGCACCACTAGGCCCTCAAGAATAAAAACACGTATTTGTAGGCATTAAGTGTGTGAGTATACACAAGGGGCCCCTGCCACTGCAAACAAACTGCAGATGCATGTGCTATTCTGTGTATCTGGCTTTACATGACTACTGAGGAACTGAACCTGGGCCTTCAGACCTTGCAAGTGCCTTAAACTGCTGAGCCATCTGTCCAAGATTGCTCACTTGGCAATAAGCGTCATGTGACACAATTGGATGAAAGGTACTTTCTCATTTGGTTAAGAAAAGCAGTTGTCATCCCCATCACAGCTATCCTGAAAGGAAGCTGTTTTTTTTTTTTTTTTTTTTTTTTTTTGATTGGTAGGAATATTTTGTTTTTCAAGGTAGTGTCTCCCTCTAGTCCAGGCTGACCTTGAACTCATGGTGATCCTCCTACCTTTGCCTCCCAAGTGTAGAAATTAAAGGCATGCTAGGACCTGACTGGTGGAAACTTTTTTGATTGTATTCCTTCTAGGACTTTGGTTTTTTTTTAATTTATTTATTTGAGAGCAACAGACATAGAGAGAAAGACAGATAGAGGGAGAGAGAGAATGGGCGCGCCAGGGCTTCCAGCCTCTGCAAACGAACTCCAGACATGTGCGCCCCCTTGTGCATCTGGCTAACGTGGGACCTGGGGAACCGAGCCTCGAACCGGGGTCCTTAGGCTTCACAGGCAAGCACTTAACCGCTAAGCCATCTCTCCAGCCCTAGGACTTTGGTTTTTATCAAAATGCAGAGCCTGCGGAGATGAACCAGTGGTTAAAGGTACTTGCTTGTAAAGTCTTCCAGCCTAGGTCCAATTCCCCAGCACCCACATAAAACCATAAAGCTGAATGCAAAGTGGTACCTGCTTCCAGTACTCATCTGCAGCAGACCCTAAAACACCCGTAATCTCTCATTCAGTCATGTGCTCTTGAATTCCAAGTCAGCCTGGGCTAGAGTGAGACTCTACCTTGAAAAGCAAATACTAGCCGGGCATCGTGGCGCACGCCTTTAATCCCAGCACTTGGGAGACAGAGATAGAAGGATCGCTATGAGTTCGAGGCCACCCTGAGACTACATAGTTAATTCCAGGTCAACCTGGGCCAGAGTGAAACCCTACCTCGAAAAACAAAAACAAAAAACAAACAAAACAAAAAAAAGCAAACACAAAACAAAACAAAAAATCAAGAGTGGAGAGATAGTTTAGCAGTCAAGGCGCTTGCCTGGGAAGCCTAAGGATCCAGGTTCAATTTCCCAGTACCCACATAAAGCCAGATGCATAAGGTGGTACATGCACCTGGACTTCGTTTACAGTGGTTAGAGGCCCTGGTGTACCCATCCTCTCTCTCATAAATAATAAAGTAAAAAAATATTTTAGGCTGGAGATGGCTTAGCAGTTGAGGTGCTTGCCTGCAAAGCCTAAGGACCCAGGTTTGACTCCTCAGAACCCATGTAAGCCATATGGGCATTTGTCTGGATCTCATTTGTGGTGGCACATGCCTTTAACAGCACTCGCAAGGTAGAGGTGGGATCACCACCAGTTTGAGGCCACCCTGAGACTACACAGTGAATTCCAGGTCAGCCTGGGCTAGAGTTAGACCCTACCTCAAAAAACAAAAGGGCTGGAGAGATGGCTTAGTGGTTAAGGTGCTTGCCTGTGAAGCCTAAGGACCCAGGTTTGATTCTCCAGGTCCCACATTAGCCAGATGCAAACGTGGCACATGCATCTGGAGTTCGCTTGCTGTGGCCAGAGGCCCTGGTGCGCTCATTCTTTCTACTTCTCCCTCTGTATCTAATAAATAAATAAAAATGATTTAAAAAAACACTGTTAACAGTCTAGAGGAATAATGATAGGTCTATTTTCATTTGCTTCACTCACTTCTCATTCTGTAGAGACAAAAATTATCTGTTCTGACTTAAGATCACTGCTGGGAGGCTTACTCATTGGTTCAGTGCCTATAAATACAGATGAATAGATTACATACTATTTGGTTTACAGGCCACTTTTTTCCCCTTAGCATTTCATAATCTTCATGAAGCAATAAAATACCTTAGAATTTCATAACATCAGCTCAGAAACATACTAGCTTTTTCTTTCTTTCTTTTTTTTTTTTTTTTTTTTGAGGTAGGGTTTTGCTCTAGCCCAGGCTCATAAGGAATTCACTATATAGTCTCAAACTCATGGTGATCCTCTTACCTCTGCCTCCCGTGGTCTGGTCCTGGGGTTAAAGGCATGTGCCACCATACCCAGCTAAACTTTTTTTTTTTTTTTTAAAGATTTTATTTATTAGAGACAGAAAGAGTCGAGGGGGGAGGTGAGAAAGAGAAAGAGAGAGAGAATATGAGCATGCCAGGACCTCTAGCCATTACAGAACTCCAGATGCATGTGCCACCATGTGCATCTGGCTTACATGGGACCTGGAGAATCAAACTGGGGTCCTTAGGCTTCACAGGCATGCACCTTAACCACTAAGCTATCTCTCCAACCCCAGTTAAACTTTTGACACCTTCCACAACTACGGACAAACCATGCTATTTCCCTCCCTTCCTCCACTATTTGCTTTTGAGTAAATTACTTAAACAGAACCTTTTATATAGTCCCAAGTAGCAGAACTTAAATGAAGAACTTTGCAGACTACTTCTCAGCCTCTGTTTTTTACCCCTCTACCTACTATGCTACCTTCAACTCAACACTTTCCTTTTACTGCTACTTGGCTACTCTTACTATCAAGACCAGTAAGGAGCTGGGTGTAGTGGTGCACACCTGTTAATCCCACGACTCAAAAGGGTGAGGGAGGAGGATTATATGTTAAAGGCTAACCTAGGTTTAAGTGAAGACTGTCTCAAAAATCACCAACAAAGAAAACCCAGGTCCACTAAAACATTAAGTTGTTTCACTGAGCAACCCCTCTAGCTTCCCCAACCAAAGCAGGGTCTCACTCCAGCCCAGGCTGACCTAGAACTCAGTCTGAAGCCCCAGGCTGGCCTCAAACTCACAGTCATCTGCTCAGCTCAACCTTCCAAGTGCTGGGCCCCAAGGTGCGCAGTACCACCATGCCTGGCTTCAGCTCTTTTTTTTTTTTTTTTTTTGGAGGTAGGGTCTTGCTCTAGCCCAGGCTGGCCTGGAACTCACTATGTAGTCTTGAGCTCACAGTGATCCTACCTCTGCCTCCCAAGTGCTGGGATTATAGGCATGTGCCACCATGCCCAGCCTTTTAAATTAATTTTTAAAAAAAGACGTTATTTTTACTTATTTCAGAGACAGAGAATGGGTGTGCCAGGGCCTCCAGCTGATGCAAACAAACTCCAAACTCATGTGCTACCTTGTGCATCTGGTTTATATGGGTCCTGGGGAACTGAACTTTGGTCTTGGCTTTACAGGCAAGCGCCTTAACCAGTAAGTCATCTCTCCAGCCCTAAAATTTTATGGGGCTGGAAAGATGGCTCAGCAGTTAAAGGCACTTACTTGATTGCAAAGCCTATTGACCTGAGTTCAATAACTAAGCCACATGCACAAAACAGTATGGATGTAGAGTTCATTTGTAGTGGCAGGAAGCCCTGGTGAGACCTTACTTTGTCTCTCTCAAAGAAACACAAATACTGGAAAAAAAAAAAAAATTCAGGTGTGGTGGTACATGCCCTTATATTTTTAATATATGTATTCATATTAGAGAGGCGGGGTGTATTAGGGTCTCTAGCCACTGCAAATTAACTCCACACACATGTGCCACCTTGTGCATGTGGTTTATGTAGGTTCTGTTTAGTTGAACCTGAGTTCTTAGGCTTTGCAGGCAAGCATCTTAACTGTTAAGCCATCTCTCCAGCCCTGGTGCTCACCTTTAATCCCAGCACTTGGGAGGTAGATGTACAAG
Source organism: Jaculus jaculus (assembly GCF_020740685.1). Classification (NCBI taxonomy): domain Eukaryota; kingdom Metazoa; phylum Chordata; class Mammalia; order Rodentia; family Dipodidae; genus Jaculus; species Jaculus jaculus. The sequence continues at coordinate 178,049,368 of NC_059102.1, read as the reverse complement.
GATCACTGTGAATTCAAGGCCAGTGTGGGCTAGAGTGAGACCCTACCTCAACAAAACAAAACACACACTATATATGTAGCCTGGGTTTGAGTCCACAGCACTCAAATGCACACAGTGGTACATGCATCTTAAATTTGTCTGCAGTGGCTAGAGGTCCTGGCATGCCCATCCTCTTTCTCCCGGACTGGCAGGTTTTGCAAGCACACACTCTAATCAACTGACTCCTCCCCCCCCCCAAGGCAGGGTCTTACTCTAGCCCAGGCTGACCTGAAGCTCACAGAGTGCTGGGGTTAAAGGCAAACACTACCACGTCGAGCCTAATCATTAGTTTGTTTTGCACCAAACAGGGTCTTAGACCATAGCCGAAGCCTAAATCGTGACCCTCTTCTCCACCACCAAATTGCTGGGATTACAGGCATATGTCATCATGCCCCTACCCAACTTCAGAATTTTGTTATAGCTTGTAAGAGTTTTATGGGGAATCATGTTACAGGAACCCCGCTGAAACTCCAAGTTGAATGCTGAATAAGTGAAATGACTGTAAAAGTATTTTGTTCTGTGTTTTGAGACAGGGTCTCATGTAGCCCAAGATGACCTAGAACTCGATACTCCTGCCTTCACCTTCCAAGTGCTTGGATTACATATGTGTGCCATTGCACCTTACTTTTTTTTTCCTTCCCATGTTGGAGATGGAACTCATTTTAGAGAAGTGGTCTACCTCAAGGCCACATCCTCAGCCCTAGATTTATAGGATCTGTATTCTCACTGAACAATCCCAGAATTGCCATCTCAGCAGGCCAAAATGCATGGTAAAAAACTGAAGTCTTGCTGCCCCCTCGTGGCTGGATAGTTACACAGCCAGATATGCTTCTCAACTAGAAACGTGCACAGAAGCCACAGGATCAACATGGTGCATTTTCCTAGATCATCTTTACTTGACAATTTTTTGGGAGAAGAGTAGGTAATGCAAAACATTTTTATATTAAAACAAATGCAGATAATATAGAATATAAAATTTACATTACTTTTTGAGACAAAGTATCTTTTGACATCAAAGACATTTCAAGCTAAGCTACTCATGAGCTCCAGGTAGTATCCCTAAACCCCGAGGGACAGAGAAAACCCCTGTATGCTCATACTATCTAGTATTATGGCCTCTGCCATTTTGATAGAGGTCTAGAAGCAGCAAATAAAATGCTTACTTATTTGGCAAAGTACCAGTGAAATATTTAAGAAGTAAAACCATAGGCTTTTCATCTTAAGAGCATTTTAACCTGCTGTTAAAAGGCCTGAGTAAATAGGAGCTTTATGCTTGAGTTGGAAATTTTCCTTTTAAAGTGATTTTTCCTCCAACAAATGTTTTTACATGCCTAACTTAAGGGTATGACATGCGAGGTGGGCAATAGCCTAAAAACCTTGTGGACTTCAGCCTGCACTACCAGATGTGGAATTACAAACACACTTCCCAAAGGTGTCATCAGGAATGAGGCAAGCAGCTGCTCACCTTTTGCAACAACAAAAAGGAAACAAAAACTTAGGAACAAAAGATTATATACAATGAGAACCATGTAAAGATGGAATTTAAGGACTGACTAAAACTGAGCACTTAGAAAAGGGGGCTACTGTTGCATTATTTATTTTTCATATTTTATGTGTGGGGGAAAAAAAACAGCTTCTTTTGGTGGAAAAAAGCCTTCAGATTTCTATTTCCTTTTCAAATCATGCCCAAGTCTGCAATTGTCCTTTTTCTTTGTTGTTGGTGACATTTTCCTCACTTATAACAGAACAAAGGCATGGAGGCTTCTGGTAGAGATTTTCTACAGTAAGTGAGCAGTAGAGTGCCCTTTTTCAGAAGTAAGACTTGCTTAAGATTGATCCCCTGTGCCTAGAAGCATATATTGGGAGGCAGATCGGTGGATGTGCTGCCTTTTTAAGATCTACTCAAGAAAAATAATCCATAAACTCCCATTTAGTATGTCTAATTCTCTTAAATTTTATAGAATTGTTTCTTTCTTACTGGGATTCTACTCTTCATTTTACAAAGCCTTACAATGAGGCTCAGAGTCACATGAAGACATGCTTGTTCCTGTAGGAAAATATTTGTTTTCTCTTTAAAACAAAAATCTAGAGCAGAAACATCCCCTTTCAGAATATCTAAAGGAGAACACCAGTGGCAAATGATGTTGTGTTAGGAAAAAGAACAAAAAAGGCAGACACCATTCACCTCCTTTTTCCCAAGATTAAATGATTATTAAAAACGCGCGCCACACTGTATAGAAATCAACATTCTCTCCCATAATTCTATGCATCTGGGATTCTAGAAATGTCACTGTCCCTGCCCCCACATCTTCAAATTAACATTCTCAGGTCACAACAGTAAGTCTTCCCAAAGGGAACCTTCCGGAAAAACAAGCTATTTCCTCGGCTCATATTTCCCTGGAAAAAAAGAAACAGAAATAAGGCTTAGCATGAAAGTGAAGCCAGCCAATTCAAATCAGTACAATTGCAAATGAACGTTTCTGGGAGACACAACTAATATGACCAGGACAAAAGTAGAACTCTGTGCCGGGTGTGGTGGCGCACGCCTTTAATCCCAGCACTTGGAAGGCAGAGGTAGGAGGATTGCTGAGACTTCAAGGCTACCCTAAGACTACATAGTTAATTCCAGGTCAGCCTGGACCAGAGTGAGATGCTACCTCGAAACCCCAGCGCCCCCAAAAAAGTAGAACTCTGTATCAATAACAACTAGAGATTTTCACTCTCCAGTAACCTGAGCTACTGAAGAACTAATTATATTTTCTCTTCTTTAAAAAGCAATAGTTTCTTTTTAGGGATAAGAGGATGACTCACTGGTAAAAGGCACTTGATTTGCAAAGCCCTGTGAACCTGGGTTCAATTCCCCAATACTAAGGTAAAGCCAGATTCACACAGTGGTGCATGCAATAGGAGTGCATTTGCAGCAGTAAGGGGCCCTGGTGCACTCATATTTTCTCTCTGCTTGCAAACAATTAAAAATACTTAAATACTTATTTTATTTATTTAAGAAAGAGGCGGGGGGGGGGGAGAGAATATGAATGGGAGTGCCAGGACCTTTAGCCACTATAAACAAACTTCAGAGGTATGTGCCCCTTGCACATCTGGTTCACGTGGGTACTAAGGTATGGAACCTGGGTCCTTAGGCTTTCCAGGCAAGCACCTTAACTATTAATCCATCTCTCCAGGCCTTTTTTTTTTTTTTTTAATGAGAGACAGAGAGAGAGAGAAGGAATATGAATTAGTATAACAGGGCCTTAGCCACTGAAATCAAACTCTAGATGCTTGTGTCACCTAGTGGGCAAGTGCAAACTTATGCTTGCCTCACCTTTGCATGCCTGGCTTATGTGGGATCTGGAGAGTTGAACATGGGTCCTTAGGCTTTGCAGGAAAGCACCTTAACTGCTAAGCCATCACTCCAGCCCCTAAGTTTCTTTTTTACTTATTTATTTATTTTTTGTTTTTTCAAGGTAGGGTCTCACTCTAGCTCAGGCTGACCCAGAATTCACTATGTAGGTCTCAGAGTGACCTCAAACTCATGGTGATCCTCCTTCCTCTGCCTCTCGAGTGCTGGGATGAAAGGCGTGCACCAACACAACCGGCAAGTTTCTCTTTTAGATAGAATGCTAAAAGAGCCCTTGTTGGCCTGAAACTTGCTATGATATCAGACTGGATTTGAACTTGTAGCAATCCTCTTACTTCTGCCACCAAAGTGCTGGAATTACAGGCCACAAACAGCTGAAATAGTCAGGTTTCTAAGAACTAAAAATCTTTCAATAAGAGGCTGGAGAAATGGCTTAGCAGTTCAGGTGCTTGCCTGTGAAGCCTAAGGATCCAGGTTGAATTCCCCAATACCCACTAAGCCAGATGCACAAGATGGCACATTTTCTGTCTCTGCCTGATTTTTTTCCCCCTCTCTCTCAAATAAATAATTTAAAATATGGTTTATTTATTTGAGAGAATGAAACAGAGAGAATGGCTATGCCAGGGCCTCCAGCCACTGTAAATGAACTCCAGATGCAAGTGCCGCCTTGTGCATTTAGCTTACGTGTGTCCTGGGGAATTGAACTTGGGTCCTTTTTTTTTGTTTGTTTTTTTGAGATAGGGTTTCACTTAGCTCTGGCTGACCTGGAATTCACTGTGAACTCTCAGGGTGGCCTCAAACTTATGGCAATCCTCTTTCCTTTGCCTCCTAAATGCTGGGATTAAAGACATGGCGCCACCACGCTTAGCAATTAAAAAAAAAATTTTGTTGTTCACTGTTAGTTATTTGAAAGCAACAGACACAGAAAGCGGGGGGGGGGGGGGGAGGAGGGAGAGGGAGGGGAGAGACAGAGAATGGACACACCAGGGCCTCCAACCACTGCAAACAAACTCCAGACGCATACACCCCCTTGTGCATCTGGCTAATATGGGTTCTGGGGAATTGAGCCTTGAACTGAGGTCCTTAGGCTTCACAGGCAAGCGCTTAACTGCTAAGCCATCTCTCCAGCCCCCATTTTACTTATTTTTATTTTATTTATTTATTTGACAGAGAAAGAGGGGGAGAGAGAATGGGCGTGCCAGGGCCTGCAAATGATCTCCAGATGCATGCGCCCCCTTGTGTATCTGGCTAACATGGTTCTGGGGAATTGAGCCTCAAACCAGGGTCCTTAGGCTTCACAGGCAAGCACTTAACTGCTAAGCTACCTCTCCAGCCCCAATTTTTTTTAATTAAAGAAAAATCTCAGTTGAGTGTCATGGCACATGCCTTTAATCCCACATTTAGGAGGCAGAGGTAGGAGGATCTCTGGGAGTCTGAGGCCACCTTGAGATTACATAGTGAATTACAGCCTAGAGACCCTACTTCAAAACAACAACAAAAGGGCTGGAGGGATGGCCTAGCAGTTACGGCAGTTAGTTGCCTGCAAAGCCAAAGAACCCAGGTTCAATTCTCCAGGACCCACATAAGCCCAGATGCATAAAGTGGCACATGCATCTGGAGTTCACTTGAAGTGACTAAAGGCCCTGGCATGTCCATTCTCTCTCTCTCTCCTCCCTTCCTCCCTCCCTCCCTCCCTCCCTCCCTTTCTTTCTTTCTTTTTATTTGAGAGCGAGAGAGAAAGAGGGAGAGAGAATGGGCATGCCAGGGCCTTCAACCACTTGAACTCCAGACGCATGTGCCCCCTTGTGCATCTGGCTTACCTGGGTCCTGGAGAGTCAAAACAGGATACTTTGGTTTTGCAGGCAAATGCCTGAACTGCTAAGAATAAAAAGGGGAGGGGCTGGGGAGATGGCTTAGCAATTAAGGAGCTTGCATGCCAGGCCTAAGGACCCAGGTTTGATTCTCCAGATTCCTCATAAGCCAGATGCACAAGGTGGTACATGCGTCTAGAGTTCTGACTCCAGTGACTGAGGCACTGGCGTTCTCATTCTCCCTGAACCCCCTCTCCCCCACTGCCAATTAATAAAAAAATATTTTTAAAAAGCCTCACAGTAAGGGTTGGAGAGATGGATTAGATTAGTAGTTAAAGACATTAGGATGCAAAGCCTGATGGAATGGGTTTGATTCCCCAGTACTGACATGAAATCAGGTGCAGAAAGTGGCACATGAATCTGGAGTTTGTTTGCAATAGCAGAAGGCCCTGTTGTACTCATAATTATTCTCTTTCTGTCTGCCACTCTCTCTCTCTCTCAAAAATTACACCCCCCCCACATATATAAAATATATATCACACAATAAGAGTAAGAGCATTCTGAGTAAATGAGTCAAATAATAGGCTTTGAAAAAGTTAGCCTTGCTGGGCGTGGTGGTGCACGCCTTTAATCCTAGCACTTGGGAGACAGAGGTAGGAGGATTGCAGTGAGTTTGAGGCCACCCTGAGACTCCATAGTGAATTCCAGGTCAGCCTGTGCTAGAGTGAGGCCCTACCTCAAAACCCCCCCACAAAAAAGAAAAGTTACATAATTGACACTACTTTTAGTCCTAATTTCTTTTAACTATTTTATTTTTCTTTATTTGACAGAGAGAAAGGAGACAGAGAGGGGGGGGGAGAGGGAGGGAGGGAGGGAGAAAAATAGGCAAGTCAGGGCTCCTAGCCATTGCAGATGAACTCCAGATGCATGTGCCACCTTATGCATCTGGCTTATATGGGTCCTGCAGAATCGAACCTGGGTCCTTTGGCTTTGCAGACAAATGCCTTAACTGCTAAGCCATCCCTCCAGCCCGAGTCCTAATTTCTTCATATGTGAAGCAGGACTGTAAAATATATTATCTACTGGGCTTGAGAGACAGCTTAGCAGTTAAAGTACTCATCTGTGAAGCAGAAGGACTCAGGTTCAATCCTTGGTACCCATGTAAACCAGATGCATAAGGTGGCACATGCATCTGGAGTTCATCTGCAATGGCTAGGAGCCCTGGTGTGCCCATTCTTTATCTGCTTCTTTCTCTCTCTCTCAAATAAATAAAAACAAAATTAAAAAAGAGTGAAAAATAGTACTTATCAGATTGGTGTACTATAATCCAAACACTAAGGGAGGCTGTTGGCCTACATAGTGAATTCCAGGTCAGTCTGGTCTAGAGTGAGACACTGCTTTAAATAAAGAAATGAGGGCTGGAGAGATGGCTCAATGGTTCAAGAAAGTTGCTGGTAAGCCTGCCAGCCCAGTTCCCAGTACCTATGTAAAGCTGGATAAAAAAAGGTCAAAGTAAAGCCCAGCGTGGTGGCACACGCCTTTAATACCAGCACTCAGGAGCCAGAGGTAGGAGTATCACCGTGAGTTCAAGGCCAACCTGAGTGTACTACATTGTGAATTTCAGGTCAGCTTGGGATAGAGTAAGACTGTACTTTGAAAAACCAAACAGATTGAAAAATAAAGTAATTCATTTTCTATGTGCTTTCCTTCTACCATGGGGTGTTAGTGAGAAAGTAAGGAAACAAAAGCCATTTTCCTCTTAAATGCAGACCAAGCTAAGACATTGTCTTACAGAGTATAAAATTTGGTCTGCAGAAGGGATAGGGTTATAGCTCAGTGGCAGAGTGTCTAGCATATGTAAGGCCCAGGGTCCAATTACTAGCACCACAAAAAGAAACTGAAAAATTGGTCTGGGGGTAAAGCTTAGCGGTAGCTCTGGGTTTGATCTCCAGTACTGCCAAAAAAAAAAAGTAGTAGTAAAATTAAGAATGAAGCCAGGAGCGCATGCCTTAAATTCCAGCACTCAGGGGACAGAGGTAGGAGGACTGCTGTGAGTTCAAGGCCAGCCTGGGACTCAACAGTGAGTTCCTGCTAGGTGTGGTAGTATACACCTTTACTCTCAGCACTCAAGAGGCAGTAGAATTGCTGTGACTTTGAGGTCAGCCTGACACTACAGAGTGAATTCCAGGTCAGCATGGGCTACAGTGAGACCCTACTTTGAACCCCCCAACACACAAAAATCAGAACGAAACTACAATATTCATGTTAAGTTTATAGCGAAGTCATTCAAAGTTTTTAGGCTGGATTCACAAGTGGCATGAACAGTGAGCAAAAAGTAACCACAGCATTGGGGCCTTTTTACTTCAGAGTCCAGTCTGAGAGAGCACAAGCTCTATGAACAAAGAGACCTTTTTTTAATCAGAAGCACTGGTGCTATGAAATAATGCAACAAAGAAAGAACTTTATTATATGCTCTCTTGCACAATCCTTTAGAAAATGCATGCCACTCAAAATCAGCTTTAAACTAAGAACCATTTGAAGTGATCCCATGCTAACGTTAGTCTATAGCCAGCCATTCTGTTTTTTTCTTTCTTTCTTTTATTTTTCCAAGGTAGGGTCTCTAGTCAAGAATTCACTATGTAGTCTCAGGGTGGCCTCCAACTCAGAGATCCTCCTATCTCTGCCTCCTGAGCGCTGAGATTAAAGGCAGTGCCACCACGCTCAACTCAGTATTTTCTTTTCTAATAAAGCTTTGCCTAGATTGCCCCACCATATTTGGTTACAGATGATATAAACACATGTACCCACTTGTGCATCTGGCTTATGTGGATACTGGGGAAACGAACCTGGGTCCTTAGGCTTCATAGGCAAATGCCTTAACCATTAAGGCATCTCTCCGGCTTTTTTTTTTTTTTTTTCTTCTTTCTGAGATAGGATCTCACTCTAGCTCAGGCTGATGTGGAATTCACTCAGGGTGGCCTCTAACTCTTGGCAATCCTCTACCTCTGTCTGTGTTGGGATTAAAGGTGGGTACCATCATGCTTGGCACAGCCCAGTTTTTTTTTTTTTTCCCAAAAATTTTTTTTAAAGGTGTGTGATGCCTGCTTTTTTTTTCTTTAATATTTTATTTCTGTATTTGAGAGAGAATGGATGTATCAGAGCCTCCAGCCACAGCAAACGAACTCCAGATACATGGCCCACCTTATACATCTGGCTTACAGGGGTACTAGGGAATTGAACCTGGGTTCTTGGGCTTTGCAGGCAAGTACCTTAACCACTAAGCTATCACTCCAGCCCTGTTTATTGCCCAGCACGGTGATGCATGCCTTTAATCCCAGCACTTGGGAAGCAGAGGTAGGAGAAACATCCTGTGTTCAAGGCTACCCTGAGACTACATAGTGAATTCCAGGTCAACCTGGGCTACAGTAAGACCCTGTCAAAGGAAAGAAAAGAAAGAGAGGGAGGAAGAAGAAAAAAAAGGAGGAGGAGGAGGAGAAGAGGAAGAAGAAAAGAAAGGAGTCTGAAATCAAGGACATTATTTAAATACCTAGGAAAATTAACTACCTGGACCTTAAAATTATTTGTAACTTGAATTTGAATTTTGCTGTTATGCTGGAGTGACACACTGCACACTGCATTAGCAGTTAAAAAGTTAACATCAGGGGTTCCAAGTTATTAAGAAAGCAAACAGGGTGCAAGGGTGAGGCAGGAAAATTATTGTGAGTTCCTGGTCAGCCTAGGATAAAATGAAACCGTCTTGGGGGGGGGGGGAGAAACAGAAGAAAAACTAAATTTAAAGAAAACAAGTAGAAAATAAGAAAGGGATGGGAGCCAGAGGAAAGAGGATTGCCGTGAGTTTGAGGCTACCCTGAGACTACACAGTGAGTTCCAGGTTAGCCTTGGCTACAGTGAGACCCTACCTTGAAAAACCAAAAAAAGAAAAGAGAAAGATATGGGAAAAAATACCTCTTTTTGTAGAATGCACCAACAATCTATCCAGGAAGTATATATTGGGGAGTAAGGAGGGGATCCCCCAGCAAGCCTGAAAAAGAAAAAAAATTACTCAGTTTAGTATTTACCAAAATCATTCAAGAGATACATACTTTTTTTGTTGTTGCTATTTTTAAAATTTATTTATTTATTGACAAGGAAATAGAGAGGAGAGAAGAGAATGGGTGTGCCAGGGCCTCTAGCCACTACAAACTCCAGATGCATGAGCCCTTTTGTGTATGTGGCTTATGTGGGCCCTGGGGAATTGAACCTGAATCCTTTGGCTTTGCAGCCAAGGGCTTTAACCACTAAGCCTTATTTCCAGCCCTTTTTTGCTAATTTTTTATGAGAGCGAGAATTGGTGTGCAAGCAGAGAGAGAAAGAGAGAGGGAGAGAGAGAGAAGGAGGAGGAGGAGGAAGAGAAGGAGGAAGAGGAGGAGATGACGATGACAATGACAGATATACACACAGATACAAAGGAGAGAAACCTGGGTGTGGTGGCACATGCCTTTAATCCTAGCATTCAGGAGGCAGAGGTAGGAGGATATTGTGAGTTTGGAGGCCACCCAGAGACTACAACAACTACAACATGGTGAATTCCAGGTCAGCCTGGACTAGAGTGAGACCATACCTTGAAAAACAACAAAAAGAAGTAGAGAGAGAATGGGCATGACAGGGACCCTGGCGGCTGCAAAAAAAAACTCCAGATGCCATGTACTATTTTGTGTTTCTGAGGAATCAAATCCTGTTCAACAAGAATACAAAACAGGCATACAAATCAAGCATTTACTGTCAATAAATCATAAAGAAATTTCTTCTTCTTCTTCTTTTTTTTTTTTTGGTTTTTCGAGGTAGGGTCTCACTCTGGCCCAGGCTGACCTGGAATTCACTATGTAGTCTCAGGGTGGCCTCGAACTCATGGCGATCCTCCTACCTCTACCTTCCGAGTGCTGGGATTAAAGGCATGCACCACCATGCCCTGCTTGTTTTTTTTGAGGTAGTGTCTTACTCTGGCCCATGCTAACCTGGAATTCACTATGTAGTCTCAGGGTGGCATTGAACTCATGGCAATCCTCCTACCTCTGCCTCCCAAGTGCTGGGATTAAAAGTGTGCATCACCATGTCCAGTTTAAGAGGTAGTTTTAACACAACAAGCTGCACTGAAGGAAGGGAATGATCAAGCATCTCATATTTAGACTTCAAATCAACAGCTGGGTATGGTGGCACACGCCTTTAATGCCAGCACTTGGGAATAGAGGTAGGATGATTGCTGTGAATTCCAGGTCAGCCTGGACTAAAGCAAGACTCCACTTCAAAAAATAAAAAAGATTTTAAATTAACAAATAAAAACTTCAATATTATTCTCTACATTTAGGCTTTTCTTTCTTTTTAAAAAAATTTTGTTTTTTAAGTTTTATTTATTTGAGTGCAACAGACAGAGAGAGAAAGAGGCAGAGTGAATGGGTGCGTCAGGACCTCCAGCCACTGCAAATGAACTCCAGATGCATGCACCACCTTGTGCATCTGGCTTACGTGGGTATTGGAGAATCAAGCCTCGAACTGGGGTCTTTGGGTTTCACAGGCAAGCACTTAACTGGTAAGCCATTTCTCCAGCCCAACATTTAGGTTTTTCATAGTAGATAAATGAAACAAGAGTAATTTTATGATTCAACAAGCTGACTCTTCTGGGCTGGAGAGATGGCTCAGTAGTTAAGGCGCTTATCTACAGATCTTAGCACTTGGGGCATGAATCTGCAGTCCCCGTGCAGTGGCTAGAGGTCCTGGAGAAGCCCTTTTCTTCTGCAGTCTTTCTCTCATAAATAAATACTACAACAGCTGGACGTGGTGGCACATGCCTTTGATCCCAGCACTTGGGAAGCAGAGGTAGAAGGATTGTTGTGAGTTCAAGGCTACCCTGAGACTACATAGTGAATTCATTGTCAGCCTAGGCTACGGTGAGACACTACTTTTGAAAACAAACAAACAAACAAAAAACCTGGGGGCTGGAGAGATTGCTTAATAGTTAAGGCACTTGCCTGCAAAGCCAAAGGACCCAGGTCTGACTACCCAAGACCCATGTAAGCCAGATGCACAAGAGGGCACATGCATCTGGAGTTCGTCAGCAGTGGCTGGAGGCCCTAGCATGCTCATTCTCTTGAACTCTCGGCAATCCTCCTACCTCTGCCTCCCGAGTGCTGGGATTAAGGGCATGCGCCACCACGCCCGGCTAATAGCTATTTAATTTTTTAAATATTTTATTTATTTGACAGAGAGAGGCAGTGAGAAAGACAGAAAGAGTAGGAGAGGGAGAGATAATATGGAAACATCTAGTCCTCCAGCCACTCAAACAAACTCCAGATGCATGTGCTTGCCATCTTGTGCATCTGGCTTATGTGGGTCCTGGGGAATTGAACTTGGATCTTTAGGTTTTCCTGGAAAGTGTCTTAACTGCTAAACTCTCTCTCCAACCCACTATTTCACTTCTTGTTTGAAAATAATGGTATTTTGAATGACATATTAGGTTAGGCACTAAATCCATCCTCAATCTCCCCAGTGCTGAAAATTACACACACACACACACACACACACACACACACACACACACACACGCCTGGCTATGGAACAGAGTTGTTTTTCCTTTTTTCTTTTTAGGTATGGTTTCATTCTAGCTCAGGCTGGCCTGGAATTCATTATGTACTCTCAGGATGGCCTTGAAGTCTGGGATTAAAGAGTGGTACCCAGCCAGAGGTTTGTTTTTTTGTTTTTGGAGGCAGGGTCTTGCTCTAGTCCAGGCTGGATTAAAGGTGTGTATGTGCCACCACGCTCGACCTTTAATCCCAGCACTCAGGAGGTAGAGGTAGAAGGGTCGTGGTGAGTTTGAGGCCACCCTGAGACCACACAGTGAATTCCAGAGCAGCCTGACCTACACTGAGACTATGTGAAAAAAACGAAAAATATATATGCACACACACATATAAACAAGGACTGGAGAGATGGCTTAGCCATTAAGGCACTTGCATGCAAAGCCTAAGGACCCAGGTTCGATTCCCATTCCTCACATAAAGCTGGATGCACAGAGCGGTGCATGCATCTGGATTTCGTTTACAGTGGCTAAAAACCCTGTCGAATCCATTCTCTCTATTTGCCTCTCTCTCATAAATAAATGAATAAATAAAATATCTATTATTATTATTATTATTATTATTATTATTATTATTATATTTGAGAGAGAGAGAGATACAGAAATAGGCGGGGAGAGAAAAAGAGAGAGAGAAAATGGGCATGCCAGGGCCTCCAGTCACTGCAAATGAACTCCAGATGTGTGTGCCCTGTTATGCATCTGGCTTACATGGATCCTGGGAGTCAAACCTGAGTCCTTTGGCTTTGTAGGCAAATGCCTTAACCATTAAGTCATCTCTCCAGCCCAAATAAAATATTTTTTAAAAAGATTCTGAAGCCAGCCATGGTGGCACATGCCTTTAATCCCAGCACTCGTGAGGCAGAGGTAAAGGGATCGCTGTGAGTTCAAGGCCACCCTGAGACTACACAGTGTCACCCTGGGCTAGAGCAAGACCCTACCTCGAAAAACAAAAAACAAAACAAAACAAAAGATTGTTCCATGGGGCAATATAGGGGAAAAATACTAGAATCTAATAACAGCATCAACTAAATTCCTACTAGAGCCGGGCCTGGTGATGCACACCTTTAATCCCAGCACATGGGAGGCAGAGGTAGGATGATCACAGTGAGTCAGAGGCCACCTTGAGACTACATAGTGAAATCCAGGTCAGCTAGACTAGAGTGAAACCCTACCTTGGGGGGGAAAAAAAAAATCTTACTAGGTTAGGTCTGTGGGTTAAGTTTATAGGCAGACCATCATCAAGATAAAAAAAAAAAAAAAAAGCAAAGTTGGGGGCTGGAGAAATGGCTCCCATTCAATTGTCCAATGCCCACATAAAGGCAGATGCAGCAGGATATGATGGTGCTCACCTTTAATTGCAGCACTCAGGAGGCATCAGTAAGAAGTTAAGGCACTTGTCTGCCAAGCTTAGCAACCTGGGTTCTATTTCTCATTTGCAATGGCTAGAGGCCCTGGTGCACCCATTCTCTCTCCCTCTCTCTCTCTGTCTAGATAAATAAAATATTTTCAAAACCTTGAAAAAGGGCTGGAGATATGGCTTAGCAGTTAAGGCGCTTGTGTATGAAGCCTAAGGACCCAGGTTCGATTCCCCAATGCCCACGTAAACCAGATGCACAAGGAAGTGCATACATCTGGAGTTCATTTGCACCATCTCTCTCTTTCCCCTCTCTCAAAATAAATAAATAACTTAAAAAAGATGCTGAAACAAACAAGCTACAACAACAAAGTACTTACCCACAATTGTTCACAGCCATAAGATTAGATACAAGCACAAAGGGATATGTCAACATACTGGCAAAAAACTGTAAAAGGTACAAAAACAGCTGAGTTACTAAATCTACTGTTCATTCCTCCCTAAATGCCTAGTACCGTAATGGCCAGACACTTCAACACTTGTTCTTCTTTTCTCAGTAGTACCTTACAAAGACTGCTACTCTTTTTAGGCTTGAAAACACTTCTTTGCAAAATACTACTATACCCAGCATTTGAACAAAAGCCAGAGACTTTTTTTATTCTGGTACTGAATTCTCATTCATACAAAACTGAACGGCATTCTTTTTTTTTTTTTTTTTTTTTTTTTGGTTTTTCGAGGTAGGGTCTCACTCTAGCCCAGGCTGACCTGGAATTAACTCTGTAGTCTCAGGGTGGCCTCGAACTCACGGCGATCCTACCTCTGCCTCCCGAGTGCTGGGATTAAAGGCGTGCGCCACCACGCCCGGCCTGAATGGCATTCTTTAGGAGGAACACTATAACTAAATATTTTGAAGCATTTCAAAATACTCCTGAAGAAAAGCTAGTATGAACATTCTTCCAAACACAATGGAATTACAAGCATGCACCACCACATTTTTATTTTTTTTAAATTTTGGTTTTTCTAGGAAGGGTCTCACTCTAGCTCAGGCTGCCCTTGAACTCACAGCAATCCTCCTGCCTCTGCCTCCCAAGTGCTGGGATTAAAGGCATGTGCCACCACACTCAGCTCAACACACCTGACATTTTAGGTTGAGTTCTGGGGATTCAATTCAGGTCCTCATCATCATAAGGCAAACATACCAACTGAGCCATCTGCTCAGCCCCAACAGAAACTCCCTTAAAAAAGTAACACACTCAGCCCACACCTTTAATCCTAGCACTTGGGAGGCAGAGGTAGGAGGACTGCCATGAGTTCAAGACCAGCCTGCGACTACATAGTGAATTCCAGGTTAGCTTGGACTAGAGTGAAACCCTCTCTCTGTCTCTCCGTCTCTCTCACACACACACCAAAAAAAAAAAAAAAAAAAAAAAAAAAAAAGGTAACTATTAGAGCAGGCTTGGTGGCACATGCCTTTAGTCCCAGCATTCAAGAGGCAGAGGCAGGAGGATTGCTGTGAATTCAAGGCCAGCCTGGGACTACAAATTGAGTTCTAGGTCAGCCTAGGCTGGTGTCAGATTCTACTTCGAAAAAGTAAAACAAACAACAAAAAAAGAGGTAACTATTAGTTGGTTATGGTGGTGGTGGTGGTGGTGGTGGTAATAGTCATCTTAACTACTTGGGAGGTTGAAGCTAAAGGTCTCCTGAGCCCAGGCAACACAGAGACATGGTCTAAAACAGAAAGGAAAAAAAAATTAAGGTAACTACTACAAGATTTCATTGAGCTTAACAGTTACATTTTCTAGTGGGAAGCACAGGACACAATGTGAGCTGCTCCCATGGTCCTAATGAAAGTTAAATAACACCAAACCACATGGGCTGTATGATACTGTGACATATCAACTTATTATAACCATTGACAAACAAAAACAAATTTGAGGAAGATTTTCCAGTGAAACAGCCATGATCCAACAAGCCAGATTTAAATAACACACAACGTAACAAGTATTCCTAAAAGGTTAAGGGAAGTAAATAACTCACTCCTGTAACAGCTTGGGAGTAACTTTTCATTTCATTCATGGTGGAAACCTGAAACAGGGAAAGAGCCTATCAGAATGAATCACAAATTAAGCCAATAGTCAAATGCCCACAAAGTGTTATTAAATATATTCTAATCTAGTTTCTCTAACAGCTTGAAAATTATTTTTGCAGATTAAAAACACAAAATACTATGAGTACAAAAAAGTAGCAGTCTAAATGATTGACAGTGAGAGTTCATAAAAAGATTCACAAATTGCTTATTTCCATCAATCAAGATTGGCAAATTCGGGCTGGAGAGAGATGGCTTAGTGGTTAAGGTGCTTGCCTGCAAAGCCAAAGGACCTCAGTTCAATTTCCCAGGACCCACATAAGCCAGATGCACAAGGTGGTGCATGCGTCTGGAGTTTGTTTGCAATGGCAGGAGGCCCTGGCGTACCCGTTCTCTCTCACTCTCTCAAACAAATAAATAAAATTAATTTTTTTTTTAAAAGATTGGCGGCCAGGCTTGGTGGTGCACACTTTTAATCCCAGCACCTGGGAGGCAGAAGTAGGAGGATCATTGTGAGTTCAAGGCCACCCTGAGACTACATAGTGAATTCTGGTCAGCCTGAGCTAGAGTGGGAAAACCAGATTTGCAAATTCTTGGGTGTGGTGCCACATGCCTTTAATCCCAGTACTCAGGAGGCAGAGAGAGAGGTGGATTGCTGTGAATTAAAGGCCACCCTGAGACTACACAGCAAATTCCAGGTCAGCCTGCTAGAGTGACACCATACCCTGAAATCACCCCCCACTCCCCAAATTTGGCAAATTAAAAAAAAATTACCATGAAAAACTCCTATCACACCAGGATGGTCTTAGGAACAAAGGTAACAGCCTTAATACTTCAAAGACAAAACAGTTCCTGGAAAATATGCTTTACACTGTATCCAAAAGAAAACTTACTACTTGTGTATACAGCCAGCTTTGTATGACACACTTGGAGATGCTCTATCACTACTGAAGAAGCTTATAATACAGATGTAGCCATATATTTCCTGGTGTATTGTTTTTCACTATGCTACAGAGCTGGCTCTATTCAAAGGGACCCCCACATGTGCTGAGATAAGGGCAAGACATCTATGAAAGGCTGAGGTTTCTAGATTCCCCTAACATTCCTCATTCCAGGGAATATACTCCAACATAACCAAGTACCTCCCCTGTGTGTATTGTTTGCTCTAAAAATAGGTATCTCCTTGAAGCCCTGAACAATGACAGGGCTCTCTTGGGGCAAACTCAGGCACATTTTCGGGACTTCGTAATGTGCACCTCTCTTTAGAAAACACTATGGGTCATTACACTAGCCTTTGAAAACTCAAACTATAATGTTAGCCACATAATGTTCAGCATGGCATATAACAAACTGCCAGTTTAAAATAGCTGCTAGGTAAATACAAAAAAAAGCCCCACTCCAGCACATCTTACCAAAGTCACAACCTACCCCACTGTCCAGTGCATAGGTATTGACGAGGTAGGCCAGCGAGTTACAGAGCCACAAAGAAATGATGTCACCTAGGAGGCGAGGGATCAGCCCTCTATGTGAAGACATAATAAAGAACAAAAAAAAAATATGATTAGTAAAAATATACTAAATACAAATAATTCTCAAAGAATTAGAGATTTCACTAAAGCCAGTGAGTTAGCAAAAAACTAACAATCACGAAGACATTAAAGTAGAAAGGGGACTGGTTGGGAAGAAAGTTTCAATGGGACTGGGAAGGGGACAAGAGAAGGTAATGGGAAATGTGAGCAAAATACATTATATACTGCGCCCAAATTTCAATCCATTCTAGGATACTGAAAGAACAAACCCCACAATCTAACCCTCATACCTAGTTCATCTAGTTAAACATAGCAGTATTCATGGCTGACCTCTAATGACTTTTGTCTCCCCCTCCCCCTGCTTTTGTTTTTTCGAGGTTGGGTCTCACTCTAGCCCAGGCAGACCTGGAATTCACTATGTAATCTCAGGGTGGCCTTGAACTCATGGAGATCCCCCTACCTCAGCCTCCCAAATGCTGGGATTTAAGGTGCACGTCACCATACCTGGCTTGTTCCCATTTTTTTAAAACATATTTTTTATTTTATTTGAGAGAGAGAGAGAAAAAAAAAAAAAAAGAAAAGAGGTAAATAGAATGGGCACGCCAGGGCCTTCAGTCACTATAAATTCCAGAAGCATGAGCCACCTTGTGCATCTGGCTTACGTGGGTCCTGAGGAATTGGACCTGGGTCTGTTGGCTTTGTCAGCATGTGCCTTAACTGCTAAGCCATCCCTCCAGCCCCTGTTCCCATTTTTAAAAAGAATCTCAGCTGGGTGTGGTGGTGCAAACCTCAGAATTAGGTAGGCAAAGGGAGGAACATCACTGCTTGGAACTAGTGAGTGCCAGGTCGGCCTGAGCTATAGTGAGACCCTATCTAGAAAAAAATCTCAGCTATACATAGTCTCTGAACTATAGCCAATTGCTCACTGGACTATTCCCGGCCCTTTGCTCTAGCCCAGGCTGGCCTGGAATTCACTATGTAGTCTCAGGATAACCTTGAACTTTCAGCAATCCCCCTACCTCTGCTTCCCAAGAGCTGGAACCATGGCCTGCTCACTGGACTATTAATAATTATAAGCAGGAAGGCCCAAGATTTTCACCGTGCTTTGTAAAAGAGACTTAGAATGGGTTTACAAAACCATTTGATACCCAAATTTGACCAAGCAAAAGATAAGAAAAATTACCAAAAATGGTCCAAAATAAGCCAGGCATGGTGGCTCATACCTTTAATCCTAGCACTTGGGAGGCAGAGGTAGGAGGATTGCTGTGAGTTCGAGAACAGCCTGAGATCCTATCTTGAAAAACAAAAACAAAAGCAAACAACAAAAAAAGGGAGCAAACAAGAGGCTGGAGAAGATGAATCACCTGTTAAGGCACTTGCCTGAAAAGCCTAAGAACTGGGGTTCAACTCCCCAGTACCTATGTAAAGTCAGATGCACAAAGTGGTGTAGGTATTGAGAGTTTGTTTGCAGTAGCTGGAGGCCCCAGTATGTCCATTCTGTCTTTCTTCTCTCTCTCTCTGCTTCCAAATAAACAAATAACTAAATATTAAGCCAGGTATAGGGGCACACACCTTTAGTCCCAGCATTTGGGAGGCAGAAGTAGGAGGTTTGCCACGAGTTTGAGGACACCTTGAGGCTACATAGTGAATCCCAGGTCAGCCTGGGCTAGAGTGAGATCCTATCAATGAAAACCCAAAACAGCAACTGAAGAACTCAGGAAGCCATAATAAGCCTCAGAATCATCAATAGGCCTAAGTTTCTGCTTCCCAGCAAGCTCAGTTTCCTGATAAGGGGAAGTAGACTGACTGCACCATGCGTTCCTGTGGCCATAGATAAAGTTTGCTTAAAATTAAGTTTGTTTAAAGTTCCTCAAATACACATAGCCAATCACAATAAAGGTTACCTAATCTGCTTGGAATTCCCCTAGCCCCCTGACCACCAGCTTTGCCCACCTGTATCCTAAGCCTATCAGAAAAACGCAAGTGCAGTTACTGCTTAAATCAACCAATCATGTAACCATTCTCCTACTTTGTTCAAATCCCTATAAAAAACCTGGCCCCCTGCTGCTCAGGGCTCTTGTATGAATCCATTGCGCTGGTGAAGTCAAGAGCCTGACCTTAAGCCTGAAATAAAGCTCTTTGCTGTTGCATATGTGTCAGACTCTTAATGGTCTTTGGGGACTCTGTGATCTGGGCATAATACAACAACAACAAAAAACCTACAGAAAAGCAAAAGTTTGGAAAAAAAGTTTTTTAAGGTAGGGGTTTCACTCTAGCCCAGGCTGACCTGAAATTCACTACGTAGTCTCAGGGTGGCCTTGAACTCACTCATGATGATCCTCCTACCTCTGCCTCCCAAGTGCGGAGACTAAAGGTGTGCACTACCATGCCCAGCTTGGAATCTTTTAATAAAATATTTTATTTATTTGAGAGAGAGAAAGGCAGATAGAAAGAGAATGGGTGAGCCAGGGCCTCCAGCCACTGCAAGCAAACCCCAGAGGCACCAGGCTTTACATGGGTACTGGGAGACTCAGGCTTTACAAATAAATGCCTTAACTGCTGAGCCATCTCTCCAATCCAAGTTTGGAATCCCCCGCCCTCCCCCGATAGGGTTTTGCTCTAGTCCAGGCTGGCCTGGAATTAACTATGTAGTTTGAGGCTGGCCTCAAATTCAGTGATCCTCCTACCCTGGCCTACCAACTGCTGGGGCTAAAGGAATGTGCCAGCACCAGCCTTTTTTTTTTTGAGATAGGGTCTCACTCTAGCCCAGGCTGTCCTGGAATCTGCTATATAGTCTCAGGGTGGCCTCAACTCAGGGCAATTCTACCTCTGCCTCCCAAGTGCTGGGATTAAAGGTGTGTGTCACCACGCCTGGCTTGGAATATTTACAATAACAGATTTAAGTTAGAAATTAACAAAACTTAATTTAAAGTAAACACAGTGAGTACATTTTTCCAGGGATTAAGCAAAGATTCGTTGCCCTTATTTTCTCCCTTTCCCTTTTCCCCCTTTTTCCTTGTTTTTCCTCACTCCCCTTCTTCTTTCTACCCCCAATTTTTTTTTTGGGGGGGATGGTTCGAGGTAGGGTCTCACTCTAACCCAGGCTAACCTGGAATTTACTATGTAGTCTTAGGCTGGCCTCAAGCTCACAGCGATCCTCGTACCTCTGCTAGGATTAAGAGTATGTGCCACCATGCCTGGCTCCCCTTCCCTCCCCACCTTTCTTCTTTCTCTCTTTTATTCAATATCTATTTGAAAACAAGAGGGAGAAAGAAAGCATATACGGGCATACCAGAACCTCTTGCCATTGCAAACAAACTTCAGACACATGTGTCACTTTGTGGATCTGGCTTTACGTGGCCACTAGGAAATCAAACTTGGAACAGCAGGTTTTGTAAGTAAGTGCCTTAACCACTGAACCAACTCCCCAGCCCACTATTTTTTATTTTCAAGAAAACTTTTCAGAATGCTGGGATTACAGACATGAGCCACAATGCCCAGCACAAGAAAACATTTCTATTAATACAGAAATTACACAGACAAATCAATATTTATTTACTCACGCAAAAAATCCTAGGATGCCTTCTTCCCGGTAGATGGTCACTATAGAGTCACAAAGTCCACTAAGCACACAAGAAGGCAAAGTACATTAATATTATTTGGGAGTAACAAAAAGATCATTGCACTGTGGTGGTGCACACCTTTAATCCCAGCACTTGGGAGGCAGAGGTAGGAGGATCACTGTGAGTTCAAGATCACCCTGAAATTACATAGTGAATTCCAGATCAGCCTGGGCTACAGTGAGACCCTCCCTCAAATAACAAACAAATTAATAAGAAATTGCAATGATTTTTTTTTCAGACATGGTCTTATATATCCTAGGCTAGCTTTGAACTTTGTATGTTGGACGATCTTGAATTCCTGATCCTATTGCCTCCAACTACTCCCAAGTGCTAGGACTACAGGCATGTACGAACACTTTTAGTCACACTTTCTCGCACTCTCTCTGTAAAGATAGTTAAACTTAGAGAAAGGGAAGATAACTAACTATTAAGGGTGTATTATATATAGTTTAGGGTGAATCTGGCTTCAGTGGTACTGTACTCTGTAACTTGTCTGGGTCTATTTTCTGCCATTTTACCGCTCTTGGTACAGGTCAAACAATGTATTAAAAACGTGTTCTATGGGCTGGAGAGATGGCTTAGCGGTTAAGCGCTTGCCTGTGAAGCCTAAGGACCCCGGTTCGAGGCTCGGTTCCCCAGGTCCCACGTTAGCCAGATGCACAAGGGGGCGCACGCGTCTGGAGTTCGTTTGCAGAGGCTGGAAGCTCTGGCGTGCCCATTCTCTCTCTCTCCCTCTATCTTTCTTTCTCTCTGTGTCTGTCGCTCTCAAATAAATAAATAAAAAATTTAAAAAAAACGTGTTCTACAAATGCCAAGCAATCACAAAATGTAAAGCAGTGAAGGAAGATAGGAGAAAGCTAGCTTGTTTTAGGCAGTTCCAGAGTGAACCCCACATTCCATCCCCTCCTGACACAAGAATGGAATTCTTGGTAGAAACAGAACTAGAGTCTGAGACAGACCTAGTTCAATCTACAGCGCCCCCTGCTGCCCACAAGTCTAACATGCTACCAACCAATCAGGTTGCCTTTATAGGCAAGGAAAAAACCTGATTCCTACCCTGCTCAGCTCCTCCTAAATTTCCTTACACAAGCTCCTAGATTTTACTTCACACGTTTCTGGCTTTACTCTGATCTCTCCTTTAAAAGCCTCAGTTTCAGGGCTGGAGAGATGACTTAGCAGTTAAATGCTTGCCTGTGAAGCCTAAGGACCCCAGTTCGAGGTTCGATTCCCCAGGACCCACGTAAGCCAGATGCACAAGGTAGCACATGCGCTTGGAGTTCGTTTGCAGTGGCTTGAAGCCCTGATATGCCCATTCTCTCTCTCTCTCTCTGCCTCTTTCTCTCTCTGTCACTCTCAAATAAATAAATAAAAATGAACAAAAAAAAATTAAATGCCTCAGTTTATCTTATATCCCTTATGCCCCACAGTTTATGATTTCCCTCTAAATAAACTTACTTTGTAATTTACCATTCTTAAGTTCACCTTTGTTAATTTTTTTCTTTTTGTTTTGGTTTTTCAATGTAGGGTCTCACTCTAGCTCAAGCCGACCTAGAATTCACTATGTAGTCTCAGGGTGGCCTCAAACTTTTGGTGATATTCCTACCTCGGCTTCCCGTGTGCTGGGATTAAAGGTGTGTGCTAACACACCTGGCTCTAAAAAATATTTTTTATTTATTTGCAAGCAGAAACATACATATATATATATAGAGAGAGAGAGAGAGGGAGAGGGAGAGGGAGAGGGAGAAGGAGAAGGAGAAGGAAAGGGAGGGAGAGAGAGAGGAGGGAGGGAGCGCGTGCGCAGTAGGGTCTCTAGCAACTGAAAAGGAACCCCAGATGCATGTGTCACCTTATGCATCTGGCTTACCATGGGCTCTGAGAAATTATATCTGGGTCCTTAGGCTTCACAGGCAAGTGTTTTAACTGCTGGGACATCTCTCCAGCCCATCTTTATTAAAGGTACAACAGAACCCAAAACTTGGGTTCATAAATTTTGGAAGACCCCTCCTGAACCCCAAAATCTTGCATCAATAATGCCCTATTTTGGTTTCAACAGATTTTCTGGAGTACTTAAAAACAAAACACTTATGGGCTGGAGAGATGGCTTAGCGGTTAAGCGCTTCCCTGTGAAGCCTAAGGACTCCGGTTCGAGGCTCGATTCCCCAGGACCCACGTTAGCCAGATGCACAAGGGGGTGCATGCATCTGGAGTTTATTTGCAGAGGCTGGAGACCCTAGTGCGTCCATTCTCTCTCTCTCTCTGCCTCTTTCTCTGTCTGTCACTCTTAAACAATAAACAAAAAATTAAAAAAAAACAAAAAACACTTACCAGTACTTAGATTCTCTGCCAATGAATTGTACCATTGATCTCAGAGTGATCACTAGGACACAGAGAAAAGATTTAATATTAAGAGTATATCAACAGCCCCCCTCCCCAAAGTTTTTTCCACCTAAAGATACATTGCTATCTGGGGGGTGGGAGTCAAACAAGCAGACAAGCAAAAAATATGCAGGTAAAGCACTACAGTCACTTCCTGTGCTAGCCATGGTGGCCAGGAGAGATTGGGTTATAAAATAAAGACAGGAAATTTCAGTCGCCAACTGCCAACATACCGTGGAAGGGATGTGTGATAAGGGTAGCAGCAGAACGAGCGATCATCTCTCGAGTTGTCTAGAAAGAAAGAACACAGTTTTGAAACCTAAACAAACACTCAAATCTCTGTGAGAAGGAATATGGATGGATATTGCACTAGATACCATAGCCCTTCTGCCTTAAGAGCCAGGTAACTAACTTCTATGACATAGGAGATTATCAAACATAACGGACTGAACCTTGGGCCTCACATATGCTAGCTAAATTTTCAGCTGAACAGTGGTTATGAAAGCCAGGCATAAAAGAAATTCTAGGGTATACTCTCCTATTGCTTTTGTCCATCTGATGTTGGCCAGGTGATGTCCACCCTCTGTTAATGCAATCATTTTCCCTTGCCATCATGGAGCTTCCCCTCAAAATCTGTAAGCCAAAACAAACACTAAAACAAAACAAAACAAAACAAAACAAAAAAAAACAAGAAAGAAATTCTAGCCTGGGCTAGAGTGACAGCCTACCTCAAACAAACAAAAGCAACAAAAATAAAAAAATCCAATGGCAAATAACTGGGATGAGAAATAAGCAACAAGAATATCACAGCAAAGTCAGAGTAATACGACAAAAGCACCTCTGGACAAATAATATTCAACATGCAAAGGGCTTGACTACTACTCAATATTGCTATGCTAGATTATTTTCAGCAACTAGAAGATTTTCAGAGCTGGGTATGCTGATATATTCCTGTAATTCCAGCATGCAAAAAGCAGAATAAATTCAAGCCCAGTTTAGATTACGTAGCTATGCTCTGTCAATAAAATAAAATAAAATAAAATAAAATAAAATAAAATCAGCTTCAATTTCAATTTCTTTTTCTTTTCTTTCTTTTTTCTGGCTTTTCGAGGTAAGGTCTCGCTCTAGCCCAGGCTGACCTGGAATTCACTACCTAGTTTCAGTGTGGCATTGAATTCATGGTGATCCTCCTACTTATGCCTCCCAAGTGCTGGGATTAAAAGTGTGCACCGGGCTGGAGAGATGGCTTAGCAGTAAAGTGCTTGCCTGTGAAGCCTGAGGACCCTGGTTCGAGGCTCGATTCCCCAGGACCGTTAGCATGCACAAGGGGGTGCATGTCTGGAGTTCACTTGCAGTGGCTGGAAGCCCTGGCACACCCATTCTTTCTTTCTCTCTCTCTCTGCCTTTCTTTGTCTGTCGCTCTCAAATAAATAAATAACCCCCCCCCACACAAAAAAAAGATTAAAAACAGCATGCACTATCATGCCCAGCTAAAAACAGCTTCAATTTTATTTTATTTATTTATTGGTTTTTCAAGGTAGGGTCTCACTCCAACTCAGGGTAACCTGGAATTCACTATGTAGTCTCTGGGTAGCCTCAAACTCATGACAATCCTCCTACCTCTGCCTCCCGAGTGCTGGGATTAGAGGTGTGCACCACTACGCCTGGCTAATTCCCCCCGCCCCCCAGGTAAGGTCTCACTCTACCCCAAGCTGACCTGGAATTCACTATGGAGTCTCAGGGTGGCCTCGAACTCATGGTGATCCTCCTACCTCTGTCTCCTGGGATTAAAGACGTGTGCCACCACGCCCAGTGATACCTGGCTAATTTTAAAGATAATGGGAGAAAAAATTTTCTTCAGCTATTCCACTCCAAACAGCAAGAACTGTCCTCACTCTTGTAGGTTAAGCATGTAAGAAAGCCCAATTTAAATTGAAGGTGCAACTTCACTTGGGAACAGACTTGGAAGTACAGGTCTTATGATCTAATTCCACAACTGCCACTAGTTGTGGTGGTATGATCATCTCTTACCTCTTTGATAACTCGGTCAAAGGAACATGAGCCTTCTTTTTGTCCATTTCCATGTCCTGACTCCTGGAAATCAAAGTCAAAGGCAGAGATCTTGATGGCTTTAAATAGAACTGCTCCAACTGGTGGCCACCCCATAAGCCAATACTCCACAGAGGTGAAAAGGAAATAGCTTGGCTTTTCTCCTAAAGAGGCCCAAACTGCAATAACTTACAAGAGAAAGAGGCAAATTAGCTTGAACGTACCTCAGGTTTGTCACACTCCTGGTAATACTATAAAAGAAATAAAATGAAAGGATAATTAAGACTATTAATGCGTCATGTGCGAGAAGGCATAATAAAATAGCTAAAATTTCCCCCTATAAATTTTCAATTAATTTATTTTGTAATTAAGCTGGGTGTGGTGGCACATACTTTTAATCCTAGCATTTGGGAGGCAGAATTAGGATAACTGAGTTTGAGGCCAACTGGGGACTACAAAGTATCAGGTCAGCCTGGGTTAGACTGAGACCCTGCCTTGGGAAAAAAATTTTTTTGAGGCGGGGCATGAGTGCTCCAGGGCCTCCTGCTGTTATCAACTCCAGATGCATGCTCTACTTTGTGGATATAGCTTCACAATGGCACTGGGGAATTAAATCAAGGCTGCCAAGCTTTGTAAGCAAGCACCTAATGAGCCATCTCTCCAGCCCCTAATTTTTAAAATTTTGCTTGCAAACAAGGAGCAAGGAATGAGGGACAGAGAAATCAGCCCACTAGAGCCTCCTGTCACAGCAAAAAAAAACTCCACATGCATGTGCCAACTTTGTGCATCTGGCTTTACTTGAGTACTGGGGAACTGGATTTAACTAGCAGGATTTGCAAGCAAATGCCTTTAACTGCTTAGCCATTTGTCCAGCCCTAATTTTTCTTTTCTTTTATTTATTTGAGAGTGTGAAAGAGGGAGAGGGAGGGGGAGAACAGAGAGAGAGATGGAGAGAATGGGCATGCCAGGGCCTCCAGCCATTACAAACAAACTCCAGATGCATGCATCCCCTTATGCATCTGGTTTACGTGGGTGTCCTGGAGAATCGAACCAGAATCCTTTGGCTTTGCAGACAAAACATCTTAACCACTTAACCATCTCTCCAGCTTAGCCATAATTTTAAAAATGTTATTTGGGCAGGGAGTGGTGCACACGCCTTTAATCCCAGCACTCTGGAGGCAGAGGTAGGAGGATTGCTGTGAGTTTGAGGCTACAAGGAAACTACATAATGAATTGCAGGTTACCCTGGGCCAGAGTGAGACTTTATCTTAAAAACAAACAAACAAACAAACAACAACAAAATTTTATTCAGACTGGAGAGATGGCTTAGCAGTTGAGGTACTTGCCTGCAAAGCCAAAAGAACCAGGTTCAACTCCCCAGGACTCACGTAAGCCAGATATGCACAATGTGGTGCGCCCATTCTCTCTCTCTTAAATAAGTAAATAAAATACTGTCAGGCATGGGGGCACACACCTTTAATACTAGAATTTGGTAGGCATGGGTAGGAGAATTGCCATGACTTCGAGGACACCTCCAGACTACATGGTGAATTTCAGATAAGCCTGGGCTAGAGCAATACCCTACACCTCAAGAAACCAAAAAAAAAAAAAAAAAAAAAAAAGGAAGAAAAGAAAAAAAAGTATACACTTTAAATCAGCTACTTTCTTCCACTGAATAATGTAAATTGTCCTCTAGAAGGTAATTAGTTTCTGCTTAGAATAAGTGGTTCAGAGGAAGGTAACACAGATCAAAATTAATTAACTTTTCTTCAAATTCCCCTTGTTTCCTGGGAAAGAATACACTGAGCCAGGCAAAGACACATCCCATCTGTAATCTCAGTGTTTACAGAAGGCAGAAATGAGCAGTTAAGGAGGTTGGAAAACCAAACGACCCAGGTTCAATTCCCGGGTACCCATGTAAAGCCACATGCACAAGGTGGCACATGCGTCTGGAGTTCCTTTGCAGTGGCTAGGGGGCTATGGCACACCATTCTCTCTCTCAAATAAATTAAGTAAATTAAAAAAAAAAAAAAAAAGAGGCAAGTTTTTTCAAGGCCATCTTGGGCTTAAAAAAATCTTGTCTCTACAAAAGAAGAAAGAAGCTGGCTGTGGTGGTATAAGCCTTTAATCTCAGCAGTCAGTAGGCAAAAGGAATGAGGATTGAGGCCAGTATGAGACTATTACATAGTGAATTCCAATTCAGTCTGGGCTAGAAACCCTATCTTGAAAAACCAAATAAATAAAATAAAAAGGGAGAGAAAGAAAATGTTTTTCAAAAGGAAGAAAGGCCAGAGTTTGAAACTGCTTTTTAAAGGAAACCAAAGTGTATAGGAAAATTAGTTGATTTTCCTGTTACCTGTAAAACTTTACCATGGACCACAGTTCCAAGGACTCCTGAGCACAGTCTTGGAGTTAAGCCTGTGAACAATCCACGCCTCCCATCGATGCTTGCAATGTGTTGAGCTGAGAACACAAGTGAGAGGTATAAGTTCTTGTCCAAAGACATGGTTATCAAGAAATTTCAGAGTAACATGCCTTCTACATATTTTCTCTAAGTATCACAGTCCTCAAGATGATCCAATCCCAAATAAATCAAAGACACCTACCATAACAAAAGAGACCAGGAAGCTGACACACTTGCCGCCCAAAAATATTTCGTCCTATTGTTGGAGGAAGAGGCTCATACCCCACCTTAAAAAACAAAAGAATACATCAATATTAAGCAAAATCCCCAGCAATACCATGGCAGGTTTACAAGGACTTGAGTAAAAAACAAAATCGGTGGGCTGGAGAGATGGCTTAGTGGTTTAGGCGCTTGACTGCAAAGCCAAAGGACCCAAACTCAATTTCTCAGGACCACGTAAGCCAGATGTACAAGGTGGCACATGTGTCTGGAATTCATTTGCAGTGGATAAAGGGCCTGGTGTGCCCATTCTCTGCCTCTTTCAAATAAATAAATAAAAATAAAAAACAAAATCAGGGGGTTGGGAAGATAGCTCAGCAATTAAAGGCATTTGCTTGCAAAGCTTGTTGGCCAGGGTTCAATTTCCCTGTGTACCACATAAAAGCCAGACAAAAGTGGCACATCCAATGGGTGTGTTTGCAGAAACAAAAGACCCTGGCATGCCCACACATACAGGCACACAAATAAAGATTAAAAAAAAAAATAAACAAGGGCTGGAGAGATGGCTTAGCGGTTAAGCGCTTGCCTGTGAAGCCTAAGGACCCCAGTTCGACGCTCGGTTCCCCAGGTCCCACGTTAGCCAGATGCACAAGGGGGCGCACACATCTGGAGTTCGTTTGCAGAGGCTGGAAGCCCTGGCGCGCCCATTCTCTCTCTCTCCCTCTATCTGTCTTTCTCTCTGTGTCTGTCGCTCTCAAATAAATAAATTAAAAAAAAAAAAAAAACACCTTGGGCTAGGGTATAGAGAGGTGGCTTAGCAGTTAAGTGCTTGCATGTGAAGCCCAAGGACCCCCAGTTCAAGACTCGATTCCCCCGGACCCATGTAAACCAGATGCACAAGGTGGCACATGCTCCTGGAGTTAGTTTGCAGTGGCCGGAGGCCCTGGTGTGCCCATTCTCTCTCTCTCCCTCTCTGCCTCTTTCTCTCTCTGTCACTCTCAAATAAATCAATAAAAATAAACAAAAAAATACACAAACAACAATAACAACAAACCTGGGCTGGAGAGATGGCTCAGCAGTTAAGGCATATGCCTATGAAGCAATTCTCCAGGTCTCTCATAAACCAGATACAGATGGTGGCACGTGCGTCTAAAATTTATTTGCAAGACTAGAGGCCTGGTGTGCCCATTCTCACTCGGTCTCTCTCTCTCTCAGTAAATAAAAACCCACAAAAATCAGGTTTATTTATTTATTTTTGATGTGTTTGTAGTGCTGGGGACAGAACCTGCTGCCTTGCACACACTCTACCAGGGAGGACACCCTTAGCCCCAGGCTTATAATTTTTACATTTTTTCCCCAATATTTTTAATCTTTATTTTAGAGTGTGTAGGACAGACAATTGGTGCTAGGGTCTCAGCCACTGAAATCGAACTCCACACACCTGCACCACTTAGTGGGCATGTGCAAACTTGGGCTTGCCACATCTTTGTGTATCTGACTTATATGGGATCTGAAGAGTGGGACATGGGGCCTTAGGCTTCGCAGGCAAGCACCTTAACCGCTAAGCCATCTCTCCAGCCCTAATTTTTTAACCTTTGGTGTGTGGGTGTGGGCATGCACATGGTCAAAAGATAACTTTCAGGTGTTGGTTTTTGTCTTCCATCTTGTTTGAAGCAAGGTCCCTCATTCATTGCTGTTCATTTTCTTTCTCTCTCTCTGGTTTTGGAGGTAGGGTTTTGCTCTAGCCAAAGGTAACCTGGAGTTCACTATGTAGTCGCAGGCTGGACACTCACCTTGATCCTCCTACCTCCTCCTGAATGCTGGGATTAAATGCATGTGCACCACCACACCCACCTGGCTTCTTTCCTTTTTTTTTTTTTTTTTTTCCCTCTTCCTTTTCCTTTTTTTGTTTTTTTGAGGTAGGGTTTCACTCTAGCTCAGACTGACCCAGAATTCACTATGTACTCTCAGGGTGGCCTTGAACTCATGGGATCCTACCCCCACCTCTGACTCCCAAATGCTGGGATTAAAGGTGTGCGCCACCACACCCTGGCTTTATTTTAATTTTTGTTTGCAAGGAGGGGTGGGAGAGAGAAGGAGGGGAAGAAGAGGGAGGGAAGGAGAGAGAAAATGGGTAGGCCTGGGTGTCTAGCCACAGCAAATTAACTCCAGATGTATGCATCACTTTGTGCATCTGACTTTACATGGGTATTGGAGAATTGAACTCAGGCTGTCAGGCTTTGTGAGCAAGTGCCTTAATCCATGAGCCATTTCTCTAGCCCTCCTTTTCTTTCTGTTTGCTTGTGTGTGTGTGGCGTATGCATGTGTATATGCCCTTCTTGTGGCTGGAATGTAATGTCAGGTGCCCTACTTTACCACTCTTTCGCCTAGTTTTTGAGCCAGATCCTCTCTCATGGGGCTTCATGGGTTCTTCACTCTCTGTTCCCCTGTGGGACTGAGATTACAGGCCTACACAGCCATACCCACTCTTAGCTGTTTTACAGGTATCTGGAGATTGGAACTCTGGCAGTCTCAGGCTCTCAGGCTTGTAGAGAAAGCAGAAGAGCACCTAAATGCTGAAACATCTATCTCTCCAACCTCAGTTTAGGTTTTCTAAACCAACAATCAAGTTTATCACCCTTATCATTTTCTGTTCTGTCAAAGTGATTAAGACTAGAGTCAATAAACTCCAAGTTGCCCTTTGAGTCAAAGGGCATGGAGTCAATCATATAACTGAGATAGATTATCAAACTGAAAATAGAACAAAGAACAATTATGTGAGGAAGGTTACAGTTTATTGAGGCTGAAAAATATTCTCTAAAAAATAAGCAGAGGATTGGGAGATGGTTCAGCAGTTAAAGGCACTTGCTTGAAAGCCTGATGGCCTGGGTTTGATTCCCTAGTACCCATGTAAAGCCAGATGCACTAAGTGGTACATGCGTGTGGAGTTCTTTTGCAGAGGCAAGAGGTTCTAGTGCACTGACCACCACCCCCCCCAAAAAAGAAAAGAATAAGAAGAGATGGGTTGGGATGGTTGAACTGCCTGTAAAACCTGTTGGCCAGGGTTTGATTCCCCAATACCCACAAAAAGCCAGTAGTACATGCATCTGGAGTTCCTTTGCAGTGGCAAGAGGCCCTGGTGCACCTATTCTCATTCTCTCTCTGCTTGTAAATAAATAAAAATTAAAATTAGGCTGGGTGTGGTGGTGCATGCCTTTAATCCCAGCACCCCACTCGGGAAGAAGAGGCAGGAGGATTGCTGTGAGTTTGAGGCCACCCTGAGACTACCTAGTGAATTCCAGGTCAGCCTAGGCTAGAGTATGACCTTACCTCAAAACCAATAATAATAATAAAAATAATAATAAAACAGTATATATATATATATTTTTGGTTTTTCAAGTAGGGTCTCACTCTAGCTCAGGCTGACCTAGAATTCACTAGGTAGTCTCAGGGTGGCCTTGAACTTACAGCGATCCTCCTACCTCTGCCTCCCCAGTGCTGGGATTAAAGGCATGCGCCACCAAGCCTGGCTTATAAGCAGTATTTTTATATTTGAACAAAATGAGAAGATATCCACTAAGAAAGCATCAACTGCCTATTTGGCTAACTAGACAACAAAGGCCGACGCTCACAAGGATGGATAATACTTAAAATTACAAGCTAGGTTCATATTAAGAGAACAGTGTGCCGCTAATTTAATTAGTCATTTTATAAAAATTAATGATTACCATTTTATGTGTACAAAAGAATAGCTGAATGAATTCTGTAAGACACATTGTGGACTCTCCCTTGTTGACTCTTCCTTGTCTGAGCTTCCCCAAAGAGCTATCATGCAACTTTTTTTTTCAAGGTAGGATCTTGTGTTAGCCCAGGCTAACCTGGAATTCACTACGTAATCTCAGGATAGTCTCACACTCATGGCAATCCTCCTACTTGTGCCTCTCAAGTGCTGGAATTGAAGACATGTACCACCAAGCCCAGCCAGCTTAAGATGTTTTTAAAAAATTGAGATGGCTCAGCAGTTAAAGGGGCTTTCTTGCAAAGCCTGATGGGCGGGGTTCAATTCCCCAATACCCACATAAAGTCAGATACACAAAGTTGTGGAAGCGTGTGGAGTTCATTTGCCTTGGCAAGAGGTCCTGGCACACCCATTCTCTCTCAAAAATAAAATTAAAAAAAACTTTTTTAAAAATTTTTTTGGTTTTTTGAGGTAGGGTCTCACTCTAGCCCAGGCTGACCTGGAATTCACTATGGAGTCTCAGGGTGGCCTCGAACTCACGGCGATCCTCCTACCTCAGCCTCCCAAGTGCTGGGATTAAAGACTTGCGCCACCACGCCCGGCTTAAAAATAAAATATTTTTTGTTTACATTATTTGCAGAGAAAAAGAGACAATGAATGAATACGGCACACCTGGGCCTCTAGCCACTGCAAATGAACTCCAGACATAGATTCCACATTGTGCATCTGGCTTTACTTGGGTACTGAGGGATTGAACCCAGGGCTGGCAAGATTTGCAAGCAAGCACCCCTGAACCATCTCCCCAGTCCCCATGCAGCTATTTTTTTTTAATTTTTTTAAAATATTTTTTGTTCATTTTTTATTTCTTTGAGAGCGACAGACACAGGGAGAAAGACGGATAGAGGGAGAGAGAGAGAATGGGTGCGCCAGGGCTTCCAGCCACTGCAAACGAACTTCAGACACATGCGCCCCCTTGTGCATCTGGCTAATGTGGGACCTGGGGAACCGAGTCTTGAACCGGGGTCCTTAGGCTTCACAGGCAAGCGCTTAACCACTAAGCCATCTCTCCAGCCCAATGCAGCTATTTTTAAAACAGTACTTCACTCCCATCACAATTTGGCAACCATTGATATTGTGAAATCAGAATTTAGAATAATTGAGTGAGGTAAGAGCTTTAAATGCTATTAAAAAATGCTATCTTTTTGAGAACTATTGACTAGTGAGTTTATAGGTATACTGCAAAATACTGTCATTCACCTCATGCAACCTGGCCCCCAAAGTGTCAATTCTGTTTTAGACATCACAATAGATTTCAGTCTTTGATGTTCAAATGTAAAATTTGAATGTGCATGGGTCAACTGGGCAACAATTTGGATAAGTGACAATTCAAGAATTTTAAAAAGTGCCTTCCCCCAACAAAACCTAACAAACAAGTGGCCGTCCTGGTGTCACACACTCATACACAAACACACAATTTCAAAAAGGTGGATAGGACAGGGACTCTAAAATTTACTTTCCTCCTTGACACAATAACGAGGTAATTACGTCAAGGCTCAATAAATGTTTAAGATGAGTGGGTCTGTCCATTACAGGGAAACTTAAAAAAGCAATCTAAAATACTATCATCAGCCAAAATCTAGCCTCCTGCTCTATGAATATACATTTAAGAATTATTTTACACATTAGAAACTAAAGGAAAGAAAAAAGAGTCATCCAGGAGTTCGATGCTTAAACCCAAGCAGAACTGATTTCCAGCTCACTGTCATGAACCACATGGGGTGCAGCTGGAAAATCTCAATGGATCCTTCGGACATCTGACTTCACCATCACTTCTGAATGAGCTCCTTGTGTACATCTTGGCTATCTGTTGTTAAAATCTCTGAACGGAATAGGAGTAAACGGGGGTGTGTGGGGGGAGAACAGCGAATAAAAATCATAACACTGTCTTTCCTGTCATTTCAGTTTTGTCCGTAGGTGAGTACTTCACAAACTCGCGTTGGTGATATTTGAGCGGGGGAGGAGGAGTGGACGCGGGAGGGCGGAGGGCGAATACCAGTACGAGAGGGGCGCCGGGCGATGGCCGGACAGCCCTGGGTGGCGACCCGCCAGGATCAACCTCGGGGAAGGGAAAGCAAAGTTCAGCAGAGCCGCGGAGCAGGGCAGGGCAGAACCCAGGGGGTGGCAGTTGGCTACCGGGGAAGGAAGGAGCGGGCCTCGGCGCCGGGAGCGGAGGCCCGCGAGGCGGTGGGCGCCGTCCCGCTCGAGAGGACGGGGCGGCAGGGCAGGGCAGCATCGCCGGAGGCCAAAGGCCTGAAGCCCGCCCTGGGCGGTGGCGACCCGACGGGACGCTGGCAGGGCAGGGCAGGCAGGGCAGGGCGACGACTCATACCTGGATGAGCACTTTCACGTACATGAGCGGCTGGGACAGGATGGTGAGACCCGAGCCCAGGAGCACCTGACTGGCCGCGTCCGCCATGATGGCACCCGCGGACGGACGGACGGACGGACGGACCGAGCCACCAAGCGACAGAGCCGGTTCCAGGTCACGTGCCGGGCCGCCGGCTACACTGGCCCGCCCGCAGCGCTCGAGCACGCGCGCGCACGCACGCACGCACGCACGCACGCACGCCCCGCCGCCGCGCGGCGTCCCGCTCAGGCCCCGCCCACAGAAACGGCAGGCGCTCGCGAGCGGCTGCGAGGTCGGGGCGGAGCCTGCCAGCCGGGCGCATGCGTCTCTGGGGCTCCGCGCCCTCCACTAGGAAAAAAAAAAAAAAAAAAAAAAACCCCGAGATGCCTTGCGCATGCGCGTGCTGCGAGCGTCACGTTTGGGAGCAGCCGAGGGGCCGCGGTGAGAGGGGAGAGCTTTCGGTCTCCAGCTGCAGGCTCTGAGTGAAACAATGCAGTGTAGGTATAAGGGTGTCGGGCCAAGAAAAGAAATTGCAATCGGATCCCAGCATTTCCTTGGTATCCGTTTATCTCTGCTTTCTTTAATTTTCAGGGTTTGTATCTAAATTTAAGGATAACACCACTTGCCTCTGAGTGCTGTTGTGGACATCGAGTGAACTGTTCACGGAGAAGGCCTTTTTGAAAACTGCAGTACTAAAGTTACTTTAATATTGCCTTCTACCCAGCACAGAGTAGTAGACTTTGGAAGGTAATTATTAGGTTAGAGGGCACATGAGCCTTAGAGTCCAATGGACCTGATCCAAAATGTGCCTCTGGCAACTGCAAACCCTGTAACCTTAGATCATATTACCTCTTTATATCTTACACAAACAAGTATAGTAATATCTACTTCATTGCTGTGAGAAGTGAAGTAAGTACTGTCAATTTAGCGTAGTAAACAAAGAAATGCAATACCAAAGTGGTGGCGCATGCTTTTAAATTAATCCCAGCACTCGGGAGGCAGAGATAGGAGGATTGCTGTGAGTTAGAAGCCAGCCTGAGACTACATAGTGAATTCCAGATCAGCCTGGGCTAGAGGGAGACCCTACCTCGGAAAACAAACAAAAAATTCCAGCACCTGGAGGCAGAGGTAGGAGTATTGCTGTGAGTTCAATTTAAGGCCAACCTGGGAATACATAGTGAATTCCATGTCAGCCTGGGCTAGAGCAAAACCCTACCTTGGATAAAAAAGAAAGAAAGAAAGAAAAAAAAAGAAAGGAAGGACACAAGGGGAAGCTCCATGATGGCAGGGGAAAACAGCATGAGCAGAGGGTTCTGGTCAACATCATATGGACAATAGCAACTGGAGGGTATGCCAAACACTGGTAAGGGGAAGCTGGCTATGGCACCTAAAAGCCCGCTGTCAAAAATACATCACCACTAGGATGCTTCAATTCCCAAATTGCCACCAGCTGGGGACCTAGCATTCAGAACATGTAAGTTTATGGGGGACACTTGAATCAAACCACCACATCCCATCCCTGGTCCCCATAAACTGATTGCCATTCATGATGCAAAATGCAATGCATTCAGTCCAATTTTAAAAGTCCTCACAGTTTTTAATCAATTCTAGTCATGTTCAAACATCCCCATAATCATGTTTTAACTGAACTATAATACCAAAAAAAAAAATACCCATAATGGCACAGAATAAACATTCACATGGCAAAAGACGGCATTGAGCATAGCAAATATATATATATACATATATATATATATGTATATATATGTATATATATATATTCATTCAACCAACACAATATTTAAATACATATATACATATATATGTATATGTGTGTGTATGTGTGTATATATATATATATTTTTTTTTTCAACCAACACACGATTTAAAGCAAACAGGGTAAACATCAAACGCTGTAGCTCCAAGTCCTATAGCTCTAGTCAGTGACGAGTTTCCAAGTCTGATAATTCTAACTAGTGATAATCTCTGGAGTTCCAATTCTGACCCTTTAGCTGGGCTACTCACAGTCCCAGAAAACTTTATCTGAGGCTGGTAGTTCTCCTTGGTAGCCATCCCATAGTCCTGGCATCTCCATTAAGTCTCTACTACAAGCCACAGTTCATCCTCATGGCTCTATCAGGCTTCTCCACACAGGTAATCCAACAGCTTGCTTCACACTTCCCATGGATATTTCCAAAAAACAAAACCTTGTTGTAAATTCAATGACCATCTCTTTCCTGCATTTGTTAAACTCCATAGTACCAGGTGAGCTACCAACTCGTTAATCCAGAGGGGAATAAAACAAGACTGTGAAGAACAAGTCACTCCAGCATTCAGGCCCCTTCAAAAGAGTCTATATGCGGGCTGACAAGATGGCTTAGTAGTTAAGGCACTTGCCTTTGAAGACAAAGAACCCAAGTTCGATTCCCCAGTACCCATGTAAGCCCAATGAACAAGGTGGTGTGAGCATCTGGAGTTTGTTTGCAGTGGCTGATGGCCCTGGTGCACCCGTTCTTTCTCTCTCTAAATAAATAAATAATAAAATATCTTGGGCTGGAGAGACGATTTAGCAGTTGAGGCATTTGCCTGCAAAGCCAAAGGACCCAGGTTTGACTCCCCAGGACCCACTTAAGCCAGATATGCAAGGGGGTGCACACATCTGGCGTTCATTTGCAGTGGCTGGAGGCCCTGGTGCACCCATTCTTCCTCCCTCCCACCCCCTCTCTCTCTGCCTATTTCTGTATCTCTCTCAAATAAATAAATAAAATTTAAAAAATAATAAAATATCTTTAAAAAGAGTCTGAACAGGCAGAAGTTTTGGCCAAAACATTTTAATTTTTTCTGTGCCATATCCCTCAGCTGACACCAGTCCATTTCTATGTAATGCAACTCTGTACAAGTTTTTCAGAACACAGGCAGGCAGAACGCAGTAAGCCTGTCACACAAACTGCTTCTATACCAGTCCTGACAAAGTTCTTCCTTACCCTTATAAGCCAAACCTCACAATCCATAGTGTTTTTTTTTTTTTTCTTTTGGTTTTTCAAGGTAGGGTTTCACTCTAGCCTAGGCTGACTTAGAATTCACTTTGTAGACCCAGGGTGGCCTCAAAGTCACTGCGATCCTACTATCTCTGCCTACCAAGTGCTGGGATTAAAGGTGTGGCCCACAATGCCTGGCTTCCCAGTCTATAGTTCTTATTGCATTCAGGCCTTTCAATTCTGACCAGAATGGTTCATCAAGGTGTACTTAAAGGACTGCAAGGTGTCTCATAGGTCAAGATTCCAAGTTTGTCCACATTCCTCCTGCAAAGCAATTCTAAAAGGCTAAAGCCACAGAATCAGGTTTCTAGCAGCAACAACCCCACTTCTCAGTACCAATGTTACTGTTGCAGTCAACTTCACATTGCTGGCAGAAAACACCCCACCAAGAGCAGCTTGTAGGAGGAAAGGGTTTATTTTTGGCTTACAGACTTCAGGGGAAGCTCCATGACAGCAGGGGAAAATGATGGCACGAGGAAAGGGTGAACATCACCTCCTGGCCAACATCATATGGACAACGGCAACTGTAGAGTGTGCCAAATGCTGGCAAGGGGAAGCTGGCTATAACACCCATAAGCCCACCTCCAACAATACATCACCTCTAGGAGGATCCAATTCCCCAATTGCCACCAGCTGAGGACCTAACATTCAGAACACTTGAGTTTATGGGGGACACCTGACTCAAACTACCACAGAACCCTAAAATGAGTTATATTTTATTACCTATATTCAAGTTGTGAGGGGAAGAAGAAAAGTCAAAAGGGGCAGGGCTAAATGGGGAGGAAGAGAGAACCAGTGCAACATAGTATTCGAGAAGTCAAAAATTCGGGGAGGAGGGCATGGTGGGGGGGCAGACCTTTAATCCCAGTACTTGGGAGGCAGAGATATGAGTATCATGGTGAGCTCAAGGCCATCGTGAAACTACATAGTGAATTCCAGGTTAGTCTGGGCTATAGCAAGACCCTACCTTGAAAAACTGAAAAAAAAAAAAAAAAAAGATTTGGGGACAAAAGTGACAGTAATTAATAATGACACCCAGCAAAGAGAAGTGGATTTACCAGCGAAAGCACTGCTGTGCTGGAAAGCAGTCTCCCATTTTTCAATTACGGTTCTGCCACTTTCTGGGTGACTTAGTAACCTTTTTGTGCTGAGCTTGGGATAAATAAACTATCCTTTACTGAATCACTTCAATAAATTTCTCCTTTCTTAATTTTTCTCGCTAGCCATTATCAACACTTTGAAAAAATATTTATTTATTTATTTGAGAGAGAGAAAGAGGTAGATATAGAGAATGGGAATACCAGGGCCTCTAATCACTGCAAAGGGACTGTCTCACTGTTTTGTTGCTGTTTCATGCTGTGTTTTCATTGGCTAAGACATAGTAAGTGTTCAATAAGCATTTGTTGGCATAGTGATTCCAGTGGAGGCCATGGCCTTTTCTGGGGAGTGGGTGAGTGTCCCTTTTTTTTTGCCAAGTTCAGCTGCTTATGCTGCCCTGATTGCTCCTCCTTCTCAGTGAGCTACATGTGACTACAGACCTCACAGAACCTTTAAAAATAGTTTTATTTGTTTATTTGCAAGGGGAAAACGAGAGAGAGGGGAAATGGGCATGCCAGGGCCTCTAGCCACTGAAAATGAATTCCAGACGCATACACCACTTGGTGCATCTGGCTTTATGTGGATACTGGAAAATCAAACCTGGGCCATCAGGCTTTGGAAGCTAATGCCTTTAACTGTTGAGCCATCTCTCCAGCCCCTCATATATGTTCTTTTTAAACTGACTTATTATCAACTAAAGTAGCCTTTTTCCTACAAAGAAAAAAAAAAATGGGGCTGAAGAAATGGCTTAGTGGTTAAAGCTCTTGCCTGTGAAGTCTAAGGGCCCAGGTTCGATTCCCTAGTATTCATGTAATCCAGATGCACAAGATGGCACATGCGTCTGGAGCTCGTTTGCAGTGACTGGAGGTCCTGGTGTGTCCATTCTCTCTTTCTCTGTTTGTCCCCCCCCTCTCAAATGAATAAAAATGTTTTTAAAGTTATGAATTTCATTACATAATGACTTAATTGGGTTTTCTGATGTGGATGAACATAAAATTCCATCCAAACTTGTTGGGCATGAGGGTGGGTGATGTATAGAGAGAGGTACACTAGCCTCAGACATGGCTGCATCCAGGTTTTAAGGGGTCATGCTCAGATTGTATCTCTCTTAGTTTTGCTTTTTCCACTTTCTTCTCAGATAGAATGGCTCCTTAAGAAGGCTTCCTTCTACCTCTTACCTTACATTGTCACAGTTCTAGGACCAAGGGTGCCACACTCTTGACCCCAAAGTCCTAACAAACATACTAACGTCACTTCTCCTGAATCACCACATCCCTGCTCTAGTAAGTCCCACTCATCTTGGCCCTGCTGGGCTGAGATGGAGAGGGTCCTGCTACCACGGGGGCTCTCTACCCCTCCTGCCAGCCACATGGCAGGAGCTCTCTGTATTTTCCCCTTTCCCCTTCTCTTAATCTAACAAAGTCTCTTTAGGTCTTAAAAAAAGAAACAGGATAGTCTTCTACATGTTTCTACATGTTCAGTTTCTGAAACACACTGAGCAGTGGCAGTTACTTTACTATAACACAGAACATCCTCAGATCCTCACTTGCTCAGTGTCTATGTTAGCAATGTAAGGGACTGCATCATTACTACACGGCCCAAAGTCACTGTATCTTGTTGCTATGCTCTTGTTTTACTTTCTTTAATTGTGCTCATGCTTAATATTTCTATTTAACATTTGTGAAATGTTAGAGAAATTAGTGACACTTTCTATTTAAGAAGGAAAGCAAGAAAACAATTACATATGAAACTATTTATAAAAAATGGCAAAAGATGTGAATATTAAAAATTTTTAAAACTGAAAAAAAAAAAAAGAAACAGGAGTTGGGCATAGTGACACACACTTTTAATTTTTTTATTTTTATATATTCATTTGAGAGCGACTGACAGAGAGAGAAAGAGGCAGATAGAGAGAGAGAATGGGTGCGCCAGAGCTTCCAGTCACTGCAAATGAACTCCAGACTCGTGCGCCCTCTTGTGCATCTGGGCAACGTGGGTCCTGGGGAATTGAGCTTTGAACCGGGGTCCTTAGGCTTCACAGGTAAGCGCTTAACTGCTAAGCCATCTCTCCAGCCTGACACACACTTTTAATACCAGCACTGGCGAAGCAGAGGTAGGAGGATTGCCATGAGTTTGAGGCCACCCTGAGACTGCATAGTGAGTTCCAGGTCAGCCTGAGCTAGAGTGAAACCCAAACTTGAAAAACAAAAACAAACAAACAAACAAACAAAATCCTAAAGGTCTGTATTGAATTGCACACATGCTGGGCTGGAGAGATAGCTTGATGGTTAAAGTGCTTCCTGAGTTGCACACATCGTTCTGAATGTGATTAGAGAATGGAAAAGTTTAGGCATAGACCCATTGCTCTCCATCAAAGCTGGAATGGAACATATATCTTACCATCAGGTATAACTGAAGAATGTCATTGAGAGAGGCACAATTTCTCCCAAAGGAACACTGGGGTGCTAATATCAAAATAAAGACACACAGGGCTGGGGATGCAACTTAGTTGAAAGAATGTCTGCCAGGCTGGAGAGATGGCTTAGTGGGTAAAGCATGTGCCTGCAAAGCCAAAGGACCCAGGTTCAATTCCCCAGGACCCACGTAAGCCAGATGCACAAGGTAGCACATGTGTTTGGAGTTTGTTTGCAGTGGCCGAAGGCCCTGGCATACCCATTCTTTCTCTCCACCTCTTTCTCTATAAATAAATAAAAAGAATAAAATTAAATAAAGAAAAGAATGTCTGCCTAGCATGCCAAAGCCCTGGATTCAGTTTTTAGTACCACATAAACTGAGCATGGTGGCACATGGCTATAATCCCAGCAACCAGCACTGTGGAGGCAGGAGGATCAGAAGTTCAACATCATCCTTGGGTACAACTCTGTCTCATGTGAAGCTGAGTGCGGTGGTGCATGCTTTTAATCCCAGCACTTGGGAGGTTGAGGTAGCAGGATTGCTTTGAGTTTGAGGCCACCCTGAGACTACATCAAACTTCATCTCCCAAAACCAAAAATAGGACTGGAGACATGGTTTAGCAGTTAAGGCATTTGCCTGTGATGCCTGAGGACCCAGGTTTGACTCCCCAGAACCCACGCAAGCCAGATGCACAGAGTGACTCATGTGCACAGGTTCACATGCACACAAGGTGGTCCACACATCTGGAGTTCATTTGCTGTGGTCAATGCCCTGACATGCCAATTCTCTTTCTCTCTTTAGCTCTCCCACTCTGTCTTTCATAAAGAATGTGAAAAAAGCTGGGCGTGGTGGTGCATCCCTTTAATCCCAGCACTCAGGAGGCAGAGGTAGGTGGATCGCCATGAGTTCAAGGCTATCCTGAGACTCCATAGTGAATTCCAGGTCACCCTGTGCCAGAAGTGAGACCCTACTTAAAAAAAAAAAAACAAAAAACCAAAAATGTGATAAAAGGTCTGGAGAGATGGCTCAGCAGTTAAGTGCTTGCCTCTGAAGCCTAAGGACCCCAGTTTGAGGCTTGATTCCCCAGGACCCATGTTAACCAGTTGCACAAGGGGGCGCACATATCTAGAGTTTATTTGCAGTGGCTGGAAGCCCTGGCGTGCCCATTCTCTCTCTCTCTGCCTCTTTCTCTCTCTGTCTGTTGCTCTCAAATAAATAAATAAATAAATAAATAAATAAATAAATAAAATAAACAAAAAAATTTTTAAAATGTGAACAAAAAGCAGAGTGTAAAGGTCCAAGAATCACATGATGGTGGCCAATCTGACAAGAGTGAGATGGAATCTCAATGTAGTTTTAATCTGCATTTCCTTGATGACTAGTGACGTAGAACATTTTCTTAGATGCTTATATGCCATTCGTATTTCTTCCTTTGAGAATGCTCTATTTAGCTCCATAGCCCATTTTTTGATTGGCTTGTTTGATTCCTTATTATTTAACTTTTTGAGTTCTTTGTATATCCTAGATATTAATCCTCTATCAGATATCTAGCTGGGGCTACCATTTTTATATGAATGGTCGACCCCCATGCTGGCTGACTCTGCAGAATAAACGCTCTTTGCTTTTGCATACTATTTGAGTCTGGGGTCTTTCTTCAGTGATTCTTGGACCTTTACAAAAAACAGCATTGTTCTCCCAGGGCCTGGCAAAGCCCTCCTTGCTGTAGAAAGAGCTGGTCTAATCCTCTTCTATTTTGCAGTACTACTTCAGCAAGTGAGTCCAGTGACCACTCTAGGTGATGGACAGACTTCTCTAATTGAGTGAGATCTGAGTCTATAAGGTTACTTAGAGCCTGATAAGTCTGATCTGCCCTAATTAAGGCCGTTGTACCAGTGCCAATTCCTGCAGTTATGCCAGCTCCAACCAACACTGTGAGAAGGATCACTGAGACCCCCAATCTCATTTTTCTTTGTGGTGTTCTGGGACTGTCTCCATATAGAAGCTGAAGGGAAGGTAATAAACCTGAGGGAACAGTGTTACTAGAATACACATTTTGGAATTCTGAAGTAACAGTGGGTGGATGCAAGGGGTTAAACTGGTGGTGCATGCAAACCAGGTTCTATTAGGGGGCACAAGGTAGGATGTACCAGCATTTGTGGTGATAGTATGGTTACAGAGATGCTTAAGGTGAGGGAAGCTATCTAATTTTTTCCCTGTTCCTATCACACATAGTCCTTCTCCAGTTACAGCTTGAAGGGTAAGGACCGGAGACCTTCCCCAAGGGCATCTTGGTGGGCTTTCTGAAGGAGTTGACTGATTTCCTGTGATAGCCCAGCCAGTACAGTATGGGGGCCTGGGGTCTAAGAAGAACCAGCAGTCTTCTCTAGTGAGGTTAGTGGTAGAGTTGAGGAAATTAAAGGTGAAATTGAGTAA
This sequence comes from Jaculus jaculus, assembly GCF_020740685.1. Lineage (NCBI taxonomy): Eukaryota > Metazoa > Chordata > Mammalia > Rodentia > Dipodidae > Jaculus > Jaculus jaculus. Next base: position 178,006,759 of record NC_059102.1, on the reverse strand, counting down.
CCTAAATAAAATGGATGAATCAGGGACCCTAGGGTGGAGGGGTTCGTGGGGGAGGAGGTGCCTGAAACTAAGATTGGTGCTGCAGGTTTGGCAGGTTTTAAAATGGGCAAAGCCGGAGCTGCTGGCCCTCTAGATATGGGGGGGGGGGGGGAGAAGGCCCTGCCAGGATAGCCTTTTTCTGGATCTGAAAGAGGAGTCCCCTATCCGATCCTGATGCACATAACTTTATGCCCCAAATTTTTCCAGCTTCCCATCCTCTGCTAGTTTGTCCCTTTTTTGTCTTTGAGATGGAGATGGGGTTTCTCTTTTCCTGTGATGTCTGGTTTTTTGTTCTACTGATTTGGATAAGATCCCAATTATCCTTTACCCAGGGGGCATTGGTCTCATATCCCATTTATAGAAAATAAACTTTCTGTTCCCCCACAAGTCCCATAGTCATTTGTCTCTGGGCAAACATAAAATTGCACAGTTGCAAGTTTTTGTTCCTGGCAGTCATCTCTACAGGTTGCCATGGAGTTTTGTCAGTCTTGATAGGACCGACAATTCTTGCCCTTTGGACTTGGATGTCTCTATATGGAACTGGCCAGGGCACAAAGACCTAGGTGGAAGTTGGGAAAAGTGGTACTTACTGGACTCGTTAACGTCACAGTCTGCACTACTCTCCCTAGGTCTCATGGGGAAGTCTCAGGGCCGTGAAATATCCATTTAGTAGTAGCAGCTCGGTGCGGGTTATTGTCTGATGTGGTCTGAACCCCAAGCAGGGCTATCACAAGGATCAGGTGGATAAAGTTTTTCATCATTGAGTCTCTAGCTTATGGATCCCCAATTTGAGTGGGTCCTGTTGGGGGGGTGACAGCTCACCACAGTCCTGGCTTCTCTTCAGGCGTGTAGTTGTCCAGATCCACGTGTGTGTCAACAGGCTTCATGTATGAATGATGTATCCAGGCTGGGATGGCATCTACCTTGATGGCTGTTGGAGTGGTCAGGATCACGGTGTGAGGTCCTTCCTAGCCGGGTTCAAGAGTCTCCTTCCGGTGTCTTTTGACAAGCACTAGGTCTCCCGATCTGAACCCGTGGGATGTAGGTAGAGGTGTCTTTTCATAGAAGGGCTGCAGTTGGGGCCAGGGACATTCTTGCACCTGAAATAAAGCTTGCAAGGAGGAGAGAAATCTCTCATCCTCAAATTCAGTTAATATTTCTGCTTTTATGTTAGGTAACAAGGGTGGGGGGTCTTGCATAATTGATTTCAAAGGGAGTCAGCCCCATGGTATAGGGGGAGTTTTGAACTTGGAAAAGGGCAAAGGGAAGGAAAGACACCAAGTCACCACCAGTTTCAAGGGTTAGTTTAGTTAGGGTCTCCTTTAGGGTCTGATTTATTCTTTCTACCTGTCTGGAACTCTGGGGATGATACACACAATGGAGTTTCCAATTTGTCCCCACAATTTTTTTTTTTTTTTGGTTTTTCGAGGTAGGGTCTCACTCTGGCTCAGGCTGACCTGGAATTCACTATGTAGTCTCAGGGTGGCCTTGAACTCACGGCGATCCTCCTACCTCTGCCTCCCTAGTGCTGGGATTAAAGGCGTGCGCCACCACGCCAGGCATTGTCCCCACAATTTTAAGTATGGCCTGGGTTATCTGTGAGATGAAGGCTGGTCCGTCGTCTGACCCCAAAAGTACAGGTAAACCATACCTGGGAATGATGTCATCCAATAATTTTTTGGTCACAGTTGTGGCAGTCTCATTCTTGGTTGGAAAAGCCTCAGTCCATCCTGAAAAGGTGTAAATAAATACCAGTAAATATTTGTATCCATACAAAACAGGCTTTATCTCTGTGAAGTCAATTTCCTAATTTAATCCTGGTTGAGTTCCTGTTTCACTGATTCCCAACTGAGAAACCTACTTTTTGCATTTACCAGGTGGCAGGCATGGCATCAGGCTACAGCTTCCGCTGCCTTTTGCCTCAAGTCAAGAACTTTAAGGTAGGCCCACCTAAGTAAGTCCTCAATCTTCTGTTGACCTAGATGAGTACTCTGGTGTAGTTGTCTAATGAGTTGGTTAGCAAAGTCCGATGGGAGGATCATCCTTCCATCAGGGGTCTTATACCATCTTTGTTCCTTATAGGCTGCCATACAGGTCTTAATCCTCCATTGTTCTGTGTCAGTACAGTTTGATGTCTCTGGCAAGGTTGGCACCACCATTGGAGGCAATTTTGCCACCAGGGTAGTAGTGACCCGGAGGGTTGCCTCTCATGCCACCTGTCAGCCCTGTTGTTCCCTTTAGAAGTACGATCCTCCACTTTCTGGTGACCAGGGTAATGAATGATAGTTATTTCTTTGGGGAGCCATATAGCTTGCAGGAGGTCTAAAGTCTCCTGTTTATTTTTAATGGTTTTTCCTTCTGCTGTCAACAGTCCCCTTTCTTTATAAATGGCCCCATTAACATGTACCATTGCAAAGGCATAATGGCTATCAATATAGATATTAAATCTGTTTCCTTGGCCTAGTTTTAAGGCCTTGGTTAGGGCTATCAATTCAGCCTTTTGGGCACACCTACCTGGAGGGAGGGCTTCTGACCATACAGTTTTCTCTTCAGTTGTCAATGCAGCTCCTGCACACTGGATATCATCTTTAAGGAAGCTGCATCCATCTGTATACCAGGTCAGCTCTGCCCCAAAAGCCATATTTTTTAATTCCCTTGGGTCAGATTTTCCCATAGCAGCCAGTAGTATTTTGGCCAGGCTTCTAGTTTCTTTATCTTCTGGAATCTCTCTATTATAAACTTTTTCTGTTATTGCTACAAGTTCTGACATCTGCTTACCAGCGAAACCATCCAGTCATTGGAGTTTTCTGCGGATGTCTGGCACCACCTGGTTGACAACGGCCATGTTCACAGCAGACTGGTTTTCTCTTGCTTCTAGGCCCTGGGGCATATAGGTCTGGTATGCTTCTAGTAGTCTCTCTAAATAGGTCCTGGCCTTTCCTCCATACCTTGTATAACCTGTCCTACCTTAGATAAATTTGTGGGCTTCCTTGTAGCCTCTCAGAGACCCCCCTCATCAGTATCTGGTGGTAGACTCTCAGTCTCTCCTTACCTGCAGGGCTGTTGGGATCCCAATCCGGGTGGGTTAAGAGAAAGGCTGCATCCATGTCAGCCTGCAGAGTTGTGGGCTGACTGTTAGGTCCAGGAACCAGCTTGCAGGCAGTGGCTAGAATTCGCTCCCTTTCCTCTGTAGTAAAAAGAACCTGTAAGAGCTTCTGACAATCATCCCAAGTGGGCTTATGGGTTATCATTATGGAATCTAACAAGTCTAGGAGGGCTGAGGGCTTCTCAGAAAACTTTGGATAAGTTACTGGTAAACAAAGGGATATGAGTCACAAACTGCTGGCCGTCCTGATCGGAGTGGAGGGGAAGTTGCCTGTAGAGGCAGGGCAATTGCTGTGGAGTCTGCCTGTCTTGTGGTCCAGGCTCATGTATGGGGGAGGAGTTGTCATATTTCCTCCTTCTCCCCCTGGGCCCGGATCAGCAGCTACCATTTGCACTGTGGGTTCTGGCACAGGGGCAAGTACAGAGGGAGGTGGGTAGAGGTTCTTGTCAGGGGCAGAAGGGGGCAGGACCACTGGCTTGTGGTCCTTTGGTGGCCCTGACTTCTTGACTGACAAGATTGCTGGGGCGGGAGGTAAAAAGGGGCTCATCCAAGGAAGGGAGCTTTCCACTAGATATTGCCAGACTTTGATGTATGGAACCTGGTCAGGATGCCCAGGATTCCCATACACAAGACCTTTAACTTTGTAAATGGTGGGGAGGTGGAAGCTGTCTCTCTCTGGCCATCGCACATTGAAAGTTGGCCATTCATTACTGCAAAAGATGGTTAGTTTTCCCAACCATACTCTTAAACCTAGATTGTCCACCAGGCGTCGGAAATCCTTGTAGTGTGACTGAACTAGGTCCAGTGGGGTGGAACTCGCTGACTATCCCATGATGTCTCACGAGAAAGTATAAGAGGATGAACAAGACACAAACACACAGACACAGAAACAAATTTCCTGGGAAGTGAAAAACAAAAATAAAATGATGCTGACAGCAGCCTATCCTGTGAATGGACTAGGCCAGACGGGTGCAGCCCATTAATATTTATCAAAACCAGAGTCGGATTGGAGTTCTCAGGCTCCAACAGATGGTGGTCTGTAGTGTTCTTAGAACCCCCTGGTCCTGAGGTGTTAATTGGTGCATCTGCCTGACCTTTGTGGGCCTCCAGATTGTGTCTGGACACCAGATCTACCTGAAAAACAAGGAACAGACCATAACAAAGACACATAGTACAGAGGGGCATCCCAATTCACTGATCAGCAGAGAAACAATTGCTCCCCTAGAAATGTTCCACTATTGAGTCTGTGGGGGGAATGTTCCTCCAGTGATCCCGGACGAACCCCCAAATGTAAGGGTCTGAGAATCTCTGAAGAAAGACCCCAGACTCAAATAATATGTAAAAACAAAGAGCATTTATTCTGCAGAATCAGCCAACATGCAGGGGTCAACAATTCATACAAAATGGTGACCACGATAGGAGCATGCAGGCCCCTTTTAAGCACAACTAGGAGAGTTCCAGGTGGGTTAGGTAATCTTTTAAAATGATTGGCTAAGCAAGCAGCAGTTACAGTTGTACATCTTTGATTCGTTGGGGCAAAAGGGTTGTGAAAGGGACATGTCTGGGCATGTTTGCACATGTTTCCAGAAACTGACTCAGTCCCTGGGTGGCTATCTTCTTGGGCCACATGTTAGGGTCTGTGTTGATTAACAGCCTGCCCTTTCCCAGAAGTCTTTCCTGCCTCTCTGGGAAACTGAAACTTAGGCCTAGTTAGGGTGGCACCTTACTGAAGCCTGTCATGGTGTCAGTTTGGTTCCTTCACCAGGCATGGTAGTGCACACCTTTAATCCCAGAACTCAGGAGGCTTCAATTTTGACATAATTTGTGGTTGGTGGTCTTTATCTAGCAAATTCTGGGTTAACACATACCCTTAGTCCCAACACTCAGGAGGCTGCGCAGCAGGACTGCCATGAGTTTGATCAAGGCCAGCATTGGGCTACAGAGTGAGACCCTGCTTTGAAAAGCAAACAAACAAAACCTTCAAATATTAATTCACTAAGTAATACAGAATCATCCTAGGTGGCTCTGATATTCACTGTGTGTAGTAACAGCTTCAGGTTCACTGAGATGAACACCCAGACCAAGCAGTTATGGAGGAAGGGATTTATTTTTGTTTATAGATCCAAAGAAAGTTCCATAATGGCAGAAGAAGCTGGCCTGTTTCTACAGGTCCAAGCAAAGACAGAAAAGCACAAGTCTAAAAGCCACAAGCAGAGCACACGTCAGGAACACCTGCTAGGCACACTTTGCATATCTTTAGATTGAAATCTGAAACCCACCACCACATCTTAAGATCTGCCCAGTGACACTGCCTCCAGCCAGGTGGCTGCAGATGTAAACTACAAGGTAATAAAACACTGAACATATTGGGGGCCATCTAGACAAACTAACACACTATGTAACCAAGGCAGGCCTTGAACTCAGCAGTCCTCCTGCCACTGCCTCCTGAGGTATACTCTACCATCCCTGTACCTTATGCTATTTTTTATTATGTTGTCATGGCAACCTTGTGAAGTGAGCTGGCAAAGAATCTCTGGGCTTTTGTTTGTTTATTTGTGGTTGTTGTTTTGAGGCAGGGTCTCACTCTAGCCTATGTTGACCTGGAATTCACTCTGTAGTCCCAGGCTGGCCTAGAACTCACAGTGATCTTTCTACCTCTGCCTCAGGAGTGCCTGGATTAAAGACCTGTGACCCCACACCCAGATGGATTTGTTTAAATTTATTTTCCAGGTAGAGTTTCACTCTAGTTTAGGCTGACTTGGAATTTACTATATAGTCTCAGGTAGGCCTTGAACTCATGGTGATCCTCCTACCTCTGCCTCACGAGTGCTGGGATTAAAGGAGTGTACCACCATGCCTGGCTAGTGTTTTTGTTTTTGTTGCCCACCATTTTTTTTCCTCAATTTTTATTAACATTTTCTATGATTATAAAATATATCCCATGGTAATACCCTCCCTTCCCCCACTTTCCCCTTTGAAACTCCATTCTCCATCATATTCCTTCCCCCTCTCAGTCTCTCTTTTATTTTGATTTCATGATCTTTTCCTTCTCTTATGATGGTCTTGTGTAGGTAGTGTCAGGCACTGTGAGGTCATGGATATCCAGGTCATTTTATGTCTGGAGGGAGCACATTGTAAGGAGTCTTACCCTTCCTTTGGCTCTTACATTCTTTCCCACCTCTTCTGCATTAGACCCTGAGCCTTGGAAAGTGTGATTGAGATGTTACTCAGTACTCCAGTCACTTCTTTCCAGTACTATGATACCTTCTGAGTCATCCCAAGGTCACTACCATCTGAAAAGAGAAGATTCTCTACCCAAAGTGAGAGTAGTGTTAATTTAAGAGTATAAATATTAAGAGAAGTGCTTACTGGGCAGTTTGATAAGCATAGTATATATATTTTTCCAGACATCAGCAGATGTTACACCCCTAGGGCTCATGACTACCCATGTTTTAAGTTTTCAGTACCAGGGATGTGTTCTCCCCCCCCCCCCCGGAGTGGGCCTCCAGTCTAATTGGAGGGCAGTTGGTTTCCACCATGACAGATGTGCCACTATTGCACCCATTGGCTCATTTGGCCTGGCTGGCCAATTATAAGGCTTGCAGTGTCCACTGTTGAGTATCTTCACTGGTGGTATCTCTTTCTCCCATTGAGCTACATGTAGAGTGGCTTCTTCCAGCTTTCTGTCAGCTGGTCTAGATGGAGGAGGTTATCAGCTCAGTTCCAGCAGGATTTCTCAGTGGCCTTGCAGCCCAAGTATGTGGAGTCTTCAGCAATAGGGTCTTACCATCTATTCCTGGTGGGAAACCAAGGGCCTCGGCAATGACCTATAATGTTTTGGGGGCATCAGGGACCTCCCTGGCCAACAGCTCACTGGAAGTATCACATCCCTGGCACTGAAAATTTTCTAGCAATGATCTATAGCTCCTGAGTGTTCCATTGTCTGAAACTGGAGAATGCTATATGATTTATTTGCATCCTCTTAGATTTTGATTAGCCCTCCCTCCACCTTTCCTTTACTCAATCTCTTCCCCTGACCTCACTTTGGGCCTTTTCACCCCCATTAATCTATTCTTCTACTTACATACATACGATACCAACCCTTCCTTTCTCTTCCCTTATATCTCCTTTAAAAAAATTTTTTTTGTTGTTTATTTTTATTTATTTATTTAAGAGCAACAGACAGAGAAAGAGGCAGAGAGAGTATGGGTGTGCCAGGGCCTCCAGCCATTGCAAACAAACTCCAGATGTGTGCACCCCCTTGTGCATCTGGCTAACATGGGTCCTGGGGAATCGAGCCTCGAACCAGGGTCCTCAGGCTTCACAGGCAAGCATTTAACCACTAAGCCATCTCCAGCCCTATATCTCCTTTTTAACTTACTTGGCCCACCATTTTTAATGAGGTACTCCATGAAGACCTGGGTGAGTACTGGCAGGCACACCCCCAAATAACCCTCCTACAGTATATTGCTGACCTCCTTATAGCTGCCCCAGATTAAGAAACCTGTCGTTTGACCATTGGCACATTGCTCAGAAAATTGGACTGGATGGGATAGCAAGTATCTGCCAAAAAGACAGAGCTCTGCCAAAGGGAGGTAACATACCTAAGGTACATACTCAAGGGGGGCCAACGCCTGCTATCTCAGGCCTGGAAAGAGATGATCCTCAGTATCCCCAGTTCCAAAACAATTTTGTAAGTTCTTGGGCTCGGTGGGATTCTGTAGACTCTGGGTGCCAGGATTCACGGAAATTGCTAATCCTCTCTATGAGGCCACAAGTGGGCAGGAGAGTGCCTTGGACTGGACTTCAGAGTTGCATACAGCCTTCCACTGGCTCAAGAAGGCACTCCTTAAGGCCCCAGCACTGGCCCTGCCAGACATCTATAAGCCTTTTCACCTGTATGTGGATGAAAACAAAGGCATAGCTAAGGGGGTGCTGACTCAAACTCTAGGCCCTTGGAAAAGACCAGTAGCCTATCTGTCCCAAAAGCTGGACCCAGTAGTGCAAGGATGGCCAGCTTGCCTGTGCATCATGGCACCCACCGCGTTGCTGGTTAAGGACACAGATAAGATTATTATGGGACAGGAATTGATCATAACTACCCCACATACCATCGAAGGGATTCTCAAGAATCCCCAGATTGATGGATCTCTAATAACCAACTGGTGCATTACCAGTCTCTGCTTCTGAACCTGCCCTGTATCTGATACCAGCTGACCTCAGCCCTCAATCCAGCCACTTTACTGCCCAGACCAGGACATTACACATGACTGCTCAGTAGTGTTGAATCAAGCCCAAAACGTGAGGCTGGACATGACAGACATCCCCTGGCCAAATGCAGAGGTGGACTATTTCACAGATGGGAGCAGTTACATGCAAGATGGAGTCAGGTAGGCGGGCGCTGCAGTAGTAGCCCTTGACTCTGTAGTATGGGCCTCTGCCCTACCACCTGGGACTTTGGTCCAGAAGGCCGAGTTAATTGCCCTGACTCAGCCCCTTAAGATGGCCAAAGACAAAATTGCAAACATCTTCATGGACAGCTGATATGCTTTGCCATGGCTTATGCCCATGGGCTCATCTATAAGGAAAGGGGGCTGATCATGGTGGAAGGAAAAACCATAAAAAATAAAGACGTGATCCTAGCCCTATTAGGGGCAATATGACTGCCCATCAAGATAGCCATGGTCCATTGCCTGGGCTAGCAATAGATAAGCCGGGTGTGGTGATGCACACCTTTAATCCCAGCACTCTGGAGGCAGAGATAGGAAGATCTCCATGAGTTCAAGGCCACCCTGAGACTACATAATAAATTCCAGATCAGCTTGAGTTAGAGTGAGACCCTACCTCAAAAAAGTGGTGGTGGGGGGGTAAAAGAGCAAAAGGAAACAGACTGGCCAGTAAGGCCACAAAAGAGGCTGCACTAGACTCCACAGCCATGGCCTTGGTGGCTATGGTTCCACCAGGGCTTCCTCCAACCCCCCATTACAGTTCTAAAGATAAGGAGGACCTAACCCAATACCAAGGACCCTTTCGAAAAGAAGGATGGCCCCATACAACTGAGGGCCAAATAATTCTCCCTTCAGAATTTGCTAAACAGCTCATTCATCAGATTCATCAAAATACCCATCGTGGTCTTAGAAAACTTAAGTTGCTGCTGAGAAATCCTAACTACAAAGTTTTTCACCTAGGGCCCTAAGTGAATGAGATCATTTCCCACTGCCCTACCTGTAAAGTAGTAAATCCCTTGGCAGTAGGACAAAAGGCCCTGGGAAACCGGCTACGCAGACAGAGACCAGTTGCAAACTGGGAAATAGATTACACTGAAGTCAAATCAAATTTATATGGATGCAAGTACCTTTTAGTTCTTGTAGATACCTTTTCAGGCTGGGTGGAGGCATACTCCACAAGAAAAAGACCATAGTGGCTAAGAAGCCACTAGAAGAAATCATCCCCGGGTATGGACTGGCTTCATTGATGGGACCTGATAATGGACCTGCCTTAATATCTCAGGTAACACAGTCGCTTGTTAAGATTGTGGGGACAGATTGGAAACTTCATTGTACCTGCCGTCCCCAGAGTTCAAACCAAATAGAGAGAATGAATCAGACCTTAAAGGAGACCTTAACTAAATTAACCCTAGAAACTGGTGGTGACTGGGTAGCCCTCCTTCCTTATGCCCTGTATAAGGCTAGAAACACCCCCTATGCCCTATGCCTAACTCCCTTTGAGATACTATATGGGAGGCCCCCTCCCCTTCTGCCTAAACTTCAACCTGAGATCCTTGCAGAATTTGACCATCAGAAGTTCCCAGAATCCCTACAAGCTCTCCATAAGGTCCAAAAACAGATTTAGCCAGATATATGCCAAGTCTATGAGTCAGCTCCCCCTCCTCACCCCCATTGCTTTGAACCAGCTGATGAAATCTGGATGAAGAGATACAATCACAAGGCTCTCGAGCTACGCTGGAAAGGCCCTCACAGGGTAACCTTGACCATGCCCATAGCTGTGGACAGTCAGAACCTGGATACATCACTCCCACGTCAAACCTGTGGGATGAGAGACCACTCAATAGCTGCAATATTGACGGGAGAGGCCTCCTGATGACTGGACTCCAGAAGGATGGAAGATTCAGCTCCACCCACTGGATCCACTAAAGCTAAGACTTTACAAATCCTGATCTTGATCTCTGCTATGGGTTTGGCCCTCACTGGACCTAACCCTCATGAGCCATATAACCTCACATGGGTGGTCACTAACATGGCTACAGGGATGATTGTTTATTCCATGTCCCACTCAGCCCCTATTGGAACTTGGTTCCCTGACATAACATTTGACTTGTGCACATTGGCTGATGGGGATTTGGATACCTATGCTAACTCCAAAATTGCTACCACCCAAGCAGACACAACATGGTGCGACACATCCCCTTCTATGTCTGTCAGGTGTGGGGGGGTGGACAGAAGATCCAAGTCTCAGAAAACCAAACAGGGTGTTGGGGGGGAGAATCGTTCTTTTGTTCAAGCTGGGGCTGCAAGTCCACAGGCACAATATCTTGGGACCCCCAGTTAAGGATGACGTCATTATAGTTAAATGGAGCCTAGGATCAGACTCACCAGGATGGGGGTATGGACTGCAGCCCAAGCTCTACTCAAATGGTCTAGGTGGACCATGCGCTTTTAGTACCTGTAATCCAATCATTATTAAGTTTATCCCCAAAAGGTATAAAAGCCACCAACTGGGGAGCAGGAAACACATGGGGACTATATCTCTGTAAACAAAATAGCGATTTTGGGATATTCACTATTCAGCTTCTAACTCAAAAGATAAAATTTGGGCCTGAAGTACCACTAGGCCCCAACCCAGTCCTGCCACCCCTTTAAAGTGTCACCACAGGAGCAGGAGGCCATGCCTACTGAAAGGCCCAACCTAACAAATAAGCCTAGGGTGACTCATATCCCATCAAGGAGTCTGGCCAAAGTCAGGAGCCCCAACCCCGATCTGGACCTTGGGACTTACTCTGGGCCACCTATCAAGTGATAAATAACTGTAGGCCTGAACTCACTAATGACTGCTGGTTCTGCTTAGATGCAAGGACCCCCTATTATAAGGGATTGGCCACCCTTGGGACTTACACCACCTCTGAAGATAATGGGGCCTGCCGCTGGCATCACCTGGGCATCAGCAGGTTAACTTTGGAACTGGTTGAAGGGAATGGACTCTGCATTACAGGGGGACATAAACCTCTTCCCCATACTCATAGACACCTATGCCACACCACCCAAAGAGCCCCAAATCAGATGTACCTCATCCCTCCAGATGATGCCTCATGGGCCTGCTCTACTGGGTTGACTCCTTGTGTTCATACTTTAACTTTCAACCACACCGATGGATTCTGTGTGCTGGTCCAGCTAACTCCTAAGATCCTTTATTATTCGGGTGAAGACATGGAGACTCGACTCTCCCCTCTCCCGACCGGAAGATCAAAATGGGTGTCAGTCGCTGCAGTCCTAGTTCCCACCCTGCTAGGACTCTGTATTGCTGGGGCCACTGGAGTGGGCACCTTGGCCCTAGTTCTCCCAGACAAAAATTACAAGGCCCTAAGTCTAGTGATATATTCTCATACTGATCTATCTGAGCTAGAAAAGTCCATCCCACATCTTGAGACTTCCATATCTTCACTAGTCGATGTTGCCCTTCAGAACAGGCGTGGACTAGACCTCCTACTCCTCCAATCAGGTGGACTATGTCTAGCCCTAGGAGAACAATGCTGTGTTCATGCTAACCGTTCTGGAATCACCAAAGAATCAATGTCTCTAATATGGAAAAGATTATATAAGATAGAGAAAAATCCGAAAGCTGGTATGAATCCTTTTTTAACTGGTCCCCTTGGCTCACTACCCTCTTTTCAGTGGTGGCAGGGTCCCTGATGCTGTTGCTACTCACCCTCATCTGTGGGCCCTAGATCCTCAACACGCTCATAAGGTTTGTCAAAGAATGCATGTCTACTGTTCAGCTTACGGTATTAAAGTCCCAATACCAACCCCTAGACCCCTCTCAAGGACTTGAGATGGACCCTATCTCAGGGGGAAATGAGGGGATCAAATTTGCTCCAGTTTACAGCTAGGCCTAAGTTTCAGTTTCCTGGAGAGGCAGGCAAGATTTCTGGGGAAGACCATGAACAAAGGGCTGTTAATCAACAGTGACCCTGACATGTGGCGAGGGAAGATAGCCGCCCAGTGGCCTGAGTCAGTTCCTGTAATACCTCTGGACTATGACCAAAGTAAGGACTTGCCTGAGATAGCAGGCTCCAGGGCTGAGTCAATTCCTGCAAAGTCTCTAAAACATGTCTTACCATGTCCAAGGATGGTAAAAATCTGGGCCACAGCCAATCAAAGATGTACAAATCTAACTGCTGCTTGCTTAGCCAATCACATTAGAAGATGACCTAACCATCCTAAGAGTCCCCTAGCTGTGCTTTTTAAAAGGGGCCTGTGTGCTCCTCTCAGGGTCACCATTTTGTATGAATGGTTGACCCCTGCATGCTGGCTGATTCTGCAGAATAAACATTCTTTGCTTTTACATACTATTTGAGTCTGGGGTCTGTCTTCAGTGATTCTTGGACCCTTACATTGGCACTCCTGTTCTTTCTTTCCTCTCAATCTCTGTTTTATAAATAAATAAAAATATTTTATTTCATTAATTTAATTTATTTTATCTTATTTTTTTCGAGGTAGAGTTTCACTCTAGCACAGGATAACCTGGAATTCACTATGCAGTCTCAAGGTGACCTCAAGCTCATGGCGGTTTTCCTACCTCTGCCTCCCAAGTGCGATTAAAGGTGTACACCACCACACCCAGCAAAAAAAGTAAAAATAGGGCTGGAGAGATGGCTTAGCGGTTAAGCGCTTGCCTGTGAAGCCTAAGGACCCTGGTTCAAGGCTTGTTTCCCCAGGTCCCACGTTAGCCAGATGCACAAGGGGTTCGTTTGCAGAGGCTGGAAGCCCTGGCGCGCCCATTCTCTCTCTCTCTCCCTCTATCTGTCTTTCTCTCTGTGTCTGTCGCTCTCAAATAAATAAATTAAAAAAAAGTAAAAATAAAAAAATAAATAAATTTAGAAAAAGAAAAGAAACCTCAGCTACATAGGAAGTTTGAGGCCAGGCTGAGTGACATGAGACCCTGTGTAAAACAAAAAACAACAAAAAAGAAAAAAACAAGAGTAAAACAACAACTCAATAACTAATATAAACACAGCCTGCTAGCAAAGACAATCTAATATAATAATCTAATATAACTCAGAACTTGGGGGGAGACAGTGAAGAGTGAAGACAGTATGACAGGTGACAGAGGCTTAAGCTATGCCTTTCTGCCTAACCACTGGCCTGCTTGGACACAAATACATTTATTTCTTTGCACATCAGTAGCAGTGTGGGCCCATGTATGGTGTTGGCAGCCATCACATGGAACTCACAGATGACCCTGTTCAGGATTTTGGGAGCTTCAGTGGCCTGTTTCTGAACTGCTCCCTTCAGTGGCCACCTGTAGTTATAAGATGACTGAGCAGTCTGATAGTCTGTGCGTGTATGGTGTATTATATATACACATGTATGTGCCCGTGGGTGTCCGTACACTCTAGCCTGCAGCGGGCGTGCTTGCCTGAGGCGGCTGAAGAGCATGATCAGGTGTCCTACTCCATTGCTCTTATTTGAACCACAGTCTCTCATCCCAGAATTTAACATCTTTTCATGAGCCCCTGCCACTCTCCAGTCCCTGCTCCCTATGGAACTTGAATTACAGATGTTCATGGCCACATTATGTAAGTTGAACTCTAGCAGTTGCTCAGGCCTTCATGCTTGGACGGAAGTGTCCTTAGACTATCTTTGATAGTTTCTTTAAAAAAAATTGTATGTATTTATTTGTGCGTGCATGTATGTGCGTATGTACATGTAGGGGGGCACAAGGCTGTCCAGCTTTATGTGGATAGCTAGGGAATTAAAACCGGGTTGGCCGGGTATGGTGCCGCATGCCTTTAATCCCAGTACTCGGGAGGCAGAGGTAGGAGGATTGCCGTGAGTTTGAGGCCACCCTGAGACTCCATAGTGAATTCCAGATCAGCCTGAGCTACAGTGAAACCCTACCTCAAAAAAACAAAAAAAGAAAGAAAGAAAAAAAGAAAACTGGGTTGGCAGGCTTTTTATCTCCTGAGCCATCTCTCCAGCAAGGTCTGACAATTTCTTGGCAAAGTGGGCATCTACAAGAGCATAAGCCTTTGGACTTCATCAACCTCCATTCTAGCAGTTCTGCAGGGCACTCTGCAAGAAGAGCAGATGAAGTCAGAAAAGGAGCCAAGTGGGCGTGGTGGTGCATGCCTTTAATCCCAGCACTCAGGAGGCAGAGGTAGGAGGATCGCTGTGAATTTGAGGCTGCCCAGAGACTCTATAGTGAATTCCAGGTCAGCCTGGACTAGAGTGAGACCCTACATCAAAAATTAAAAATAGGAAGCCAGGCATGGTGGCACACACAGGAGGCAGAGGTAGGAGGGTCAACGTGAGTTCGAGGCCATTCCAGGTCAGCCTGGGCTACAGTGAGACCCTACCTTGAAAAAAAAAAGTAGAGCTGAAATTCCAAGGATGTTTCTTCTTTTCTTTGTTTTTGTTTTTGGTACTCTGATAACTAGAGGCTTTAAATGACGATTTTGTTCCTGTAAGGACATTTTGGGAATGACATCTTGTGCCCCAGGCGCAGGGAGTGGAAAAGTACTAACTGGAAGCAAGAGGAGAAAGCGCTAATTCTCACCTTCTTGTCCAGAACAAACTGCAGCTAGGAGAGGGTTCTAAGCCACAGAGGGAAGATACTCAGGTTCTCATGTTGGCCAAGGAATTGAGCTGTGATCAGGGAAAGTCAATAGAACCAGGGACTCCAGGTGATTTCTTCTGCACAGGAGCCCAGAGGCAGCAGCCTCAGAACTTTTATTAGAACAGCTCTGTGTACAAGGTTCATTCAGCACTTATGCAGGTAATGGCTTAAACCAAAGTACACAGCAACTCCCTCTTAGAAGCAAGAGAACATAGTTTAAAACTATACATGAATATTAGACCTCCCTAACAACAGTAGAACAGACATCACAAACTCTGTTCCCAACATTCTGGGATAAGCACAGATGTCCTTATTCCCAAAACATGGTGTCAGCAGAATCACAACGTGTTCTGCAAATAGAAAGCTTTTACTCAGACAGGCTAAAAGACCCATTCATGTCCCCCTTTCTTTGTGAACTCATAAAAAACTAAGTAAGATCATGGCAAGTGGTGACATGAGTAATATAAGACATGAGACATTGTAAAACACAAGGGATGATGAGAACCATTGATAGAATAGCAAAAGCAGGACCTAGGAAAGGGAGCAACCAGGAAAACCACCGGGGCCAAAACCAGGCATTGTCTTAATGGATCTTATGTCTCTTGTCTGGCTTGGTCTGACTGTTGCTGAATAATATTGGAATTGTCAGTGATATTGAAATAATACATTCCTGGGAATTTCTCACATCCTAAATAAAGTTTAATCAAAAGAAAATCAACAGTAGCCCAGTTGGGTCTGAATAACTGATGTATGGAGATCCTTCATTTCTAGATTGATCTCAGCCAAGAACTGGGCAGTGAGACGAGCTGTTTTACTAAATACACAGGCTAATTGAGCAATTCCTTTTTTTCTTTTCTTTTTTCAAGGTAGGATTTCACTCTAGCCCAAGCTGACCTGGATGTAGTCTCTGGATGTAGTCTCACGATGTAGTCTCAGAGTGGCCTCGAACTCATGAGCTCACAGTGATCCTCTTACCTCTACCTCCCGAGTGCTGGGATTAGAGGTGTGCACCACCATGCCCAGCTTAATTGATCAATTTCTCACTGCAATCCTACCATTAAACCTGATACTGGCAAAGCAAAAGCAGCCACAATGGCTATTTGGGGAAACTCATAAGATGCAGTTGATCATCACAGTTGGCAGCATGCTGTGAATAAAGTAATGTAGGCATCAAAGGAAATGTTCTTCCTAGTGAGCAAATACCAGAAAAAAATAGCTGGTAAAGTGTGATAAGCAGTATTGCTGCACAGAAAAATCCATCCCACAGGAGTCTTTTCCCAGCAGGAAGGGAGACATAAAGATCAGTGAAACAATCTGCAGGGATAGGCATCTTACTGGTCAATACACAAACACTGGTGTAGCAGAGCAAAAGAAATGGGCAATGTAGGTTCAGTCCGGAAATACTCTCTACCTGATGAGGAAGGTTATTATTATTCTTATTTTGGTTTTCCAAGGTAGGGTCTCACTCTAGCTCAGGCTGGCCTGGAATTCACTATGTAGTCTCAGGGTGACCTTGAACTAATGGCGATCCTCCTACTTCTGCCTCCCGAGTGCTGGGATTAAAGGTGTGTGCCATCATGCCTGGCTTTTTTTCTTTTTTTTTTTTAATTTTTTCCTGGTAGGGTTTTACTGTAGCTCAGGCTGGCCTGGAATGCACTATGTAGTCTCAGGCTTGAGCTCATGGTGATCCTCCTACCTCTGCCTCCTGAGTGCTAGGATTAAAGGCGTGTACCACCAAGCCTGGCTAGTGAGGTTATCTTTAGTAATATTAATATATTCATCATGTCCAGCAGATAATGAGATTGTTAGCTAATAATTTCTTCACAGAGCTTCCCTCCTTAATGCAAAATGTATTCTTATTTATGGTATTATTTGCTAATTGAATAAAAAAATTCTGGTCATTATTAGGTTCAGGATAGCCTAAAAACAAATGATATTAATACCAGCAGTTGAGTATCTACATTAGAGCCCTTCTTCAGTTTTGCAATTATACAATCCAGTATTCTCAGCATAAACTGTCTGTTTATATGTGTCATATTGAGTATTATTCCTTCTAGACTAGTTAGTAACCTTTCTCCTTAAGCCTAAAATGTTAGCCGGACTGACTACTTCCTTCCCATCCTTATGCCATTTAATAGTGTCCACCATCATCTCTGAACAGAAAAAAGTACAATTCAAGCCAGGAATAGTTGCACACACCTTTAATTCCAGCACTTGGAAGGCAAAGGTAGGTGGATCACCATGAGTTAGAGGCCACCCAGAGACTACATAGTGAGCTAGAGGGAGACCCTCCCTCAAAAAAAAAAAAGGGCTGGAGGGATGGCTTACTGGTTCAGGTAATGCCTGCAAAGACAAACGACCCAGGTTTGATACCCCAGGACTCACGTTAGCCAGATGCACAAGGTGGCGCATGCATCTGGAGTTCGTTTGCAGTGGCTGGAGGCCCTGGCGTGCCCATTCTCTCCCTGTCTCTTTCTTTCTCTCCCTCTTTCTCTGTCACATAGATAAATAAATAAAAATCTGTGGATACACATGCAAATCCCTGACCCCGTTCTTTTTTTTTTTTTCGAGGTAGGGTCTTATTCTAGCCAAGGCTGACCTGGAATTCACTCTAGAGTCTCAGGTTGGCCTTGAACTCACTCATTTTTTTTTGGCATGTGCCAAAAAAAAAAAATAAAAATAAATAAAAATAAGAAGCCGACAGGAGTTCGAGGCCAGCCTGGGCTACACATTTAAAAAAAAAAAAAAAGAAACCGGGCATGGTGGCACACCTTTAATCCCAGCACTCAGGAGGCAGAAGTAGGAGGATCCCGGTGAGTTCGAGGCCATCCTCCATAGTGAATTCCAGGTCAGCCAGGACCAGAGTGAGACCCTACCTAGAAAAAACGAAACAGAAGCTGGGCGTGGTGGTGCACACCTTTAATCCCAGCACTCAGGAGGCAGAAGTAGAAGGATCGCTGTGAGTTCAAGGCCACCCTGAAACTCCATAGTGAGTGAGACCCTACCTCGAAAAACAAAAAAACAAAAAAACAAAAACAAAAAAAAAAAAAAAGAAAAGACAAACAAGAAAAAAAAAAAAAATCCTCACCCCCTTTTTTTTGTTTTTTTTTTGAGGTAAGGTCTCACTCTAGCTCAGGCCAACCAGGAATTCAGTCTGTAGTCAGGGTGGCCTTGAACTCTCAGTGATCCTCTTACCTCTGCCTCCCAAGTGCTGGGAGCCCAGAGGCAGCGGCCTTAGAACTCTTATTAGAACAGCTCTGTGTACAAGGTTCATTCAGCACTTATGCAGATAATGGCTTAAACCAAAGTAGATAGCAACTCCCTATCTTTGAAGCAAGAAAACATAGTTTAAAACTACATGAATATTAGATCTCCCTAAGGACAGAATAGACATCACAAACTCTATTCTCAGCAATGAAGGATAAGCACAGATGTCCTTATTCCCAAAACATGGTATCAGCAGAATTACAAAGTGTTGTGTGAACAGGAAGTTTTTACTAGGACAGGCTAGAAGGAAGACTCCTACATTCTCACATTACTGTGAAGATCAGAAGTTGAAGGGCATCCTCTGCTACATACATAGTGAGTTTGAAGCCAGCCTGGACTACATAAGATCCTGTCTCAAAAAAAAAAAAAAAAAAAAAAAAAAAAGCAGAAAAGGTATATGTTCCATCTGGAGATTATAAAGTCATTCTCATTCACAGTTACTTTTCTTTCTTTCTTTTTTTTTCTTTTCTTTTCAAGGTAGGTCTCACTCTAGCCCAGGCTGACCTGGAATTCATGATGTAGTCTCAAGGTGGCCTTGAACTCACAGTGATTCTTCTACCTCTGCCTTCTTAGTACTGGGATTAAAGGCGTGCACTACTATACCTGGCTGTTTTTGTTTTTCTTCTTTTTTAAAAAAATATTTTTATTTATTTATTTGACAGAGAAAGAGGGGAGAGAGAGAGAATGGGTGTGCCAAAGCCTACAGCCATTGCAGACAAATTCCAGATGCATGCACCCACTTGTACATCTGGTTAATGTGGGTCCTGGGGAATCAAACCTGGGTCCTTTGGCTTTGCAGGCAAACACCTTAACCACTAAGCCATCCCTCCAGCCCTGTGTTTTGTTTTTCCAAGATAGGGTTTGACTCTAGCCTGGACTGACCTGACACTCACAAGCTGGCCTTGAATTCACAGCAATCCTTCTACCTCTGCCTCCAGAGTTAGATATTCTTTGTAAAAGCAAATTATTGAAATACTAGTTAACACACCTATAGTGTACCTACCTAAGTGTACAGTGGTGTAGATAGAGTATGTCAGCTGAATTGTCGCTATTGGAAAGAAATACACAGCTCTTAGCTGCCAACCCCCTTTCCATCCATCCCAGTGCCTGTCAATCACTCATGCACTTCCTGTCTGTACCCTTTCTTATCACAGTGCACATGAACATACTTGCATATACATTGGGGAGTGAACCCACGGCTGCACGCACGTGAGGCAAGCACTCTTCCATTGAGCTATGATTCAGTCCCCTCAAAGTCCAGCAGAACCCCGTCATCAATGTCTACAGGGAGACTTCTTCCACAAGACCCCACACCACCTGCCACCACAAGCCTCTGGTGGTGACTTGGATCCACCGCCTCCATCATCCTACACTGGCTGTGATTCCGGTGCAGGTGGCTAGTGGTCCTGATCATGGGGCCTCTTCAAGGGCCGGCAAATGTTCTTCAGGTGTGCAGGCCACTGCAGGGGAGCAGTTCCTTCGCCATATCTCCTTCTCTGAGAATTTTCCCCCTTGTCCATCTTTGGTTTTTTATGTCATAATTATGACCTCTTATATTGTGTTAGGAATATTCTGAAAATAGGGTTTTTTTTGTTGTTGATGATTCTATTTATTTAAGAGTGACAGAGAGGGCTGGAGAGATGGCTTAGCGGTTAAGCGCTTGCCTGTGAAGCCTAAGGACCCCGGTTCGAGGCTCGGTTCCCCAGGTCCCACGTTAGCCAGATGCACAAGGGGGCGCACGCGTCTGGAGTTCGTTTGCAGAGGCTGGAAGCCCTGGCGCGCCCATTCTCTCTCTCTCCCTCTATCTGTCTTTCTCTCTGTGTCTGTCGCTCTCAAATAAATAAATAAAATTAAAAAAAAAAAGAGTGGGGAGGGAGGGAATTACCATGGGATATATTTTATAATCATGGAAAATGTTAATAAAAATTAAAAAAAAAAAGAGTGACAGAGAGAGAGAATGGGCTCGTCTGGGCCTCCAGCCACTTAAACGAACTCCAGACGCATGCACCCCCTTGTGCATCTGGCTAACGTGGGTCCTGGGGAATCGAGCCTCGAACCGGGGTCCTTAGGCTTCACAGGCAAGTGCTTAACCACTAACCCATCTCTCCAGCCCTGGAATATTCTGCAAATAGGGTTTTTGCTATGGGCAAACATCTAAGATTTGCTTAGATACATCTAATTTCTGGCTTTGAGGAACAGCTTTACAATTTCTAGCTGCTGGTACAAGGCCACTTGGCACTAGCTAGGTACTGGTGAATTGGGTTGGCTGAGGACAGTTCTGAGCCAAGAGGAGGAACAATGTGTTTTTACAAGGCTTTAGATTCTGAAGGTTTGTGCTTTTTAAAATTGCTATTATTATCAATTATTTTTGTTTTTTTGAGATAGAGTCTCACTCTAGTCCAGGCTCACCTTGAATTCACTATGTAGTTTCAGGCTGGCCTTGAATTTACAGCGTTCCTCCTTCCTGAGCCTCCTGAGTGCTGGAATTGAAGGCGTATGCCACACCTGGTGCTTTGTGCTTTTTCCTCTGAATTGGGCTCTTCATTATCTTTCACCACTCTTTTTGGTTTTGTCCCCTTCACTGGGATCTTTACAAAAAATGTGCTTCAGGCTGGAGGAATGACTTAGTGGTTAAGGCGCTTGCCTGCAAAGTCAAAAGACCCAGGTTTGACCCTTCAGGAAATGTAAGCCAGATGCACAAGGTGGCACATGGTTCTGGGGTTTGTTTGCAGTGGCTGAAGGCCCTGTAATACCCTCTCTCTCTCTCTCATATAAAAATAAAAAACATATGCTTGGCTGACTGGACATTCTTTGTTTCTAACTCCACTTCTTGCCTCTGGGTGTTTGTGTGGAACCTGGGATATAATTTCTTTAAACTTTTTTTTTTTTTTTAATGAGAAAGAGAGATTGAGGAGGGGGGATTGGCACACCATGGTCTCCAGCCACTGCACTAGAACTTCAGACATGTGCGCCACATTGTGTGTCTGGCTTATGTGAGATCTGGGGCATCAAATATGGGTCCTTAGGTTTTGCAGGCAAGAGCATTAACCACTAAACCATCTCTTCAGCCCTGGGATTAAATTTTATGTATAGTAGACAAAAACTCTACTGCAGAGCCGTGGTGGTTTAAATGTAAACTGTCCCCATAGATTCATGTGTTCGAGTACTTAATCCCAAATTGGTGGTGCTGTTCAGGAATATTATAGACCCTTTAGAAGGCGGGCCTTGCTGGGAGTGGGCCTTGAGGTTCTGCAGCCCAGCCCTCCTTGCTCTCTTCACTTCTCTGCTGCTGTGAAGATGTGATGCTGGCTGTCTGCTCCTGCCATACTTTCCCTTGAAATTGTGAGTTGAAAGGAAGCCTTCCTACCAGAAGCTACTTTTCATCTGGTATTTTGTTTCAGCTATGAGAAAAAACTGATACAGAGTTATATCCCAGCCCCCTCTTATATTCACCATGCTTAGCAAAGAAGTTGAAAGCGAGTCAAAGAAAAGACTTCTTGCCAGGCGTGGTGGCGCATGGCTTTAATCCCAGCACTCGGGGGGCCGAGGTAGGAGGATGGCTGTGAGTTCGAGGCCGCCCTGAGACTCCATAGTGAATTACAGGTCAGCCTGGGCTAGAGTGAGACCCTACCTCAAGGGAAAAAAAAAGTCTTCTTACTTCCAAAAGGGATGCTGAATTTCAGGAAAAATATCACATGGGTCCTACAGAATTTGCAGTCTATTTAGGGACATGAAGTTGCTGAGGGCCAAAGTGTGTGATAAGTGCAATCAGAGAAAAAAAATGATTGTGAGGGCTACAGTTTAGAGCTGAGAGTGCTTAGAGGAAGCCAGAATTGGACTGAGGTTTGAAGTAGAGCAAATTCATTGATTGATTAATCAATTCATTTACTTATTCTTTTATCTCACCACTCTCTTATCTGGCCAATATTTTTTCCTTGAGACAAGGTCTTCTAACATACTCCAAACTGACCTCAAACTCATGATCCTCCTACCTTGAATGTTGAGATTACAGGTGTGTGATTTCATGCCTGGCAAACATTCCATTATCATTATTATTTAACTAATTTTTTTTTTCGAGGTAGGGTCTTGCTTAGCCTACCATAACCTGGAATTTATTATGTAATCTCAGGCTGGCCTCAAATTCATAGTGATCCTTCTTCCTCTTCCTCCTGTTGCTGGGATTTAAGGTGTGTGCCACCACACTTGGCTAAGAAGACCATTTAAAACGGGTCATGAGAGGTTCATGTGTTTTGCGCTATATTCATGTACTGTAGAAGTTGATTTTTAGAGCCGGGGTGCTGGCACATGCCTGTAATCACCAGCAAGTGGGAGGCACAGGGAGAAGCACCACTGCAAGGTTGAGGCTGGCCTGAGCCACACAGTGACTTCCAGGCCAGCTGGCATGGCACAGTGAGATCCTTCCTCAAAAGATTAAACAGAGGGCTGGAGAGATGGTTTAGCAGTTAAGCGCTTGCCTGTGAAGCCTAAGGACCCCGGTTCGAGGCTCGGTTCCCCAGGTCCCACGTTAGCCAGATGCACAAGAGGGCGCACGCGTCTGGAGTTCGTTTGCAGAGGCTGGAGCCCTGACATACCCATTCTCTCTCTCTCTACCTGCCTATTTCTGTATCTCTCTCTCTCTCTCAAATAAATAAATAAAAATAAAAAATATATATATAAAGATTAAACGGAATGTCTGTGAAGATGCCTCAACAGGTAAGAGAACTTGTTGTACAAGCATGAGGACCTAAGTTCGACTCCCAGCACTTCCATAAGAAGCTGAGCATGGCTGCACGTGCTGTAACTCCAATGCTGAAGTGGGTGGAGACAGGTGGATCACTGGGGCTTGTAAGTCAGCCAGTCTAACTAAAAATGGTCAGTGCTAGGTTCCATGAGAAATAGAGAGTGGAAGAAAGATAGAGGACCCTCCTCATGGGAGGCGTGTACTACACAGATCTCTGGTGATTGGATATTTGGGTTACTTTTTCCCTCTTTCCTTTTCAGGGATACAAGGTTGTCCCTGTTTGGTAAGTCAAGGTCCTATCAGCCTTTCAGCATGATTTTCCTATGTTTCTGCTCTCTACGAGAGTCTGATTGACAAAGAACACATTGCCTGTAGCAGGGTCACAAGATCGTCATTGGTTCTAGCACTGAGAACTGAAGGAAAGGCAAAAGTCAGTGACCTTCAACATGAATCAGTGTTTTTTTTTGTTTATTGTTTTTGGAGGTAGGGTCTCACTCTAGCTCAGGCTGACCTGGAATTCACTATGTAGTCTCATGGTGGCTTTGAACTCATGACACTCCTTCTACCTCTGCCTCCCAAGTGCTGTGATTAAAGCTGTGCACCACCATGCCTGGTTCTGTTTATTTGAGGTAGGGTCTTACTGTAGCCCAGGTGGCCTGAAATTCACTATGTAGTGTCAGGGTGGCCTGGAACTCCCAAGTGCTTGGATTAAAGGCCTGTGCCACTGTGCCCAGAAAAATCCATGTTTTTAACACAGACATGATCTCCCACACTATTGGCGTCTTTCTTGTTAAAATAATTTACTTACTTGCGCGTGTGTGTTTGTGTGTATGCATACATGGGTGTGCCAGAGCCTCTTGCATTGCAAATGAACACCAGATATGTGCTCCACTTTCTTTCTTTCTTTCTTTTTTTCCTTTTTTTGAGGTAGGGTTTCACTGTAGCTCAGGCTGATCTGAAATTCATTATGTAGTCAAAGGGTGGCCTCAAACTCACGGAAATCCTCCTCCTACATCTGCCTTCAAAGTGTTGGGATTAAAGACATGTGCCACCACACCTGGCTCCCTCTCTTCTTAAAGATTTTAATTTATTTAGGTAGGGTCTTGCTCTAGTCCTGGCTGACTTGGAATTCACTCTATAGTCTTGGGCTGGCCTTGAACTCACAGTGACACTCCTACCTCTACCTCCCAAGTGCTGGGATTAAAGGTGTGTACCACCACACCTAGCTTATTCTTTTTTTTTTTTTTTTTTCAGGTAGGGTTTCACTCTGGTCCAGGCTGACCTGGAATTAACTCTGTAGTCTCAGGGTGGCCTTGAACTCATGGCGATCCTCCTCCTATCTCTGCCTCCTGAGTGCTGGGATTAAAGGCGTGCGCCACCATGCCAGGCAAACCTGGCTATTTTAAAAAAATTATTTATTTATTTGAGACAAAAAAACAGATAGACAGAAAGAGGCCAGCAGAGAGAGTGAATAAGGGTGTTCCAGGGCCTCCTGCCACTGTAAATGAACTCCAGACACATGTGCTACTTTGTACATATGGCTTTATGTGGGAGCTGGGGAATCAAACTGGGGCTTTCAGGCTTTGGAATTAAGTACCTTCAGTGGCTGAGCCATCTCTCCAGCCCACCCCCCCTTTTTTTTTAATAAATAAATAAATTAATTAATTAATTTATTTGAGAGCGATAGACACAGAGAGAAAGACAGATAGAGGGAGAGAGAGAGAATGGGCGCGCCAGGGCTTCCAGCCTCTGCAAACGAACTCCAGATGCGTGCGCCCCCTTGTGCATCTGGCTAACATGGGACCTGGGGAACCGAACCTCGAACTGGGGTCCTTAGGCTTCACAGGCAAGCGCTTAACCGCTAAGCCATCTCTCCAGCCCCCCACCCCCTTTTTTTGAAGGTCTCACTATGTAGCCCTGGAAGGTATAGAATTTTGTATGCAGACCAGGCTGGCGCTAAACAAGATCTCCTTGCCTCCTGCATGCTGAGATTAAAGATGTAAACCATCATACCCAACTGAGTGACCCTCCTTTAATGTCACTCCAGCATGCTGACATGACATGATGCAGCTGACCACCTATGTATGCTAATGAGTGACCATCAGAAATGACTGATTTCCTTCTGTTCATCTAATACCATGCAGAAAACAGTTAAAGGAAACTGAGTAGAGAGAAAAAACTTTAATCATGGAGTTAAAATTTTACATAACTTTTGTTGAATATAAATACGTAGCATCAAATTCAAATTCTGGGTAGTACATGTACTGCTTCCTGCGTGTGGGGATCCCTCACGTTGAGAAATCCTGACGGACGACAGTCTGACTGATCATCCACTACTTGGGAGTTTTGACACGAGACCTTTATGTAGCACACCCCCAACACATGTTTAAAACAAAGACTGAGCTTCCAAACCTGATATGCTTCTAACTTTAGAGAGAACATCTATTGGTTACAATGAGGTATGTCATGGCCCAGTTTTGTAAGCACAGGCCTCAGTTTCTGAGAAAGGCTTTTCTGTACAACATCATAAAATTTTGCCTTAGGGAAAAAAACAAATTCATGAGGTATGCATCTGAGGACATTGCATAGCTTAAGTACAAGTGCAGGTCGGTGCATGGTGAACCCACAAGCCTGTACACTACAAACAAATGCAGTTTCCAGCCTTAGATTTCTCCCTTCGAAATGTGTGCATCACCCAAACCCTGGTGGAGGGCTGGGGCCGCAGTTCAGTGGTACACCACTTGCTTAGCACTGAAAAGAAAACAAGAAAAAAGGACCCTCCCCCCTCAAAACAACAAAACCTCTTGAGGAAGCACCTGTATGGCACTGCCAAAGCGTGCCTACGGGTATGTGAATATGTGCAAGGATGAGTGCACCACCACAGTGGCATGGTCCCTCCTGGCATCAGGACATCTACTCCTAGGCCATGGGGGCTTCAGGTCTGGAGCTGGCGCTAGGCTGGAGCATGAGCCTTTCTTTGGGGAGCACGATGCCGAGAAGCTTGTCTTCTCACTCTGCACAAAAAAGATAGAGTAAAATTCACTTTCTTTTGCAAGTTTTCTATCTTTCATTCTTTTTTTTTTTTTTTTGAGGTAGGGTCTCACAGTAGCCCAGGCTGTCCTGGCATTCACTATGTAGGCTCAGGCTGGCCTTGAACTCACAGTGATCTTCCTACCTCTGCTTCCCAGAGCGCTGGAATTGAAGGTGTGTGCCACTATGCCCGGCCTCTGTTGCAATTTTCTAAGGTATAGTGAGGGTTGAGGTTGGCTTTACTAACAGTTAAAAGTGTTTTCCTTTCCTCGCCAAATACTGAAGTAGGGCTGGAGAGATGGCTTAGTGGTTAAGCGCTTGCCTATGAAGCCTAAGGACCCCAGTTCGAGGCTCGGTTCCCCAGGTCCCACGTTAGCCAGATGCACAAGTGGGCGCACGCGTCTGGAGTTCGTTTGCAGTGGCCGGAAGCCCTGGCGTGCCCATCCTCTCTCTCTCCCTCTATCTGTCTTTCTCTCTGTGTCTGTCACTCTCAAATAAATAAATAAAAAATGAACAAATACTGAAGTAGTCAGCACTGTGGCAAGACAGAAGTGACTCAAACATCTACCCTAGTTTTCAGCCAAGGAAAGGTCTATGGGCAACATTCTACTTGGCCTAAGAAGTGGAGGGACTGTTTTATAAACTGACCAGAAAAAAGACACATGGAGGAGAAACTTGGTCTATTTTCCCAGCACATTTTGAAGCAGCGCAAGGCACTTACGCCATGGGACCCACTCAGTCTTGGACTTCCAGCCTCCAGAAATGTGAGCTAGCTGTCTTTCCTTTACAAATTACCTAGTGTTAGACATTCTGTTATAGCAATAGAAAATGGACAAGACACTAGCACACCTGGGTATTTAGTGATCAGTGGTAATCACTGTGACATCCATGTGTTGTAAACATTGCTGAAGGCTGAGAACTACTATATCGTGCCCTCTGTTTTACCCGGTATGCTGCCATGGAGCTACAAAATAATGGCAGCAGTCAAATGCTTGCTAAATAAAATTAAATCCTTGGTGGCAAGCTTTTCACTCTAGGTGGGCTGCTTCTGATCCTGCAGTACTTTGTGGTTTGGGTATGAGGTTGAAAAACTGCCTTAGATGTTTATTGGGGCAGAATAAATAAATATCAGAAGGTAAAATGGTGGACCCTGGCACCATCTTTCCAAATTACATCATTTATTTGAAAATTCATTAAGCTGGATGTGGTGGCACATGCCTGTAATCTTAGCACTTAGGAAAAAGAGATCATCCTAAATTCGA
This sequence comes from Jaculus jaculus, assembly GCF_020740685.1. NCBI lineage: Eukaryota > Metazoa > Chordata > Mammalia > Rodentia > Dipodidae > Jaculus > Jaculus jaculus. The sequence goes on along the minus strand of NC_059102.1, from coordinate 177,979,461 downwards.
GGCCAGCTAGGGCTATATAGCAAGTTCCAGTCTAGCCAGAGCTATGTAATGAGACCCTTCCTCAAAAGAATAAAAGAGGGAAGAAGGATTAGGTAAAACTGGACTGGAGAGAAAGTTCAATGGCTAAAGGTGCCTGCTTGCAAAGCCTGACGGCTCAGGTTCGACTCCCCAGTACCTACGGAAGAAGCCAGCTGCACCAAAGGCATCTGGAGTTCAGTTGTAGCGGCAAGAGGCTTACTGCTCCATTCCCTCTCTCTGTCTGCTTGCCAATAAATAAACAAAAATATTAACAAAAATGCAAGTAATTAGCTAGGATTTCTGATCGTGTATGCATAAGGTAAGCTGAAGTACCTGGATTCTGTCTTTATTCTTAGCTGAAGCCAGGCTGGTCAGTGGTGGCTCCAGAGAGGTACCTTTGTCTCTTCCAGCTACCTGTGTCTAAAATAAAGAAACAAATAAGTAAACAAATATATAATTAGCAGGCAAGACACACGAATAACAGTTCAAAAGGAAGCCAGAAGGGCTGGAGATATGGCTTAGCAGTTAAGGTGCTTGCCTGCAAAGCCTTAGTAAAGCCAGATGCACAAGGTAGTTCATGCATCAGGTTTATTGCACTCAGGTTTATTGGGTGCCTACTGCATGCAGGTGCTTTAATCTCACATCTAATGCTCACAACCACCACAGGAGGCAGGTATCAGCACCTCAGTGTTGCACATACAACAACAAAGTGGTCAAGTCAGTCATGCAATATAGACTGAGCACCCTTGCCAGAAATGTTTAGAACCAGAAGGGGTTTAGATTTCAGATTTATTTCTGATTTTGGAATATATATATATTTGAGATATCTTGGAGATGGGATCCCACCGTAAACATAAAGCTCACTTACATTTCATTTGTGCACTTATACACATGGCCTGCTTACTTTATATAATGGTTTTTGTATTTTATTTATTTATTTGAGAGAGATACAGAGAGACATGCCAGTGCCTCTAGCCACTGCAAACAAACTCCAGATGCATGCACTCCTAGTGCATCGGGCTTTAAGTGGGTACTGGTGAATTGAACCTGGCTTTGCAGGCAAGGAACTTAACTGCTAAGCCATCTATCCAGCCCATAATGTTTTTTGTTGTTGTTTTCAAGGTAGGGTTTCACTCTAGCCCAGGCTGACCTGGAACTCACTCTGTAGTCCCAGGCTGACCTCAAACTCACAGCGATACTCTGACCTCTGTGTTTCAAGGGCTGGGATTAAAGGCATGTATCACTGTGTCCGGCTGTTTCATAATGTCTTGCATGAAACCAGCCTTGTGGTATGGATCTTTCCACTTGTGTCACATTGTCTCTCAGAGTTTCAGATTTTGGAGCCAGGCATGGTGGTGCATGTCCATAATAGCAGCACTTGGGAGACGGAGGCAGGAGAATAAGTTCAAGGTCATTCTTGGTTGCATATTGAGTTTGAGGCCAGTTTAGGCTACATGAGAACTTGTCTTTAAAAAAAAAAAAAAGACCAGGCATGTTAGTGAACACTTTTAATTCCAGCACTCGGGAGGCAGAGGTAGGAGGATTATCATGAGCTCGAGGCCACCCTAAGATTACATAGTGAATTCCAGGTCAGCCTAGTCTATAGCCAGAGCCTACCTCAGAAACAAAAAAGGGGGGTGCTGGAGTGATGGCTTAGTGGTTAAGGTGTTTGTCTATAATGCCAAAGTACCCTGGTTAGATTCTCCAGGACCCATGTAAGCCAGATGCACAAGGTGGTGCATGTGTCTGGAGTTTGCAGTGGCTGGAGACCTCTCTCTCTGACTCTCTCAAATAAACAACACTTTAAAAAAAAAAAGTTGGGTGTGGTGGAGCATGCCTTTACTCCCAGCACTTGGGAGGCAGAGAGGTAGGAAGATTACTGTGAGTTTGAGGCCACCCTAAGACTACATTGTAAATTCCAGGTCAGCCTGAAGTAGAGTGAGACTGTATCTTGAAAAACCACACACATGCGTGCACGCACACACACACACGACAGACCAAAAAAGAAAAAAAGAAAAAAGACACAAAAGTTCAGATTTTGGATAAACAAACTACAGATGCATGTGCCACCTTGTATGTCTGGCTTATGTGGAGTCCTGGGGAATTGAACCTGGGTCCTTTGGTTTCACACGCAAATGCCTTAACCACTAAGCCATCTCTCCAGCCCTTTATTTGATTTTTTAAAAATATTTTATTTATTTATTACAGTCAGAGAGAGAATGGGCACTCCAGGGCTTCTAGCCACTGCAAACAAACTCTAGATGCATGTGCTATTATAAGCATCTGGCTTATGTGGGACCTAGAGAATTGAACCTGGGTCCTTATGCCTTGCAGGCATGCAACTTAACCACTAAGCCATCTCTCCAGCTCCCCTTGTTTTTTTTTTTTTTTTTTTGGTTTTTCGAAGTAGGGTCTCAGGCTGACCTGGAACTCACTATGGAGTCTCAGGTTGGCCTTGAACTCACGGCGATCCTCCTACCTCTGCCTCCCGAGTGCTGGGATTAAAGGCGTGCGCCACCACACCTGGCTCCCCTTGTATTTTTTTTTTTTAAGGTAAGGTCTCATTCTAGTCCAGGCTGAACTGGAATTCATTATGCAGCCTCAGGCTGGATTTGAACTCATGGCAATTCTCTTCAGCCTCCCAAGTCCTGGGATTAAAGGTGTGCGCCACCATGCCCTGCTCTTTTTTTAAAAAAATTTATTTATCTATTTATTATTTATCTACTTATGAGAGAAAGACAGAAAGAGAGAGAATGGGCACACCAGGGCTTCCAGCCACTGCAAACGAACTCCAGAAGCTTGCGCCCCCTTGTGCATCTGCTTTACGCAGGTACTGGCAAATTGAATCCTGGTCCTTATACTTTGCAGGCAAGTGCCTTAACTGTTGAACCACCTCTCCAGCACTTTTGTTTGTTTTTGAGACAGGGTCTCACTCTAGTCCAGGCTGACCTGGAACCACTTCATAGCCCAGGCTATTCTTTTTTGGGGAGGCATCTTTTTTTATTGACAATTTCCATTATTGTAAACAATATCTCATGGTAATGCCCCCCTCTCCACACTTCCCCTCCACTCCCCATCATATCCCCTCCCCCTCCCAATCAGTCTCTCTTTTATTTTGATGTCATGATCTTTTCCTCCTACTATGATGGTGTTGCAGTCAGGTTCACATTGCTGGTAGAAATCACCCAACCAAGAAAAGCTTCTTGGAAAAAGAGGCTTATTTTGGCTTTCAGGCTCGAGGGGAAGCTCCACAATGGCAGGGGAAAACAATGGCATGAGCAGAGGGTGGACATAACCCCTGGCCAACATAAGGTGGACCACAGCAACAGGAGAGTGTGCCAAAAACTGGCATGGAGAAACAGGCTATAAAGCCCATAAGTCAGCCCCCATCAATACACTGCCTCCAGGAGGCTTTAATTTCCAATTGCCATCAGCTAGGGAACATAGCATCCAGAACACCTAAGTTTATGAGGGACACCTGAATCAAACCACGACAGATGGTCTTGTGTAGGTAGTGTCAGGCACTGTGAGGTCATGAATATGCAGGGCATTTTGTGTCTGCACGTTGTACGGAGACCTGCCCTTCCTTTGGCTCTTACATTCTTTTTGCTACCTCTTCCACAATGGACCCTGAGCCATGGAAGGTGTGCTAGAGATAAATGCAATGCTGAGCACTCCTCTGTCACTTCTTCTCAGCACCATGGTGTCTTCTGAGACATCCTAAGGTCACTACCATCTAAAAAGAGAAGGTTCTCTATCCAAAAGTGAGAGTAACATTAATATATGGGTATAAACATTAAGAGAAGTGCTTACTGGGCAGTTTGATGAGCATAGTATATACATTTAGCCAGACAGCAGCAGATGTTACACCCCTAGGACTCATGACTACCCCTATTGTAGGCTTTCAGTATCAGGGATGGATTTCCTCCCTTAGAGCAGGCCTCTAGTTCAATTAGAGGGCAGCTAGTTTACCCCATAACAGATGTGTCACTATTGTGCCCATTGGCTCATTTGGCCTGGCTGGTCAAATGAGTGTTCACTGTTGAATATCTTCACTGGTGCTTTCTCTCTCTCCCATTGAACTGCATGCAGTGTAGCTTTTTTTTTTTTCCAGCTTTCTGTCAGCTGATCTACATAGAGGAAGTTTTCAGCTCAACTCCAGCAGGATCTTTCAGTGACCTTGTAGGCCATAATGTGGAGTCTTCAGCAACAGGGTGTTACCAACTATTCCTGGTGGGAAACCAAGGGCCTCGGCAATGGCCTGTAATGTTTGGGGGTATCAGGGACCTCCTTGGCCAACAACTCACTGGAAGGTATCCTGTCCCTGGCACTGAAAAATTTCCTAGTAACAATCTATGGCTCATGTATATTCAATTTTCCAAAAAAGCAGGTTTCCATATGACTTATTTATATCCTCTTAGATTTTGCTTAGCCCTCCCTCCACCTTTCCTTTACTCAGTCTCTTCCCCTGACCTCACTTAGGCCTTTTCACCCCCATTAATCTGTTCTTCTACTTATGTATATACACCATCCTACTAAGTCCCCCGTCCCTCTCCTACTATTCCCTTTATATCTCCTTTCTAGCTGACTGGCCTCTGCTACTGAGTTTTCTTCCTACTCACACAGAAGTCCAGTCATCTGTAGCTAGGATCCACATATGAGAGAAAACATGTGATGTTTGGCCTTCTGGGCCTGGGTTACCTCACTTAGTATAATCCTTTCCAGATCCATTCATGTTCCTGCAATTTTCATAACTTCATTTTTATTTACCACTGAATAGAACTCTATTATGTAAATGTGCCACATCTTTATTATCCACTCATCAGCTGAGGAACATCTAGGCTGGTTCCATTTCCCAGCTATTATGAATACAGCGGCAATAAACATGGATGAGCAAGTATTTCTAAGATAGTGAAACGAGTCCTTAGGATATATGCCTGGGAGTGGTATACATGGGTCATATGGTAGATCCATTTTTAGCTGCCTTAGGAACTTCCACACTGATTTCCACAATAGCTGGGCCAGACTGCATTCCCACCAACAGTGTAGGGGAGTTCCTCTTTTTCCGCATCCTCACCAGCATTTATGGTCATTTGTTTTCATGATGGTAGCTAATCTGACAGGAGTGAGATGGCATCTCAACATAGTTTTAATCTACATTTCCCCGATGACTAGGGATGTAAAACTGTTTTTTAGATGTTTACATGCCATCTGTATTTCTTCTTTTGAAAACTCTCAATTTAGTTCCATAGCCCATTTTTCTTCTTTTATGGGAGGAAGGGATTTATTTCAGCTTACAGATCCAGGGGAAAGTTCCATCAATGGCAGAAGAAGTTGGCCCCCTTTCACAGAATCCAAGCAGAAGAAGAGCACCACAAGCAACCACAAAATCCCATAGCCCATTTTTTTAATTGGGTTGTTTGATTTCTTTTTTTTTTTTAATTTTTAAAATTTTTTAATTTTTATTAGCATTTTCCATGATTATAAAAAAATCCCGTGTTAATTCCCTCCCTCCCCCCTGATTTCTTTTTTTTAAAAATATATACACTGTTTAAGATGTAAATTATTCTTTTATTTATTTATTTATTTATTTATTTATTTGGGAGCAACAGACACAGAGAGAAAGACAGGTAGAGGGAGAGAGTGAGAATGGGCACGCCAGGGCTTCCAGCCTCTGCAAACGAACTCCAGATGCGTGCACCCCCTTGTGCATCTGGCTAACGTGGGACCTGGGGAACCGAGCCTCGAACCGGGGTCCTTAGGCTTCAAAGGCAAGCGCTTAACCACTAAGCCATCTCTCCAGCCCTCATTTCTTATTATTTAATTTTTGGAGTTCTTTGTATATCCTAGATATTAATCCTCTATCAGATATATAGCTGGCAAAGATCTTGTTTCATTCTGCAGGGTGCGTCTTTGCTCTATTCACAGTGTTCTTTGCCATACAAAAGTTGTATAATTTCATGAAGTCCCAGTGGCTAATCTGTGGTTTTATTTCCTGAGCAATTGGGTTATATTCAGAAAGTCTTTGCCAAGGCCAACATGTTGAAGGGTTTCCTCTACTTTTTCCTCTAGTAGTTTCAGAGTTTCAGGTCTGATATTAAGGTCTTTGATCCATTTGGACTTAATTCTTATGCATGGAGAGAGATAAAGATCTCTTTTCATCCTTCTACAGATATATATCCAGTTTTCCTAGCACCATTTGCTGAAGAGGCTATCTTTTCTCCAATGAGTATTTTTGATACTTTTGTCAAAGATCAGGTGGCTATAGCTACTCGGACTTACATCTGGGTCCTCTATTCTGTTCCAATGATCTATATGCCTGTTTTTTTTTTTTGTGTGTGTGCCAGTACCATGCTGTTTTTGTTACTATGGCTCTGTAGTATAGGTTAAAATCAGGTATGGTGATACTACCAGCCTTATTTTTGTTTCCCAAAATTGTTTTAGATATTCAAGACTTTTTGTGCTTCCAAATGAATTTATTGTTTTTTCTATTTCCATGAAGAATGCCATTGGGATTTTTTATAACCAATATGTACAATTTATTTATTTATTTTTAATTAACAACTTCCATGATTGTAGCCATTGGAATTTTGATGGGGATTGCATTAAATGTGTAGATTGCTTTTGGTAAGATTGCCATTTTCACAATATTGATTCTTACAATCCAGGAACAAGGAATGTCTTTCCATCTCCTAGTGTCGTCTGTAATTTCTTGCTTGAGTCTTAAACTTTTTAAAAATTCTTTTCATTTTTATTATTTTTTTATCTTTTCACAATTTTTATTAACATTTTCCATGATTATAAAAAGTATCCCATGGTAATACCCCCCCACTTTCCCCTTTGAAATTCCATTCTCCATTATATTACCTCCCCATCTCCATCATTCTACTTACATATATACAATATATATATACCTATTAAGTCTTTTAAACTTTTCATTGTAGAGCTCCTTCACTTCCTTAGTTAGGTTTATTCCAAGGTAGTTTATTAATGTTTTTGATACAATCATGAATGGGAGTGATTCTCTGATTTCATCCTCTGTGTGTTTGTTGTTAGCATATAGGAAGGCTACTGATTTCTGTGTGTTTATTTTGTATCCTGCTACATGGCTGTAGGTGTTTTTTTAAATTTTTTAGAGTTTTATTCATTTATTTGAGAGAGAGAGAGAGAGATAGAGAGAGAGGGAGAGAGAGAGAGAGAGAGGGAGAGAATGGGCGTGCCAGGGCTTCTAGCCACTGCGAACGAACTCCAGACGCGTGCGCCCCCTTTGTGCATCTGGCTAACGTGGGTCCTGGGGAATCAAGCCTCGAACCGGGGTCCTTAGGCTTCACTGGCAAGTGCTTAACCGCTACGCCATCTCTCCAGCCCGGCTGTAGGTGTTTATCAGTTTGCTGGTAGAGTCTTTAGGGTCCTTTATGTATAGAATCATGTCATCTGCAAATAATAACTTGATCTCTTCCTTTGAATTTGTTTCCCATTTATGTGTGTCTCTTGCCTTATTGCTATTGTTAAGACTTCCAGTACTATATTAAATAAAAGTGGGGACAGTGGACACCCTTGTCTTGTTCCTGATTTTAGTTAAAAAAGCTTCAAGATTTTTCCATTTAGTAAAATGTTGGCTGTAGGCTTGTCATAAATAGCCTTTATTATGTTGAGATATGTTCCTTCTATTCCCAGTCTCTGTAGGACTTTTATCATGAAGGGATGTTGGATTTTGTCAAATGCTTTCTCTGTATCTAATGAGATGATCATGGGATTTTGGTCCTTCAGTCCATTTATATAATGTATTACATTTATTGATTTGTGTATGTTGAACCATCCCTACATCTCTGGATAAAGCCTACTAGGTTGGGGTGAATGATCTTTCTGATATAGTCTCTCTCTCTCTCCCTCTCTCTCTCTCTCTCTTTGTTTCAAGGTAAGGTCTCACTGTGGCTCAGGCTGACCTAGAATTAAGTATGTAGTCTTAGGGTAGCCTCGAACTCATGGCTATCCTCCTACCTCTGCCTCCCAAGTGCTGATATATTCTTGTATTATGTTTGCCAATATTTTGTTGAGAATTTTTGCATCTATGTTCATGAGGGAGATTGGGCTGTAATTTTCTTTTTTTGTTCTATCTTTGCCTGGTTTTGGTATCAGGGTGATGCTGGCTTTGTAGAAGGAGTTGGTAGAATTCTTTCTTTTTATATTTTATGGAAAAGTTTAAGAAGCATTGGTTTTAGTTCTTCCATGAAGGTCTAGTAAAATTCACCAGTGAGTCCATCTGGGCCTGGAATTTTTTTAACTGGGAATTTTTGATAACTGCGTGGATCTCCATACTTGTTATAGGTCTATTTAAGTGGTTAATATCATATTGATTTACTTTAGATAGGTCATATAAATCAAGAAAATCAGAAATTTCTTTCAGATTTTCAAACTTAGTGGAGTATATGTTCATTTTTTTTTTCTGGTTTGTTTTTTGAGGTAGTGTCTTCCTCTAGCCCAGGCTGACCTCTGCCTTCTAAGTGCTGGGATTAAAGGTGTGCACCACCACACCCGGCTGAGTATATGTTCTTGTAGTATGTCCCTATGGTTTTTTGATTTTCTCTGGTATCTGTTGTGATTGTGCCTTTTTCATTTCTAATTTTATTAATTTGTGTCACTTCTCTCTTTCTTTTGGTCAGATTTAAAAATTATTTATTGACTTCCGGTTAAGATGGCGGTGTAGGTACCACGCCAAAGCAGCCTGGGGGGAAAAAAAAGACCAAAAAACCTCAGCAAAATACACACTTTTACTAAAAAGTGAGGTGTATAGGAAACTGAAGCGGCAGCGGAGAAGTAGAAGAGTTCCAGAGCATCCAGAGCCCGCACAGGCGGGAAAAGCGGCTCCAGCAGCTCAGCCAACTGCCGTGGCCATGGCGCAGCAGAAAGCCACCAGGCTCGGCTTCAGCCGCAGGAAAAGCCAGGTGCGGGATTTTCCCCTCACACCGCGCTCTCCGCAACCTGGGAAACGTGAGGGGAGAGTGGCAGCGAGCAACGGAGGAGCAGACCACGAGGTAGAAGAACATGTGGAGCAGCGAGACAACCAGAGCAGCCGCGGCTCCCTCCCCTCCCCCACTGCCTGAGCCCAGCTCCAGCGAACACAGCAGCTTCCCGGGACCCGGCCACGCCAACTTGGGCTGACAGCGGGACCCAAGCAGGAGCAGAGTTCGGCAGCAACATCGGCAACTCTGGAACCTGTACCAGCGGCCCCAGCAGCAGCAGACCCAGGAGCGGCAGCAGTTCCAGCAGCGGGGGTGCTGATCTGCAGGGCCACAGTTGCCAGGCTTGGTTTGCCCCGCAGGAAAAGCTAGTGCCCAGCTCCAGAAATCAGAACAGCAGCCCGACGACCCAGGCAGCAACCTGAGACCAAAATCATCCAAGGTAACTGGGTTTGCACCAGGGAAGGGTCTCACTTGGTCACAAGCTGACTGGGATCCCTCAACAGACCAGAAATCTTAACCTCTGTGTTGACAGAGGATCTGGTTGTTATAATAACTACTCTGGCATACATACTTGGGGCTGTTTTTGACTGAATGGGTACAGTGTTTAGTTAACTTTTAGAATCTACCTGTGTTTAATTCCACTCAGCCTATTTGAATACTCCCATAGCAGGGAAACTCAACCCCTAGGAGCACCTTTGTAGATACTCTCAGAGTCTTAAGAGCCACATCTAACACCTTAAGCTCCTACCCTGAAAATATATAACATCTAATCAATTGATACAGCTAAGAATACCCAGCTAGCTAGAAAATCCAAGCATTAACTTAATCCAAGATGCAAAAATATATACATTATAACACAAGAAACACTAAAAAGCAAGACAATATAAATCCACCTAAAAATACTAATGCATCAGAAATGACCTCCAGTGAGAACGAGTTAGAGGAAATGCCTGAAAAAGATTTCAAAAGAATGATTGTAAATATGTTCAAAGAAGTCAGAGAACAAATCAAAGGAGTCAAAGAGGAACTTAAAGAGGAAATCAAAGGAATCAAAGAAGATGCAGGAAACCAATTTCATGAAATAAAGAAGGCAATGCAAGACATAAATAAGGAAATAGAAATAATAAAGAAAAACCAGTCAGAATTACTAGCAATGAAGAGCACAGTTAATGAAATAAAAAACTCTGTAGAAAATCTCACCAGTAGAATGGATGAAGGAGAGGACAGAATATCTAAGCAGGAAGACCAGGTGGCAGATCTAATACAGGCCAACAAAGAGAAAGACAAACTTATAGAAAAGTATGAGTGGGAATTTCAAGATATTCGGGACACTATGAAAAGATCAAATATTAGAATTCAGGGCATAGTAGAAGGAGAAGAATTTCACTCAAAAGGCATAGTAGGTGTCTTCAACAAAATCATAGAAGAAAATTTCCCCCAAATTGGGAAAGAGGTGCCAATACAGATACAGGAATCCTTTAGAACCCCAGCCAGACAAAACCTGGAAAGAACCTCTCCTCGCCATATTATAATCAAACTTCCAAACATACACACCAGAGAAAAATATTGAAAGCAGTTAGAGAGAAAAATCAAGTTACCTACAAAAGTAAGCCCATCAGGATTACAGCAGATTATTCAACACAAACTTTTAAAGCCAGAAGGGCTTGGGGTGATATATTCCAAGTTCTGAAAGATAACAACTGTCAACCAAGGTTACTTTATCCTGCAAAGTTATCCATTCAAATAGACGGAGAAATAAGGACATTCCATGACAAAAGCAGGTTAAAGGAGTATTTGAAGACAAAGCCAGCTCTACAGAAAATACTTGATAGAATCCTCCATGCTGAAGAAAAGGAAAAACACACATATAAGGAACCTAGAAAAAACAAGCAATACTCAAATACTAGTTAACAGAAGAGAGCACAGGTAGAACCAGAACCACAAAAAAAAAAAAGAAAAAAAAAAGGCAAACATAAATACACACCTTTCAATAATATCTCTTAATATCAACGGCCTCAAAGCCCCAACGAAAAGACATAGATTCGCAGACTGGGTTAAAAAGCATGATCCTACAATTTGTTGTCTCCAAGAAACTCACCTTTCTACAAAGAATAGACATTACCTTAGGGTGAAAGGTTGGAAGACGGTGTTTCAAGAAAATGGGCCTAGAAAACAAGCAGGGGTTGCTATCCTAATATCAGACAGGGTAGACTTTAGTCCAACGTTAGTCAAGAAAGATAAGGAAGGTCACTTTATATTGATTAAGGGCACACTCCAACAGGAGGACATTACAATCCTAAACATATATGCACCTAACAAGGGGGCTCCCAAATTTGTCAAACAAACACTATTAGAACTAAAGTCACAGATAACACCAAACACAGTGGTGGTGGGTGACTTTAACACTCCACTCTCATCAATTGACAGGTCATCCCGGGAAAAAATAAACAGAGAGGCATCTGGACTAAATGAGGTCATAGAAGGAATGGACTTAACAGATATATACAGGACATTTCATCCAAAGGCTGCAGAATATACATTCTTTTCAGCAGCACATGGAACATTCTCTAAAATAGACCATATATTAGGACACAAACCAAATCTTAACAAATTCAGGAAAATTGAAATAATTCCTTGCATTCTATCTGACCACAATGGAATTAAACTACAAATCAGTAGCAAGAAAGGCTATAGGGCATACACAAAATCATGGAAACTAAACAATACACTACTAAATGATGAATGGGTCAATGAAGAAATCAAAAAGGAAATCAAAAACTTTATAGAGTCAAATGATAATGAGAACACAACATACCAAAATCTCTGGGACACAATGAAGGCAGTTCTAAGAGGTAAATTTATAGCCTTAAATGCCTATATTAAGAAATTAGAAAGGTTGCAAGTAAACGACCTAATGCTTCGCCTTAAAGCCTTGGAAAAAGAAGAACAAGGCAAACCAAAAATCAGTAGATGGGAAGAAATAATAAAGATTAGGGCAGAAATTAATGAAATAGAAACAAAAAGAACAATCCAAAGAATTAATGAAACAAAGAGTTGGTTCTTTGAAAGGATAAACAAGATTGATAAACCCTTAGCAAATCTGACCAAAAGAAAGAGAGAAGAGACACAAATTAATAAAATCAGAGATGAACAAGGCAACATCACAACAGATTCCAGAGAAATTCAAAAAATCATAGGGACATACTACAAAAGCATATACTCCACAAAGTATGAAAATCTGAAAGAAATGGAAGATTTCCTTGATCTATATGACCTACCTAAATTAAATCAAAATGAGATTAATCACTTAAATAGACCTATAACAAACATGGAGATCCGAACAGTTATCAATAATCTCCCAACTAAAAAAAGCACAGGCCCGGATGGATTCACTGCTGAATTTTACCAGACTTTTAAGGAAGAGCTAACACCATTGCTTCTTAAGCTTTTCCAGGAAATAGAAAAAGAAGGAATTCTACCAAACTCCTTCTATGAGGCCAGCATCACCCTGATACCAAAACCAGGCAAAGATAGAACAAAAAGAGAAAATTACAGACCAATCTCCCTCATGAACATAGATGCAAAAATTCTCAACAAAATATTGGCAAACAGAATACAAGAGTATATCAAAAAGATCATTCACCCTGACCAAGTAGGCTTTATCCCAGAGATGCAGGGATGGTTCAACATACGCAAATCTATAAATGTAATACATTACATAAACGGGTTGAAGGACAAAAATCACATGATCATCTCATTAGATGCAGAGAAAGCATTTGACAAAATCCAACATCCCTTCATGATAAAAGTCCTACAGAGACTGGGAATAGAAGGAACATATCTCAATATAATAAAGGCTATTTATGACAAGCCTACAGCCAACATATTACTAAATGGGGAAAAACTCGAAGCTTTTCCACTAAAATCAGGAACAAGACAAGGGTGTCCACTGTCCCCACTTTTATTTAATATAGTTTTGGAAGTCTTAGCCATAGCAATAAGGCAAGAGACACACATAAAAGGGATACAAATTGGAAAGGAAGAGACCAAGTTATCATTATTTGCAGATGACATGATTCTATACATAAAGGACCCTAAAGACTCTACTAGCAAGCTGTTAGAGCTGATCAAAACCTACAGCAATATAGCAGGATACAAAAGAAATACACAGAAATCAGTAGCCTTCATATATGCTAACAACAAACACACAGAGGATGAAATCAGAGAATCACTCCCATTCACAATTGCATCAAAAAAAATAAAATACCTTGGAATAAACCTAACCAAGGAAGTAAAGAATCTATACAATGAGAACTTTAAAACACTCAAGCGAGAAATTGCCGAAGACACTAGAAAGTGGAAAAACATCCCTTGTTCCTGGATTGGAAGAATCAATATTGTGAAAATGGCAATCTTACCTAAAGCAATCTACACATTTAATGCAATCCCTATCAAAATTCCAAAGGCTTTCTTCATGGAAATAGAAAAAACAATCCAAAAATTCATTTGGAATCACAAAAAACCTCATATATCTAAAATAATACTGAGCAACAAAAATAAGGCTGGTGGTATCACCATACTTGATTTTAACCTATACTACAGAGCCATAGTAACAAAAACAGCATGGTATTGGCACAAAAACAGACATGTAGATCAGTGGAACAGAATAGAGGACCCAGATGTAAGCCCAAGTAGCTATAGCCACATGATATTTGATAAAAATGCCAAAAATACTCATTGGAGAAGAGACAGCCTCTTCAGCAAATGGTGTTTTGAAAACTGGATATATATCTGCAAAAGGATGAAAATAGATTCTTCTCTCTCGCCATGCACAAGAATTAAGTCCAAATGGATTAAAGACCTTAACATCAGACCTGAAACTGCTAGAGGAAAAAGTAGGGGAAACCCTTCAACATATTGGTCTTGGCAAAGACTTTCTGAATACAACCCCACTTGCTCAGGCAATAAAACCACAGATTAATCCCTGGGACCTCATGAAATTACAAAGATTTTGCACCGCAAAGGACACAGTGAAAAAAGCAAAGAGGCAACCTACAGAATGGGAAAAAATCTTCGCCAGCTATATATGTGATAGAGGTTTAATATCTAGGATATACAAAGAACTCAAAAAGTTAAATAATAAGGAATCAAATAAGCCAATCAAAAATGGGCTATGGAGCTAAATAGAGAGTTCTCAAAGGAAGAAATACGAATGGCATATAAGCATCTAAAAAAATGTTCTATGTCACTAGTCATCAGGGAAATGCACTAAGCCATGTCTCCAGTTTCCTTTTCTTTTCTTTTTTTTTTTGAGGTAGGGTCTCACTGTAGCCCAGACTGACCTGGAATTCACTATGGAGTCTCAGGGTAGCCTCGAACTCATGGAGATCCTCCTACCTCTGCCTCCTGAGTGCTGGGATTAAAGGTATGTGCCACCACATTGAGCTTTCTAGCTTCCATTTTTTATCAGACTGGCTGCCCAGCTAATCCTACTGACATGCCTGTCTCTCATCCCCACAGGGCAGGGTGTATAGGCCTAGGCAGCCACTCCTAGCCTTCTTTTTTTTTTGGTTTTCTGAGGTAGGTTTTCACTGTAGTCTAAGCTGACCTGGAATTGTGGCCTTGCACTCACAGCAATCCTCCTACCTCTGCCTCCCAAGTGCTGGGATTAAAGGTGTGCGCCACCATGCCCAAATTTTTTTAAATAAAATTTTTGTTATTTTTTTATTTGAGAGTGAAGAGAGAGAGAGAATGGCTGCACCAGGGCCTGCAGCCACTGCAAATGAACTCCAGACACATGTGCCACCTTGTGCATCTGGCTTAAATGGGTCCTGAGGTATTGAGCCTCCAACTAGGGTCCTTAGGCATCACAGGCAAGTGCTTAACCACTAAGCCATTTCTCCAGCCCCCACTACTAGCTTTTTACATGGGTCCTAGGATCAAAATTTGGCCTTCTCTTTCTTGAACAGCAAGTATTATTACCCACTGAGCCATCTCTCCAGAATGTTTGTTTTTGAGACAGTCTTATGTAGCTGAGGCTGGCCCTAAACTCATTATGAAGCCAAGGATGACCTAGAATTCCTGATCTTCCTGGTTTCTACTCCCATATGCCAGGATTACAAGCATATGTCACTATGCCCTGCGAGAATCAAGGATTTCATAGTGATAAAACTCTAAAGTACTGGAAATCGCCCCAGTCTTGCCTCTGTATTGCCACTGCATTCTGCTCTGTAATACAACTCCCTGCTTTCTCGTTAAATGCCCCCAATACAGGTGTCTGATGAAAGGGCAGTATTTTGTTCAAAACTGCATACCCAGCATCCAGTAAAGGATCTCTCGTACAGTAGGTACACAGCAAAGCTGGTTAATAGGTAGATGCCTGTATTAGTGCATGGATGGACAATAAAAGCAGCACAGTGTGTCTTCTAATCACATAGACAAACACGCCAGATTTTTTGTTGTTGTCTTTTGGGGGTAGGGTCTCACTCTAGCCCAGGCTGACCTGGAATTCACTATGTAGTCTCAGGGTGGCCTTGAACTCATAGCGATCCTCCTACCTCTGCCTCCCCAGTGCTGGGATTAAAGGCATGTGCCACCATGTCTGGCTAAACACACCAGTTTTTATGTCTGTCTTTGTTTATGGTACTGACAGTTAAAGACAATAATATAGTAGCTATTACATTCTTCAACCCATAGGATAGGCATGAGAAATCAGAGGATCTGTGTGACAAAGACTCAAGCAAAAATATTACCTGTTTGAGCCTCATTCTTTCATTTCTCATTATTGAAGAGCTGAAACTCTCTGAAGTTTTCATAAAAGTAGGCTGCTTACTCAGAGTAGAATCAAATTGTGCCCTTTCCTACAAAGATCAAGTGAAAAGAGACTTCAATTGATTTGTTTCTTTTTAAATTTATTTTATTTAATTTATTTGTTTTTGGTTTTTCGAGGTAGGGTCTCACTCTAGCCCAGGATGACCTGGAATTCACTCTGTAGTCTCAGGGTGGCCTCAAACTCACGGCAATCCTACCTCTGCCTCCCAAGTGCTGGGATTAAAGGCGTGCGCCACCATGCCCACCTTTAAATTTTTATTTTTATTTTTTTAGAGAGAAAGAGAGAATTGGCACACCAGGGTCTCAGCTACTACAATCAAACTCCAGATGCTTGTGTGCATGTGCAACCTTGAACTTGCCTCACCTTTGTACGTCTGGCTTACATGGGATCTGGAGAGTCGAACATGGGTCCTTAGGCTTCGCAGGCAAGCACCTTAACCATTAAGCCATCTCTCCAGCCCAAATTTTTATTTTTTAATATTTTAAAGTATTTTTATTAAGCCAGGTGTGGTGGCGCACGCCTTTAATCCCAGCACTTGGGAGGCAGAGGTAGGTGGATTGCCGTGAGTTTGAGGCCACCCTGAGACTACAGAGTGAATTCCAGGTCAGCCTGGGATACAGTGAGACCCTACCTCGGAAAACCAAAAAAAAAATTTTTTTTTAAATTTATTTACTTATTTGAGGGAGGGTGGGGTGGGAGAAAGGAAGAGAGAGAGAAAAAAAGTGAGAGTTGGGCATGCCAGGGCCTCTATCCATTGCAAACAAACTCCAGATTCATGTACCACCTTGTGCATCTGGCTTTACATGGGTCCTGGAGAATTTAATCAGAGCCTTCCTGTTTTACAAGAAAGCACCTTTAACTGCTAAGCCATCTCTCTAACCCTTATTTATCTCTCTCTCTCTCTTTTTTTTTTAAGTTTTTTCGAGGTACGGTCTAGTCCAGACTCACCTGGATCTCACTCTGTAGTACCAGGCTGTCCTCAAATTCAAGGCAATCCTCCTACCTCCACCTCCCCAGTGTTGGGATTAAAGGAAGCACAACTATACCCAACTGAAACATTTTACTTGTTTGTGTATGTGAGAAAGAAAAAGAGAGTAGGCACACCAGGGCCTCTTGCCAATAGAAGCAAATTGTAGACAGTTGTGCCACTTTGTGTGCCCAGTTTTATGTGGGTACTGAGGAGTTGAGCTGAGGGCCTTCATGGTTTTATGGTTGGAAGCAAGTGTCTTTAGTTGAATCATATGTTTGACCCAATTTCATTTCTTTTCTTTCCTCTCTTTTTCTTTCTTTCTTTTTTACTTTTATTTATTTATTTATTTATTTTTGAGGCAGGATGTCACTTAGTCCAGAACCATCAGAAACTCACTATGGCTGGACTTGGTAGTGCATGCCTTTAACCCCAGCACTTGGGAGCCAGGGATGGGTAGATCCCAGTGAGTTCAAGGCCACCCTGAAACTAGCCTGGGCTAGAGTGAGACTCTACCTCAAAAAACAAAAAAACAACAGCAACAAAAAGTCTTGGGTAAGAGGGATGGCTCAGGAGTTAAGGCACCTGCCTGCAAAGCCTAAGCACCCAGGTTTGATTCTCCAGTACCCACGTAAAGCCAGATGCACAAATTGACACATACCTCTGGAGTTCATTTGCAAGGGCTACAGGTCCTGGTGTACCTATTCTCTTTCTTTCTCTGCTTCCATCTCTCTTTCTCTTATAAATAAATAAAATATTTTTAAAAGTCTTGCCAGAGCCGGGCACGGTGGTGTATGTCTTAAATCCCAGCACTCTGGAGGCAGAGATAGGAGGATCTCTGTGAGTTTGAGGCCAACCTCAGATTACATAGTGAATTCCAGGTCAGTCTGGGCTAGACTGAGACCCTACCTCAAAAAACCACGAAGAGGGCTGGAGAGATGGCTTATTGGTTAAGCGCTTGCCTGTGAAGCCTAAGGACCCTGGCTCGAGGCTCGATTCCCCAGGACCCACATTAGCCAGATGCACAAGGGGGCACACACATCTGGAGTTTGTTTGCAGTGGCTGGAAGCCCTGGTGCACCCATTCTCTCTCTCCATCTGCTCTTTCTCTCTGTCACTCTCAAATAAATAAATAAAAATGAATAAAAATTTAAAAATTTAAAAAGACTATAATTAAAAAAATCACGAAGAACCTGGGCATGGTGTCTCATGCCTTTAATCCCAGCTCTTGGGAGGCAGAGGTAGGAGGAGGATTGCCAAGAGTTCGAGGCCACCCTAAGACTACATAGTGGATTCCAGGTCAGCCTGAGCTACAGTAAGCCCTACCTCGAAAAACAACAGCAACAACAACAACAACAACACACACACAACAAAAATCCCAACCAACCAACCAACCAAACAAAAAAAAACAAGAAGAAAAATAAAAAACTCACTATGGGGCTGGAGAGATGGCTTAGCGGTTAAGCGCTTGCCTGTGAAGCCTAAGGGCCCCAGTTCAAGGCTGGATTCCCCAGGAACCATGTTAGCCAGATGCACAAGGGGAGCATGCATCTGGAGTTTGTTTGCAGTGGCTAGAAGCCCTGGCGCGCCCACTCTTCTCTCTCTCTGCCTCTTTCTCTCTCTGTCGCTCTCAAATAAATAAGTAAAAATAAACAACAACAAAAAATCTCACTATATAGCACAGACTGGCCTCAAAGTGATCTTTCCACCTCAGACTCCTAAGTGTGGTGATAAAACACATGCACCACATCCAGTGAGCTCATTGAATTCTTTTTAAAAATTTTATTTGACCTATTTGAGAGAGGAGAGAAAGAGAGAGAAGAGAGAGAGAGAGAGAGAGAGAGAGAAAGGTGAGCCAGGGCTTTCAGCCTCTGCAAACCAACTCCAGATGTATGTGCTTACGTGGGTCCTGGGGAAGAAAACCTGGGTCCTTTGGCTTTGCATGCAAGTGCCTTCATGGCTAAGCCCAAGTCCATTGATTTCTAACTGACCCAATTTTATTGTTTTGGGTTTTCGAGGTAGGGTTTCACTGTAGGTCAGGCTGACCTGGAATTCACTATGTAGTTCCAGGCTGGCCTTGAACTCACAGTGATTCTCTTACCTCTGCCTCCCAAATGCTGGGATTAAAGGTGTGCACCACCATGCCTAGCTAATAATTGACCCAATTTACCAAAAGTAAAACTCCCACCTATGAAAGAATTCCTGTCTTTAGAAAGCACAGAGTCTAGGGACAGGGAGCTAAGGCTGGGATGTTGTGGGGAGGACAGTGGACAGAGACTGGGGTGTAGTGTAGGAAAGGATAGTGAATGAGATGAAGTTTGCTTATAAATGCCCAGAGAAGGGTTAGCGAGGTGTTTGCCTGCAAAGCCTAAGAACCTAAGTTCAATTCCCAGTTCCCACATAATTCAGATGCACAAGGTGGCACATGTGTCTGGAGTTCATTTGCAGTGGCTGCAGGCTCTGGCATACCCATTCTCTCTATCTGCCTCTTTCTCTCTAGTAAATAAATACATAAAAATAAAATATTTTTTTTTAAATGCCCATAGAGGAATAGGGAGATGTCTTGCTTAGCAGTTAAGGTGCTTGCCTGCAAAGCCAAAGGACCTAGGTTCGATTCCCCAAAACCCATGTAAGACAGATGCACAAGGTGGCACATGCATCTGGAGTTCATTTGCAGTGGCTAGAGGTCCTGGCATGCCTATTCTCTCTCCCTCCCTCTCTCTCTCTCAAATAAATAAATAAAAATTATTTTAAAATGCCCAGAGAAGTGGCTCTAACCTCAGAATAGGAAAACCCTTTGCCCCCCACCAGCCTCTCTACTCCAAAGCGGTTTGGAGTTAAGCCTTTCTCTTGCCCTCTCTGTGGATCACCGAGGGTAGGAAGCAGGGCTTGCTTACTGGTGTGTCCTCGGTTGACTTTAATCCTCGCCTCAAATAATTTTTCTGATATCGCTCATTTCGCTGTTTTCTAGTCTGAAGTTGCTTCTTTCTTTGCTTCTTTCGTACTGTCTTCTTTGGATTCAGCTGTTCCAGAAAGCACAGAAAAAATGGTCACAGAGGGTTATACAGACATACTCAGCAGGCAAGTGCTCGACCACTGAGCTATATACACAGGCTGTATTTCTGGTAGCTATGAGGACATTTGGCGAAGTTGCTCAGTTGTCTAGATTTACTCATGCATCATGTGAAGGCTGTGTCCTGGGTGCAGTGTTCAGGCACTCTCACCTCATCTGCTATGTTCTGGAGGTGAACAGGAAGACCATCTGAGAAGGAGCTGTCAGAACCACTCGTGCTGTGCCCAAAGGAAAGAAGTAATTGTTATTAGTATGTGTAGGGAGCATAAGTTTACAGATTAGCTGTGCGGGTCAGAACATCCAGTCCGCTATGCGTGCCGTTTCCGCTTCAGTCACTAAGAACTGGGGAGTCGTCCATTCTAAACCTCTGCATGCCAGCCAGGATGTTAGGCAGGGAACACAGCCAATGAAGGAGCCACAGCCTCCATGCCACGGGGTTCACGACTGGTGTGAAAAAGCAAGTACTGGCCAGATGGGCAAAGCTACCCTTGACAGACGTGTGAGAAGCCACAACGTTCTGAAGGACAGTAGGGGACTAATTTGTCTGAGAAGAGGCTTTACCTCATTCATTTGTGTCTAGCTGATACTAGTTCCAAACTCAGGGTTCTGTGAACACAGGCTAAATGTAAAAATAAGCAAGTACAATAAATAATCAGCAGACCAGAGCCAGGAGAATTACTTTAAGACAATTTTTAGCCAGGCATGGTGGTGTGTTCTTGTAATCTCAGCACTTGAAAGGTTTAGGCAGGAGGACTGTTGAGTGAGAGTTTGAGTCCAGCTAAGGCTACATTGTGAGATCTTGTTTCAAAAAAAAAAAAAAAAAGGAAAAAGGAAGCTGGTTGTGGTGGCACACGCCTTTAATCCCAGCACTTGGAAGGCAGAGGTACGAGGATCACCATGAGTTTAAGGACACCCTGAGACTACATAGTGAATTCCAGGTCAGCCTGAGCTAGAGTGAGACCCTACCTTGAACCCGCCCCAAAAAAAGGGGGGGAGGAGAGGGGCTGGAGATATGGCTTAGTGGTTAAGGCACCTGCCTATGAAGCCTAAGGACCCGAGTTCGATTTCCTAGTACCCACATCAGCCAGATGCACAAGATGGTGTAAGCATCTGGAGTTTGTTTGTAGTGGCTGGAGGCCGTGGTGCACCCATTTTCTCTCTCTCTGTCTCCCTCTCTCTTAAATAAATAATTAAAATTTAAGAAAAGAAAAGAAAAACCCAGGGCCAGGGAGACGGCTCAGTGGACACAGTGCTCAGCACTCAAGCTGGAACAGCAGTGTTCCATCCCCAGGCTCCACATAAAAAGCTGGAGGCTGGGCTGCAGCGATGGCTTAGCAGTTAAGGCGCTTGCCTGCGAAGCCTAAGGAGCCATGTTCTCCTCTCCAGATCCTACATAAGCCAGACGCACAAGGGTGAAGCAAGCGCAGGATTGCACGTGCCCATGAGGTGGCGCAAGCATGTGGTGTTCAACTGTTGTGGCTGAGGCCCTGGTGTGCCAGTTCTCTGTCTCTCCTTTCTCACTCTCCCTACACAATTAAAAAAAAAAGAAACTCTTAAAAAAAAAAAACAAAGCTGGAGGCTGTGGTGGCTTTTGTAAAACCAGCACCCTGACAGCAAGGCAGGACACAGAGCAACATGAAACTCACGTTGAACACAGCTAGAAAAAACAAAGCAAAACAAAACAGAAGCGCAAGCAGCCAGGAGTGGTGGCACACGCTTTTAATTCCAGTACACGGGAGGCAGAGGTAGGAGGATTGCTGTGTATTTGAGGCCACCTAATTCCAGGTCAGCCTGGGCTAGAGACCCTACCTTAAAAGAGGAAAAGAAGAGGAAGGGGAGGGGAAGGAGGAGGGAGAGGAGGAGGGGTAGAATCTAGTGAGAAACTCTACTTCAAATGAGGTGGAAAGAACCCCTACTTGGGAAGCAAAGGTAGAGGATCACTTGAGCCCAAGGGTTTAAGGACAGCCTGGCCAACATAGCAAGATCCTGTTTCAAAGATATTTAAGAAACAAAGAAATGTGTCTAGAATCCAAGAACAACCTACCACACTGGCGACTATGAGGCTTATGCGCTTACTGCCATTAGGTGGCTATAGCTCTCTTGAACATAAACTTCTACCAGAAAACCTCAGAACCCTGGAGTTACAAGGCCCTTGGGAAACGCAGACTTGTTCCTTGTCTGCTCCATGGTTCTGGTTCTTTTATTTTTATTTTATTTTTTTGGTGTTTCAAGGTAGGGTTTCACACTAATCTAGGCTGACCTGAAACTCATTATGTAGTCTCAGAATGGCCTCGAACTCACAGCGATCCTCCTACCTCTGCCTCCTGAGTGCTGGGATTAAAGGTGGGCATCACATGCCTGGCCCGATTCTTTTACTTTTTTTTCTTTTTTAATGGCGGGCGCCACAACACTCAGCTTGATTAGCCTTTTTATTTAACAGGGAAAGGGGGGGGGGGGAGAGAGAGAGATAATGAATATGAGCACGCCAGGGCCTCCAGCCATTGCAGACGACCTCCAGATGCATGTGCCCCCTTGTGCATCTGGCTAAAGTGGGTCCTGGGGAACTGAACCCAGGTCCTTTGGCTTTGCAGGCAAACACCTTAACTGCTAAGCCATCCCTCCAGCCCTGGTTCTTTTACTTTTTATTATTATTGTTATTGTTATTATTATTATTATTATTTGAGAGCAACAGGCAGAGAGAGAGAGGGAGAGAGAGAGAGAGAGAGAGAGAATGGGTGCACCAGGGCTTCCAGCCACTGCAAATGAACTCCATACACATGTGCCCCCTTGTGCATCTGGCTAACATGGGTCCTGGGAAATGGAGCCTCGAACCAGGGTCCTTAAGCTTCACAGGCAAGCGTTTAACTGCTAAGCCATCTCTCCAGCCCGGTTCTTTTATTTTGGAGAAGAGAGAGAAAGAGAGAGAGACAGACAGAGAAAAAAAAATGGGTTGCCAGGGCCTTTCAGTCTCTGTGAATGAACTCCATACATGTGCACCCTCTTGTGCCCATCTGCGACATTGCACGCTTGTGTCATGGTGTGTGGGATCTGGAGATTTGAATAGGAGTCCTTAGGCTTTGGAGGCAAGTGCTTTAACCGCTAAGCCATCTCTCCAGCCCTGTTCTGGCTCTTGACAGCACCTTTGTGGCTTATCTGTCTGACTACAGAACACAAGACTAGGTCTGGGAGGAGTGTGGTGGCAGAGGCCTTTAATCCCAGCACTTGGGAAGCACAGGTAGGAGTATCATTGTGAGTTTGAGGCCATCCTGGAGCTATAGACTAAGTTTCAGGTCAGCCTGGGCTAAAATGAGACCCTACCTCAAACACACATACATGTAGGTGTTCTGGGAGCTGAGAAGCTCGCCATCATAGAATCCAACTGCTTTGACTCCAACAATATCCATGTGCCCAAAGAGAAGGACTCCCTTATTGTTGAGTCAGGCTTAAAAAGTCCCACCTTCGGGCTGGAGAGATGGCTTAGTGGTTAAGGCAGTTGCCTGCAAAGCCAAAGGATCTGGGTTTGATTCTCCAGGACCCATACAATCCAGATGGACAATGGGGTACATGCATCTGGAGTTCATTTACAGTGGCTGGAGGCCCTGGCATGCCCATTCTCTCTCTCGCTGTCTCTCTTTCTCTCAAATAAATAAGTAAAATATTTTTTAAAAATCTCTTATGAAAAAGTCCCACCTTCCTCGCTGCTGCCTGCAATCCTTTCTCTCCACAAAGCATCTAATTAAAAAGACTGCAAGTTTGGAAAAAAATTAGAATCCAACCAGTTCATAGACCTCCATCTGTCACTACTGCTGTTCTAATCTAACCTACCATCACCTTTCACCTGTATTACTGAAAGAGCCTCTTTTTATTTTTTTTCTGAGATGTGTTCTCATGTAGTCTGGGCTTACTCCAAACTTGCTATTTAGCCAAGGCTGGCCTTTAACTCCCATTCTCCTGCCTCTTACTCCCAAAGTCTGGGATTACAGGTGTACACATGCCTGCCTGGCTAAGCCTCTTTACAGTCCTTTTTCACACAGTACCAGTGTCTCTGCTGAAGTGCAAATGTAAGCAAGGTCAGCTCATGAAACTTCTCTACTGAAAGCCTACCAGAGGCTCCCGTTACCCTTGCAATAAAAGGCAAAGCCTTTACAATTGCTGAAGGCCGTACACAACCTGTTCTCCAAACTCCTTCCTCCTTGGTTTTCTGAGTCAGGGTTTCACTATGTCACCCATGCTGGCTTCTAACTCAAGTTTTCTCCTGCTTCAACCATCTGAGTGCTAGGATTACAGGATAGGCCACCATATCCACTCCACCCTGTCCTTTTCTAGTGCCCAGAAGAGAAGCTGACAAGAACATGTGCTTGGTATGGAACTGCTAAAGCAATGATGTGCATATATGTGAACAATGAGCTGAGGAATATGATTTATTTAAGCTTTTAAAGTTCAAAATCAAAACCAACAAAACAATGGAAAAGTAAAACATACACACACACACATAGATATATGCATACATATATGTATATATTTTTTTTGAAGTAAGGTATCGCTTTCTAGCCCAGGCACACCTGGAATTCATTATGTAGTCTCAGGGTGGCCTTGAACTCACAGCAATCCACCTACCTCTGCCTAAGAGTGCTGGGATTAAGGGCATGTACCACCACACCCAGTTTAACAATATATTTTTTCTAAAAAGTAAACTGGCTCTAGTTTTTCTATAAAGGAAACTCTTTTATTACAAGGTTTCATGTGGCCTGGACCTCAAATTTGCTGTGGAACCAAGCTTATCTTGAGCTTCTAAGATCCTCTTGTTTCTACCTGCCAAGTATTGGGATCACAGGCATATGCTACCATGCAGGATCTTCTGATTTTTCTTTTTCTTTTCTTTTCCCCCCCCACCCCCAAGGTAGGGTTCCATGTTCCTTTGATTTTTCCTTGAAATAAAGTTTGTTACCTGGATTCAATGTCAGACAAAGGGATGTCACTCCAGCTTCCATCTAAATCGACATGTCCCAGCTTACTGAACTTTTTGTGGATGTCCAGCTGTAAGAGCTCCTTGAGCTCTTTTAGACACTGAGTGAACTATGACAGAGGGAAAAACAGTTTTGAGAGTCCATTTGTTCAACAAACATTTCCTGACACTATGTTGAAAGGCACTTAATTTCTTGATAGGGTAAGATACCACTAAGGACATGCTAAGAAAGAGATTATATAAACTGTATAAATGTAAGTCAATGATCACTATCTTAACTACTCTTCTATGGCTACACCACTGCTTCACGCAATGGCTTCATTCACTTTCTGTTTTAAAATTTTTATTTATTTGGTTTTTCCAGGTAGGGCCAGGGCTTTTTTTTTTTCCCCCCAGGGCTGACCTGAAATTCACTATGTTTTTTTTTTTTCTTCAATTTTTATTTATTTATTTGAGAGCAACAGACACAGAGAGAAAGAACAGATAGAGGGAGAGAGAGAGAATGGGCGCACCAGGGCTTCCAGCCTCTGCAAACGAACTCCAGACGCGTGCGCCCCCTTGTGCATTGGCTAACGTGGGACCTGGGGAACCGAGCCTCGAACCGGGGTCCATAGGTTTCACAGGCGAGCGCTTAACCACTAAGCCATCTCTCCAGCCCATGAAATTCACTATGTAATCTCAGGGTGGCCTTGATTTCACAGTGATCCCCTGCCTCTCGAGTGCTGGGATTAAAGGTATGTGCCACCACACCAGGAAGAGAAACAGAGAGAGAACGAAAAAAATAAAAAATGGGAACACCAAGACCTCCTGCCACTGCAATTGAGCTCTAGACACATGTGCCACTTTGTTCATCTTCAAGCCAACATTTAAGAAGGGTATAGGATATGAGTGAGAGACAAAAAGAACACACTCCCTTTCAAGTAATGAGGGGAAAAGAAGTAACCCACTGGAGAACAAGGCCAGAAGAAGAGTTTATGCTTTGTGAGAAAGGCAGTTTAGGAATAACCTGCAGTATAGGGGAAGAATAAGAGGAGGAAAAAATTGAAGATGCAGAAAAGAGAACTAAAAAGGCATGACCTCAGAGAGACTGAGGAGGAGTCTACCAGTGCATAGGAGTCAGGGTTAGTTTTGAAGAAGAGAAAAAATGGATCAAGGAGAGGACAGAATATCTAAACTAGAAGACAAGATGACAGATCAAGAACAGCCCAACAAAGAGAAAAACAAATAGGAGGGTATGAATGAAAATTTCAAGACATCCAGGAAACAGTGAAGAGATCAAAAATAATACTTCAGGGTATAGTAGAAGGAGAAGAATTTCACTCCAAAGGCATAGTAGGTATTTTCAACAAAATCACAGGAGCAAATTTCCCCCAACTAGGGAAAGAGATGCCAATATAGATTTAGGAACCTTTAGAACACCAAACAGACAAAACCAGGAAAGAACCTCCCCTCACCATATTATAATTAAACTAGTAAACACACAAACCAAAGAAAATATATTGAAAGCAGTTAGAAAGAAATATCAAGTCACATTTAAAGGCAAGCCCATCAGGATAACAGCAATTTACTCAACACAAACTTTAAAAGTCAAAAAGGCTTGGAATGATGTATTGCAAATTCTAAAGGTTAACAACTGTCAACCAAGATTATTATATCCAGCAAAGCTAGCCATCCAAATTGACAGAGAAATCAGGACTTTCCACAACAAAAACAGGCTGAAGGAATATATGACCACCAAGCCATCTCTACAAAAAATACTTGAAGAAATCCTTCACACTGAAGAGAAAGAAAAGCACACACATGAGAAAACAGGAAAAAATAAACCATATTCAATAATAATAATAATAATATAAGAGAGTAAAGGAAAAACAAGCAGCACTACAAAGCAAGAAGAATGGCGAAAACAGGGGCTGGAGAGATTACTTAGCAGTTAGGGCACTTGCCTGTGAAACTTAAGAACCAGATTCAATTCTCCAGAACCCAAATAAACCAGATGCACATGATGGCACATGTGTCTAGAGTTTGTTTGCAGTGGCTAAAGGTCCCGGTACACCCATTTTTTTCCTCTCTCTCTAAATAAATAAATAATGTTAAAAAAATAGTGCCAGGCGTGGTGGTACACACCTTTAATCCCAGCACTTGGGAGGAAGGGGTAGGAGGACTGATATGGATTCAAGGCAACCAGGTCAGCCTGCTTGGGCTAGTGAGACCCTACCTTAAAAAAAAAAAAAAAAGAAAGAAACCTCTCCATAAAAGATAGACATTATCTTAGGTGAAAGGATGGAAAATGGTATTTTAAGCAAATGGGCCTAGAAAACAAGCAGATGTTGCTATACTAGTATCTAACAGGATAGAATTCAAACCAGCATTAGTTAGGAAAGATAAAGAAGCTCACTTTATATTGATTAAAGGAACAATTCAACAAAAGAACATTATAATTCTAAACATACACACACCTAACATGGGTACTCCCAATTTCATCAAACACTATCAGATTTCAGGTCACAGATAACACCAAACACAGTTGTAGTGGGTGACTTCAACACCCCATTCCCATCAACTGACAGGTCATCCCAGCAAAAAATAAACAGAGATGCATCTGAATTAAATGAGGTCATGGAAAAAATGGACCTAACAGATATCTATAGAACATCCCACCAAAATGCTGCAGAATACACATTCTTTTCAGTAGCACACAGGACATTCTGTAAAATAGACCACATATAGGGCTGGAGAGATGGCTTAGCAGTTAAGGCATTTGCCTGCAAAGCCTAAGGACCCAGGTTCAATTCCCCAGGACCCACATAAGCCAGATGCACAAGGTGGCACATGCATCTGGAATTTGTTTGCAGTAGCTGGAAGCCCTGGTGCACCCATTCTCTCTTACTCTGCCTCTTTCCCTCTCTCAAATAAATACATAAAAATAAGATATTTTAAAATAGACCATATATTAGTACACAAAGCAAATCTTAACAAATAGATGAAATAATTGTTTGTACTCTAACTGACCATAGTGGGATTAAACTACAAATAAACAGCAAGAAAAACTATACAGCATAGACAAAATCATGGAAACTAAACATTACACTACTAAATGATGAATGGATCATTGAAAAAAATCAAGAAAATAAGAAAATTCACCAGGTGTGGTGGCACAGCTGGTCATGGTGGTGCACACCTTTAATCCCAGCACTTAGTGGTAAGAGGATTGCTGTGAGTTTGAGGCCACCCAGAGACTACATAGTGAATTCCAGGTCAGCCTGGACTAGAACAAGATTTTACCTCAAAAAAAAAAAAAAAAAAAAAAAAAAAAAAACCCAAAAAATGAAGGCTGGGTGTGGTGGCGCACACCTTTAATCCCAGTACTCGGGAGGCAGAGGTAGGAGGATCGCCATGAGTTCGAGGCCACCCTGAGAATGCAGAGTGAATTCCAGGTCAGCCTGAGCTAAAGTGAGACCCTACCTACAAAAAAAAAGAAGAAGAAAAAGAAGAAACTTCATAGAATCAAATGATAACACAATGTACCAAAATTTCTGGTGAAATAACCTCAACAGACCTAAGTAAAACCTTTTTAACATTCTCCAGGAGCTATAGGAGAGTAAAGATTAACACAGAACAGTAGCTAAGACATCTGGTGTCAGTCTTTCCTTAAAGTCGAGGTAATCTGGTTCCAGGTACATGCTACATACCAACATCTGCTGCCTGCTCTGTGCTGACCAACAAATTCTGCTTTTGTAAACATGCTTACTTGCTCTTGCAAAATTAATTAAGGGGAAGGGGGGACAACTGAAGAATGAAGCACAGGAATGTGGTTTTTACCTGTAAAAACTCACTGTAGGCCAGGTGTGCTGGCGCACACCTTTAATCTCAGCACTCAGGAGGCAAAGGTAGGAGGATCACTGTGAGTTCAAAGCCACTTTGGGACTACATAGTGAATTCCAGGTCAGCCTGAGCTAGTGTGAGACTCTACCTCAGAAAACCAGAAAAAAAAAAAAAAAAGATACCAATAAAATTCAGAAAATCATAAGGACATACTTTAAAAAAAAAATTTTTTTTTAATTTTTTAAGGTAGGGTCTTGCGATCCTCCTACCTCTGCCTCCCAAGTGCTGGGATTAAAGGTATGTGCCACCATGCCTGGCTAAAAAAATAATAATAAAATTATATTTATTTATTTGAGAGAGAGAGAGATAGCCAGAAAGAGAGAATGGGCACACCCGGGCCTCCAGCCACTACATGCACCACCTTGTGCATCTGGCTTACGTGGGTCCTGGGTAATCGAACCTGGATCCTTTGGCTTTGCAGGCAAGCACCTTAACTGCTAAGCCATCCCTCCAGCCCAGGGCATACTTAAAAAAAATTACTAGTCAGGCATGGTGGTGCAAGCCTTTAATTCCAGCACTTAGAAGGCAGAGGTAGGTGGATCACCATGAGTTTGAGACTACCCTGAGACTACATAGTGAATTTCAGGTCAGCTTGAGCTAGAGTGAAACCCTACCTGGAAACCGCCCCCCCCCAAAAAAATGTATGTATCTATGTGTGTGTGTGTGTGTGTGTGTATTTGAGAGAGAGAGACAGAGACAGAGAAAATGGGTGCACCAGGGCCTCCAGCCACTGCAAATGAACTCGATGCATGTGCCACCTTGTACATCTGGTTTATGTGGGTCCTGGGGAATCAAACCTAGGTCCTTTGGCTTTGCAAGCAAATGCCTTAACTGTTAAGGCATCTCTCTAGAGCAGGACATACTTTTAAGAACATATACTCCATTAAGTTTGAAAATCTGAAAGATATGGCTGATTTCCTGTGGGTCCCTGGATCCTCGGGGCTGCGATTCCCCAAAGGCGTCAGGCAACAGTGGAGAGCAAGGTCGGTGATCGCAATGAAAGAACCACTTTCAGGAGGAAGTCTCTGTGAACAGCTCGGTTTACTCACTCCAGCATGTAGGGGGAGAGTCGGGTGATCTACGTAGTGGCGGGACGAGGGTCACAGGGGCTGGGCTGTGTGAAGGTGCTGGCTGATAAGGAGTTTCCTAGGCAAGTGACCAAAGGTCAGAGGGCTCTGGGCAAAGCCTCAGTTTAGGTGTGCTGGGCTTGGACAGGGAGTGACCTCCTGCAGCTCAGGGGTCTTTCACCATACCTAGCAGCTCAGGCCCGTCTCCTGAAGGCTCCAGCTTGTGCCTGGCAGTGCCCAACAATTTCCTAGATTTATGTGACCTACCAAAATTTAATCAAGATGAGATGAACCATTTAAATGGACTTATAACAAGCACTGAGATCAAAGCAGGTATAAAAAAAACTCTTCCACTCCCAGACACAAAATGGCCTGGCTATCCATGACCTCACTACCTACACAAGACCATCATAAGAGGAGGAAAAGATCATGACATCAAAATAAAAGAGAATGATTGAGAGAGGGAGGGGATATGACAGAGAATGGAGTTTCAAAGGGGAAAGTGGGGGGAGGGAGGGCATGACCATAGGATATTGTTTACAATCATGGAAGTTGTTAATAATAATAAAAAAAGAATGTCACATAACCTTAACAGATGAACTTCCAAAGCACTGTGTACCTTCTATTATCTTTGTTATCTCAATGTCAAAGAGGAAAAAAAAAATACATCTTTTTTTTTTTACTTCTAAAAAAAAAAAAAAACAAACTCCCAACCAGGCATGGTCCCAGCACTTGGGAGGCAGAGGTAGGAGGATTGCCATGAGTTCGAGGCCACCCTGAGACTAAATAGTGAATTCCAGGTCAGCCTGGACTACAGTGAGACCCTACCTTGCAAAACCAAAAACAACAACAACAACAAAACAAACAAACAAACAAAATGTCCCTCCCCAGATGGATTCACTGGTAAATTTTACCAGAACTAGATGGAAGACCCTATTGCTGAAGCCCACATGCTTGGGCAGCAGGTCACTAGAAATCAAGCTGGAGCTGAGCTCAAAACCTCTTCCCTGTGGACCAGCTGACAGAAAGCTGAAAAAAGAAAGAAAAAAAAGCTGGGAACCAGGCATGGTAGCACATACCTTTAATCCCAGCACTTGGGAGGCAGAGGTAGGAGGATTGCTGAGAATCTGAGGCCACCCTGAGACTACATAGTGAATTCCAGGTCAGCCTGAGCTAGAGTGAGGCCCTACCTCGAAAAAAACAAATATAAAAAAAGAGCTGAAACCAGGCATGGTGGTGCATGCCTTTAATCCAAGCACTTGGGAGGCAGAGGTAGGAGGATTGCTGTGAGTTCGAGGCCACCCTGAGACTCCATAGTGAATTCCAGGTCAGCCTGGGCTAGAGTGAAACCCTACCTTGAAAAAAAAAAAAAAAAGAGTTGAGGGCTGGAGGAATGGCTTAGTGGTTAAGGCGTTTGCCTGAAAGGCCAAAGGACCGAGGTTCGATTCTCCAGGACCCACGTTAGGCAGATGCACAAGGGGTGCACGTGTCTGGAATTCATTTGCAGTGGATGGAGGACTTGGCATGCTCATTCTCTCTCTCTCTCTTTATCTATATAACTATATCTATAATTAAATAAAATAAAACATTAAAAGAAAAGCTAAGGCTGGAAAGATGGCTTAGCAGTTAAGGCATATGCTTGTGAAGCCTGAGGACCCGGGTTTGATTCTCCAGGTCCCATGTAAACCAGATGCACATGGTGGCGCATGTGTCTGGAGTTCCTTTATAGTAGCTAAAGTCCCTGGCAGCCCATTCTTATTCATCCATCCATTCATTCTCTCTCTCTCTCTCTCCCCTCCCTCACTCCCTTCCTCTCTCTGTCTCTAATAAATAAAAACAAAATCTTTTTTAAAAAGCTACACTGCATGCAGCCCTATACAAAAGAGAAGTCATCAATGATGATGAACAGCAGTGGATATTGCAAGCCTTAAGATTGGCCAGCCAGGGGCTGGAGAAATGGCTTAGCGGTTAAGCGCTTGCCTGTGAAGCCTAAGGACCCCGGTTCGAGGCTTGGTTCCCCAGGTCCCACGTTAGCCAGATGCACAAGGGGGCGCACGCGTCTGGAGTTCGTTTGCAGAGGCTAGACGCCCTGGCGCGCCCATTCTCTCTCTCTCTCCCTCTATCTGTCTTTCTCTCTGTGTCTGTCGCTCTCAAATAAATAAATAAAAAATGAACAAAAAAAATTAAAAAAAAAAAAAAAAAGATTGGCCAGCCATGCCAAATGAGCCAACGGGTGCAACAGCGGCAGGTCTGTTATGGGGGAGACTAACTGCTCTCTAATTGGACTAGAGGCCCGCTTCAAGGAAGGGAATATATGTCTGGTACTGAAAACCTAGTCAAAAGCCTATAGTGGGAGAGGTCATGAGCCCTAGGGGAGTAATGCCTACTGTCTGGCTAAATGCATATATTATGGTCACAAACTGCCCCGGAAGCACTTTTCTTAATGTTAATATCCATATATTAATGCTACTCTCACTTTTAGGTTAGAGAAGTCTCTCTTTTCAGATGATGGTGACCACTGGGATGATTCAGAAGGCACCATAGTGCTGAGAAATGACAGAGGAATGTTCAAAACTGAGACATCTCTATCACACTATCCAAGACTTCAGGGTCCATTGTAGAAGAGGTGGTGGAACGAATATAAGAGCCAAAGGAAGGGTAGGATTGCTTACAATGCAAACTTCCAGTTGCAAAATGGCCTGGATATCCATAACCTCACAGTGCCTGGCACTACCTACACAAGACCTTCATAATAGGAGGAAAAGATGATGACATCAAAATAAAAGAGACTAATTGAGGGGGGGATATAATGGATGGTGGATTTGTGAAGGGGAAAGTGGGAGAGGGGAAGGAAGGGAATTATCATGGTTTATTGACTAGACTTAAAAAAATTGTCAATAAAAAGTTTCAAAAAAGAAGAGAAAGGGGTATGGTGGCACATGCCTTTAACCTCAGCACTTGGGAGGCAGAGGTAGGAGGACTGTCATGAGTTCGAGTCCACATTGAGACTATATAGTGAATTCGAGGTCAGCCTGGGCTACAGACCCTACCTCAGGAAAAAAAAAAAGAAAGTATTAGTGCTCCCATGAATAAGCCTGGAAGTCAAGGAGAGGAGTACCAAAGGCTGGCCTAGGTGAATGGTGACATCTTTACCATTTACTGACCATGTGCAGCTGGCTGAAGAGGACACAGATCGTCTATGGGGGATGGAAAGATGGCTTAGTGGTTAAGGTACTTGCCTGTAAAGCCAAAAGACCCAGGTTTGATTCCCTAGGATCCACATAAGCCAGATATACAAGGTGGCCCATGCATCTAGAGTGTGTACATTCTCTCTCTCTTTCTCAAATAAATAAATATAAATAAAATACTAAAAAAAGAGAATCATCTGTAGTCACTGGACTAACTTTGAACCCATGTGAAGCTCTTCAATGTAGTACTATCATATTTCTCTCTCTCTCTCTCTCTATATATATATATATATATATGTGTGTGTGTGTGTGTGTGTGTGTGTATGTGTATATATATATACATATATATATATACACACACACACACATACACACACACACACACACACACACACACACATATATATATATATATATGTATATATATATATATTCTTGCAAGCAGAGACAGACAGAATGGGTGCTCCAGTGCCTCTAGCCACTGCAAATGAACTCCACATGCATGCATTACTTTGTGCATGTGGCTTACATGGGTACTGGGGAATCAAACCCAGGCCGTTAGGCTTTGCAGGCAAGTGCCTTAACCACTAAGCAGTCTCTCCAGCCCTATTTCTCTTTTATTTGAGCTGGGCATGGTGGTGTATGCCTTTAATCCCAGAACTTGGGAAAGGTAGGAGGACTGCAGTAAGTTTGAGGCCACCCTGAAAATACATAGTGAATTCCAAGTCAGCCTGGGCTAGTGCAGACCGTACCTTGAAAAACAACAACAACAAAAGCAAAAAAAAAAATAATGAAAAATTAAAAAATTTATATTTACAAGCAGTTCTATTAACTTTCATGCCAATATATTACTGCTACTTTCACTTTTGGTTAGAGAAGCTTCTCTTAGATGGTAGTAATCTTGGGATGACTTAAAAGGCACCATGGTGCTGAGAAGTGAGAGGAGTGCTCAGCACTGAAATATCTCTGTCACACCTTCAAAGGCTCAGAATCCATTACGGAAGAGGTGGTGGGAAGAATGTAAGGGTCAAAGGCAGGGGAGGACTATTTACAATGCAGCGGTTCAGATACAAGTTGACCCCACAGTGACTAGCATTACCTTCTCAAGGCCCTCATAATAGGAGGAAAAGATGATGACATCAAAGTATATAAAAGACTATTTGAGAGGGAGAGGATATGTCGGAGAGTGGATTTGTGAAGGGGAAAGTGGGGGAGGGAATTGTGGTTTATTGTCTATAATTGTGGAAGTTGTCAATAAAAATTTTTAAACAATAAAAAGAAAAAGAAAATAGACTCCAGATGCATGTGCCACTGTGTGCATCTGGCTTTCTGTGGGTACTGGGGAATTGAACGTAGGTAGTTAGACTTTCTAGGCAAGCGCATTAACCATTGAGCAATCTCTCTAGCCTTATTTCTCTTTTTGTACATGTGTGTGTTCACGTGTGTGGGTGCACATGTGCCAATGTATGTGGAGACAAAAAGTTGACATCATGTATTTTTCTTTTTTTTTTTTTTTTTGGTTTTTCGAGGCAGGGTCTCACTCTAGCTCAGGCTGGCCTGGAATTCACTATGTAGTCTCAGACTATCCTCAAACCCATGGTGATCCTCCTACCTCTTCCTCCCAAGTAAGGTGTGGCCACCATGCCTGGCTCGCTCTTTCTTTCTTTTTCTCTCTCTCTCTCTTTTTCAATTTTAGCTATTTACTTGTGTTTGTGTGTGTGTGTGTAGGTGCTCCATGACCTCTTACTGCTATACATGAACACCATACACTTGTGCCCCCCCAAAAAAGATTTTTATTTAATTCTATTTATTTTGAGATAGAGAAAGAGACAGAGAGAGAATGGGGTGGGCATGCCAGGGCCTCCAGCCACTACGAATGGACTCCAGATGCACGTGCACCCTTGTGCATCTGGCTTTATGTGGGCACTGGGGAGTAGAACCTGGGTCCTTAAGCTCCACAGGCAAATGCCTTAACTGCTAAGCCATCTCTCTAGCCCTTGCGCCACTTTTTGCATCTGGCTTACATGGGCAGCTTGGGAATTAAACCCAGTCTGGCAGGGTTTGCAAGCAAGGGCCTTTAACCACTGGGCAATCCTTCTAACCCTCTAGACATCATATATATATATATATATATTTGAGAGAAAGATGCAGGTGGGGGTGGGCAGAGAGAGAGAGAGAATGGGTGCATCAGGGCTTCTAGCCACTGCAAACTAACTCCAGATGCATGCACCATTTTGTGCATCTGGCTTACACAGGTCCTGGGGAATTGAACCAAGGTCCTTTGGCTTTGCAGGCAAGCACCTTAACCACTAAGCAACCTCTCCAGCCTCCCCGCTTTTTTTTGAGGTTGAATCTCACACTAGTCCAGCCTGACCTGGAATTCACTATGTAGTCTCAGGGTGGCCTTGAAGTCATGGCAATCCTCCTACCTCTGCCTCCCAAGTGCTGGGATTAAAGGCGTGTGCCACCACACCTGCCTTTTTTTTTTTTTTTTAATGTTTATTTATTATGAGGAAGGAGAGAGAGGGAGGGAGGCAGAGGGAGAATATGGGCATGCTATGGCATCTTGTCACTGCAAATGAACTCCAGATGCATGTAACACTTTGTGCATTTGGCTTTATATGGATACTAGAGAACTGAACATAGGCCAACAGACTTTGCAAGCAATGCCTTTAACTGCTGAGATCCCAGTCCCTCCAGACATTCTTAAAACTCCATTTTTACCTTGCTTTGGTCAGGATCACAGAAATCCAGAAGAGTGTCACAGACATGATAACCTACAGACTTTAGATCATCAATGGTAAAGTGAGTGTCTCTTTTATTACCTGTGGGGGGAAAACAAACAAACAAAAAACACATTGACAAACATTTCTTTTTTTTTTTTTCAATGTAAAAGTCATGTAAAATTTTAATGATTTGGTTGAATACATCAGGATCTAGATTTTTCTGAAACAACATCAGGTATAAGGATGGTTCCATCTGCTTAAGGGAAAAAAGCTGGAAAATTAAATTGTGAAGAAAAGAAAACTGAATTGTGATAGCATTCATGTTATACAAAATATATAGTATTTGCTTAAAGATAATTACCATGTACAAATACTTAATGACTTAAAGCCATACTTAAATACAGCTATGAGGAAAGAATAAAGGGAACTATGAGGTAATTACTGTTCTAGCCAGAAATTCTCATTAGCAGAAGTGATAGGTGACACCCCAAGAGAGACAAGAACCAGACAGCTCCCAAGCCACAGTAACTACAAGTAGAGATTTTTGTTTGTTCAGCTTTGGGTTTCGTTTTTTTTTGTTTTTTGGCGTTGTTGTTTTTTTGCTTTTTTTGTTTTATTTTGGACAAACATTTCTTATTAAATCCTAAGGACTGGTCAGAAGTGGTGGTGCACTTTCTTAATCCCAGCGAGAACAATACCCTACCAAAAAAAAAAAAAAAAAAAAAAAATCCACTGGGTGTGTGGCACATGCCTTTAATCCCAGCACTCAATAGGCAGAGGTAGGAGGATCACTGTGAGTTAGAGGCCAGCCTGGGACTACAGAGTGAGTTCCAGATCAGCTTGGGCTAGAGTGAGACCCTACCTCATAAAAACAAAACAAAACCAAGAATTTCTAATGACTGGGGCTAGAGAGAAGGATTAGTTGTTAAAGGTGCTTGCTTGTAAGTCCTGCCTGTCTAGGTTAAATTTTCCAGCTACCCATGTAAAGCCAGGTAGGTGTTTGTTTATGACTAGAAGAGGCCCTGGTGTATGCATACATACATGCACACATGTGTACATACATAAACAAATAATATTTTAAAAGTATTTTGTCAATTTTTTAAGATTTATTTTTATTTATTTATTTATTAGAGACAGACATAGGGGAGAGAGATAAAGAATGAGTAAGAATGGGCGCACCTCTAGCCACTGTAAATGAATTCCAGATGCATGCACCCCTATGTGCATCTGGCTTATGTGGGACCTGGAGAGTTGAACCTGGGTCTTTAGGCTTCACAGGCATGCACCTTAACCGCTAAGCCATCTCTTCAGCCCAAACAAATAAATAATCTTAACGACTGAATAGCTTCTTTAAAAAAATTCCACCCCTGGGCTGGAGAGATGGCTTAGCAGTTAAGGCACTTGCCTGATAAGACTAAGGACCCATGTTCGACTCTTCAGATCCCACGTAAGCCAGTTGTACAAAAGTGAGGCAAGCACAAGGTTGCACATGAACACTAGGTGGCACAAGTGTCTGTTGTTTGATTACAGTGGCTGAGGCCTGGCAAGCCAATTCTCTTTTTCTCTTGCTCTCTAAAAAATAAAATAAGTAAAAAAAGAAAAATTCCACCCCTGATGCTAGAACCGCATGTTTCTGAAAAGGGGCACTCTCCCATATTTAGTTTGATTCAGAAGAATCTTTATTTATTTATTTGCATGTGTGTGTGTGCACATGCACACACTAGGGGCTCTTGCTGCTGCTAACAAATGCAAGAGACTTGGGCCACTTTTTGCATCTGGCTTATGTGTATGGTTTAGGGATTAAGTCTGGGCTGTAGGGCTTTGCACACAAGTGCCTTTAACCACTGAACAAGCTTCCCAACCCTCAGAAGAATCTTGTTTTTTTAAACTTTTTTTTATTCATTGTTTATTTATTTGAGAACGACAAGTTGGGAGAGAGAGAGAGAGAGAAAATGGGTGTGCCAGGGCCTCCAGCCACTGCAAACGAGCTCCAGACACATGTGCCCCCTTGTGCATCTGGCTAACGTGGGTCCTGGGGAATAGAGCCAGTGTCCTTAGGCTTCACAGGCAAGCGCTTGACTGCTAAGCCATCTCTCCAGCCCTCAGAAGAATCTTTGACATGAAAAAAGTTTAGTTTACTGATGGCTGTAATTACTGAAGTTTTATTTTGTGGTAGGTATTGTCTCATTAAACAGTATCCATTAGGTAGGTACTATCACTGCCAGTTAGAAGGACTATGTATCCCAAAGAGGTTAAATAATTTACACAGGATGGCAGAAATCATACATGCATCTGAATTCCAATCCTCCATCTGCCTGATTTCAGGTCCTGAGCAACCAGTATGCTAGAGTGCTCCATGAAAAATGTACTTCACATTAGTACTTAGGGTAATTAGAGTTAGCCTAAGGCTAGTAAGAAAGACACCTAAATCTCTCCAACATCCCCAGTCAGGTGCTGTGCCTCCTGTCTTACCTAGGGTAGACCCACCAAAGGTGGTCTCCAGGGTGTAGCTGTTTAGGATTCCCATTCGCCACATCACAACTCGTCCTGTTCCTTCTTTGCTCTTCTGGACCTTAAAGTTACAACTGCGAAAAGAGAACTAAGGAGAAATCCAAGTTATTTGTTAATTATAAATTGCAAATCTGAGTTTCTTTTTCTTTTTTCTTTTTCTTTTTTTCCAAGTAGGGTCTTGCTCTAGCCCAGGCTGACCTGAATCCACTATGTAGGCTCAAGATGGACTCAAACTTGTGGTGATGCTCATACCTCTGCCTCCCAAGTGCTGGGATTAAAGGTGAGTAACACCACATCCGGCTCTGAGATTTTTTTCTTCATATTTTAAAAATTTTACTTATTTCAAAAATTATTTTTTTAAACTATATCACAGGCTGGAGAGACGGCTTAGCAGTTAAGGCACATGCCTGCAAAGCCTAAGGACCCTGGCTTGATTCTCCAGGTCCCACATAAGCCAAATGCACATGGTGACGCATGCATCTGGAGTTCATTTGCAGTGGCTGGAGACCCTGGCACACCCATTCTCACTCTCTCTCTCCTTGCTGTAATAAATAAATAAATAAATAAAAATCTTTAAAAAAAAAAACTGTATCACTTTAAAAAATTTTTTTAGAGAGTGCAAGAGAGAGGGACACAGAGAGAGAAAATTGGCGCAGCAGGCCTCAGCCACTGCAATTGAACTCCAGACACTTGCGCCACCTAGTGGGCACGTGAGACCTTGTCCTTGCCTCACCTTTGTGCCATCTCTCCAGCCCCTGAGACGCATTAATATGGAACAAGCATGGTTCTCTTAGGGGTTCCATGTATTATTTCTTAACATTTACTAATTGTGGACTGGAGAGATGGTTTAGTGGTTGAGGTGCTTGCCTGCAAAGCCAAAGGACCCACGTTCGATTCCCCAGGACTAACATAAGCCAGGCATACGAGGTGGCACATGCACCTGGAGTTTGTTTGAAGCTGCTGGAGACCCTGGTGTGCCCATTCACTCTCTGTCAAAGGAATAAATAAAAATTAAAGAGTTTAAAAAATCATGGGCTGGGTTTGACTATCCAGATCCCACACAGCACACAAGGTTGCACATGTACACAAGATGGTAAACATGTTTGGAGTTTGATTGCAATGCCTGTAGGCCCTGGTGGGCAAATTCTTTCTCTTTCTCTCAAAAAAAAAAAAAAAAAAAAAGAAAGTTGGGGCTGGAGAGATCGCTTAGCAGTTAAAGAACTTGCCTGCAAAACCTAAGGACCCAAGCTTGATTCTCCATATCCCATGAAAGCTAGATGCATCCATCTGGAGTTTGTTTGTAGTAGCTGGAGGCCCTAGCACGCCCATTCTCTACCTCCCCCTCCTTCGCCCCTCCTCTTTCTCTCTCTCTCTCCCTCTGTCTAATAAATAAACAAAAATAAAATATTTTTTAAAAAATTACTAATTGTGAGAGATGTCAAAAGATATTGTGGGAATCCAGGCATGGAAGTTCATACCTTTAATCCCAACACTCAGGAGGCAGAGGTAGGAGGACTGCCATGAGTTCAAGGCTACCTGAGACTACATAGTAAATTCCAGGTCAGCCTGGGCTAGAGCGAGATTCTACCTTGAAAAACTGAAAAAGAAGAAACAGGAGAAGGAGGAAGAAGAGGAGGAGAAGGTGAAGATGATGATGATATTCTGGGGCTGGAGAGATGGCTTAGTGGTTAAGACGTTTGCCTGCAAAGCCAAAGGACCCAGGTTCGATTCCCCAGGACCCACGTTAGCCAGATGCACAAGGGGGCGTACACATCTGGTGTTCATTTGCAGTAGCTGGAGTCCCTGGCACACCCATTTGCTTTCTCTTTCCTCTCCCTCTTTCTCTGTCAAACAGATATATAAATAAATAACAACAACAACAACAAAAAAGGATGGCGGCATACTAGCCATACCAAAGCAGCCTAGGGAGGGAAATAAACAGAAACACAGTAAAATACACTGAAATACTGAAAACTGAAGGTGCATAGGTTATTATCAACCACATCTGTGAGGGAGGAGAGACCAAGATCTTCCAAAAAGGAGGAAACCAGCCGTAAGGCGCCTGTGGCCACATGGCCAGCCAGCTGGCGGCACAGAGCGGCGGGAGCTGAAACAGGATAAAGGGATTTTCCTCTCACATCACACACAATGTCAAGAAACTTGAAGAGGAGACAGTGGGACCAGCTGAGCTGCTCCTGTAGGACTCCAGGCACCCAGCATAGCATCCCATCCCCCAAGTGGTCAGGGCCGTGAATGTCCAGAGAACTCATTCACCCCTGGCCGCCCTGCACCATGAGGGATCAAGGTGGGCACACAGCATTGGTGAGATGGGAAGCCATCCCAAAATGTAACAGGGCTACTTCTACAACACCGGATACATAGGCCTGCTCTAGAATGCTAATCTCTCCTTCTATATCAGGAAAGGTTATGTATTACATTTTTTAAAGATTTTGATTTATTTATTAGAGATAGACAGGGGGAGAGAGAGAGTAAGAATGGGCATGCCAGGGCCTCTAGCCACTGCAAACAAACTCCAGAAGCATGCACCACCATGTGCATCTGGCTTATGTAGGACCTGAAGAATTGAACCTGGGTCCTTAGGCTTCGCAGGCAAGTGCCTTAACCACTAAGCCATTTCTCCAGCCCTATGTATTACATTTGAATGATATATTCTTGGTTGGCTTTACTCTTCTCAAATAAGCTGTATTTCTCTTAATGGTCATACCCATATATTAATGCTACTCTCACTTTTGGTAACAGAACCTTCTCTTTTTAGATGGCAGTGACCTTGGGATGACTAAGAAGGCACCATGGTGCTGAGAAGTGACAGAGGAGTGCTCATCACTGAATCATCTTATCACTCCTTCCAAGGCTTAGGGTCCATTGCAGAAGAGATGGCAGAAAGAATGTAAGAACCAATGGAAGGAAAGGACTGTTTATAATGCACTCTTCCAGACATAAAATGACCTGGATATCCATGACCTCATAGTGCCCAACACTACCTACACAAAACCATCATAATAGGAGAAAAAATGATGACTAAAAGACTGACTGAGGGCTGGAGAGATGGCTTAGCAGTTAAGTGCTTGCCTGTGAAGTCTAAGGACCCCGGTTTGAGGCTTGATTCCCCAGGACCCACATTAGCTAGATGCATAAGGAGGCACATGCGTCTGGAGTTTGTTTGCAGTGGCTGGAGGCCCTGGTGCGCCCATTCTCTATCTGCCTCTCTCTCTCTGTCTGTCACTCTCAAATAAATAAATAAAAATAAACAAAAAAAATTTTAAAAAAAGACTGACTGAGAGGGGGAGGGGATATGATGGACAGTGGAGTTGCAAAGGGAAATTGGGAGGAGGGATCAAATTATAATTGTTTATTGTCTCTTATTATGGAAGCTGTCAAAAAAATAATGCTGGGCATGGTGGCACATGCCTTTAATCCCAGCACTCGGGAGACAAACGTAGGAGGATTGCTGTGAGTTTCAGGCCATCCTGAGATTACACAGTGAATTGCAGGTCAGCCTGGACTAGAGTGAAACCTTGCCTCGAAAGACCCCCCCCCCAATAAATAAATAAATAAATAATAAAATAAAATAATGAAAGAAAAAATGTTGTGGGCCAGGTGTGGTGGTGCACGCCTTTAATACCAACACCTGAGAGGCAGAAGTAGGAGGATCAAGGCCAATCAGACTACATAGTAGTGATGGTTAAGTTTTGTATCAACTTGATCTGCTTAGGAATCCACAGACATTACTCATAAGTGGGTCTCTGAGGTTGCTTCCAGGAAGTATTAGCTAAAGGAAGAATTCCTTCCCCCAGTGTGAGCCCTTCCCGCAGAGTGGGTGAACCCTTTGGAGAGGGGGGGCTTTATCTAAGGAAGTTCCAGGAAGGAAAAGATCCCTTCCTTCCACCTATCTGCAGGTGCTGCTTGTTGCTTTCCAGTGTGGACTGAAGAGCAGTGTCTCTCCAGGACGCCTCCAGGTCTTCAGTGCCAGATGGGGACTGCTGAGGCATCCGGCCTAGTACACTGAGCAGCTACCAGGTTCGTCGTCTCTCAGGTCTACAAACTGCTACTGTAAGACTGCCATAAATTAATCCAATAAATTCCTCCCCCCATTTTTTTTTTTTTTTTTTTTTTTTTTGTTTTTCGAGGTAGAGTCTCACTCTAGCCCAGGCTGACCTGGAATTCACTATGTAGTCTCAGGGTGGCCTCGAACTTACAGCGATCCCCCTACCTCTGCCTCCCGAGTGCTGGGATTAAAGACATGTGATTCATTCTATGGGTTCTGTTCCTCTAGAGAACCCTAATACAATAGTGAATTCCAGGTCAGCCTGGGCTAGAGTGAGACCCTACCTCGAAAAATCACCAAAATAAGATAAAAAAATAAATAAAAAGCAATTTTCTTTTCTTTTTTATTTTTCTTTACTTATTTGCAATCAGAGAGAGAGAGAGATGGAGAATGGGCACACAAGGGCCTGTAGCCGCTGAAAATAAATTCCAGATGCATGGACCATTGTGCCTCTGGCTTTATATGGGTATTAGGTGATTAAACCTGGGTCATTAGGCTTTGCAGGCAAGTTCCTTAACTGGTGAGCCATCTCTCCAATCCATAAAAAGCATTTTTTTTTTTTTTTTGAGGTAGGGTTTCACTCTAGTCCAGGCTGATCTGGAATCTATTATGTAGTCTCATTAACTCGTGGTGATCCTCCTACCTCTGCCTCCCAAGTGCTGGGATTAGAGGTGTGTATAATTCACATACCTTAAAATACCTTAAAATTAATTCATTTAAAATATACAATTTGTGGCTGGAGAGATGGCTTACTGGTTAAGGCATTTGCCTGCAAAGCCAAAGGACCCAAGTTTAATTCCCTAGGACCCACGTTAGCCAGAGGCACAAGGGGGTACACACATCTGGAATTTGTTTGCAGTGGCTGGAGGCCCTGGCGTGCCCATTGTCTCTTTCTTTCCCTGTCAAATAAAGAAATAAGTAACATTATATTAAAATATACAATTTGTTGGGAAGGTGGTGCACACCTTTAATCCCAGCATTCAGGAGGAGTTCGAGACCAACCTGAAACTGCGTAATGAATTCCAGGTCAGCCTTGGTTAGAGTGAAACCCTACCTCGGAAAACAAAAACAAAACAAAACAAAAGGCCAGGCACGGTGGTGCACGCTTTTAATCCCAGCACTTCAGAGGAAGAGGTAGAGGACTGACAACAATCCAAGGCCACCCTAAGACTACATAATGAATTTCCGGTCAGCCTGGGCTACACTGAGACCCTACCTTGAAACCCCCCCAAAAAAGGGGGAGCTGCAGAAATGGTTCAATGTTTGAGGCTTGCCTGCAAAGCCTAATGCCCCAGGTTCAATTTCCCAGTACCTATGTAAAGCCAGATGCACAAAATGTTACATGTATTTAGAGTTTGATTGCAGTAGCTAGAGGCCCTGACACATGCCTATTCTCTTTCTCTCCCCTTGCAAATAAATAAATAAATACAAACAAAAAGGGCTGGAGAGATGGTTTGGAGGTTAATGTGCTTTCTGACAAAGCCAAAGGACCCAGGTTTGATTCCCCAGTACCCAGATAAAGCCAGATGCACAAGGTGGTGCCTGTGTCTGAA
The DNA here is from genome assembly GCF_020740685.1 of Jaculus jaculus. Taxonomy (NCBI): domain Eukaryota; kingdom Metazoa; phylum Chordata; class Mammalia; order Rodentia; family Dipodidae; genus Jaculus; species Jaculus jaculus. The sequence continues at coordinate 177,935,650 of NC_059102.1, read as the reverse complement.
GTTTGTTTGCAGTGGCTGGAGGCCTTGGTGTGCCCATTCTCTTTCCCTCTCTATTTTTTTTTCTCTCTCTCCTTCTGTCAGATAAATAAATACTTAAATAAAATACCATATATGTATGTGTACACACACACACACACACACACACACATGCATGCATGCATGCAGCTGGTGTGGTAGCGCATGCTTTTAGTCCCAGCACTTGGGAGGAAGAAGTGGAGGACCGCTGTAAATTTGAGGCCGCCTTGAGATTACATAGTGAATTCCAGGTCAGACTGAGCTAGAGCAAGAGGCTACTTCAACAAAACAAAACAAAAAATCTGTTGTGGCCAGACAAGCCTAGAATCCCAGTTCTGAGGTTGGGCAGAAACTGGGGTTCATTGGTCAGCCAATCTAATTAAAAAGCAGCAGTTCCAGGTAGTGAGAGACTCTTTCTCAAGGAAAGAATATATAAAAACACACACCAAAAAGAAAAAAAAAATGCAAAAGCAATGGAGGATACCTGGCGTTAGACTCTGGCCTCCTCACCCGTGCACATAGAGCACATGTATCTGTGCACACATATGTATATGTGCACATACTATATATGCTATATATGAACATGCTCAATACACACAATTTTTTTTTTCAAGGTAGAGTCTCACTCTAGTCCAGGCTGACCTGGAATTCACTATTAGTCTCAGGGTGGCCTCGAGCTCATGGCAATCCTACCTCTGCCTCCCGAGTGCTGGGATTAAAGGCGTGCACCACCATGCTCAGCTCATATACAATTTTTTTTAAATTACACATTTTAATGGTTTAATATATTTACAAAGTTGTTTAACTGTTACCACAATTTAAGTTTAGAATATTTCTCCTATCACTCAAGGCCGAAGGTATATTATATACTTGGCTGGCACCCAGATTCAGTCTCAAAAATGTAGAAAAAGAGCTGAGTGTGGAGGCACATGCCTTTAATCCCAGCACTTGGGAGGCAGAGGTAGGATTGCTGTGAGTTTGAGGCCAGCCTAAGACTCCATTATAAATCCAGATCAGCCTGGGCTAGAGAGACCCTACCTCGAAAAATGAAAAAAAAATCGCCTTTTCTGAACACTGCATGTAACAGAATCATCGAATGTGTGGCTTCTTGTGTTCTGGCTCCCTTCACTTAGCTTAGTCTACTCAAGGTTCGTCTTTGTCCTAGCCTATCAGCACTAAAACCTCATGCTATTTCAAATAATATTCCACTGAATGGATATTCCACATGATGTTCATCTATTCATCAGCTCATGGGACACAGCAATTTTCTTTTAGGTTTTCCAAGATGGGATCTTGCTGTAGCCCAGTTTGGCCTGGAATTCTGCAACCATGTAGTCTCAGGTGGCCTTAAACTCACAGCGATCCTCCTATCTCTGCCTCCCGAGTGCTATGTAAAGCCAGATGCACAAAATGTTACATGTATTTAGAGTTTGATTGCAGTAGCTAGAGGCCCTGACACATGCCTATTCTCTTTCTCTCCCCTTGCAAATAAATAAATAAATACAAACAAAAAGGGCTGGAGAGATGGTTTGGAGGTTAATGTGCTTTCTGACAAAGCCAAAGGACCCAGGTTTGATTCCCCAGTACCCAGATAAAGCCAGATGCACAAGGTGGTGCCTGTGTCTGAAGTTTGTTTGCAGTGGCTGGAGGCCTTGATTAAAGCATGCATCACCATGCCTGGCCCAATTTTTTTTTTCTTTTATTGAAACCAGGTCTCACTCTATAGCCCAGGCTGGCCTTGAACTCATGGTGATTCAGCTGCCTCAACCTGGGAATATAAGCATGAGCTAACATGCTAGCCTCAAACACAGTAATTGTTTTCTTTTTTCAAGGCAGGGTCTGTAGTCCTAGGCTGACCTTAACTCACAGCAATCCTTCTACCTCAGCCTCCTGAATGCTGGTATGAAAAGTGTACACCACCATGACCAGCCATATTCAATATTTCTTTTTGTTTTTATTTGCTTATTTATATACTTATTTGCTTATTATTTGCAAGCAGAGACAGACAGAGAGAGAGAGAGAGAGAGAGAAAGAATGGGCCTGCAAGAGTCTCTTGCCACTGCAAATGAACTCCAGATGCATGTGCCACATAGTGCATTTGACATCACGTAGAGAGGAATCTAACCCCAGCCAGCGAGCTTTGCAAACAAGTGTCTTTAACCATTGAGCCATTTCCCCAACTCAGACACAATAGTAATTCTTAAAGCTGCGTCACTTTTCTTGACCTCTAAACTGCTGGGATATACAGAGCAACACAAATAGTCAATAGAACACTTCATCCAGGGAAGCAGTCCATTCCCTTATCCCTCAGTCAATGATCACAAAACGATGGCACGTCCTTACCTTGTCTGGTGCATTTTTGCTTAACATTAGAGGAAAAACTCGCTCGTGAAGCCAGTGCTGGCAGTCCTTGGTGTTACAGCCATATAGGAAGATGTTGTTCTTGCGGCTGTGCCCATGGAAATCACAATACAGGAGAATCTCTCTTTCGTCCAGAACTCTATTTTGGGGCAAACAAAGCACTTGGTGGACATCCACACATATGTAAATAATTGAGGTCATCTAGATTCTCTTTTGTATAGCTGCGGATACCTTCCCTCCCAAGAGAATCTCAACTCTGATGTCCTTCTGTAAATCCTCCCTGCCATCCTCAGTCACTGCTAAAAACGTGTCACCAACATCTGACCTCTGCCAGTCAGATGGACTTCAAATGAAAAACGTCTGATGTGGGATGCGCCGGTGAGCAGGCCTGTCTATGCAAGTTGACAAGGAAGTGGAGAAACCTACTGAAACAAAGTCTGCCACGGTGAGCAGACCTGTGAAGGGGGTGGAGTGGGGGAGCGGGACAGAAAGGCGATTGTTACAGGAAAGAAGCAAGAAAGTTCTGGCTCCTGACTTTGCGAACCAGTTCCTGCAAGGCTCAGCAATTCTGTTTCTCTTTCTCCCCCCGCTCTCCGAGGTCGGGTCTCACTCTAGCTCAGGCTGACCTGGAATTCATGCCGTAGTCTCAGGCTGGCCTCGGACTTCCAGCTACCCTCCTACTCCTGCCTAAGAGCTGGGATTGAGAGCGCGTGCTGCCACATCCAGCTCTTTGTCTCCGGATCGCCCACCATCCTTACTGCTGCTCTCTAAACGTGTTCCCCTTCTTCAGGATGATGACGTACGATGGGCGGATGATAGATAAGAATCATAATGACAGACACATTTATATGTGTTGGGCACCATGCTAAATAGATCACGGATATTTTTATTGCTACCATTCTACAGATGAAAAGAAAGGTAGAACTTAAAATATCTACCCTGTCACTTACTAGCTGTATGACCTTATTCAAGTTATTTAGCATTTCTGGTCTTCCATTTCCCTATGTTGTATACGACAAGATGTAACCCGCTACTGTTAATGCACAGATTAAATGGGTCAATGTATAAAGCACTGATACTGGTGCCTATCACTTCATACAGAAGGACCAATTGTGGACTACCAATTACATAGCTTCATATGAATACTTAGAACTCTTGAACTCTGACCTTTTCCATTGAATTAAAAAAAGTTTTTTTGTTTATTTTTATTTATTTATTTGAGAGCAACAGAGAGGAGGAGGGAGGGAGAGAGAGAGAATGGGCACACCAGGGCCTCCAGCCACTGCAAACGAGCTCTAGACGCATGCATCTAGCTAACATGGGTCCTGGGGAATCAAGCCTCAAACCAGGGTCCTTCAGCTTCATAGGCAAGCGCTTAACCACTAAGCCATCTCTCCAGCCCTCCACTGAATTTTTAAAAATAATTTAAAAATACTTATCTGAGAGAGAGAAAAAGAGAGAGAGAGAGAGAGAGAGAGAGAGAGAGAGAGAGAGAGAGAAAGAAAGAAAGAAAGAAAGAAAGAAAGAAAGAAAGAAAGAAAAATAGATAGAGAAAGGGAAAACTGGCATGCCAGGGCCTCTAGCCATTGCAAATGAACTCTAGACACATGTACCACCTGGTGCATCTGGCCTTATGTGGGTCCTGGGGAATTGAACCTGTGTCCTTTGGCTTTGCAAGCAAATGCCTTAACTGCTAAGCTATCTTTCCAGTTCATCCATTTATTTTTTTCACTTAAAAATGAAGTTATAAGGCTACAGGGATGGCTTAGCAGTTAAGGTGCTTGCCTGAAAACCAAAGGACCCTGATTATATTCCCTAGTACCCATGTTAGCCAGATACACAAGGGGGCGCACACGTCTGGAGTTCATTTGCAGTGGCTAGAGGCCCTGGTGCGCCCATTCTCTCTCTCTTCCCCCTTTCTCTGTCAAATAAATAAATAAAAATTTAAAATGAACTTATAGCTGGACATGGTGGTGCACATCTTTAATCCTAGCACTCAGGAGGCAGAGGTAGAAAGTTCATCGTGAGTTTAAGGCCACCCTGAGACTACATAGTGAATTACTGGTCAGACTGGACTACAGCGAGACCCCACCTTGAAAAACAAAAACTAAAGAAAAAAAGGTGAATTTATATGCTGTATATTCATTTTCCTTTCAAAGAGATGGTATGATTCAAAAGTCTGAAAATTAACAAATTTATCTGACTGTAAAGAGAATAATAAAACCACTCCTGATTCCTGTAAGAAAAAAGGCCTCACTCACTCCCCGTAAGTCAGGGGTACCTAGCATTTGGCCTTCACACAGAGAAGTCCCCCCATTTTTTTTGAGACAGGGTTTCACTATAGCTCCAGCTGACCTGGAACTCACTCTGTAATCCCAGGTTGGCCTCAAACTCACAAGGATCCTCCTACTTCTGTCTCCCAAGTGCTGGGATTATAGGCCTGCGCCACCACGCCCGGTCTAGTCTCACCTTTTGATCATGTTCTTGGTGTACCAAATGCAAGGGAAAGACTCCTTCAGAATGGTTTTATAATGCCTGTTCAAGTCTCTTCCAGCCAATGAACACCGGTAATTCCCCACAATGACACCATCTGGATTTAACATGGGAACCACCTTGAAGATGAAGATGTCCCTAAGGAGCTGGGCATCTGGGGAGTTGCTAAGGATGAAGTCTAAAAAGCCTTTCATAGTCCAGGAGCCGTTGCTTTCCCCTGGGTGGACTCTGGCGCTCAGGACTACGGCTTTCTTTGCAGCTGCCTCTTGAGGGGTCCTGGATGGGTTGGTGATGGTGAGCAAGTAGACAGTGTTTCCTGCCAGGCTCCTACATAAAGCTCGGAGCTTGCAGAACTTAGACTGGATGGGGTTGTTTGCCACTGAGAAGAGATAGCACTGCAAATCGGTGTAAGTATATGGGTAGAAGTGTGCGAAGAAGCAAGTGTCCTGGTCATGAGCAAACTGAATGGTCCACGTGAGGCAGTAGAAGGGCTGCTGCCCGTCCTCCGTGCTGCTCTTACAGTACTTGATGTCACTGCCTTCTCTCCTCCAGCCAATGTTGTAGGTGGTCGCGTCCACCTGAGAGTACATGAGCGGCTTCATCCCTACGGCATACAGACTCTTGGGTTTCAGCAGGTTGGTGATCGTGAAGCGGTAAGTGACATTTTTCCTGGTGTTCTGAACTCGAAAGTAAAACCACTGAGTGTGTTTGTTCGTGTAGAGGTCAGTTCGCAAGGTGAGTTCATACTCATAGGTGCCTCTGTAATGGGAAGAAACAAAACATTTCTGTAATCTTTGTAACCATATCCCCGAAACAAAAATATGAGAAAACACTGTTTTCTTCCTAAGAATACAATGTATTACAGCAGAGTGGCCTGCTACAGCAAATGTTTACTTCCTAATTTGCCTAGTCTTCCAAGTCACATAGCCAAGTAGCAGAAACCTGTGTGAAGAAAATTTGTTTGGTCTAGAGAGGAAAGCGCTTAAAACTCACTATGCGTAGGCGTGGTGGCACACATCTATAATCTTTGCACCTGGAAGGCTGAATAAAGCAAAAGGACCATGAGTCCCAAGGAGCCTGGGCTACAGTGAGTTAGAGGCCAGCTGCAGTCACATGGGGACCCTACTTCAACCAACCAACCAACCTCACTGCGCATGGCATGTCTGGAACTTCTATTGGTATCCTTCCAATCAAGAGTGCCAGCCAGCAGTTTCTAACCACTGAGCTACACTCTCCTGAACTACACTGCGCGGGGCATAAGTGGTGCACGTGCGTGTGTGCGGAAGTGGTATATGTGTGTGTATGTGTACGAGCTGGAATTACAGATGGCTGCCATGCCCACCAGGCATTTACATGAGTGCTGGGGGCTCTGAGCTCCAGCCCTCACGCCTCCACGGCTTTCCGCACTGAGTCATCTCCCTGGCCCACAAGCACTCTTAGTTTCTGAAATCATTCCTCCTTATCATCCTTTGGGAAACTCCTTGTTACTCACACTTTGACAGCTTTTTGCAGATTTCCACTCTCAAATCTTGATTCAAACAGCAGAGTATTATCTTCTGGTCCTTGCAAGGTGACAGCAAGTTCTTTGATAATTCCTCGTTTTCCTCCCACTCTGGAACTGGTGAAATAGGAACCTTCAGTGGGCACTACAGGTAAGAAAGATACCATTAGGCCAGATAATCTATTCACTTAGCAAGTATTTATGAGTTCCGTCAGTAACAATGAGTATGCAACTTCAGTTTCCCTGAGAGGTTTTCTTTTCTTTTCTTTTCTTTTTTAGGTAGGGTTTCATTCTAGTCCAGGCTGACCTGGAATTCACAATGTAGTCTCAGGGTGGTCTCAACCTTATGGTGATCCTCCTACCTCTGCCTCCAGAGTGCTGGGATTAAATGTTGGGATTCAAGGTCTGTGTCGCCATTCTTGGCCCCTTAGAGACTTAACTTTCAACAATGCATTACTTTTTCTTTATATAATTTGCTTATTTATTTACAAGGAGGGGGGGGAAGAGAATATGAATATGGGTGTGACAGGACCTCCAGCCACTGCAAATGAACTCCACATACATGCGCCACCTTGTATATCTGGTTTTACATGGGTACTGAGGAATTGAACCCAGGTTGTTAGGCTTTGCAGGACAAGCGCCTTAAATGCTGAGTCACCTCTCCAACCCCAATGCATTACTTTTTTAAGACTTTTTTTTTTTTTTTTTTTTTAGGTAGGGTCTCACTCTAGCCCAGGCTGAGCTGGAATCAGAAATAATGGTATACCAACTACTCCCTATGGAGGATCTGCAAACATATGCAACCTTATTCTACAAACTAAAATGGGACTTATTACTTTTTGTTTTTTTTCAAGGCAGAGTCTCACTCTAGCCCAGGCTGACCTGAAATTCAGTCTGTAGTCTCAAACTCAATAATCCTCCTACCTCTACCTCCCGAATTCTGGGATTAAAGGCATGTGCCACCATGACTACCTTCTTTTGCTTCTCTCTCTCTCTTTTTTTTTTATAATTTTTATTTATTTATTTATTTGAGAGCGTCAGACACAGAGAGAAAGACAGATAGCGGGAGAGAGAGAGAATGGGCGCGCCAGGGCTTTCAGCCTCTGCAAACGAACTCCAGATGCGTGCACCCCCTTGTGCATCTGGCCAACGTGGGACCTGGGGAACCGAGCCTCGAACTGGGGTCCTTAGGCTTCACAGGCAAGCGCTTAACCACTAAGCCATCTCTCCAGCCCCTCTCTCTTTTTAATCATTTTTATTTATTTGCAAACAGAGAGGTATAAAGAGAGACAGAGAGAAAGGATGCACCAGGGCCTCTAGATGCTGCAAATAACTTTCAGATGCATGTGCCACTTGTGCATCTGATTACCTGGGTTGGGGGAACCCAACTCAGGTCATTAGGCTTTGCAGGCAAATGCCTTAATTGCTGAGCCATTTCTTCAACTGTCTCTCACTTTTTTTTTTTTTTTTTTTTGGTTTTTCGAGGTAGGGTCTCACTCTGGCTCAGGCTGACCTGGAATTCACTACGTAGTCTCAGGGTGGCCTTGAACTCACAGCGATCCTCCTACCTCTGCCTCCTGAGTGCTGGGATTTTCTCTATCTGCCTCTTTCTCTCTCTCAAGAAAATAAATAAACAAATGGTAACACAAGTCTATTTCATTATGGTGGCACTTCTGTCAGTGTCTCCCAGACCTTCTGTGAGGTGGAGGCAAGTAGACAAATTACTTCACTTTATTTACTTCATCACGTTTCACCTTTCCACCCCATAATTATTAACATGAAGACAGTGTACAGTTAAGACAACTAGGAGTGAAATAGGAGCCACATCACACTTCATTCAGGTCTCTGCCACCATTGGCTCATTGTTTTCTAATTGTAAAAATATAAAAATTATGCAGGAATTCTTTCCTGTTTATTTATTTTCTTTTCTTTTATAATTTTAGAAAGAGACAGAGAGAGAGAGAGAGAGAGAACTGGCATGCCAGGGTCTCAGCCACTGCAATCTAACACCAGACACTTGCGCCACCTAGTGGGCATATGTGACCTTATGCTTGCCTCACCTTTTGTGCATCTGGCTTATGTGGGATCTGGAGAATTGAACATGGTCCCTTAGGCTTCACAGCGAAGTGCCTTAATTGCTAAACCATCTCTCCAGCCTTTTTTTGTTTTCTTTGAGGTAGGGTCTCACTCTGGTCCAGGCTAACCTGGAATTCGCTATGTAGCCTCAGGGTGGCCTTGAATTCATGGTGATCCTCCTACCTCTGTCTCCTGAGTACTGAGATTAAAAGCATGCACCACCATGCCCAGCTGTTTCTTTCTATTTTAAAATATTTTTATTTATTTGAGAGACAGAGAAGCAGACAGAGTAAGTTTGGGTACACCAGGGTTTCCTGCCATCACAAACGAACTCCAGATGTACCATTTAGTGCATCTGGCTTTATGTGGGTACTCAGGAACTGAACTAACATCTTTAGGCTTTGCAGGCAGGCCTCTTTATTTCTGAGCCATCTCTCCAGCACCTCCTCCTGTTTCTTGGTTCATACTAAATGTTCTTGGTTCTACTAAAATGTTTTTTTTTCCCTAAAACTTTTTTATTTATTTATTTGAGGATGGGAGGGAGGGAGGGAGGGAGGGAAAACTCTCTAAATGAACAACTCCAGATGCATGTGCCACCTTGTGCATCTGGCTTTACATTAGTACTGGGGAATCAAATCCTGGCCATCAGGCTTTGTAAACAAGTGCCTTTAACTTCTGAACCATCTCTCCAGTCTAAGAGTCCAAGATCTCCTTTCTGACTATCATTAAGCAGCTTGGTTTTGAAATTGAGAATTTTTCTTGCGATTTTTTAAACAAGTATTTGTTATATGCACGTACACACACATACACACACACATGGATAGGCACTCCAGGACCTCTTGCTGCTGCAAATGAATGCCAGATGCTTGTGTTACTTTTTGCCTCTGGCTTATGTGAGTGGTTTAGGGATTGAACCCAAGCTGGCAGTCTTTGTAAGCAAGCACCTTTAAATGCTGAGCCCAGTCCCCTTGGTATCCCCCTGCCCACTTTTTAATGTAGTATCTTGCTCTTGCCCAGGGTGACCTGGAATTAGAACTAAATATTTTTCAGGTTGACCTTAAACTCATACCATCCTCCCTAGTGCTGGGATTAAAGGCGTGCACCACCATGCTCAGCTTGCTGTTTCGTTGATTCAGCATTTGCCAATTGCAGAGAACTTTTTTTTTTTTTTTTTTGAGATAGCCTCACTAACCTAGGTTGGGCTCAATTTAAGATCCTCCTGCCTGAGACTCCTAAATTCAACATAAAAGCAATTGTAGGTGTGGGTCATCATGTTTGTGTGGAATCTAGACAATTTTTTATCAAATGTACAAGTTTCTACTGTTTTCCCTCCAGCCTGTGATTTGTCTTTTATTTATATAGATACATTTTATTTATATTTTAAAATTCATTCTGTAGTCCAGGCTGGCCTCAGACCTATGGCAATCCTCCTATCTCAGCCTCTATGCCCAGCTTTCACCCTAATTTTTTTAATTTATTTATTTTGAGGTAGGGTGTCACTCTAACTCAGGCTGACCTGGCATGCTGTGGTCCCAGGCTGGCCTCCAACTCATAGCAATCCTACCTTTGGCCTCCCAAATGCTGGGATTAAAGGCATGTTCTACCATGCCCAGTGCATCCTCATTTTTCTTTCTTTCTTTTTTCTTTTTTCCTTCTCTGAGGTAAGGTTTCACTCTAGCCCAGGCTGACCTGGAATTCACTATGTAGTCTCAGGGTGGCCTGAACTCACGGTGATCCTCCTACCTCTGCCTCCTGAGTGCTGTATGTAAAGTTTCTTCTTTCTTTCCTTCGTCTTCCTCTCCTCTGTTTCTGTCTTGGTTTTGAGATCGGGTTTCACTGAAGCACAGGCTGACTTGGGATTCACTATGTAGTCTCAGGATGGCTTCAAATTCACAGTGATCCTCCTACCTCAGCCTCTGAGTGCTGGGATTAAAGGTGTATGCCACCACGCCTGGCTTATTTATTTATTAATTATTGTTATAATTTTTTTTTTGGTAATTCTGAGGTAGGGTATTCCTTAATACTGAACCAGGAAACAATTCAATCTTAGCCTTCATGAACCTTCTTGTAGATAGCTTAAAGCCTAAAAATAGGTACAAGCCAAGGTTTATCCCAGGCTTGTTTATTTTTCTGAATATACTCATTAACTTGAATTAAAACAAAAACTTGGGAGAGAGGCATTTAGAGGAGAGAGAGGCTCTTAGGGGAGACGCAGATGGCGTCCAGCGTGGAGCATCTGGGAGAACCAATCGGTGGGGGATGTCGCCCTGGGGTACTTCCCGGGGTGTAGCCTTGGGACGCTTTCCCACGTCCTTCGCTTGCCCAGCGCTTGGGGCGGCGGGGACCTGCCCTGCCCGCCAACCGTGGATGTGGATGCGGGGCACCCGAGGCTTCTGGGGGGCGGGTCCTCCGTGACAGCGGTGCCGAAGCTCTCCAAGGGGTCTCGGCTCGCCCTCGGGGCCTACGGTCCCCTGGAGTGTGGGTTTCCTTCCAGGCCGCTTCCGGGAATGAGAGGGTTTTGGCTGTGTGTGTTCAGTGCCAAGGGTGACGGGACGCTTGACATTTGCTTGACTTGGGCATACTGTACATCTCACAGATTTTTTTTTTCTTTTTACGTAGGCATTGCTTTTGAGCACGTTTCACAAACCAGCCCACCATTCTATCCACCCAGGTGGTGGCCACATGTCCTAGACCACCAGTACTGTGTCTACCGCCGAGAAGAATCTTGCCTCTTCAGCTCCTACAGCTGTACTCTGTCATGTGGGCGCTTGTGACTAGTCTCTGTAAAAATTTTTTAATTGTTTCCAGTACTCGGGAGGCAGAGGCAGAGAATCACTCTGAGTTTGATGCCAGCCTGAGACTACATAGTGAGTTTCAGGTCAGCCTGGGCTACAGCGAGACCCTACCTTGACAAACCAAACCAAACCAAACCAAACAAAAACCCTAAAAAACCTTAGAGCTTTATATTTAAACACTTAATAGACTATGAAGATTTTGTTGCGTGTGTGTGTGTGTGTGAACTATGTTTTGTGTGGCATGTCATATACCTGTGTGCAGGTGCATGGCCGCAAGACTGTGCGTGTGGAGGTGAGGGACGGAGGGAGGGAGAGAGAATGGGCATTCCAGGGCCTTTAGCTACTGCAAACAAAATCCAGATGCATGTGCCACTTTGTGCATCTGGCTTTATGTGGTACTGGGGAATCAAACCCAGGTTGTTAGGCTTTGCAGGCAAAGCACCTTAACTACTGAGCCATCTCTCCAGCCCTGGGAACTCCCATTTTTTTGGTTACTGAGCCCCAGAGATACTCTACAAATTGGGGTTACAGATGTGTGTTACCATACCAACCTTTGTTTTTTCTTAGGGAGTATAGGCACATGTCAGCAAGTCTAGCTATTGTTGAATGTGATTTTGTTGTCAGAACATGTACTCTATAATTACTATTATTATTTTTTGTTTTCTGAGGTAGGGTCTCACTTTAGCCCAATCTGGCCTGGAATTCACTATGTAGTCTCAAGCTGGCCTTGGACTTCTTCTGGCGATCCTCCTACCTCTGCATGCTCCACCATGTCCAGCGTATTCTTTTTTTTTGGTGTTTTGGCTTTTTGAGGTAGGTAGGGTCTCACTCTAGTCCAGGCTGACCTGGAATTCACTATGTAGCTTCAGGGTGGCCTCCAACTCATGGCTGTCCTCCTACCTCTGCCTGGCTTCTCTTTTTTTTTTCTTTTCACAATTTTTATTAACATTTTCCATGATTATAAAAAAATATCTGCCGGGCGTGGTGGCGCACGCCTTTAATCCCAGCACTTGGGAGGCAGAGGTAGGAGGATCGCTGTGAGTTTAAGGCCACCCTGAGACTCCATAGTGAATTCCAGGTCAGCCTGGGCTAGAATGAGACCCTACCTTGAAAAACCAAAAAAAAAAAAAAAAAAGGAAAAAGTAAAAAAATATCTCATGGTAATACCCTCCCTCCCCCCCACCACACTTTCCCCTTTGAAATTCCATTCTCCATCATATTACCTCCCCATCACAATCATTGTACTTACATATATACAATACCAACCTATTAAGTACCCTCCTCCCTTCCTTTCTCTGCCCTTCATATCTCCTTTTTAACTTACTGGCCTCTGCTACTAAGTATTTTCCTTCTCACGCAGACTGGCTTCTCATTATTAAATACTATTGGAAACTGAAGGTTGATTGGTATAACTAACAGTATTCCCATTCAGGTTGGTCTGGAAAAGACAACTATTCATCATTAAAATGAATTTAAAAAAATTTTTATACTATGCACAGGTTGGGTGTGGTGGTGCATACCTTTAATCCTAGCACTTGGGAGGAGAGGTAGGAGGATCATCATGAGTTTGAGGGCAGCCTGAGACTACATAATGAATTCCAGGTCAGCCTGGACTAGAGTGAAAAAAAAAACTGCTTATATTATACACAGTAGGTTTATCATAATTTTGTCATGATTAATTACTCACTTCAGTGCAACGACAATACCTGAATCTAACTGATAGACAACCGTGCCTTGTTCTTCTCCTACAATTTCTGGTATCTTTTCATTTCCAGTAGGTTGATAGAAATATTCTGGTTGAGGTGGAACCCACTCTGAAAGAGGATATTTAAAAAGGACAAAATAAGAAATACAAAAGGCATGATTAGAGTGGACATAAAATGATACACAAATAGTGAAACTGGTTGAATCAAACCAAATTCTCACCCGTGTTTCAAGCTTGTTAGTACCTGACAGCGCCATGCTTCTTTCACAGACTCTGAGGAGACACTAGCCAAAAGTCCAGGAGGAGGAAGGACAGCAGAGGCAGAGCACTTGCCTCGCCTCACCTCCATAAAGCCCTGGCTTGTCTCAGCACTAAAAACGGGTAAACAGTGAAATCGTAAGCTTTAACTAGAAGACTTGCAAATTGGCCAGAAGGGTTGTTGTAGCTGCAACAGCGCTGCAAAATCTGACCCTGTGTTTTCTGACCTAAGGGAAATGCAGTCAGGTATGTGTGCTTCTTATTCTGACAGAGGAACAAGTCTACCTTTTGTTTCAGAGGAAATAAGGCTTTTTCTTTTCTTTGTTAAACATTCATTTGAAAGAGAGAGAATGGCGCATCTGGGCCTTCAGCCACTGCAAATAAATTCCAGATGCATGTAACACCTCGTGCATCTGGCTTACGTGGATCCTGGAGAATCGAACCTGGGTCCTTTGGCTTTGCTGGAAAGTGCTTTAACTTCTAAGCCATTTTTCCAGCCCCCCAAAAAGGCTTTTTATTTTATTTCTATTTTGGTTTTTCGAGGTGGGGCCTTACTCTAGCCCAGGCACACCTGGAACTAACTTTGTAAGGCCCAGACAGGCCTCAAACTCATAGTGATACTCCTACCTCTGTCTCCTGAGTGTTGGGATACGCCACCATGCCCAGCTTTTTTTGTTTGTTTGTTTATTTTATTTATTTATTTGAGCACAACAGACAGAGAGAGAAAGAGGCAGAGAGAGAGAGAGAGAGAGAGAGAGAGAGAGAGAGAGAGAGGGAGAAAATGGGCATGCCAGGGCTTCCAGCCACTGCAAACGAACTCCAGATGCGTGTGCCCCTTTGTGCATCTGGCTAACAAGGGTCCTGGGGAATTGAGCCTCAAACCGGGGTCCTTAGGCTTCACAGGCAAGTGCTTAACCGCTAAGCCATCTCTCCAGCCCTTTTTTTTTTAAAAAAAATAAATTTATTACTAATTTATTTCAAAGAGAGAGAGAAAGAAAGAGAGAGAAAGTGAGAATGGTACATCAGGGCCTCTAGCCACTGCAAACAAACTCCAGATGCATGTGCCACCTTGTGCATCTGGCTTTATGTGGGTCCTGGGGAATCAAACCTGGGTCTTTTGGCTTTGCAGGCAAGTGCCTTAACTGCTAAGCCATCTTTCCAGCCCCACCCACTTTTAAAAATAATTATTAAATTATTACATTTACTCAGGGAAGTATGGAACAAAGGGAAGGGAAAATGGATACACCCAAGAGATCTGAGAACCCATGTGGGAAGTGAGCATAAGCCTGAACCATGAAAAAGGATTTAGAGAGGAAAGAGAAGAAAACGCAGAGAGCCCCTGCAGTGTGGAGGTCAGGAGGGTAGAGAGCTCGTGTGGGAGTAGGAGGCAGGGGTCTCCCCTCCTCTTAGCCCAGCCAGGTGAGATGGAAGCTTGCCAGGAAAGGAGAGAATGAGAATGGGCACGCTAGGGCCTGCAACCACTGCAAATGAACTCCCGACTCATGTGCCTCCTTAGGCATCTGGCTTATGTGGGTACTCAGCAATTAAACTTGGTCCTTAGGCTTCATAGGCCAGCACCTTAACCACTAAGCTACCTTTCCAGCTCCCATGGGCAACTTATTAATGCTATTTAAAAAATATTTATGGAGATAAAAATAAATAAATATGGAGAGATGGCTTAGCGGTTAAGCGCTTGCCTGTGAAGCCTGAGGACCCCAGTTCGAGGCTCGGTTCCCCCACGTTAGCCAGATGCACAAGGGGGCACACACGTCTGGAGTTCGTTTGCAGTGGCTGGAGGCCCTGGCAGGCCCATTCTCTCTCTCTCCCTCTATCTGTCTTTCTCTCTGTCTGTCGCTCTCAAATAAATAAATAAAAAATGAACAACAAAAACAAGGAAAATTTTAAAAATATTCTATTAGCCAGGAGTGATGGCACAGGCCTTTATTCCCAGGACTTGGGAGGCAGAGGTAAGTGGATTGCTATGAGTTTGAGGTTGTCCTGAGGCTACATAGTGAATTCCAGATCAGCTGAGTTAGAGTGAGACCCTACCTCGAAAACCCTAAAATAAAATAAAATAAAATACAGTTGGGAGGGAGTTGCTGAAGAGATGGCTTAGAAGTGAAGGTACTTACCTGTGAAGATTAAAGATCCAGGTTCGGGGCTGGAGAGATGGCTTAGCGGTTAAGTGCTTGCCTGTGAAGCCTAAGGACCCCAGTTCGAGGCTCAATTCCCCAGGACGCATGTTAGCCAGATGCACAAGGGGGCGCACACGTCTGGAGTTTGTTTGCAATGGCTGGAGGCCCTGGCGCGCCCATACTCTCTCTGCCTCTTTCTCTTGCTGTCTGTCACTCTCAAATTTAAAAATTTTAAAGATCCAGGTTCAATTCACTGGTACCCATGTAAGCAAGATGCACAGGGTGGTGCCTGCATCTGGAGTTCGTCTGCAGTGGCCAGAGGCCCCATCATGCCCATGCTCACTCTCTCCCTGGCACCTTCTCTCTCAAATGAAACATTTTATTTTATTTTAATCCAAGCAGGCAGAGGTAGGAGTATTACTGTGAATTCAAGGCCAGCCTGAAACTACGAAATGAGTTCAAGTTCAGCTTGGGCTAGAATAAGACTCCCTAAAAAACAAAAACAAAAAACAAAACAAAAAAAAAACCTGTTGGAAGCTCATAATATAGTTAAAAACAGTAAATACTATCTCTGGCAATATGGACTTCATCACTTATATTAAATCTGGTAAAAATACAACTCAACCAAGTATATCAATACTGAGAAAAATAATCTAGAAAACAGATTTATGTAGTTATACATTTTGGCTTCTAGGAAGGTATCCTCCCATTCTTAAAAATGAGCATTTAGAAGACAGCAAACTTCAAGGCTTTTGAGACTCGTGATAAGTGAAATTTATCAATATTCTGCTTAATTTTATCTTATGTAATTTTTAAAATTATAATAAACTTATAGTAAACCTCAAAAAAAAAATATGAGCATTTTCTAGGTGTGGTGGTGCACACCTTTTAATCCCAGCCCTCAGGAGGCAGAGGTAGGAGGATCACTGTGAGTTCGAGGCCACCCTTAGACTACACAGTAAATTCCAGGTCAGCCTGGGCTAGAGTAAGACCCTACCTCCAAAAACAACAACAAAAAAAGAGCTTTCTAGGTTAGGCCGTAGGGAGTTAATAAATACCAACTCTGTCTTTCCTATAAGAAAATTGCAAGGCTATAACATAAGTCACATTACCAATGTGATGAATGTTTTCCTTGATGACCTCACATTCTATTGGCCATCTTGGAGGCTGCAGTGGCCCTTTGCTAGAGAGAAAGGAAAAGAGCTCTCGGGGTTCTCGAAGACGTGGGTTGACTTCATTCAGTTCATTATAAAGAAGCTGCTTGCTTCTAAGAAGTGGTGAACTCCACGGAAGTGAGACTGTCAGAGGAAAAAGGAAAAGCCTGAGCAATAACTTTTCTGCTTTTGGAGTTTTACTGCTTGTCTGTCCCAGCTAAGTAACTGTAAGCATTGTATTCAAGTACATACATCTCAAGTAAATTTGCAATGGCTAAGAGGTCCTGGCACATCTGTACCCTCCACTACTCCCTCCCTTTTTAAGCTTGCTGAAGAGATAGCTTAGCAGTTAAAGCATTTGCCTGCAAAGCCAAAGGACCCACGTTTGATTCCCCAGAACCCACATAAGCCAGATGTACAAGGTGACGTATGCATCTGGAGTTCATTTGCAGCAGCTGGATGCCCTGGTGTGCCCATTTATTCTGTCTCTCTCCTCTCCTCCCTCCTTCCCTCTTTCATTCTCTCTCTCAAATAAATAAAGTTTAAGAAAAGTTAAATAAAAAAAGAATTTTGGGCTGGAGAGATGGATTAGTTGTTAAGGCATTTGCCTGTAAAGCCAAAGGACCCAGGTTCGATTCCCTAGAACCCACATAAGCCAGATGCACAAGGTGGTATATGCATCTGGAGTTCGTTTGCAGTTGCTGGATGCCCTGGTGTGCCCATTCTCTTTTCCTCCCTCAGCTTCCTCTTTTTCTCTCAAATAAATTTTAGGAAAAGTTTAAAAAAAATATTTTTAGGCTGGAGAGATGGCTTAGTGGTTAAGGTGCATGCCTGAAAAGCCAAATGATGCAGGTTCGATTCCCCCAAGACCTATGTAAACCAGATGCACAAGGTGGTGCATGCGTCTGGAGTTCATTTGCAGTGGCTAGAGGCCCTGGCATGTCTATTCTCTCTCTCCCTGCCTCTCTCTTTCTTTCTTCTCTCAAATAAATAAAAATAAAAATATTAAAAAATGTATTTTCACTGTGTGTGGTGGCACATGCCTTTAATCCCAACATTTGGGAGGCAGAGGTAGGAGGAGCACCATGAATTCAAGGCCACCCTGAGACTACACAGTAAATTCCAAGTCAGCCTGGGCTTAAGTGAAAAAAAAAAAAAAAAAAAAAGCAAGCCAAGAGTAGCCGGGACGTAGCTCAGTCAGTAGAAAGCTTACTTAGCATGCATGAAGCTCTGGCTTCAATGCCATAATCCTGGAGTTAGGGGCAGGAGGATCATTAGTTCAAGATCAACCTGTCTCACATTAGGCCATGTTCTCTTGAATTCCTGGAGTTGCCAAAACAGTAAGGTTGGGGCATGGGGATTGTCACATACACTCATTATTACTCACATAGAAGTTTCTCCTTTTCCAGAGTACTGGAAATCAAATCATCTCTTTCCCCAAAAGAGCCACTCAACATGCGCCGAGGACTGTTCTTCCCAACACGCTGATGAGCAGCAGCGTTTGGCAGAGCGCCTCTGTGAGCTAAGAATACATGGCTTCGTGTAAGTTGGTTGCAGGCTGGCTCAACACCTCTCATGCTGAAGTCAGTGCTAGAACCCCAAGTGCCCAAACCACCGCTGCTTTTACCAGCACCCTCCATCACAGGCCTTTACAATGAGTATGGCCCATTTTTCAGACAGCTCTCACATTCTAGTTTATGTGAGTTGAGAATAATTCTCCCCACCTGACAACAGAGGAAACAAGAGTGAAGGGGAGGCTTGGGAAACACCACAGTGTAGTGGAGTGAGGAAGGGCTTGAAGGCAGAAAGACCCAGTGCAGTAGGAGCAGCCTGAGTGAGGGCAACCAGAGTGGGAGCAGGACACAGGCTACTAACGCCAAAGCCGCTGCGTTCTGAGGGCACTTAAATCTGGCAAGCTGCAAGTTGAGTTGTCAAGAAATGAGCGATTACTTAGATACGCACTTGTAAAGGCGTGGTGGCGCACGCCTTTCATCACAGCGTTTGGGAGGCAGAGGTAGGAGGATCACTGTGAGTTTGAGGCTACCTGAGACTACATAGTGGATTCCAGTCAGCCTGGGCTAGAGCAACACCCTACCTCAGAAAAAGGAACAAAAACATTCTTTCTCTATATCTGCCTCTTTTTCTCTCTGTCTCAAATAAATAAATAAAACATTTATTTAAAAAAATAAATAGGGCTGGAGAGATGGCTTAGCGATTAAGCGCTTGCCTGTGAAGCCTAAGGACCCCGGTTCAAGGCTCGGTTCCCCAGGTCCCACGTTAGCCAGATGCACAAGGGGGCGTACGCATCTGGAGTTCGTTTGCAGAGGCTGGAAGCCCTGGCATGCCCATTCTCTCTCTCTCCCTCTATCTGTCTTTCTCTCTGTGTGTCTGTCTCTCTCAAATAAATAAATAAATAAAAAATTAAAAAAAAATAATAAATAAATAAAAGGGCTGGGGAAATGGCTTAGCAGTTAAGGCGTTTGCCTATGACGCTTAAGGACCACGGTTCTACTCCAGATGCACAAGGGGGCACACGTGTCTGGAGTTCATTTGCAGTAGCTGGAGGCCCTGGCACACCCACTCTCTCCTTCTCTCTATCTGTCTCTTTCTCTCTCTCTCTCTTAAATAAATAAATAAAACATTTGTTTAAAAAACCAAAAAACAACCCCCCCCCAAAAAAACAAGGTTGCTAGAATTAAAAATTAACATTAAGCTAGCCATAGTAGGGAGGCAAAGTCAACAGAATTACAAGTTTGAAGCCAGCTGGGCTGCAAGACTTTGTCTCAAAAAGCCAGGTTCAGGCCAGGCATGGTGGCACACGTCTTTAATCCCAGCACTCGGGAGGCAGAAGGAGGATCGGCATGAGTTCGAGGCCACCCTGAGACTCCATAGTGAATTCCAGGTCAGCCTGGGCTAGAGTGAGACCCTACCTCGGAAAACAAAGCAAGAGAACTAGAGCCACCATCCACAGCCTCCCCTCCACCACAGCCAGTGCAAGCGCCAGAGACCTGGGGAAGGGAGCTCACAGCACGCTGCACCAGCGACCACAGCAGTGACCCAGTGACCCAAACAGCCGACTTGAACCCACAGCACACCAAAGAGGGACACAAGCAGGAGCGCCACATAACTGAGACCAAAATCATCCCAAAAGGTAACTGGGATTAAGGTAACAGGTCAGTACCCACCAAATAAGCCTGGTATATAGGCCTGAACTGGAAGTGCTAATTGCACCTTCCGTATCAGGATAAATTATATGGTAAATCTGATGGATGGTCGGATTTGCCATTCTTTTTTTTTTTTAAATTTTTATTAGCATTTTCCATGATTATAAAAAAAAAATCCCATGTTAATTCCCTCCCCCCCCCCCACTTTCTCCTTTGAAATTCCATTCAGATTTGCCATTCTTAAATAAGCTATATTTTGGGCTTGTTATTTGTTGCTTCCTGAATTATACTGGCTTTGTTTCCTCTTCTGTTGTTCATTAGGGAAGGGTCTCACTTGGACACAGCTGACTTGGAACCCTCAACAGACTAGAAATCTTAATCTCCTAGTTGACAGGATTAAGGGTGTGGGGCAACACACACCCTAAGGGACTGTGACTTTGTTTAGAGGATCTGGTTGTCATAATACCTACTCTTGTATAAATTGTTCATTGAATATGTACATTGTTTAGTTACATTTTAGAATCTGCCTGTATTTGTTCCACTCAGCCTACTTGAATACTCTCATAGCAGGCAAATCCAACACCTAGGGTCACTTTTGTTGGTACTTGAGAGTCTTAAGAGCCACACCTAGCACCTTAAGCTCCTACCCTAAAGATAGATAACATCAGATTGATTGATACATCTAATAATACTGTAGAAACTAGAAAATCCAATCATTAAATTAATCCAAGTTGCAAAAGTATATACATTATAACACAAGAAACACCAAAAGTCAAGACAATATAAATTCACCAAAAAGTATTAATGAATCAGAAATGACCTCCAGTGAGAATGAGTTAGAGGAAATGCCTGAGAAAGATTTCAAAAGAATAATTATAAATATGCTCAAAGAAGTCAAAGAAGAAAACAAAGGAATGAAAGAGGAAGTCAAAGAAATCAAAGAAGACACAGGAAACAATTTAATAAAATAAAGAGGTCAATACAAGACATAAATAAGGAAATAGAAATAATAAAGAAAAACAAGTCAGGAATGACTAGTAATGAAGAATACAGTCAATGAAATAAAAAGCTTTGTAGAAAATCTCACCAGTAGAATGGATGAAAGAGAGGGCAGAATATCTAAACTAGAAGACCAGGTGGCAGACCTAATACAGTCCAGCAAAGAGAAAGACAAACTAATAGAAAAGTATGAATGGGAATTTCAAGATATTCGGGACACTATGCAAAGTCCAAACATAAGAATTCAGGGCATAGAAGAAGGAGAAGAATTTCACTCCAAAGGCATAGTAGGTGTTTTTAAATCATAGAAAAAAGACTTTCCCCAAATTGGGAAAGAGGTACCAATGCAGAGACAGGAAGCCTTTAGAACACCAAGCAGACAAAACCTAGAAAGAACCTCTCCTCGCCATATTATAGTTAAACTACCAAACATACAAACCAAAGAAAATATATTGAAAGCAGTTAGAGAGAAAAATCAAGTTACATACAAAGGCAAGCCCATCAGGATCACAGCACATTACTCAACACAAACTTTAAAAGCCAGAAGGGCTTGAAGTAATGTATTCCAAGTTCTGAAAGATAATAACTGTCAACCAAGGTTACTTTATCCTGCAAAACTATCCATTCAAATAGACAGAGAAATAAGGACATTCCACAACAAAAGCAGGCTAAAAGAATATTTGAAGACAAAACCAGCTCTACAAAAAATACTTGAAAGAATCTTCCATGCTGAAGAGAAAGAAAAGCACACATATAAGGAACCTGGAAGAAAACAAACCATACTCAAATACTAGTTAGTACAAGGGAACAAAGGTAAAACCAGAAGAAGTACAAAAAAATTGGAAAAAATAAATATACATCTTTCAATAATATCTCTTATTATCAATGGCCTTAATGTCCCAACCATAAGACATGGGTTTGCAGACTGGGTTAAACAGCAGGATCCTTCAATTTGTTGCCTTCAAGAAACTCACCTTTCTACAAAGGATGGACACTATCTTAGGGTGAAAGGTTGGAAAACGGTGTTTCAAGCAAATAGGACTAGAAGTATGGAGATCCAAGCAGTTTTCAAAAAACTCCCAACTAAAAAAAGTCTGGGCCCAAATGGATTCACTGGTGAATTTTACCAGACCTTCAGGGAAGAACTAACACTGTTTCTTAAGCTTTTCCACAAAATAGAAAAAGAAGGAGTCCTACCAAACTCTTTCTACAAAGCCAGCATTACCCTGATACCAAAACCAGGCAAAAATAGAACAAAAAAAGAAAATTACAGACCAATCTCCCTCATGAACATAGATCAAAATTCTCAACAAAATATTGGCAAATAGAATACAAGAACATATCAGAAAGATCATTCACCCTGACCAAATAGGCTTTATCCCAGAGATGCAGAGATGGTTCAATATATGCAAATTGATAAATGCAATATATTATATAAATGGACTGAAGGACAAAAATCACATGATCATCTCATTAGATGCAGAAAAAGCTTTGACAAAATCCAACAACCTTTCATGATAAAAGTCCTACAGAGACTGAGAATAGAAGGAACATGTCTCAATATAATAAAGGCTATTTATGACAAGCCTACAGCCAACATATTACTAAATGGGGAAAAAATGGAAGCTTTTCCACTAAAATCAGGAACAAGACAAGGGTGTCTACTGTCCCCACTTTTATTTAATATAGTACTGGAAGTCTTAGCCATAGCAATAAGGCAAGAAACGTACATAAAAGGGATACAAATTGGAAAGGAAGAGATCAAGTTATCATTATTTGCAGATGACATGATTCTATACATAAAGGACCCTAAAGACTCTACCAGCAAGCTGTTAGAGCTGATAAACACCTATAGCCATGTAGCATGATACAAAATAAATACACAGAAATCAGTAGCCTTCCTATATGCTAACAACAAACACACAGAGGATAAAATGAGAGAATTACTTCAATTCACAATTACACCCAAAAAATATAAAGTACCTTGGAATAAACCTAACCAAGGATGTGAGCAATCTCTATAATGGAAACTTTAAAACACTCAAGACAGAAATTGTGGAAGACACTAGGAAATGGAAAGACATTACATGTTTTTGGATTGGAAGAACAAATATTGTGACAATGGCAATCTTACCTAAAGCAATCTACACATTTAACAAAATCCCCATTAAAACTTCACAGAAATAGAAAAAAAAAAGCAATCCTAAAATTCATTTTTGCATCTGGCATTCATTTGCAGCAGCAAGAGGCCCTGATGTAGCTACACACACATCCCCCACAGAAATGCAAATAAAAAAATACTTAAGGGCTGGAGAGATGGCTTAGCAGTTAAGCCGTTTGCCTGCAAAAGCCAAAGGACCCAGGTTCAATTCCCCAGGACCCATGTTAGCCAGATGCACAAGGGGCACACACATCTGGAGTTTGTTTGCAGTGGCTAGAGACCCTGAGGTGCCCATTCTCTCTCTCTCTTCCCCTCTCTTTCTCTGTAAAATAAATAAACAAAATAAAACATTAAAAAGTACTTAAGCCAGGCCTGGTAGCTCACGCCTTTTATCCCAGTACTTAGGAGGTGGAGGTAGGAGGATTGCTGTGAGTTCAAGGCCACCCTGAGACTGCATACTGAATTCCAGGTCAGCCTGGGCTAGAGTGAGACCCTACCTTGAAAAACCATAAACAAATAAATAAACACTGGGGTATGACAGCACACATCTTTAGTCCTAACACTAAGGAGGCAGAAATAGGAGGCTTGCCATGATTTTGAGGCCAGTCTGAGACTACATAGTGAATTCCAGGTTGGCTAGGTTAGAGTGAGCCGCTACCTAAAAAAAAAAAAAAAAAAGAAAAGAAAAGAAAATAAGCCAGGCATGGTGGCGCACACCTTTAATCCCAGCACTTAGGAGGCAAAGGTAAGGAGGATCACCATGAGTTTGAGGCCACCTTGAGACTACATGGTGAATTTCAGATCAGCATTTGCTAGAGTGAAACCCCACCTTGAGAAACCAAAAACGAAAAAAAGAAAAACAAAACAAAACCAAAAAAACAACAATAACAACAAAAAACATATGGGCTGGAGAGATGGCTCAGTGGTTAAGGCACTTGTGTGCAAGACCAAAGGACCCAGGTTTGATTCCCCAGTGCCCATGTAAAGCTAGATACAGATACACAAGTTGGTGCATGTGTCTGGAGTTTGTTGCAGTGGCTAGAGGCCGTGGTGCACCCATTCATTCACTCTCAAATAAAATTTAAAAAATAAATCAAACAAAAATAGAACCTTTGGAGGTACAGGACACTGAACCTAGGCCCTGGCCAATGTTAGACAAGTGTTCTATAACTGAGCTACACTCCCAGCCATCAATAATTCTTTTGCAAGGTAGGGTCCACTTTATCCCAGGCTGACCTGGAACTTACTCTGTAGCTCAGGCTGGTGTCAAACTCAGTGATCCTCCTACTTCTGTCTTTCAAGTGTTTGTATGAAAGGCGTGTACTACCAAGGACCCAGGTTTGATTTTCCAGTACCCACGTAAAAAAGCCAGATATATAAGGTGGCACATGTGTCTGGAATTCGTTCCTCCAGTCACATGCGTCACTTTGTGCATCTGGCTTTATGTGGGCATTAGGGTAGTTGTCAGACATTGCAAGTGAAAGGCCCAAGAATTCAGAAGCTCAGAAATACTATCACGCTCCAAGGGGAGCTTAAGCGGGCTCCCTGCATACCTCAAACTCCAGGCTTTACTCTCTGTTGGAAGCAAGTAAAGAATCCCTCTTCTCATTATATCAGAGCCTACTCCTAATATAAAACTAGGTAAAAGGGCATGAGATAGCCCTCAAGGATGGGAAATGAGTAATGAAGTGAACCACTTATTTGGTTTCTGTAAATAGCCTGCACTATAAGCCTTACACTATAAGCCTTAATAGCCCACACTGTTAGCCTTAGTAGCTCGCACCATAAGCTGTAGCAGCCTGCCTCAGACCACCAAGGTCATAGGAGGCTGATACCATACTCTGCTACCCCCACCTAAGGAATTGCACAAGTGCTGACCTCCAAGGTCATAGGAGACTGGAACCACACTCTGCTACTCCCACCCAAGGACCTGTGCAAATGCTGACCACCAAGGTCATAAACTAATTGGCTTAGAAACTATGGGGTGGCACCAACTGACTGGCTAACACCCTGCGGGGCTCCTAATATTAGAAAATGATTGGTCTAAGGCACAGGCTTTGTTAAAAACCCTATAAAAACTGTCCTGTTCCTGCATTCGGGGCTCTGCAGTCCTCTACCCCTGTGAGGTGTACGACTGTGGGCCCCAGCGCGCTTGGAATAAAATCCTCTTGCAGTTTGCATCAAGACCGCTTCTCGTGAGTGATTTGGGGTGTCGCCTTATCCGGGCAGAGTGTGGGGGCCCCCTGCGGGGGTTTTTTCCTACACAAGCAAGCATCTTTTAAGCCCCAGCAAGTACTTTTCAAGTGATGGACTAAAAAAAAACTACTTATGAGTCTATCTAAGCACAACTCTTCCAGTTAATAAGACAGTGGAACTTGGTGACCCCAGAAAAGGTGAGCTTGGATAAGTGGGTAGGGTTACCTTTAAAGTATCCGTAATACTGGAGGTGATGGTACATGAAGTCCTCATAGGGATCAGAAAGTGTCTGAAAGAAATGGCCTTCCCAGTCAGGAAAGTTCTTTTAAATGATACGGATGTCTTTTTTTTTTTTTTTTTTAAATTATGGGCTGGAGAGATGGCTTGGCCTTTAAGGCACTTGCCTGCCAGGCCTAAGAATGCAGGTTCGATACCGCAGTATGCACATAAACCAGATGCACAAGGATACATCTGAAGTTTGTTTGCAGTGGCTGGAGGCCCTGGCGTGCCTATTTTCTCTGTTTCTATCTGCCTCTTTCTCTCCCCCCCCCAAATAAATAAATATTCAGAAAATATTTATTTATTTGAGAGAGAGAGAGACAAACTCCAGATACATGCACCA
Source organism: Jaculus jaculus (assembly GCF_020740685.1). Taxonomy (NCBI): domain Eukaryota; kingdom Metazoa; phylum Chordata; class Mammalia; order Rodentia; family Dipodidae; genus Jaculus; species Jaculus jaculus. The sequence continues at coordinate 177,910,015 of NC_059102.1, read as the reverse complement.
CTTTGTGCATCTGGTTTTACCTGGGTACTGGGGAATCAAATCTGGGCTGTCAGGCTTTGCAATCAAGTGCTTTTGACTGTTGGGCCATCTCCCAAATCCCTTTCCCTTTAATCCCCGCCCCCCCCCCCCTTAGGTTCTCATTCTAACTCAAATTGACCTGGAACTCACTCAGCAGCCCCAGGATGGCCTGAACTCAAGGTAATTCTACCTAGCCACAGGAGTGCATGGATTGGATTAAAAAGGCATGAGTCACCGCACCCAGTTTGAGTGAATAAAAAAGTGCTATGCACTGTGGCTCAGAACAGTGTACTGTAAGCCAATCAAATGAGGTCCGTAAGAATTACTCATTCCAACCAGGCATGGTGGTGCACGCCTTTAATCCCATCACTTGGGAGGCTGAGATAAGGACTGCCGTAAATTCAAGGCCAGCCTGAGATTACAAAGTGAATTCCAGATCAGCCTGGGCTAGACCCTACCTTGAAAAACAAAACAAAACAAATAAAAAAACAAAAATAGTTCTTATTTATTCCATCTTATCACCATCTCCATCTGGAGCCTAGCATGGTGGCATACACCTGAAATGAAGTAGTACGTATGAGGCCCGGCTGGGCTACATAGTAAGTCCAAAACAAAAGAAAATAAACAAACAACCCACCCCAGCAAAAAAACAAAAAACAAAAAACAAAAAAAAACACCCAACAAAACAAATGCAAAACTCCAGCTGAGGAAGGTGCCACCATAATGTGCTTTCGGACTCAGGGCCAGTCCCTCTGGGGTTCGGGAGAGGGGTGTGTACTGACCTGCTTTAGCTCAGTTTCCAACACCGGGAACATCGCTGCTGAGTGGTACCCCAACGGCCAGTCAGTGGCACGGAGCCCAGCAGTAACCTAAGCTTAATTTCCAAAACGGAGGCAGGTTATAGGCCAGGAAGAGATCACCCCAGGCAAAGGGGAGCTTTCACGCCCACGCCCGTCCCTGCAACAGGCGCCGGGAGCTTCCTTCCCCGCCCGAGCACTTGCCCAGTCCGCGTCCGCCCCGCCGCATGCTGCGCTCTCCCCGAAGCCAGCAAAGATGCGACGGCGCAGGCGCGGGAGCCGCCTCGGAGCCCTTGAGAGACGGGAGTCGAGGGCCGGAGCCCCGAAAATGCAATTCTGTGCGGGGAGACCGGAGAACGGTCCTAAGAGCCCCAGGAGGACGCAGCACACCTGTGGCCGCCGCCGCCCGCAGCCAGGCAACCGCTAGCCGGAAGCGGAAGGAGGGCTGGGGCGAGCAGCCCGTGCAAGGTGACATCCATGCATCCTTCCCTTCCTGCTTTACACAGCCTTACTCTGGAAATCGAAATGGGAGACAGTAATCTGAACCATATTGCAGCCTCACGCAATGCATACTTTTTTTTTTAAAAAAAAAATGTTTCTTTGTTGTTTTTTCGTGGTGGAGTCTCCCTCTAGCCCAGGCCGACCTAGGACCGTGGTCCTAGGCTGGCCTCGAACTCTTGGCTCTCCTCAATGCACCACATGCTAGGCTCACTCACCGCTTTTGTTTTGAGGTAGGGTCTCATTCTAGCTCAGGCTGACCTGAATTCACTCTAGTCTTATGGTGGCCTTTAATTCACAGCAGTCCTCCTATGCATCACCATGCCTGGGTACTCGCCTTTTTATTATTTTTTTATTTCCTAGGTAGGGGCTCGCTCTAGCCCAGGAATTCACTATGTAGTCTCAGGGTGGCCTCCAACTCTCAGCGACCCTCCTACCTCTGCCTCCAACGTCCGGCTAGAAAGCTTTTTTAAAAAACAGAGGCAGGGGCTGGAGAGATGGCTTAGCTGTCAAGGCACTTGCCCGAAAAGTACCCAGGTTCAATTCCCTAGTACCCACTTATCAGATGCACTGGGTGGTGCACTCCGGAGTTTGTCCGCAGTGGCTGGAGGCTGTGGCACACTCATTATCTCTCAACCTGTCTCTTTCTATCTCGAATAAATGAAGAAATAATATCTTTTAAAAAGGCAGATACAATTGCAAATGCAGCCAAGAAGATCCCAGAGGGGATGGCCCATTCTAGTTTACATCATTCATCTCTCATTAGGTTTAAAACGATCTTCCAATTTGCTAGGAATTGAACTAGAACTTGAGACCAAAGGCTTGCATTAAATCTTTTTTTTCTTAATATTTTTTGTTCATTTTTATTTATTTATTTGAGAGTGACAGAGAGGGAGACACAGAGAGAATGAGTGCGCCAGGGCTTCCAGCCACTGCGAACGAACTCCAGATGCGTGCGCCCCCTTGTGCACCTGGCTAACGTGGGTCCTGGGGAATCGAGCCTCGAACCCGGGTCCTTAGGCTTCACAGGCAAGCGCTTAACCGCTAAGCCATCTCTGCAGCCCTGCATTAAATCTTTTAAAAAATTTATTTGAGGGCTGGAGAGATGGCTAAGCGGTTAAGGTGCATGCCCACGAAGCCTAAGGATCCAGGTTTGATTCTCCAGGTCCCATGTAAACCAGATGCACATGGCTTGTTTGCAGTGGCTGAAAGCCCTGGTGTGGTCATTCTCTCTCTCTCTAATAAATAAATTAAAAAAAAAATTTATTTGAGAAAGGGACAGTGAGGGAAAGAATGGGCACGCCAGGGCCTCCAGCCACTACGAATGAACTCCAGACATATGCACCACCTTGTGCATCTGGCTGTACGTGGGTCCTGCGGAGTCATCTCTTTAGCCTAGATTCATTCCTAAAATGTCTACCTTGAGGCAACAGGATGTTCTGATCTAGTTATAAGATTTAACACAAGTGCTGGAGAGATGGATTAGCAGTTAAGGCGCTTGCCTGCAAAGCCAAAGGACACAGGTTTGACTCCCAAGGACCCACATAAGCCAGATGCACAAGGTAATAATGCCCAGTTCGTTTGCAGTGGCTGGAAGCCCTGGCATGCCCATTCTCTACTTGCTGCTGCTGCTGTTTTTTTTTTTTTTTTCCAAGGTAGGGTCTCACTCTAGCTTTGGCTGACCTGGAATTTACTATGTAATCTCAGGGTGGCCTCGAACTCACAGTGATCCTCCTACCACCGTCTCCCAAGTGCTGGGATTAAAGGCGTGCGCCACCACGCCCAGCTTACTATGTAATCTCAGGGTGGCCTACCTGCTTCTTTCTTTCTCTCAAGTAAATAAAAATAAGACATTTTAAGAATGAATCTTATGAAAGCTGGGGACAGTCTTCTCAAGTTGTCCAGATAGACCAGGTGCAGAAATTCATCTCCTTAATGCTTTCACCTTTTATTCTGCCCATTCTAACTAAAATGAAAAAAATTTACTTTGTACACTAAAAAACTATCAAAGAAACCAAGTTAACAAGCCATTCAAAGCACATATGACCTATGGAATCAGATTTCTGAAGCACTTTGTTGTGAAGGATGGTGAAGAGGCACTGGCACTCTATAGCAAATCCTTCATGTGTACAGTGAGGTAAAGACAAAGACTTTACTAGCTACTTGATAACCTTTATTTGCAGAAATTTTCCCTATGCAAATCAAACAATGTTATGTACAAAATGGCACCTTGATATTAGCATTATGGAATATAATACCCAACATTCTATGTGTCACTGATCAGGTAAAAATTTTTGATTACATGTATAGGAGTAAAATTCAAACTGTCTTTGGTTACTGTATATGAATGGAAATAAGTACCCATTACCTTCACAATCAGCTGTGCACTACTTATGAACAAGCGATAAAGCACCTCTTTATTTTCAAAATGCTAAGTGCATTACAGTTTTCAGGACTTAAGTAAATTGGCTATTATTATAAATGGATACAAACTCCAAAATCTTGCAGTCTAATGTGGCATTCCTGTGGTAGAGTCGTAATTTTATAGTCCTGACTCCCTATACCACTAAGATTCTGTTTTCTTCAGTGGAGTGTGATACTTGATGAGAAACAAGAAAAAGATTAACATAAATAAAGCACAGGTGACCTAACTGGGTTCACAGGCTTAGAAGAGCAAAAGGATAACCAATGAGGAAGTACAAAAGAGCTTTATTGGTGCATATGTACAAATTTACAAGGTCAGAAACTGAAGAAATACAAATAGCCTTAAAACACAATTTGCTTTTTCTTCAGTTTAAAGTGACTTTTCCTGATTGTGATACAATAGAAATTACAGACCGGTGAACTGCTTTTTAAATACTGGAATTTTATGGAGAATACATTCACACATACAAGGGAGGAAGGTGGATTTTGGAATAGAGTAAGACAATGGAGACAATAAACAGAGAGGCTTATTATACTTACAGCCACAAGGGGGAATTTCTCAAAACCAAGGATCAGGACACCTGCTGCCATTACTCCTTCTTGTATTGAAATTTTAAATATGCCACCTAGTGTGTGAAATGACTGTGCTAGGATTTATAAGAACTACTCTAAAGAGAGTGGTCACCAGCACAAGACATATCACTTGCATATCTCTACCTCACAGGCAGCAGACTAGAGGAGGAGGTCAGAAAGAGATCCTGAAGGACAGTCAAGCAAGGAAGGACACAGAGCTGCCTTCGTAATTGCACTTGTTCTGGAGAAGAAGTTAATGATGGTGTGTCACACTAAGAACTAAATGAGCCTCTCTACTGGACAGGGGAAGTCCTCCATATTTGCCAGTAAGTCCTGTACAGGAGCCATGCTCATGAGTCACATGTTCTTCAAGAATGACTGATACCTAACATGCTAAGTTTGCCAATGTAAGAAAAGACAGCCAGATCAAAGCAATTCCATTCACCTATTTTCAGCAAACAGAATGTTACATTTAATACATGGACAACGTTGCACGTGTTCTTGTCCAGGAAATGTATATGATTTTCCCCAAAACATTTACAGTTTATTTGACAATGGTAAACTATTTAAGACTGAACACAAAATAACAACAACAAAAAATTAACTATGTGTTTGGAGCCATTTTCCGTCTCTTCAGTCTTGCTCGCCAATCCTCAGGAAGGGCTTCAAAGTTAGCATTTCTCTCTGCCATGCCACTGTGAAAATAATACACTTATTATTACTGTAAAAAGAAATAGAACAAAACTGGCTTGGGGAAATGACTCAGGGGTTCAAGGCACTTGCTTGCAAAGACTGCTGGCCTGTGTTTCAATTACCCAGTACCCACATAAAGCCAGATGTGCTAAGTGGCACATGCTGTCTGGAGTTAGTTTGCAGAGGTTAGAGGCCCTGACATGCCCGTTCTCTCTTTTTTCTGCTTTTTTTTTTAAATTTGAGAAAGAGAAAGTAAGAGGCAGACAGGGGACTGGAGATATGGCTTAGCAGTTAAGGAGTTTGCCTGCGAAGCTTAAGGATCCAGGTTTGATCCCCCACCCACTCCAGTACCCATGTAAGCCAGATGCATAAAGCGGAGCATGCATCTGGAGTTTGTTTGCTGGAGGCCTGGGCGTGACCATTTCCTCTCTCAAATAAGTAAATAAATTTAAAAAGAAAGGTTAAAAAAAATGAACCAGGTGTGGTAGCACATGCCTTTAATCCCAGCACTCAGGAGGCAGAGGTTAGGAGGACTGCTATGAGTTTGGAGCCACCTTAAGACTACACAGTTTTCAGGTCAGCCTGGGCTAGAAAATCAAAACATACCAAACCTCATTTCGTAGCAAATAAAGCCCTGTCACTGAGTATCTGACCTATCATGTCCACTGAGGGGAATGTTAAACTTCCCCATCAGATTAAGTATTGAAGACCCACCCCTGTGACTGTTTCCTTTTACCTGACCAGCTGCTGTTGTTTCCATTCTTCAATACGCTTTTGTGCAGTTGATTCCCGGTCCTCTTCACTGGAACTGGAATTTTCCTCCTCATCAAGTTCACGCTGGATACTCTGCCACTTCTTTACCAAAGATGGCATTTTGGTTTTACTTTTCTTTGCCTATAACAAAGGTTCAAGGTCAGACGACTATAATATAGAGAATAAGGAAATGGGTTTTTTACACCGAGGATCAGGATCTCTGTCCAAGGTTCATGGAATGAATGTGGTATTAGCTTCAGCCACAAAAAAATCCCTTATTCTCCATGGACCCCCTTCAAGTGCTAGGATTGGATACAGGACCTTATACATGCTAGGAGTTTTTTCTACCACTGAGTGAGCTACACCCCAAGCCCCTCAGCCTTCCTCTTAATCTATGAAATGCAAAACTGTTGCTTTACCTTGTCTACTCAGAATCAAAGCAATAAACCAAGAGAATGGGGAAAAAAAAGCCCAGGTTTTCCGAAAAGAGTAACAAAGTCAACTATTAAATTTGAAACAAAGGGCTGGCTGTGCAGATAGATAAGGTTCAGTGGTAGTTTGCGTTTTCAAAGGCCCAAGTTTAATACTCAATACAGTAAAAACCAGAAACAAGATTTACTTTTAGGGCTGAAGAGACAGCTCAGTAGTTAGAGACACTTGCAGAGCCTGTTGGCCTGGGTTCAATGCCATGGCACCCATATAAAACCACATGCACAAAGTGGCGCATACATCTGAAGTTCATCTGGAGCAGCAAGAAGCCCTGGTGTGTCCATACTGTGTGTCTGGTCTCTCTCAAAATAGAGTAAAGGCATATGCCACCACACCTGGCTCATTTCATTACTTTTTTTAACTTAAGAAAAAATGTTATTTTCACTTATCTATTTTGAGAGAGAGGGAAAGAAAATGAATGAATATATATGGACGTGCCAGGGCCTCCAGCCACTGCAAACAAACTCCTGACACATTTATCGCTTTGTGCATCTGGCTTACCTGGGTACTAAAAAGGAAACTGAACCTGGTCCTAAGGCTTTGCAGGCAATCACCTTAACTGCTCGCTAAACCATCTCTCCAGCCCAAGGCATAGATTTTTGTGTGCTTCACTACTGAATCCAGCTCCTAACTAAACATTACACTTCAATATATGTTGAAGTCTGTTTAGTTACATGTTAGAGTAGTAAGACCCACTTTTGAGCCAGGCATGATGGCACATGCCTTTAATCCCAGCACTCAGGAGGCAGAGGTAGGAGAACAGTTCTGAGTTCGAGGCCAGCCTAAGACTACATAGTGAATTCCAGGTTAGCCTGGGCTACATACAATGAGACTCTACCTTGAAAAACCAAAAAGATCCACTTTTATCACTTGTTGAGGGATAAAACTGTAAACCTGATCAGGTTATGCTATAAGCTTGGCTAGTAGTTAGTTGATCAAGTGGTAGGAGTGCTATGTGCATGCAGAACTGGGTATAAGGTCCCAGGCTAACTTACAGAGCTGTACTTGTACTCAAGATCAAGATATTCTCTCTTGCTTTCCTTACCCTTCCTCTTCCTATCCTCCCTCAAATTTCTTGATTAAGGACCTAAGTAATCTGGGTGTGTGTGTGGGGGGGGAGAAGGCCCAATATTCTGAGTCTTTTTATAGCAATGTGGACCTCTCAATATTTTTTTTTTGTTTTTGAGGTAGGGTCTCACTGTCACCCAGGCTGACCTGGAATTCACTCTGCAGTCTCAAAGTGGCCTGGAACTCACTGTGCTGCTCCTACCCCTGCCTCCCAAGTGCTGGGATTAAAGGCGTGCACCACTATGCCTGCCTAAGAGCTCTTATTTAACACTTGTGATCTGATTAAAAATGCCACAGCCCTAGGTATAGTTACTGTTGTTTCACTTTGACTCCTAGAGGGTTCAGAAAATTTTTTCCATATTTGGCTCCGGTCTTTGAAGAGAAAATTAAATTTTATAAATTATATATGACATATCAAACTTGAAATCATAGGTCTAAAGAATTGTATTGGCTTTTCCTATGGTGGGGAGGTCATGAACCTTAGGAGCATAATGTCTGCTCGTCTGACTAAATGCATACTTTATGCTCACCAAATTTCCCTGCAAGAACTTTACTTAAAAGTTCATATCCATATGTTAATTCTACTACTACTTGTGGTTAGAGAAGCTTCTCTTTTCAGATGGCAGTGACCTCTGGGATGACTCAAAAGGTATCATAGTGCTGAGAAGTGACAGAGGAGTGATCAACACTGAAACATCTCTATCACACTTTCTAAGGCTCAGGGTCCATTGCGGAAGAGGTGGCAGAAAGAATGTAAGAGACAAAGAAAAGTTAAGACTGCTTGCAATGCAATCGTCCAGACAGAAATTGGCCTCAAGATACATGACCTCCCAATGCCTTGCACTACCTTCAAAAGACCCTCATAATAGCTGGGTGTGGTGGCGCACACCTTTAATCCCAGCAGAGGTAAGAGGATCGCTAAGAGTTTGAGGCCACCCTGAGACTACAGAGTGAATTCCAGGTCAACCTGGGCTAGAGTGAGACCCTACCTCGAGAAACAAACAAACAAACAAAAAAGACCCTCATAATAGGAAGATAATGACATCAAAATAAAAGAGAATAATGGAGAAAGGGAGGGGATATGATGGAGGGTAGATTTCTGAAGGGGAAATTGGGGGGAAAATTATCATGGTTTATTATCTGTAAATATGGAAGCTGTCAAAAAAATGTACTGGTTTTAAAAAAATTGTCTTTATTTATTTAAGAGAGAAAGAAGCTGGGCATGGTAGCGCATGCCTTTAATCCCAGCACTAGGGAGGTACAGGTAGGAGGATCACTGTGAGTTCAAGGCCATCCTGAGACTACATAGTGAATTCCAGGTTAGCCCGGGCTAGAATGAGATCCTATCTCCAAAAAAAAAAATAAAGGGCCTGGAGAGATGGCTTAGCGGTTAAGCGCTTGCCTGTGAAGCCTAAGGACCCCAGTTCGCAGCTCAATTCCCCAGGACCCATGTTAGTCAGATGCATAAGGGGGCGCACATGTCTGGAGTTCGTTTGCAGTGGCGGGAGGCCCTGGCGCACCCATTCTCTATCTATCTGCTTCTTTCTCTGTGTCTGTCACTCTCAAATAAATAAAAATAAACTAAAAAAATTAAAAAATAAATAAATAAAGGAGACATAAAATGTCTATTGATTCCAAATATTTTTTGAAAATTAGAAGTATCAAAGGTATTTATGTTGTTTCCTCCCTCACCTGCCTACCTGCTCAGCCTGGGCTACAGTGAGAGCTACCTTGAAAATACAAAAACTATGTAGAACCAGAGCCAGGCAGCATGGTGGCGCATGCCTTTCATCCCAGCACTTGGGAGGCAGAGCTACGAGGATTGCTGAGAATCTGATGCCACCCTGAGACTATATAGCGAATTCCAGGTCATCCTGAGCTGGAGTGAAACCCTACCTTGAAAACTAAAAACAATAACAACATATATATGTGTGTGTGTTGAATAAATAAAATTAGCTAACCCTCTTGGAGGGCCGGTGTGAAATACCATCACATAAGCTTTCACAAAGGAAATGATTTGTACTTATAGTTCTTTAACAACTGACTTACCTGCCTCTATCTCACAAGTGCTGCAATTACAAGGCTGTGCTACTAGGAAATGATTTCTATCATTTATTTTATCTTTAAAGCTTAAAAAAAATTAATTTTGATTATATTCACCATCACCCTCTTATCCTCTTTCCAACTAACCTTTCCCTCTCCTTTTTACTTTGCATGTGTTGTGCGCACAGGTCAGAAGCTGATGTTGGATGTCATCACTCTCCCCATTATTTACTTAGGTGAAATCTCCAACTTGAACCCCAAGTTTGTTTACTGAGCTAGACTTAGGTAGTTAGCTTGGCCCAGGGATCCTTTGTCTCTGCCTCCCAAGTGCTGAGGTTATAGGTGGGCCACACCACACAGCCAGCATTTACGTGGTGCTGGGAGTCTCAAATCAAGACCCTCATGTTTGCTTAGCAAGCTCTTTACCCACTGAGCCATCTCTCCAGCAACTCCCTTCAATTTTAATGTTTTTTTAAAATTTCTTTTGGTCTATGTGTGATTCACTGAGTTTAATTAGGGTTGCTTACGGCAGCAACCTGTAAGGAGTTCTTTATAGGAGCCTGGGCACCTTACCAACAGGTACACCACTCAAGAAAATGTCTCCCCCCTCCCCCAGCAACTACTGATTTCTAATATTGGGCTAAGTATAGTAGCACATGTGTATGAAAGTGCTATAATGAAACACTGCTTTAAAGGTAACTTCTCTCTCAAATCAATAGATCAATCAATAAAATATTTTTAAAAATTTAATTTACCTTATCTTTCTTTCCTTTTTTTGTCTTCTCTGGTGGTGGTATTTTGGGAGCTGGTGGTGGCGGTGGCGGTGTGGGAGGAGGAGGAGGAGGTGGTGGTGGCTCTATAATGGCAGTGGCTGGCATAGTACCTCGGGCCTGAACTGGCTGCAATGATGGAGTTGTCACTCCAATTGGGACAGTACATTCAGCATAACTCATAATTGTAGATGCTGTTGCTAGTCCGAGGTAATTTGACTGCAGGCTTATTCCTCTGGCCTGATGTCCCATTCCTGCTGCTGGATGGCCAACTGACATTGCCTGATGTCCGATTCCTGTACTCTGGTGTGCAATCCCTGTTGCTTGATGACCTAATATGGGAAACATGATACCATAAAAAGGACACTGTGAAGATGGGCAAAGGGGTTCACACACACCTTTAATCCCACAACTTGGGAGGATGAGGTAGGAGGATTTGCTATGAATTTGAGGCCAGTCTGAACTACAGAGTGGGTTCCAGGTCAGCCTATGCTGCAGTGAGACTGACAAGACCAGAAGTAAGAACATGGGAATCAGAGAATAAATCACTTATAAAACAACTCCAATAAGCTGGGCATGGTGACATATGCCTTTAATCCCAATACTTGGGAGGCAGAGGTAGAAACATGAGGGTCTTGATTTGAGACTCCCAGCACCACGTAAATGCTGAGTTCAAGGCCACCCTTAGGTAGAGTGAAATTCTACCTCAAAAAAAAAAAACCAAACAAAAATAAAATAAAATAACCCCAGTATACCCTTTTCTGTCCTTTTTTTTTTGGGGGGGGGGGTTTGAGGTAGGGTTTCACTGTAGCCCAGGACAATCTGGAACTCACATGGTCTTCCTACCTCTGCCTTCTAAGTGCTGAGATCAAAAGTACATGTCACCATGCCTAGCAATATTATTTTAAAAATTATAGCTCTATTTTCTGGCAGCAAAATATCAATTTCTGAACATCTAAAGATTAAGGTAGTTAGCCGGGCATGGTGGTACACACCTTTAATCCTAGCACTTGGAGGCAGGGGGTAGGAAGATCACCATGAATTTGAGGCCACTCTGAGACTACATAGTGAATTCCAGGTCAGCCTGAGCTAGTGTGTGAGACCCTACCTTGGGGGAAAAAAAAACAGAGTAAGGTACTTAAACATCAAAATCACTGTTGTACGTAAATGCACAAAAAACAGTTTGAAAAGGATAAGGACACATACTGAACTGTAATGGTGGATTGAGTAACAGAAATATATATAAACAGATTTTGCAAACAAAGCTTTCTAACATTCCTTAAATAGCATGTAATGCTAGAGACAAACAACATATTGCAAAAAAGCACTTTAATCAGGTTTACCTGCAGCTATAGTTGACTGGCTGTAAAGAACTGGAGAACTACCAATGGTAGCTGATCTCTGAACCACTGCAGAACTAATTTCTGTAGCTTTTCTCTTTACTGCTTTAGTGGAAGGAGAACTGGAGGTGGTAGAATCAACTGAACTCTGAAACACAAATATTCTGGTCAGCAGGCTGATGGCCCTAGTTCAGTGCTCTTCTAAAGTAAAACCTGGGTATCTTACTCCAGTCCCTATTACCACCCAGAATGTCAAAAGTGCATCATTACCTGGCTTATTACAACTGTGGTCTGTACTGAAGGTTTCAAAGGAGTATCCTCCTCTGTTCCTGGGGCAGGAGGCTCCTCACTTCCCTCATCCTCCATTTCTACCTCCTGAATCTCACCATCTTCTAGAGGAGGAGGTGGGGGAGGAGGTGGGGGAGGAGGAGACTCTGGGGGTGGAGGTGGGGGTGGTGGCACTTCCAAAGGTAATGGAGGTTGAAGCACGGGTACATTTGACTGAAGGAGTGTCCAAAATGGAGTCAGTGGCATGAGTGAAGAAGAAGAAACTTGTCCAGAAAAGGATTCTTTACAAAGAGAACCTATGAAAACAGACAGGAGTCAGGGAAAAAGACCAAAACTCCACAGATAATATTCATGCAATACCTCATTTGATCAATGTGATAAACATCAATGTGACCTAGAGCAGTACATAGTACTTTCAAACAGTAAGGCCTGGATCTCCCCACCATAACACATACTTTACACTGTTGACCATGAAATACTAACAACTCAGTTCAGAAATAACTTCCATGTTAAGGTTAATTTATGCCTCTCATAGCGCTTTCCCTAGCTGTGTTATACTAGCCTCTTTTTTCTGGGGCCTAGATAAGCAAATTAAGAATATCATCACATAATTCAATAAAAAATGCGGTCAGCCAAATTTTCATTTGTAATGTGTTATTTCAAACATTTAGTTTCAACATATACAGACAAGAAGGCAATTCTCCCAGGTCTTTTTTTGTTTGTTTGTTTGTTTCAAAAGCAAATCATGTGCATCTGCAATACAGATTCCATGTGTTTTATTTTGGAGTCAGTTAGCTAAGTGAGTGGGAATGCCACAGTTGAAGTGGAAGACCCATTGAAAGCACAAAGTATCCATCTTGAGTAATCTGGATTACTAGTTTTAAAAATGCATTAGCAAGATTATTACTGTGGACTCTTATTCTTTCATAGCTCTGTGTAAACTTCATTCATTTGCTTAATACAGTAAAAAGGGAGGGTTAATTTTTAGTTTTGTGATGATTAAGGGGAAATTTAGGAGGACAAATTATCAAGGTGGAAATAATGGTGATTTTCAAAAATAGGTATTTGAAGATATACAAGTTTAAAACTGGTTTTTAGCAGTTGCTAAAGTTTGAACTATAGCTGAAAAGCTACAGGATCAGCTTTTTTCAAAATTTCACAAAAGCAACAATCACATAACTGCCATTTTCTCTGGTGGGAAAAAGCTTTTTAAAGATTAGAGAAAACAGGAGGATATACTTACTTGTAGCCTTCCCCATCCCTCTTTATCGTCAATAGGGATGTTTCACAATATATGAGACTATTAGATATATATCCCGGGAATGTTGAAGGGATTTTCTCTCTAAAATCATAGAATTTAGGAGTAGAAGAGACATGAGAAATCATCTAGTTCAATTTCCTCATTTTAAAGGTAATGAAACCCAGGCAGGAACTGACTGACCTTGGGGTCACACAGAACTTTAGTGAGCAGGCCAGAGTTAAAGACCAGGACTAACTTCCAGCCTATGCTTCTATTTCACCAAGAAGCTCTGGAGAAATATCAGGAGTCCAAGATCTTTGGAGCTCTCAAATAATCTTACTTCTTATGAAGTAAATATCCAGATGTAGACCCTTGTCAATACTCATGGTCAAAATCAGGTTAAAGCAGGGCTCCACTATGAAAGACATTAAGTCAAGTATGCAGCCATTTATATTTGCTCTCGACAAGACAAAAAGTAAGCAACCAAAATTGATCTGGCTTTTCTTCTTATGGAGCAGTAGGTGACACAGTGTGTAAAAGATGTTAAAAAGGTTCATACTGTTTCCATAATTGAGACAACCCTTACTTCTAAGGAAAAGTATACTGAAAAAGACTAATGAGAAAACATGAATACAGTTTTCCAGCTTTAAGAATTCAAATAACTCAACTTTTTCTTATTTATCATAAAATATAAACTTTTTGACAAAATATTTATTAGACAAGACTGATTTGACAAAAAGGTCTGGGCATGGCTAGAAAGCCTACATTACATATTATATCAAGATTACAAAAGAACTAAGGTTAAACAAACTGAAGATTAGTAAAGATTAAACTTTCTTCTAAACTAGCTACAATGTATGGCAAATACATAACTGTAAGTCTATTTAATAATACTGTCATCTAGAAACATGATGTAATCCTAGTAAGTTTGTGGTAACATGCTGCTGTTAAAAAAACTCAAGGGTCTACATTTTAGGTCAGGGTTAATAGTGTAAATCTAATCACCATTAACAAAATCTTGTGTAAATAAGTATGAGATTAAACTATACTTGATAGGGGCTGGAGATGTCACATACATATAGTGCTTGCCTTTGGTTCAATCCGTGTGTGTGTGTGTGTGTGTGTGTGTGTGTACAGAGAGAGACAGTTAAAAAATCTGGGAATTACAACATAGTCCTGTAATCCCAGCACTTAGAAGATAGAAGCAAAAGGATTAGGATCTTTAGCTACAATCAAGTTCAAGGTCAGCCTGGGATCATGAAACTCTACCTCAAAACAGTCACACTAGTATTGACTAGATACTAGTTATATACATAGCAATTATTCTATAATCCACTCAGTTCACTCAAAAAAAAAAAAAAAACCCCAAAAACAAAAAAAAAAAAAAAAAGAAGCTATCTTAAACCCAGGTAATTATTTCTTTTATAGCACTTGGGAGATGGAGGCAATAAGATTCTAAGTTTTATTTTTTATAAAAATATTTTTTGTTCATTTTTATTTAGTTAGTTGAGAGTGACAGAGAAAGAGAGAGAGAGAATGGACATGCCAGGGCCTCCAGACACTGAAAATGAACTTCAGATGTGTGTGCCCCTTGTACATCTGGCTAACGTGGGTCCTGGGGAATCGAGCCTCGAACCAGGGTCCTTAGGCTTCACAGGCAAGTGCTTAACCACTAAAGCCATCTCTCCAGCCCAGATTTAAAAGCAAGGAAAAAAAAAAGTCTAGTTTGATTGTCACAGAAGTCTACTATAATCATGCTGTTACTTATTTCTAAATTTATTCCCACATATAATAATAATAATAATTTTTTGAGGTAGGGTCTTGCTCTACCCCAGGCTGATCTTGAACTCACAGCGATCCTCCTACTCTGCCTTCTGAGTGCTGGGATTAAAGGTGTGTGCCACCATGCCTGGCCCAGTTTATATTTTTACTATTAAGAGGACATTTAATTACTACATGAAGAAATGCCATTCCATCTTGAAATATGGTATTAAACTCATAAACTTAAAAACAATGAATTGGGGGGATTCCCCAGGACCCACGTAAGTCAGATGGACAAGGGGCACATGCATCTGTAGGTTGTTTGCAGTGAATGGAGAACCTGGTGTACCCATTCCACGATCTCCCCTCCCCCGGCCTCTTCCTCTCTTTTTCAAATAAATAAATAAAATATATTAAAAAAAAAACAAACAAACATAGCCGGGTGTGGTGGCGCACACTTTTAATCCCAGCACTTGGGAGGCAGAGGTAGGAGGATCACTGTGAGTTCAAGGCCACCCTGAGACTCCATAGTGAATTCCAGGTCAGCCGGGTCTAAAGTGAGACCCTACCTTGAAAAACAACAACAAAAAAACAGGGGCTGGAGAGATGGCTTAGCGGGTAAGGTGCATGCCTGCAGAGCCTAAGGACCCAGGTTCAATTCTCCAGGTCCCACTGAAGCCAGATGCACATTGTGGCACATGCATCTAGAGTTTGTTTGCAGTGGCTAGAGGCCCTGGTGTGATTCTCTCTCTCTCTCTAATGAATGAATAAAAATAATTTAAAAAATATATATTTTATTTATTTGACAGTGAAGAAGGGAGACAAAATGGGAGAATGGGTGTGCCAGGGCCTCCTGCCACTGCAAACAAACTCCAGTCGCATGTGCCCCTTTGTGCATATGGCTAACTTGGGTCCTGAGGAATCGAACCTGGGTCCTTTGGCTTTGCAGGCAAATAAATGCCTTAACCACTAAGCCATCTCTCCAGCCCCAAAATAAAAAACTTTAAGACTTAGTTCTTAGTTCCTCATGATATAGTACTTTTCTGGGATGGGGTGGGGAGGGGTACTGCTAGAAATTAAATCTGAGGGTCCTCACAATGCTTAGCACATATCTAATCATTCAACTACAAACAACACCAGCCCTCCCCCTTTGATGTCCCCCCCCCACAAGGTAGAATCTCCCTCTAGCCCCAAGCTGACCTGGAATTTGCTATGTAGTCCCTGGCTGGCCACAAAAATCACAGATATCCTCCTACCTCTGCCTCTTGAATGTTGGGATTAAAGGCTTGTGCCACCACATCTGGCTGGTCAATTTTTTTTTTTTTAAAGTTAGTTAGTTTATTAATTTGTAAGCAGAGAGACAGAGAAGAGACAGAGAAATAGAATGGGGATGCCAGGGCCTCCAGCCACTGTAAATGAACTTCAGATGCATGTGCTACCGTGCATCTGGCTTTATGTGGGTACTAGAGAATCAAACTTGAGTTGTTAGGCTTTGCAGGCAACTAACTAAACCATCTCCCCAGCCCCTCCATTTTTTTTTCAAGGTAGGGTTTGACTTTAGTACAGGCTGACCTGTAATTCACTATATAGTCTCAGGGTGGCCTCAAACTCATGGTGATCCTCCTACCTCTGCCTCCTTAGTGCTGGGATTAAAGGCGTGTGCCACCCCTCCCCCATTTTTTTAAAAGATGGTTTTAGTAAATGCTATGCCAGAAAACATGTACATATTTACCTTTATAGGCTTAGAAGTAAATGAACCTTGGCACAAGGCTTGAATTTTATTTAGATCAAAAAGAACTTGGGGGGCTGGAGAGATGGCTTAGCGGTTAAGCGCTTGCCTATGAAGCCTAAGAACCCCGGTTCGAGGCTTGGTTCCCCAGGTCCCACGTTAGCCAGATGCACAAGGGGGCGCACGCGTCTGGAGTTCGTTTGCAGAGGCTGGAAGCCCTGGCGCGCCCATTCTCTCTCTCTCCCTCTATCTGTCTTTCTCTCTGTGTCTGTCGCTTTCAAATAAATAAATAAATAAATAATTTAAAAAAATAACAAACATGGAAATATATTAAAAAAACAAACAAACTTGGGAATAAGTTGTATCAGTGGTTTTCTTCCACAGTTCAACTTGGATTACTGTGATCAGATAATGGCTTAAGATCTGCCCTGTGTCGGTCTGTATGCATTAAGCTCTGCTTTTTAAAGACTTTAAAAAAAATTTTTTTCATTTTTCTAGTTTGACTCTAGATCCAGCTGACCTGGAACTCATATTGTGCTGTGCTGGGATCAAAGGTTCCACCACAGCCAGCAGGCCTCTGCTTTTAAGAGCGCTTATTAAGGTGTGTGTATGAAACTGTCCTCATCAAGATTTTACTTAAGTTACTACCTCAGCTCTGATAGCTCAAACTCACAGCTTAAAAGTAAATCAACTCAAGACATCTTACCTGCTCTAGGATACAGCCTCATCTCAATGGTCTTGAGGTGTACTCATCTCTACTTCTAGCTGTCCCTGAGTAATTGGTACCTCCCAAGACAGCACAGAGCTGGGCGTGGTGGTGCATGCCTTTAAACCCAGCACTTGGGAGGCTGAGGATCACTGTGAGTTCGAGGCCACCCTGAGACTACATAGTGAATTCCAGGTCAGCTTGGGCCAGTGAGACCCTACCTCAGAAAGCCAAAAAACCAACCAAACAAACAAACAAAATTACTGGCTTAAAAATAAAAACAACAACAAACTTGTTTACAGTGCTGGAATGATGGTTTAGTGGTTAAGGAATTTGCCTATGAAGCTTAAAGACCCAGGTTCAATTCCCCAGCACCCACGTAAGCCAGGTGTGCCCAATCTTCTCTGATGACTCAGAAGCACCATGGTGCTAAAAAGATGGGATAGAGGAGTGCTCCGTACTGAAATATCTCTATCACACCTTCCATGGCTCAAGGTCCATTGTGGAAGAGGTGACAGAAAGAACGTAAGAGGCGAAGGAAGGCAGGACTCCTTACAACTTGCTTCTCCAGACACTAAATGCCCTGGATGTCCATTACCTCACAGTGCCTGACACTACCTACACAAGACCATCACAATAGGAGGAAAAGATCATGACATCAAAATAAGAGAGAGACTGATTGAGAGGAGGAGGAGATATGATGGAGAGTGGAATTTCAAAGGGGAAAGTGGGGGAAGGAAAGGAATTACCATGGGCTATTGTTTAATTATGGAAGTTGTCAATAAAAAAAAATGTTTCCAGAGCTGTTAACATTTTCTACCGGCAGTTGCAACTGTTTGAAATCCCAAAAGATAATAAAATAGGGCTGGAAAGATGGCTTAGTGGTTAAGATGCTTGCTCACAAAGCCTAAGGCCCTCAGGTCGGATTCCCTAGTACACATGTAAGCCAGATGCACAAAGGTGGCACATATGACTAGAATCTGTTTGCAGTGGCTACAGGACCTAGCACACGCATACTCTCTCTCTCTCTCTCTGCCCCTCTTTCTCTCTCAAAATAAACACACAAACAAATCTTTTAAAAAATGAAAAAAGGGTAAGACATGCCTGCTTTCTTTCTTTCTTTTTTGGTTTTCCCAGGTAGGGTGTTAATCGAGCTCAGGCTGACCTGGAATTCACTATGTAGTTTCAGGGTGGTTTTGGACTCAGTGATCTTATCTCTGCCTCCCAAGTGCTGGGATTGAAAGTGTGCACTAACACGTCCAGCCTCATGCCTGCTTTCTATGTGCTGGATATGATGATTTTATCAGAAAACTAAATTTAAATGTTAAACAGAATGAGTTTTTTTGTTTTTCGAGGTAGGATCTCACTCTAGCTCAAGCTGAGCTGGAATTCACTAAGTAGTCTGAGTGGCCTCAAACTCACAGTGATCCTCCTACTTCAGCCTTCCCAGAGTGCTGGGATTAAAGGCATGCACCACCCCAAAACACCTGGCTTAAACAGAATGAAACTTTTTTGTTTTTGCGAGGTAGGGTCTTGTTCTAGCTCAGGCTGACCTGGATTCAGGATGGTTTTGAACTCATGGTGATTCTCCTACCTCTGCCTCCTGAGTGCTGGGATTAAAGGCATGCGCCAAAAGGCATGGCTGCCTTTAAGCTTTTATGTCAGTCTTTAAGTAGCTTTGCTTTCTTGAAGACTAAGGTGATCAGATGTGCTCTATATCCATACCTGTCTTCAACACTGGTTTAATTGTCCTTCTGAGCACTTAATAACCACATGTAGAAACCAAAGCCAACTAGAGACACTGAAGTTAAAAGGACAACAAATATTTTGGTTCCTGCTCCCAAATCAAATAGGCTATAGGAGGGCTGTAGAGATGGCTTAGCAGTTAAGGCTGTGAAGCCTAAGGACCCAGATTTGATTCTCTAGGACCCACCTAAGCCAGTTGCACATGGTGGCACATGTGTCTGGAGTTTGTTTGCAGTGGATAAAGGCCCTTTCTTTCTCTTTCTCTTGCAAATAAATAACAATTGTAGAAAATATATGGAAAAAAAGCCACAGTAGAAAACGGGACCCTCTTAGCATGTTCAACAACTCTCATAAGCTACCTGAGACCCAGAGATTGGGCTCCAAGTCACTGTATAGTGGAAGAGTCAATAGAGAAATACTTCCACATTGTCAGCATGGTCTTGACTCATTTGAGCAAATGATACAACATAGGGAGTCATGGAATTCCTCCCAGGTCTATAAGAGTCACTCTTAAAAGCCTCACTGACCTTCAAAACTATAATGTACAGTTGGGCATGTTGGCACAAGCCTTTAATCCAAGCAGAGGATCACTATGAGTTCAATGAGGCTAGCCTGGGACTAGAGTTGAATTCCAGGTCAGAATGACACTTTACCTCAAAAAACAAAACAAATCAAGAAAAAACAACAACCAAGAGTACAATGTATAATTAATTTTTGAGTATCTACTTGGTCTTAAATAGCCAACAAAAGCATGTTAACAAAAAAATTATAATATAAGCAGATTCAGAATAACAGGCTTTCCTGTTAGATGTGAAATATAAATACACTTCTCTTGATCATATGCTTAAGGCATATACTACTAAACTCTTACATTAACTTATGCCTCCTTCCAATAGGACAAAGTCCTCTACTCCCCCCCACCTTTTTTTTTGTTTTTTTCAAGGTAGGGTCTCACTCTGGCCTAGGCTGACCTGGAACTCACTATGTAGTTTCAGAGTGGTCTTGAACTCATGGCGATCCTCCCACCTCTGCCTCCCAAGTGCTGAAACTAAAGGCGTACAACACCACGACTGGCATCTTTACTGATTTTTTTATTAATTTAATTTTTAAAATTTATTTGCAAGGTAAGAGAGAGAGAAAAAAATGCATGAATATGGGTGAGCCAGGGCCTCTAGCTGTTGCAAATGAACTCCAAGCATAGGTGCCACTTTGTGCATCTGGCATTATGTAGATACTGAGAAATCAAACCTGAATTAGGCTTTGCAGGCAAGCATCTTTAACCACCGAACCATTCTCTGACCTAAAGAGGCTTTTTAAAAAATTGACAACTTCCATGATGCCTAGCTTCCTAGAACCTCATTTTTACTGTCCAGATACCTGTCAGCTCAATTACCTTAGTCCTGTTCATGACCTGTTCTGTTCTCAGATTCACAGCTTTCTCTGTGACATGATAAAATAGGTACCAGTATCTTTTATTACTCAATCTAATACGAATTATTTGTATTTAATTGATACATAAAAGCTGTACTTACTAAGAGGTCCACGTAATAGTGTTCAATACCAGAAATTTTTGGGTTTTTTTTGACATAGGTCTCCTGTATTCTGGGCTAGTTTCAGATTCGTTAGATACAATGGCCTTAAACTTCTGATTCTCTTTCCTTCACCTTCCAAGTGCTGGGATTACAGGTGTGCGTTCCATCAGTTTAAATTACACGGGATCTTTTAAGATGAAAATAAAGTAGTCCCTTTTTTTCCTGGTATATATTATTCTGATTTCTAACTAGTCATTGCCTTGGTTTCAGTATCTCATGCATTCTCTTAGTTTTAATTTAAATCTTCTTAACTAGCTAGCTTATGTCATAAATTCTGACCTATAATAAAAAACGTTTTTCTTTAAAGCTGCTTTCCAATTAGCATAGAGTAAACCAAACTACCTGTGGAATTCTCAGAGGATTCTGTAGAATTTGCATCAGTGCCAGTTTTTTCTTTCCCAGTCAGCTTAGGAAGCGTCTCGTCTCTACTTTCTTGTGCTTGGCTTTCTTCTTCATCCTCCTCACCATCTGGGAATTCCCACTGAGATTCGCCCGACTGTTCGTTTACATAGAAATATCGTCTATGATCCCTAAATTACAAGAAAGAAAACACATGTTTTAAAATCCATTCTCTTACAAAGACACTTCCATTTGGTCCAGTCCCAGGACAGCAGTCTGCTCTCACAGGGATGAACCTCTTCTTATGGACTGCTATTCACAAAGGCAACAAAGAGCTTTGACATTCGAGGATGGAGAGCCCAGGGTAATTCAAAGCTATTTGCACTGCCAGCAACTCTGTGAATACAGCCCTAGACCCCCTCAAACAGATGACTTAGAAAACATCTCTCCTATTTTTTTTTTTTTTTTTTTGCCAATGCATAACAGGGTTCCAAGTTTCATTAATGAAGGGACTCAATCTCCTAGAACACTAATTTCTCTTCCAAAGAAGAGAACAACGAAGTTTGTGAAAGGTGACTCTTCCCCTCTTGGACGTTGGAATTCACATTTCATATTCTTGGTATCAAACACAGTGAAAGCTAAAGAGAGGGAGAGGATCTGGGAGCTGAAAAATAAAAGAGCAAAGATTTCAAATAACGAAAAAAAAATCAAGAAAAGCCAAATATAAAAAGAAATGTTTTCATCTGACCTGCTGGCAGAAGATAGAAATCTTGTTCTTCATTCACATGTTCAGCCACGAAGTTTTCCTGAACTTCACCGAGGTTAATCAGGAGTAGTTGCTTCCAGAGGTCCTGTAAAGCGCACAGAGCTCTCGCATGCGCTTAACCCCCAAGCCCGCCCTACTCCGTGCAACACTCTGGAGTAAAAACTGGCTTTGTCCAATCTTGGGAAAAAATCCGTTACATGGAACACTTTTAACAATGCTTTGTTTCTCCAATGTGGCTGGCCAAACTGTACTTGTGGTGCTTTGCCCGGCCAGCACCGCTAACCGCAGCTGCTCTCAAAGTCTCCAGCCAGGCTGTCATGTCGTCAGGTGGTGGTGATCACAAATCATGTCTGAGATGTCAAAGGTGAAAGGTGAAAAGGGGAGAAGAGTGCGTACCTGTCCCAGTGGCAGGACCAGCCTTTAGGAGTGGCGTTTATTTCATACTGTTTGAGTTGTTCTGCTGCATCCTGAAGTTTGCGTTTAAGGTAGTTTCCATTAAGAGCCCCTTCCCGCCAGTCTGCAATTCGAGTCTGGAATCAAGAGAGGAGATTTACTCTATTACCTATGCTCCATGACTATACTCTCAAAGGAGAGGAGAACAAGAGACAAAGAAACCTGACTTGTTTTGTCAATCTGGATAGAACCTCACTCTTGCCCAGGCTGACCAGGAATTCACTATGTAGTCTCAGGCTGGCCTCGAACTCAGAGAAATCCTCCTAGATCTGTTGCCTTAGTGCTGAAATTAAGGGAGTAGGACATCATGCCTGGCTAGAAACCTGATCTTATGTTCACAAAACAATCTTACTTATACTGTAAAGTTCTGAAAAGTAAGACTGGAGTCCACCTTTTTTTGGAGGTAGGGTTGGTGGTCTCCTTCTAGGTCAGGCTGACCTGAAACTCATTCTGTGGTTCTAGGCTGGCCTTGAACTCACAGTGGTCCTCCTACCATTGCTTCTTTTTTTTTTTTTTTTTAAGTTCAAACACTTTAATCAACTATAACAAATCAATAATCACATATAAAATTCTGATTCATGCATCAGATTACATAAATTATACAACTGTCACATTATACAATGTTTATATACTTTTGAGTTTGTACCTACAAAAATGTACATAAGTTAGTAATCATTTACTTAAGAAGGTAAGTGTAATAGTCTTCCACTATAAATAATGCTTACATCGTTCAAATACTTGCGAAGTATACACATTTCTAGACCTGCAGCATTTTTTTGTACCTCACAATATAAACCACCTGGAAGCTTTGGAGGTTAATAGGCCCAAATGTGTCATTAGGTAACAGACTATAACTCCACTATAAAAGCAGATTTTTTTTTTTGACAGAGGAAATAAATGAAGTAAAACGTCAGCTCTAGTTTAGTGCTTGAAGAGCTTCTGCATTCTTATTAAATAGGTCAGAAACCGTCATATGGGGATTAATTAGTTAAGGCACTACCTATTGCATATTAAATACTTCCAACGATGGCATTTGGATTAGTAAATTTATAAATCTACGAAAACGGGGGCTTTCCATGCGTGCTGACAGACCCTCTCATCTACTACCACAAGCCAGCAGTGTGATCCTTTCCCTCTACTGCGGAGAGACTGAATGGGTGGGCATGCTCTCCACTTCACTGGCACACACGCGACACCTGCCGCACCTACAGGACAGATGAGTACACTACCATTGCTTCTTGAATGCTGGGATTAAATGTCCAGCGTGGTTATTTATTTATCTTTAATAGGGTTCAATTCTCCAGTACTCATAAGAAGATAAGACTATGCATGCAATCTGGAGTTCATCTGTAGGCACTGGAGGAGTCTACCCAACCCCTTTGCCTATAGGCATGGCCCTGGCCACTTAATTAAAAAACAAAATGAAACAAACAAAAGCTGGGAGTGGTAGTGCATGCCTTTAATTCCAGCAGAGGTTGTAGGATTGACACGAGTTCGAGGCCACCCTGAGACTAGAGTGAATTCTAGGTAAGCCTGAAGTAGAGTGAGACCCCCCCCCCCCACACACACACACACACACAAAGCCTACAGCTAGTCCTTCTTTTTCCTTTTTCACCTCTTCTTTCATTACAAGCAGCTCAAGCCAAGTTGTTGGTTTACCTTGCAACCTGCACCTTCTCGCTGGGTGGGGGAGGTGACCCTGCCCCTGAATCCAAAAACATGGTGAAAGAACTGAGGTGACAATAATGCTTTGCCATGTGAGTT
This sequence comes from Jaculus jaculus, assembly GCF_020740685.1. NCBI lineage: Eukaryota > Metazoa > Chordata > Mammalia > Rodentia > Dipodidae > Jaculus > Jaculus jaculus. Next base: position 177,886,165 of record NC_059102.1, on the reverse strand, counting down.
TTTTAAGGTAACTTCTTCATTTTACTGACGTGCTCCAAACACCTTTCCACTACATGTTCTGCATTTTAATATGTTCATATTTGTAATTATATTCTATAACATATGCTTTGAATTTTATTTTTATAGTTTACAGGAATTTTGCGCCTATTTCTTTTTATGCCACTATGTGAACCAGTATGGAACAACTTAAATTTTGTGCCATAACAATATTTATGTGATAAGGTACTATATATATATATTTTTTTAGCTGTAGGGATATATCAGCAAAAATACATCATACAATTTGAAAGATAATTTTCTGTTGAATGAGCACACTGTAATCTAAAGCATTGGAAGAAGATAGCCAGATGGCAGAGTGAAAACAGTCATGTCTTTTTCATTTTTAATTTATTGTTGTACATGGGTTTCCTATTTATAATGACATCACAAGCTCATTGCATTTAAAAATAACTGCAATGTTTGCTACTCTACCACAACTGATTTTCAATACTTTATTACAAAGAATGAAAACTGTAATGTTTTATTAACAAGCTTCTGGAAATTAATGCATTTTAAAGCAAATAAATGTTCTTTTTATTTTTTTTCTCAATTTTTATTAACATTTTCCATGATTATAAAAAATATCACATGGTAGTACCCTCCCCCCTTTCCCCATTGAAATTCCATTCTCCATCATATACCCTCCCCATCTCAATCATTGTACTTACATATATACAATACCAACCTATCTATTAAGTACCCTCCTTCCTTCCTTTCTCTTCCCTTTATATCTCCTTTTTAACTTACTGGCCTCTGCTACTGAGTTTTTTCCTTCTCACGCAGAAGCCCAGTCATCTGTAGCTAGGATCCACATACGAGGGAGAACATGTGGCGCTTGGCTTTCTGGGCCTGGGTTACCTCACTTAGTATAATCCTTTCCAGATCCATCCATTTTTCTGAAAATTTCATAACTTCATTTTTCTTTGCCACTGAGTAGAACCCCATTGTATAAATGTGACACATCTTCATTAACCACTCATCAGTGGAGGGACATCTAGGCTGGCTCCCATTTCCCAGCTATTATAAATTGAGCAGCAATAAACATGGATGAGATGAGTCCTTAGGATATATGCCTAGGAGTGCTATAGCAGGGTCATATGGTAGATCAATCTTTAGCTGTTTTAGGAACCTCCACAATGGCTGGACCAGATTACATTCCCACCAACAGTGTAGAAGGGTTCCTCTTTTTCCACATCCCCGCCAACATTTATGATCATTTGTTTTCATGATGGTTGCCAATCTGACAGGAGTGAGATGGAATCTCAATGTAGTTTTAATCTGCATTTCCCTGATGACTAGTGACGTAGAACATTTTTTTAGATGCTTATATGCCGTTTGTATTTCTTCCTTTGAGAATGCTCTACTTAATTCCATAGCCCATTTTTTAATTGGCTTGTTTGATTCCTTATTAGTTAACTTTTTGAGTTCTTTGGATATCCTAGATATTAATTCTCTATCAGATATATAGCTGGCGAAGATTTTTTCCCATTCTGTAGGTTGCCTCTTTGCTTTATTCACTGTGTCCTTTGCAGTGCAAAATCTTGTAATTTCATGAGGTTCCAGTGATTAATCTGTGGTTTTATTGCTTGAGCAATTGGGTTGTATTCAGAAAGTCTTTGCCAAGACCATTAGGTTGAAGGGTTTCCCCTACTTTTTCCTCTAGCAGTGTCAGAGTTTCTGGTCTGATGTTGAGGTCTTTAATCCATTTGGACTTAATTCTTATGCATGGAGAGATAGAAGGATCTATTTTCATCCTTCTGCAGATACATATCCAGTTTTCCCAAAACCATTTGCTGAAGAGGCTGTCTTTTCTCCAGTGAGTATTTTTGGCATTTTTATTGAATATCAGGTGGCTATAGCTACCTGGACTTACATCTGGGTCCTCTATTCTGTTCCATTGATCTACATGTCTGCTTTTGTGCCAGTACCATGCTGTTTTTGTTACTATGGCTCTGTAGTATAGGTTAAAATCAGGTATGGTGATACCACCAGCCTTATTTTTGTTGCTCAGTATTATTTTAGATATTTGAGGTTTCTTTTTTTAAATTATTTATTTATTTATTTGAGAGCGACAGACACAGAGAGAAAGACAGATAGAGGGAGAGAGAGAGAATGGGCACGCCAGGGCTTCCTGCCTCTGCAAACGAACTCCAGACGCGTGCGCCCCCTTGTGCATCTGGCTAACGTGGGACCTGGGGAACCGAGCCTTGAACCGGGGTCCTTAGGCTTCACAGGCAAGCGCTTAACCGCTAAGCCATCTCTCCAGCCCATAGATATTTGAGTTGTTTTTGTGATTCCAAATGAATTTTTGGATTGTTTTTGCTATTTCCTTAGAAACAAACAAACAAACATTTGGGTGCTGGAGAGATGGCTTAGCAATTAAGGTACTTGCCTGGGAAGCTTAAAGTCCCGTTTGACTCTCCAGATCCCATGTAAGCCAGATGCAAAGGTGAGGCAAGTCCAAGGTTGCACATGACCACTAGGTGGCACAAGTGTATGGAATCTGATTGCAGTGGCTGAGGCCCTAGCATGCCATATTCTTTCTTTCAAAAAACAAAACAAAACAAACAAAAACACTCAAAGTACAAACAACAGACCAATGTGGCTTTTTAAATCACTTGGTAAAACTGAGTGCATACTATTGATACTTTCCAATTAGCTTAATGGTTAGAGACACTTGTCTGCGTCTGATATTTTCTCTTTTGTTTCTTGCTTTAAAGATTTTTCTTGTTGTTGTTGTTTTCAAGGTAGAGGGTCTCACTTGTAGCCCAGGCTGACCTGAAATTCACTATGGAGTCTCAGGGTGGCCTCAAACTCATGGCAATCCTCCTACCTCTGCCTCCTGAGTGCTGGGATTAAAGGCATGTGCCATCACACCCGGCTCGTAAGATATTACTTATAGGCACCTTTTGGCTTCTTTATTTCCTGAGGTAAATTGAAATATGGCTTTCTTAATCAACAGTCCAATAGATTTTAGCTGGTGAGTGTTTACATCCTATTCCAAAAGGTTATCCTGACATACAATTTTTTTTTTTTTAAAGATTTATGTGTTTCCTTATTTGGGCTTTTGTGTTTTATGTCAATACTGCTTCAGGCTAAGATGTAAAAGCCGAGCATGTGCCAGGTATGGGGGTGCATACCTTTAATTCCTGTACTAATGGAAAGCAGAGGTAGGAAGATCATTGTTAGTTCAAGGCCATCCTGAGACTACACAGTGAATTCCAGGTCAGCTTGGGCTAGAGTGAGACCCTAACCTCAAGGGGGGGGGGGGGAGGAAGCTGAGCATTTGACTAAGATCAGACAAATATTTTAAAGTTCCTATAAGACAAAAAGTGCTTTATGCATAAGCTGTTTTTTGCTCTATGCCACCTCAGTTGACATGGAACCAAGGATCTCCTGGCTCAGAGCATAATAAGGTCCACCCTATGTCCTCCAAATCTTAAAACAAAATGACCCAAATACATGATTGTGGTTCTTGTCTATTCTCTCTCTGGTCCAATGTTACTAAAGCTTTAATAAGAATACAAATCTTAGCTGGGCGTGGTGGTGCAGACCTTTAATCCCAACACTTGAGAGGAAGAGGTAGAAGGAATACTTTGAGTTTGAGGCCACCCTGAAACCCCACAAATTTTCAATTTCTGAGAGATTTTAAAAAAGGGAGACTTAGGGGCTGGAGAGATGGCTTAGCGGTTAAGGTGCATGCCTGTGAAACCTGAGGACCCAGGTTCGATTCTCCACACCCCATGTAAGCCAGATGCACATGGTGGCACATGCATCTGGAGTTCATTTGCAGTGGTTAGAAGCCCTGGTGTGCCCATTCTCTCTCTCTCTCCCCCTCTCTCTGTTTCTAATAAATAAATAAATAAATGAAAATAAACTCTTGAAAAAAAAAGGGAGACAGAGTGAGCTAGACTTTTTTTTTGGAGGGGGAGGATATGTGTATGTATTATAGAAGGATTATAAGAGAACTATAAAAGACCAGTAATTAGGCTAAACAAAGATGAATACCATGCCTAAGTTTAGGGTTCTCATATGCTTACATGCTCTTAAAGATGCTCAAAAAATTTCATTCAGGAACACAGACAATCTAAATTCCGCTTAAGTCAGACACAAGTAATATCCTGTCCTGTGTGTCACAATGTCATAAACACAGATATAATCACATTCTCTGAAGAAGTCTCACCTTAGACATACGTAAGACTGTCACCTTGTGTATTATAATTGGGTAAATTTTTTCATTTTAAACTTCCTAGGTTAAAAACAAATAGACAATTTCAAAATAAGACAAGAAATGCCGGGATGCTTAACACTCTGCTCTGTCATTTCCTCTTGTTCTTGCTTATAACTGGCAACTGTTACATGTTAAATTCATGGCAAACTAGACTGTGGGAAAAGATTTGGTGCCCCCTTCAGCTCAGACGCCAAGGAAGTTTATTTAAGCTGTGTCTCCTGAAGACCTTGACCAAAGACAAAATGGTCAATTGTCTCTGACAAGGAAAAGAAAGTGACAAATAGCATCTAACTTTGGTTCTCTTTATAGTTCCTCTCTTCTGATTCCCTCAGGTCACCTCTGTCAGAGAACATTTCTTGATTAGTTTAATTATTTTCCACCTGGAAGCTAAATGGGTGATTTAATGGTTAGAGGCACTTGCTAATAACTGTGAATGCTACATATTTCCTGATTTGCATCTAAGTCAAAAAAGAGTCAAGCATGGTTGCACACACCTTTAGTCCCAGCACTAAGAAGGCAGAAGGAGGAGGACTGCTGAGTTCAAGACCACCCTGGGTTAAAGTGAGACCCTACCTCAAAACCCAACCCCCGCAAAAAGGATGAATTTTTATGTTCAGTATGATAAATGAAAGTCAAATAGATGGCTCAGAGGTAAGAGATACTTGCCAGTGGTGGCCTCAAACTCATGGCAATTCACCTAGCTCTGCCTCCCAAGTGCTGGGATTAAAGGTGTGTGCCACCACGCTCAACACATTTTTTTTTTAATTTTGTTTGTTTGTTTTTGAGGTAGGGCCTTGCTCTAGCCCAGGCTGACCTGGAATCCACTATGTAGTCTCAGGGTGGCCTCAAACTCACAACAATCCTATCTCTGCCTCCTGAGTGAAATACATCTATCACACCTTCCAAGGCTCAGGGTCCATTGCACTAGAGGTGGCGGAAAGAATGTACAGGCCAAAGGAAGGGTCCGACTCCTTATAACATGCTCCTCCAGACAAAAAATAGCCTGGATATCCATGACTTCACAGTGCCTGACACTACCCACTCAAGACCATCATAATAGTAGGAAAAGATCATGACATCAAAATAAAAGAGACTGATTGAGAGGGGGAGGGGATATAATGGAGAGTGGAGTTTCAAAGGGGAAAGTGGGGGGGAGGGAGAGAATTACCAAGGGACATTGCTTAAAATCATGAAGCTGTCAATAAAACTTTAAAAAATTTGCTCCTGTTTTGTTTATTGCTAACTCTATCAAATGGTCATCATTAGGTCATCATCTATATTTTTAAATCTATTTGAGAGAAAGGCAGATTAAGAGATAGAGAATGGGGGCTGGAGAGATGGCTTAGTGGTTAAGCGCTTGCCTGTGAAGCCTAAGGACCTCTGTTCGAGGCTCAGTTCCCCAGGTCCCACATTAGCCAGATGCACAAGGGGGCGCACGCGTCTGGAGTTCGTTTGCAGAGGCTGGAAGCCCTGGCGCGCCCATTCTCTCTCTCTCCCTCTATCTGTCTTTCTCTATGTGTCTGTTGCTCTCAAATAAATAAATTATAAAAAAAAGAGAGAGAGAGAGATAGAGAATGGGTGGGCCAGGGCCCTCAGCCACTGCAAACGAACTCCAGATGCATGCTCCACCTTATAAATTTGGCTTACATGGATCCTGGGGAATCAAACCTGGGTCCTTTGGTTTTGCAGGCAAGCATGTTAATTGTTAAGCCACCTCTCCAGCCCTTCATTTAAGTTCAAATCATTTAATTTCAGCCAGTCATTGTAACTTTTATCCTCCTGATGGGTAAAATATGTTGAGATAGATTGCCTAAGCTTTATCAACTTTAACTCATAGATAAAACATAAAGTTGCTTTATATTAACCAAATTTTCTTTCTTTTTGGTTTTTCAAGATAGGGTTTCACTCTAGGCCAGTCTGACCTGGAATTCTCTATGTAGTGTCAGGGTGGCCTCAAACTCATGGCAATTCTCCTACCTCTGCCTCACAAGTGCTGGGATTAAAGGTGTGTGCCACCATGCTGAACACATTTTTTTTTTTTTTAATTTTGTTTGTTTGTTTTTGAGGTAGGGCCTTGCTCTAGCCCAGGCTGACCTGGAATCCACTATGTAGTCTCAGGGTGGCCTCAAACTCTCAACAATCCTATCTCTGAATCCTGAGTGGTGGGATTAAAGTCATTTACTACCATGCCTGGTGTAATCAAACTTTCTAATGTACATGAGATTAATTACGATTCAAAACTAAGATAAGAACATTATCTAACAGTCTTTTCTCTTTCAAAACAGGTTTGCCAAGGGTTGTTTTAGAGCTGACCTGTTTTAGTTCTGAAATAAACAGGTTCTGCTCCATTATATATAATCAGATCGTTTTAATTAAGATTATTTAAGTAACTGTCTCATTTCTGGCATCTCAAGTTCATTGTTTATTCTCTGCTTCACGGTTTAGCCTCATGCTCAATGGTCTTCACCTGAGAAAAATGATTTCAAGCTCTGAGGTTCTGTTCTGAGTCCAGCCTTCTGTGGGCAACTGGTACCTACAGAGGTATCCAGACTAATCAAAGATATTTTCAAATACAGGTACCAAGACTTTATGCTGTCTTTTTCTGATAGTTTCTAGGTCACATTAATTGGTTTAGATTTATAGATATAAATCTTGTCTTCAGGACTGGTAACATATTCTGCCTGTACTTATTGCTATTAGGTATTTAAAGTATAAGACATACCTGCTTAAATGTCATATGGCACACAGAAACTGAAAAGGATTTAAGTAACACAGCCAAGGGAATCTCCCTTAGCTGTGGTTCAAGCGACATATTATCTGCTCTGTAAGACATAGAAAGAACAGATTCAGACTGTGAGACAGTACTGTGCCATTTGGTGAAACAGTACTAGGAGCGGATCTCAGGTTTTTCATCGTGAAAAGGATTATACCTATCACAACCCTTATAGGTATCAATTTTTGGACCCTGTGTAAGCAATTGTTTTTTTTTTTTTTTTTAAATTTCTGAGAGAGCGAGCAAGAGAGAAAGAGACAGAGCATCAGAGAGGCAGAGAGAGAGAGAGAGAGAGAGAGAGAGAGAGAGAGAGAGAGAGCTGTTGTGCCAGGGCCTTAGCCACAGCAAATGAACTCCAGACACATTTGCCACCTTGTGTGCAGCGCTACTTGTGCATATGCACTATTTTGTGCACATGACTTTACATGGGTTCTGGGGAGTCAAACCTGGGTACTTGGGCTTTGCAGGCAAAGGCCTTAACCACTAAGCAATCTCTTCAGCTCTCAATTGCTCTTTTAACTTTATCTCTGCTTGTTTACAGTCAGCCCACACTTACATGATTCTGAAACAATTTAACTCCACCTACTTGGGTTCCCTCCAATGCTATTCAAAACGCAAAAATGGAAACCGTAAAGGTGTGCAGTTTGCTGTGTGCCCACTTCTTAACTCCTTGCCTTTATTCTCAACATTTTCTTCCAGGACTGTCTTCTTTCATTCCACCAATACACTTTCTGGTCCCTCAGTCCCACTGGAGAAGTTTCCCAACTGCTACCACACCCAACAATCCCACTCACCTTGAAGAAGCCAGATTGGTCTCTGCCCTAACAGTAGTAAAAGAGAGTGAGAGAGTTGGCATACTGGGGCCTCACTGCAATCAACTCCAGACACTTGAGCCACCTAATGCATATGTGCGACCTTGTGGTTACACCACCTTTGGGTGTCTGGCTTACTTGGATTCTGGAGAATAGAACATGGGTCCTCAGGATTCAAGTGCCTTAACCACTAAGACATCTTTCCAGCCCGCATAATTCTATTTTGATTTCACTAATAAAGGTTAAATTTGACATTAAGGATTTAAAAGTAAATAAAACAGAGTCGTAACATAGAAATCCAGTATTTATACCAAAAACAACTGGAATTACCTCAGTCTGTAAGAGCAGCATGTGAAAGTTGGAGATGGATTGTCTATTAATGCCTAGAAATTCAAATTTACTTGTCAGGGTATTTGCCAGCTCTCCAATCTGAAACTGTAATATAGAAAAAATAAAGTAAATAAAAATAGAACCATAGCAATACATCCTGCATTATGTTGCAGACACTAGAAACAGAAGTCTGCCTACAAAACACTCTCATACAACTATAACTAATTATAAGTAAAATTGCAACTTATAATAAAATTAAAATAAAATAAAGATGACACATCTATAAGAATCATGCTTATACCATCATAGTTCAACCTAATAATGTGAAATTCAACAGCTGAAAACAGAAAAGAGCAGAATTAGAGTGGTGGTTGCTAGATACTGGAACAATAGGGCAATGCTAGTCAGAGTGTACACTTCTACCTATAAATTTTGGGGATCTAATGTACATTAATGGTGAATACAGTTAATCATACTATCGTACCATACTGTGTATGTGAAATTTGAAATTGTTTTAACCTCCCACTGAAAATATATCTTTGGCTGGGTGTGGTGGCACATGCCTTTATTTGCAACACTCGAAAGGCAGAGGTAGGAGGATCATCACTGTGAGATCAAGGCCAGCCTGAGATTACATAGTGAATTCCAGGCCAGCCTGAGACTACGGAAAGATCCTACCATGAAAAACAAAAGCACAAAACAAAAAAGATATCTTTGAGGTGAAGGATGGGTTTATAAGACAAGTTGGTATTAATCATATCACTATATGCATAAAATGAAAATCATCACATTATACATGGTAAATTTAGTTCACTTATATATTTGTCAATTATACCTCAAAAAAGCTTGAAAAAGTTCAGGAATGATGTAATGTGCAATACTGTTCAAATTTTCATTTATTCATTATTAATTGTTTATATTAGCCACAAGCTGAAGCCTTAAATAAAATTAATTCTCTCAGCACTTTCTACCCACTGTACCCTTGTATTAATGAATGGATCTAAGTCAAAACTATGAGTATGCTGGGTTTTATCCTAGATAACACAAACAATCAACAGTCCTTAATATCCAGATTCAATGGACTCCTGGCTAAAAAAAATTTCTGAGTTAGGTGTGGTGGTGCACACCTTTAATCCCAGCACTCTGGAAGCAGAAGTAGGAGGATCACCATGATCACCATGAGTTTGAAGACACCCAGAGACCACATAGTGAATTCCAGGTCAGCCTGAACTCGAGTGAGACTTTACTTCAAAAAACCAAAATTTTCAACTTAAAATAATGCAGTAGAATTACATCTTTTGGGTATTATAATTAGTATAAGGCTAGATGTGATGGTAAACCCCTTTAATCTCAGCATGGGTTTCAAAATAAGTTCCAGGTAAGCATGGGCTACAGTGAGACCCTACCTCAAAAAATTAAAAATGCTTAGAAGTGATAAAGTATATAGGTAGAAATCTGAACAGCTGCAGATGTTGGTATATTTATATGGGGTCCTGGATACAAATTCCCCATGGGTACCACAGGGTGACAGTACTTAGGTGATCCAATTTTCCTCACAAGATTAGGTTAGTAAAGAAAGTGGAAGCAGATCATTTTTACTTTTAACAGGTATTTAATGGAGAAATTAAAATGACTTTTTAATTTGTTTTTTTGAGGTAGGGTCTCTACCTAGGCCAGGCAGACCTGGAACTCATGGCAATCCTATTTCTGTCTCCCAAGTGCTGGGATTAAAGGTATGTGCTGCCATTCCTGGCTCTAAATATGTTTTTTTTTTTTTTTTTCTACTTGAGAGCGACTGACAGAGGAAGAAAAAGGCGGGGGGGGGGGGGAGGGAGAGAGAGGGGAAGGGAGGGAGGAGAGAGGAGAGAGAGAATGGGTGCGCCAGAGCCTACAGCCACTGCAAACGAACTCCAGACGTGTGCACCCCCTTGTGCATCTGGCTAACGTGGGTCCTGGGGAATTGAGCCTCAAACCAGGGTCTTTAGGTTTCACAGGCAAGCACTTAACCGCTAAGCCATCTCTCCAGCCCTAAATCTGACTTTTAATCTCCTTAGTATGTGCTAACCAGAGAAGCCTATATTGCAAAGTTTATTTATTTTTTTTAAGCAAAGGGTAACTTCAACATAAGTAATCAGCATTCAGGATTTTCAAATCATTTCTCAGCATTAAACAAACAAACAAAAAAACACAAAAAGATGTTAAATTTTTTTTTGTTTTACTTTTGGTTTTTCAAGGTAGGGTTTCACTTTAGCCCAGGCTGACCTGGAATTCACTCTGAAGTCTCAGGGGGACCTTGAACTCTCAGAGATTCTCCTACCTCTGCCTCTCAAGTGCTGGGATTAAAGTAATGCGCCACCACACCTGGCTCGATTATATTATTTTATTTTTCAAGTTAGAGTTTTGCTCTGGCCCAGGCTGACCTGGAATTCACTATGTAGTCTAAGAGTGGCCTCAAACTCAAGGCAATCCTACCTCTGCCTCCCGAATGCTGGGATTAAAGGCATTTACCATGGTGCCCAGCAAAATGTTTTGTTTTGTTTTTCAAGGTAGGATCTCGCTCTAGCCCAGGCCATCCTGGAATTCACTACGTACTCTCTCAGGCTGAACTCACAAAGATCTTCTTACCTCAGCCTCCTGAGTGCTGGGATTGAAGGTGTGTGCCACCTTGTCTGGCTAAGCTGGGTTTTCATTGGACATAGCAACCCCTGTAGTCCTATGCTTGGGAGGCTGAGGCAGGAAGACCCTGAGTTTCAGCCTATAATGGACTGCACAGGACGGTTTCAAATCAAACCTCTGTCAAGTTACACGAGCACACATACTTTCAGGTCTTGTTCTTCTTCTACTTTAGGTGCCGTTTGTACTTTTATCTTCTCCGAAGATTCTTCTACTTCTTCTGTTTCTTTGTCTGAACTTTCATCTATTTTTTCTGAATTTTCAGCACCAATTGCTGCAGAAGAAAGCACATGAAACTAAACCAAAGAGCCAGTACTCCCAAAATGTATCTTTTCTTAAAATGTGTATAAATTCACATTGTTCTACTTGTTATCTTGTATCTTCTGCTTTCCATTTCTCCTATCACCTTTTCTCATCTTTTTTTCTAGAATGCCAACAATTACTTATAAAAGCTAAGTATCAAACCTAGAATTCATGAGCAATATGAAAGGTTTTAACTCAGAGCAGTCTTAACATAAAACCATTCAATTGCCAGGTGTGGTGGTGGCCTGTGCCTGCAATCCCTGCACTTAGGAGGCGGATACCAGGAGGATCCTGAGTTTTAGGCCAGCCTTGGCTACATCGCAATCTCTGTCTCAAAACATTACTGGGCTGGGGAGATGGCTCAGCAGTTAAAGGTACTTGCTTGCAAAGTCTACTGGCTCAGGTTTGAAGAGGCAGATACATAACATGGTGCATGTGTCTAGAGTTCATCTGCAGAGGCGAGATACTGTGGTGTGCCTATTCTCTAATAAATAAAAACACTACTACTGCCACTACTACCAAAATCCATTCAATTTCCTTCCTGAACTAGCTAAGACCTATAGACAATCATTCTTCTCTCTCCTTCTCTCTGCTTGTCTCTCTCTCAGATAAATGAATATAATATTTAAAAAGAGAGAGAAAGCAGGGTGTGGTGGTACACGCCTTTAATCCCAGCACTCAGGAGGCAGAGGTAGGAGGATGGCCATGTGTTTGAGGCCAACCTGTGACTACATAGTGAATTCTAGGTCAGCCTGATCTAGAGTGAAACCCTACCTACCTCAAAAAAAAAAACCAAACAAACAAACAAAAAAACCTTAAAAAGAGAGAGGGTGTCATGTACTCTAGGTTGGCAAATTCACAACGTACTTGAAAATCACCTCTAACTTTTGATCTCAATTAAATGTATATGCTGCTACATCAGGTTTTATGTGCTGCTAGGCTAAAGCCAGGGCATTGTGCATGTCAGGCTTTATCCCTAGCCCCTACTTACGTTTTTTCAGAATTTTCAAATTGTCAGAAACAAAATCTATTAATTTTACCTATTTATTTATAACACATCCTATATGAGATAATTGTAATAGCATGCATAAGAACAATTTTATGCACTACTATAACTAGCATAACAGGAATGTTTGGTAGGGCAATTAAACAAGAACTGTTAAGTAAAAATACACATATGCCCAGACCTGAGAGTGGTGGCTTTAATCCTACCAGGCTACAGAGTGAGTTTCAGGTCAGTCTGGACTAACGTGAGACCTCGCTTCAGGAAAACAACAACAACTGGGTGTGGTGGTGCATACCCAATGCCAGCTCACTGGATGCAGAGGTAGGATCACTGTGAGTTCGAGGCCCACCCTGAGACTACATAGTGATTTCCAGGTCAGCCTGAACTAGAGTGAGACTCTGTCTCGAAAAAACAAAAACAAAAACAAAAAACAATGAAGGACCTACAGCCCAGTGTAACACACTACTCCTAACATCTTGCTCCTCCACGTGCCTGTCATCGCTAGGCTGATGCTGTATCTTCTTTTAATTTCATCAGATGGTTAAGCATATACTCTTGTCTATTTTCTTTCTTTTTTTTTTAAACTCATGTTTTTAATTTTTGTTTATTTTTATTTATTTGAAAGTTGCAGAGAAAAAGGCAAGGAGAGAGAGGGAGGGAGGGAGGGAGAGAGAGAGGGAGGGAGGATGAGTGTGCCAGGACCTCCAGCCACTGCAAATGAACTCCAGATATGTGTGCCTCTTGTGCATTTGGCTAACATGGGTCCTGGATAATCAAGCCTTGAGCTGGGGTCTTTAGGCTTCACAGGCAAGTGCTTAACTGCTAAGCCATCTCTCCAGCCCACTCTTGTCTATTTTCTGATACAAAGGATACCAGTATGTGTATAGCTTCCCCACCCAATATTATTGCTTCTCAAATTAATCCAGGGACTGGGGAGATGGTTCAGGGCCTAAAGATGCTTATTTGCAAATCATGCTGTCCTGGGTTCGATTCCCTAGGACCCACATAATGTCAGATGCACAAAGTGGTATTTATCTGCACTGGCAAGAGGCCCTGGAGCACTTACTCTCTCAACCTTTGTAAAAAGTAAAGTACAATGTTATAAACATGTTTCATTCATTTCCTTCACTTGCTGATTAGAATTTCATTGTAAAATTACACAATTTATCCAAAGGATACAAATAAATGGTACACACATTTTTGGTTAAAAGAAAATAAAATCAAGGGTTAGCCAGATCTGGTGGTGCACACCTTTAATCCCAGCACTCAGGAGTGATAGGCAGGAGGATCACTGTGAGTTCAAGGCCAGTTTGGGATTATGGGGTGAGTTCCAGGTCAGCCTGGGCTAAAGTGAGACCCCATCTCTTTAAAAATACATGGCTTATTGATATAGCTGAGCAAAAGGCTCTTGCTTTCAGCCTGCCAGCCAGAGTTCCATTCCCCAGTATTCAAGTAAAGCCCATCCATACTCATTCTCGTTCTCTCTCAAATAAATAAGTGTTTTCTTCTTCTTCTTCTTCTTTCAGTTTAGGGTCTTGCTCTAGCCCAGGCTGACCTAGAATTCACTATGTAGTCTCAGGGTGGCCTCGAACTTATGGCAATCCTACCTTTGCCTCCCGAGTACTGAGATTAAAGGTGTGAACTACCACACGTGGCTCAAATAAATCGAAGTTTTTTTTTAAATAAAAACAATGCCACATTTGTATTAAGTGTAAAATGTAGACACAATTTAAGTATCCATTTGATAAAGGGAAAATTGAATAAATAGACCTAGGGCTAGAGAGATGGCTTAGTGGTTAAGTGCTTGCCTGTGAAGACTAAGGACCCTGGTTCAAAACTCAATTCCCCAGGACCCACATTAGCCAGATGCACAAGGGGGCTCACGCATCTGGAGTTCGTCTGCAGTGGCTGGAGGCCCTGGTGCACCCATTCTCTCTCTCTCTCTGCCTTTTTCTCTCTGTCGCTCTCAAATAAAAAAATAAAAATAATTTAAATAAATAGGCCTTTAGCACTAACCAGTTAAAAACGATTTTAAACTATCTGTATTTGTGGGCTGGGGAGATAGCTTGGTTGTTAAAGGTACTTGCCTTCAAAGGCTGACAGACCAGGTTTGATTTCCCAGTGCCCATGCACTGCCAGATGCACAGTAGCACATGCATCTTTTTTTTTTTTTTTGCAGTGACAGGAGGAGTGCTTATGTGCACTCTAATAAAGAGAAATATTTAAATATAATTTGTATTCATTTATTTAGGCAGGCGAGAGAATGGATGTATCAGAGACTCTTGGTGCTGCAAATGAGCTACAGATACATAAGCCACTTTGGGCACTTGGCTTTTATAACTACTGCAAAACTGAACCGGGCTGGTAGGCTTTGCAAGCAAGTGCATTCAACCACAAAGCAGTCTCACCAGACCAAAACAATGATATTTTAAGACACTAAGTAAATTTTTATGTCACGCAGTTAAAAAAAAAAAAAGAGAGGTGGGGGCTGGAGAGATGGCTTAGCCGTTAAGGCGTTTCCCTGCACAGCCAAAGGACCAACGTTTGATTCCTCAGGACCCATGTAAGCCAGATGTACAAGGCGGTATATGCGTCTGCAGCTCGTCTACAGTGGCTGAGGCCCTGGTGTGCCCATTCTCTCTCTCAAATAAATAAAAAAAATAATATTAAAGAAAGGTGGGTCAATTTTATGTTCTGTTGTTGAGGTAATTCATTCTCCATAAAGAATACAGGACCCCAGAATCTTTTTACATCTCACTATAGGTACAATAGGAAAGAGAGAACAGGAAGCAATCTTCTCTCACAGCATTCCCCCTGAAGTATAAAGGTGCTGTTCTCCACCTATTTCTAAAGAGGAAAACGCTGTCTAGCACATGGAGTTGTCTAGATTCAATTCCCAGCACTGCATTTAAGCAAATAAAGTTTCATACAAAGCAAATTACCAGTTTCTCCATTTTCTGGAGTCTCTCGTCCAGTTTTACTAGAACTTCGGCTGGTGGATTCTGGACTGGTAGCTCGAACAAACATCTTCCATTTTCCTTTTTTAGACATAAGTTTACGCATTCCATCCTGAGATGCTGGCTGGCTGGTATCAGAACGGGGACTAGACCCTGACACACTACCATCTCCTTCTTCCAAAGCTCGCAACTCTGCCTATAAAGAATGTGCCAATGAAGTTAGTTAGTGTGTCGTTAACTTCTTATCAATAGTTACACTATGAGTAGCAAGAATGACAACCATGACTATACTCCCTGCTCGATAATTCTACTGCTCCTTGAATACTCACCCACAACTACAGCTACAAACTTGGAGGGAGTATGTGCTACAGGCCCACAAACCTTCCAATACAAACCCTAGAGAAAAAGCTCAATTAGCAAGTCCTTTTTTACAGATTTAAATTTTCAAGTGGGAAAAGCTTCAAGAGATACTACTATTATTGACACCTGTTAAGAATTTGCTTCAATCCGTACTGTAAAAAAATATTCTTAGACCAGGTGTGGTGGAGCATGCCTTTAATCTCACCACATGGGAGGCGGAGATAGGAGGAATGCTGTGAGTTCAAGGCCAGCCTGAGAATACATAGTGAATTCCAGGTCAGCCAGAGCTAGATGACACCCTACCTTGAAAACCCCCTACAATTTTTTTTTTTTTTAATTTACCAGAAGAGAGAGATATTAAGAGAGACAGAGAATGGGCACACCAGGTCTCCAGCCACTGCAAACAAACTCCAGATGCATGCACCACTCATGCATGTGGCTTTATATGGGTACTGGGGAATAAAACCCAGGTAATTAGGATTTGCAGACAAGTACCTCAACCACTGACCCATCTCTCCAGTCCCATACTGTACTTTAGACAATAACAGAAGGAATTGTACCAAAGGAAAAGAAGTTAGAAAACAGAGCCAGGCATGGTGGCACATGTCTTTAATTTCAGCACTTGGGAGGCAGAGGTAGGAGGATTGTGAGTTTGAGGCCATCCAGAGACTACATACTGCATTCCAGGTCAGCCTGGACTAGAGACTGAGACTCTACCTAGAAAAACCAGAAAGGGGCTGGGGAGATGGCTCAGCAGTTAAGGCACTTGCCTGGAAACTCTAGGGACCAGTGTTCGACTCCCCAGTACCCATGTAAAGCCAGATGCATAAGGTGGTACATGTACCTGGAGTTCATCTGCAGCAGTGAGAGGCCATGGCAGCATGCCAATTCTCTCCCGCTCTCCTTGCAAATAAATTAATTAAAAAAAAATTAAACACTCAGGAGCCGTAGATTGTTATTAGAAAATTTTCAGTGCCAGGGATGGGATCCTGTCCAGTGAGTTCTTGACCAGGGAGGTCCCTGATGCCTCCAAAATGTTACAGGCCATTGTCAAGGCCCTTGGTTTCCCACCAGGAATAGATGGTAAGTCCCTAGTGCTGAAGACTCCACATACTTGGGCTTCAAGGCCACTGAGAAATCCTGCTGAAACTGAGCTGATAACCTCCTCCATATAGACAAGCTGGAGGAAGCCATTCTACATGCAGGTCAATGGGAGAGAAAACACCAGTGAAGATACTCAACAGTGGACACTGCAAGCCTTAAATTTGGCCAGCTAGGCCAAATGAGCCAATGGGTGCAATAGTGGCACATCTGTCATGGTGGAAACCAACTGCCCTCCAATTGGACTGGAGACCTGCTTCATGGGAGGGAATACATCCCTGATACTGAAAACTTAAAAACAGGGGTAGTCATGAGCCCTAGGGGGTATAACATCTACTGCTGTCTGGCTAAATGATTATACTATGCTTATCAAACTGCCGAGTAAACACTTCTCTTAATGTTCATACACTTATATTAATGCTCTCTCACTTTTGGTAGAGAATCTTCTCTTTTCAGATGGCAGTGACCTTGGGATGACTCAGAAGGCATCATGGTGCTGGAAAGAAGTGACAGAGTACTCAGTACTGCAATAACTATCATACTTTCCAAGGATCAGGCTCTATTGTGGAAGAGGTGGCAGAAAGAATGTAAACCAAAGGAAGGGTAGGACTCCTTACAACAATGTGCTCCCTCCAGACACAAAATGGCCTGGATATCCATGACCACATAGTGCCTGACACTATCTACACAAGACCATCATAGTAGGAGGAAAAGATCATGACATCAAAATATAAGAGAGTGATTGAGGGGAAGGAAATATGATGGAGAATGCAGTTTCAAAGAGGAAAGTGGGGGAGGGAGGGCATTACCATGGGACATTTTTTTATAATCAAGGAAGTTGTTACTAAAAAAAAAATTGAAAAAAAAATTAAGGTGGGTGTGGTGGCGCATGCCTTTAATCCCAGCACTCGAGAGGCAGAGGTAGAAAGATCACCTTGAGTTTGAGGCCACCCTGAGACTACATAGTTAATTCCAGGTTAGCCTGGACCAGAGTGAGACTCTAGCTCAAAGAAAAAAAAAAGTTAAAAAACAGGCAAAAACCAACTTCTCAATGGCAAAAGTTTCCCATAGCCCACCTTTATAAAAGAAAGGCACAGATAATGGTATTTCTGTTATGAGGGAAGACAAACTGCTGATTGGACTGAAGGCCTGCTCCACAGGAGGAAATACATGTCTGGCACTGAAAACCTAGTCAAAGCCTATGGCTGGGGAGGTCATGAGCTCCAGGGGATTGATTAACAACTGCTGTTGTCTGGCTAAATGCAAATATTACAATGATCAAACTGCTCAATAAGCACTTTTTAAAATATTTATGTACATGTTCATATATTAATGCTACTCTCGTTTTTGGTTAGAGAAGCTTCTCTTTTCAGATGGTGGCGACTGCTGTGGTTGGTAACTCAAAAAGTCAACAGTGCGAAGACATGTTCAGCATTAAATGAGACAGCTCTATCACTCCCTCCAAGGCTCAGGGTCCATTATGGAAAAGGTGGCAGAAAGAATCTAAGAGCCAAAGAAAGGGCAAGACTACTTACAATGCTGTATTCCAGATACAAAAAGGCCTGGATATCTATGACCTCACAGTGTCTGACAGTACCTACAAAAACCAAACAGGCTGGAGAGATGACTTAGTGGTTAAGCGGTTGCCTGTGAAGCCCAAGCACCCTGGTTTGAGGCTCGATTCCCCAGGACTCACGTTAGCCAGATGCACAAGGGGGCGCACGTGTCTGGAGTTCTTTGCAGTGGCTGAAGGCCCTGACGCGCCCATTCTCTCTCTCTCTGTCTCCCTCTTTCTCTCTCTGTCACTCTCAAATAAATAAATAATTTAAAAAACAAACAAACAATGATGACACCAACTACAGAGATGGCTTAGTGGTTAAGGTGCATGCCTCTGAAGCCTAAGGACCCAGGTTCAATTCCTCATGACCCACATAAGCCAGATGCAAAGGGTGGCACATGTGTCTATAGAGTACATTTGCAGTGGCTAGAGGTCCTGGAGCACACATTCTCTCTCAAATAAATAAAATAAAATAAATATATTTTTAAAAAATACCAACTCAATAAAACCTGTGGTAGTTATTCTTCACTACCAACTTAGACAGGATTTAGAACAGCCTAGGAGATGTACCTCTGAACATGTCTATGAGGATGTTTCAAGAAAGGTTTAGTTTAATGGGGCTGGGGAAATGGCTCAGTAGTTTATCTGAATCCCCAGTTCAATTCCCTAGTACCTATGTAATGCCAGATGCACAAAGTTGTGTATGCACCTGCAGTTCATTTGCAGTGGCTAGCAGCCCTGGCGTGCCCACTCTCTCTCTCCTTGCAAATAAATTTTTAAAAAAATGTAAGGGTAGTACAACATGCTCCTCCAGACACAAAATGGCCTGGATAGCCACGATCTCACAGTGCCTGATACTACCTACACAAGACCATCATAAGAGGAGGAAAAGATCATGACATCAAAATAAAAGGGAGACTGATTGACATGGGGAGGGGATATGATAGAGAATGGAATTTCAAAGGGGAAAGTGTGGGGGGATATTAACATGAATTTTTTTTATAATCATGGAAAATGTTAATAAAAATTGAGGGAAAAAAGGTTTAATGTAGAGAAGACCTTTGAGTTGGGGGTTCCAGAACAGAAAGAGTGGGAAAAAAAAAAGAGGAAGCCAGCTGAGTACAAGGATTCATCTGTCTGCTTCCTGACTATAGCCAGTGTGACCAACTGCCTTATGCTCTAGTCACCTCAGCTAGGTTCTCTCAGTGCTGCAGCTTCCCCATCGCACTGGACTATACTCTCAAACTGTGAATCCAAAAATCCCTTCCCAAAGATGCTTTTGTAAGCACCTTGTAACAGAAATGAAGTAATATATAACCTTCAAAGACTTACTTTTTTCCTTTCTAAAACCAGCTCCAGTTCAAGAGTATCTTGTTCTTCCTCCTCTTCACTTTCTCCTGATTGTACCACACTGCACAGGTCCTCCTGAGAGGGGTCTTCAATACTGTCCAGTGTCATTTCCTGTGGCTGTACTGTTGTCACAACTTCTTCTGCTGCTGTATTTGTTTCTTTCACCTCTGATGCTGGCTCTGCTTCTTTACAAATTACTTTTCTTCTCCACCTCTCTTCTTCCTCTTTTATTCCCTCTGGCAGTAAAGGAGCAAGTAGTGACGCTGCCACCCCTTTCCTCTCTTCCTCGCTGTTTGACAGAGCCTGAATTCCTTCATTTACTTCCTGTAAGGAGAAAATGCTTTAGTCTAAATTCCCAAATCTCTAGGTCTACATTTATATTAACTGTATTTTACAGTCACTGCATATTCATAAAGCCAGTCTGTACCCAGCATTATTTGTAAATGTTTGTGCCATTAGCTGTACATAAAGAAAATGTTATCTTAGAAGGTAGTGTTGGAACAAAAATCTAGTTCTGGGTGGGACTCCACCATCAATTCAAAAGAAAAAGAAGCTGGAGCTGGGCATGGTGGAGTATGCCTTCAATCTCAGCACTCAGGAGGCAGAGGTAGGAGGATGGCTGTGAGTTCACGGCCACCCTGAGACTATATAGTGAATTCCAGGCCAGCCTGGACTACAGGGAGACTCTACCCTGAGAAACCAAAAAGAAAAGGAAGCTGTAGTCAGGACAAAGAGGGAACCTTGAGAGCAACACTTTATGTCAATGCGTGATTGGTTAAATTGTCACTTCACTCCTCTATAAGAGAGAAAAATATCACAGGTGTGCTCCCAATGAGGATCTGACTCTGCCTAACTCAACTGCCCAGCACTCATGTAAGTAGCTGGTTGTGGCCATGCACTTCTATAACCCCAGTCCTATGAGGAGTCCAGACAGGAAAACCACTAGGGCTTCTTAGGGCAGGGGTGAAAACAGCACCTTTGGGATGAGTGAGAGACTCTGTCTCAAGAAAACAGGCAGGGGCTGGAGAGATGGCTTAGCGGTTAAGCGCTTGCCTGTGAAGCCTAAGGACCCTGGTTCAAGGCTTGGTTCCCCAGGTCCCACGTTAGCCAGATGCACAAGGGGGCACACGCGTCTGGAGTTCGTTTGCAGAGGCTGGAAACCCTGGCGTGCCCATTCTCTCTCTCTCTCCCTCTACCTGTCTTTCTCTCTGTGTCTGTCGCTCTCAAAGAAAGAAAGAAAGAAAGAAAGAAAGAAAGAAAGAAAGAAAGAAAGAAAGAAAGAAAAAAAGAAAGAAAGAAAGAAAGAAAGAAAGAAAACAGGCAGATGAGTGAAAGGAGGACACCAAACATTCTTCTCTAGCTTCTGCTCATGTGCATACAGCATACACCTATCTGCACATGCATATACTCAGTACACGAAACTCTCATCAGACAAACACACATGCCTAAAAACAAAACTATTACATTCAGGGGGCTAGGGAGATATGGATAAAATGTCTGCCATTCAATCGTGAGGAACAAAGTTCAGACCCCAGCCCCTACATAAATGCCAAGTGAGCACAGCAGCCAGCCTAAAATCCCAGCACTTGAGAGGCAGGAACAGAAGTTCCCCAGGGCAAGCTAAATAGCCAGACTAGCTGAATCATTTCAAATGAGAGGCCTTGCCACAATAGATAAAATAGAGGATAACTAACTGAAGACACCATATGCTCACTTCTGGCCTCCACTTCAAAACTGTGCACCTATGCTCATGAATGCCCATGCATGCATGCACACCATACGCTGCACATGCCTAAAAAAACACCTTCAGTCTAAAGTGCATAAAGTGTACATGACCTATAATTGAGTTCTGTGTTTTAGACTTGAATTGCATCTTCAGGATAACTATTTATGCAATTACTCCAAAATATGAGACACTTCTGGTCCCCATTTTGTGTGGTTTTTTTTTGGGGGGGGAAGGGGAGAGGGGTGTGTTAGAGATAGGGTCGCATTCTAGCCCAGGCTGACCTGGAATTCACTATGTAGTCTCAGGGTGGCCCTGAACTCAGTGATCCTTCTACCTCACTCTGCCTCCTAAGTGCTGGGATTAAAGGCATGTGCCACCATGCCAGCTTCTTTTTTAAAATTTACTTGAAAGAGGGATGAGGTAGATAGCAGATGCCAGGGCATCTAGCCACTGCAAATGAACTACAGGCACACATGTCACCTTGTCCATCTGGCTTACACAGGTATTAGGACATAAAACCTGGGTCCTCAAACTTTGTTGAAAAGTGTCTTAACCACTAACATTCCATGCATTTTTTTGAATTTTTGACAACTACACTTACAGACAATAAAACATGGTATTTCTCTCCTCCCCCACTTTTCCCTTCACAACTTTGCTCTCCATCATATCCCCTCCCTCTCTTCAAATTTGATGTCCCCATGTTTTTTTTTTTTAGGGGGTTTTACCAAGGTAGGGTCTCACTAGAGCCCAGGCTGACCTTTAATTCACTCTGTAATACTAGGCAGGCTTCAAACTCACAGTTATCCTCCTCTCTCTGCTTCCTGAGCACTGGGATTAAAGGTGTGTGCCAACATGCCTGGCCCCTTTTTTTTATTATTATTTTATTTATTTATTTATTTATTTGAGTGACAGACACAGAGAGAAAGACAGATAGAGGGAGAGAGAGAGAATGGGCGCGCCAGGGCTTCCAGCCTCTGCAAACGAACTCCAGATGTGTGCGCCCCCTTGTGCATCTGGCTAATGTGGGACCTGGGGAACTGAGCCTTGAACCAGGGTCCTTAGGCTTCACAGGCAAGCGCTTAACCGCTAAGCCATGTCTCCAGCCCTGGCCCTTGTTTTGGATAAAGGTTACTCAATCTGACATAGTTCAGACTTTCTTAAAAAATATTTTTTAAATTTTTATTTATTTATTTCAAAGAGAGTGAGAGAATATACGGGTACATCATGGCCTCCAGCCACTGGAAACATGTACCTGAAGGGTTAATGACTCTCCCTGAAAACCAAAGGGAACTAAAAGAGTTATTAACTATCCCTAAGACTAGGGACATCTAGGGCAGTCAGTCCTAGGCAAGCCTGACAACTCCCCTGATTGATAAATTTCCCTTAACTCAGAAGACCTTGAAGGAACAGAAACATTCTTGCTGAAAAAGCCTATTCTAAGCAACGACATAAATATCTACAAGTTCCTTATTTACTTCCCTTGGACCTATACCTGGTCCACTGTTTTCTTAGGATCCTCCTTATAAGCTTGCACCCTAGCCTAGCTCAGTGCTTCAGCCTCCATCCCACAGAAGGCTGCAGCCCCTTGCTGTAAACAGTCTCTGTCTGTTGAAATCAAATCCAGCGTTTTCCTTTGCTTTTCTCTTTCACTTTCCTTACAGCACCACTTTGTACATCTGACTTAAATGTGCCCTGGGGAATTGAACCTGAATCCTTTGGCAATACAAGCAAGTGCTTGAACCATCAAGCCATCTCTCCAGCCTGTGATATAGTTTGTAATTCTTAAAGGAAATGGATCCCTGGAAACCATTTTCTTGAATTGGACAGGGTTTTATCCTGACCTTTGAAATCCTTCTGTTTCTACTTCCTAAGTTCAAGTATTATAAATATGTGCCACCTGCCTGGCATAAGAAAATTATTTAAAATTCCAGGTCAGAGGGAATTACCATGGGATATTTTTGTATAATCATGGAAAATGCTAATAAAATTTAAAAAAAAAATTCCAGGTCAGCTAGAGCAAGACCCTATCTTCAAAAACCAAAACAGCCGGGCGTGGTGGCGCACGCCTTTAGTCCCAGCACTCGGGAGGCAGAGGTAGGAGGATTGCCATGAGTTCAAGGCCACCCTGAGATGACAGAGTTAATTCCAGGTCAGCCTGGACCAGAGTGAGACCCTACCTCGAAAAACCAAAAAAAAAAAAAAAAAACAAAACAAACACCCACTATTCAGTAGCTCCACATTCAGTGAGAGACCCATCTTGAGGAATAAGGTGAAGAGTGATTGAGGTAGACCTCTGGTGTCTACATGTACACATACAAACACAAGAAAATAAAGTCTCATAATAGTGGAGGAAATAAAAAAAAAAAATCAGGAGAATGGCTAGGTGTGGTACTGCATGCCTTTAATACTGACACCAAGGAGGCAGAGGTGGAAGAATCACTGTGAGTTCACAGTCAGCCTGAGACTATATAACAAATTCTAGGTCAGCCTGGGCCAAAGCAAGACTCTACCTTGGGAAACAGAAAGAGAGAGAGAGAGGGAGGGAAGGAGAGAGGGGGGGAGGGAAGAAGAAGGAGGAAGAGGAAGAGGAAAGGATGAGGGGAGGGAGGGAATGAACATGACTTTGTCTCAAGTAGGAATGGGGATCTAGAATCCTGCCTGCTTAGCTGCCCATGTCCTTCTGGATGCCCCAAGTAGTTCCTGTGGCACTCTAAAGCTCTAGAAGAACCACTGACTGGTTTGTAACGGCCACAAATGTTATATAATACACAAAACCAGATTAAGTGAAATAAGAAATCGAATACATCTGTGTTGTATGTTAGTAATTTGAAACTAAGCAAATGCAATAGTAATAACACCAACCTTTTTAACTTCTCGTTTAGTTATGACTGGTCCACTTTTAGTACTAGAAACAGGAATTTTCTCCTTTGGATATACATCTGTATTTAGTACAAAACCAGCTTCAGGACCTGATGCAGAACTGATTAAAGGGGAAAAAAAAAACTCATTAAGAAAACAGAAAACATGTAACTAAAGCACAAGATAAGACTAATATTTTTCTAATTTCTCCCTCAAGGCTATCCTTACCTGGGCTGATAATGTTGTAATCCTTGTACCTGGGTGGCAAGATATTGAGGTAATTCCCAAGTCACTTCATTTGTTTGTGTGTTCCAATAATAATAGCATCCTGTGTTCTCATCCCAGACTTCCTGCCAATCTCCCATCTCAATTCCAACTATAAGAAAATGAAACAATGTTTAAAATGTATAAGCCCTAGGCCGGAGAGTTGGCCTAAAGGTTAAGGTGCTTGCCTGAGAAGCTAAGTCAGACCTCAAATCCCACATAGCCAGATACAGTGACACAAGCCCACAATGTTGCCACATGAGGGCACATACATCTAGAATTCATTTGCAACAGGCTGAAGGTCCTGGCACACCCACTGTCTCTCTCTCTCTCAAAATTAAAAAAAAAAAAAAAAAAAAAATTTAAATGAGGGTGAGGAGGACAGAGCCAGGTGTGGTAGCACCTACCTTTAATCCCAGTACTTGGGAGAAAGAGGTAGGAGGATTGTCATGAGTTCAAAGCCATCCTGAAACTATAGTGAATTTTAGGTCAGCCTGGGTTACAGCAAGACAAAACAAACAAACAAACAAACAAACAAACAGGCAGACAAACAAAAATGGTGGGACTAGTGCTGGGCATAGTGGTGCACACCTTTAATCTCAGCACTTGGGAAGCTGAAGTAGGAGGATCGCTGTGAGCTAAGAGGCCAGCCTGGGACTAGAGTCAGTTCCAGTCTAGCCTGGACTAAAGGCTAAAGCATCTGGGCTTTCACTTTTAGGGATGTCAATGCCTAACACACCTTTAAGGGCAAATCTTTTTTTTCCCGTCTCTCACAAGCAGAGAAAGAATGGGCACGTCAGGGTCTCCTTTCACTGCAAACTCCAGATGCATGAGCCACTTTGTATCTGACTTTATGTGGGTTCTGGAGAATCGAACCTGGGCCACCAGGCTTTGCAAGCAAGCACTTTAACCACTGAGCAATCTCTCCAGTCCACTAAGGATTAGTCTTAAGATTTTATTTTCATTATTTTTATTGGTTTTATGAGGCAGGGTCTTGCTGTAGACCAGGCTGACCTGGAATTCATGATGTAGTCTCAGGGTAGCCTTGAACTCTCAGTGATCTTTCTACCTCTGCCTCTCGAGTGCTGGGATTAAAGGCATGCACCACTATGTCCAGCTAAGCTTTCTTTCTTGGTTAAAAAAAATAAAAATCAATTAAGAGAGAGACAGAAAAAGAATGCATGGACATATCAGAGCCTCCTGCTGCTGCAAACAAATTCCAGACACATGAACTACTTTGTACATCTGCCTTTATATGAGTCCTGAGTACTCAAACCCAGGCCGTCAGGCTTTACAAGCAAGCACCTATAAACACTGAGCAATCGTTCTGGCCCCTTAAGATGTCTTTTTATTTCATTTTTTAAAACTTTATTAATTTTTTAAATCTTATTTGAGAGAGAGAAAGAGGCGGAGAGAGGGAGAGAAAGAATGAGCACACCAGAGTCTCCAGCCACTGTTAATGAATTCCAGATGCATGCGCCCCCTTGTGCATCTGGCTTATGTGGGTCCTGGGGAATTGAACTGAGGTCCTTTGGTTTTGCAGGCAAATACCTTAACCACTATGCCATCTCTCCAGTCCCCTTCTTTTTATTTCATCTTTCATATTTATTTATTTATTTTAGAGAGAGACAGGGGGTGGAGTGGAGAGAGAGAATTGGCTGCATCAGGGCCTTAGCCACTGCACTCAAACTCCAACCGCTTTGCACCACCTAGTGGGCATGTGTGACCTTGTGCTTGCCTCACCTTTGTACAGCTGGCTTATGTGCGATCTGGAGAATCGAATCGAATAAGGGTCCTTAGGCTTCACAGGCAAGCATCTTAACTGCTAAGCCATCTCTCTAGTCTCCCCTTAAGATTTCTTTAAACAAAGGCCCACACTTACCTCCTGCCAGTGAGCACTGAGTGTCATACTGCCACCCTGGTGCTTGCATCGAGTCTGTTCCATTTGCTGTAGTAGAAGAAAGGGCTGATGTAGCTGCTTCCTTTGGTTCTGGTCGAGGTGGAGTTGGAGGTGGAACAGAAGCAACCACAGGAGCTGCAGGCTGAGGAGCTGTTATGGCATCAATCTCCTGTAGAATGAAGAGCAATAACTGGCTGAGATTGGTGGCTAATGTCTGAAATTCCAACCCTTCTGAATCAGAAGCAGAAGATATGTGCCACCACATAGGGCTTTACAAGTAAATTTGTTTTCCCTAAAACAAGTTTCTGGCAAGTTTTCTTAAAGAAAAAATTACATAGTTTACTTTTCACCAGTCTGCACTAGCATACTTCTTTAAATATATATATTTTTTATTTAGTACTTATTTATTAGAGAGACAAAGAGGCAGACAGAATGGGTGCACCAGGGCCTCCAGCTACTGTAAACGAACTCCAGATAAATGTGCCACCTTGTGCATCTGGCCTATGTGGGTTCTGGGGAATTGAACCTGAGTTCTTAGGCTTCACAGGCAAATGCCTTAACCACTAAGCCATCTCTCCAACCCTTGCATTCTTCTAATAATGTCAGAATCACCTGGATCAAAGATCAATAGTGTGCACACTCTGTAGTATTTACCACATGCTGTGCCTAATTCAATTTTACTGCCACTAACTGGTGGACCCCAGTTTTGGGCAACATAGCAGAGGTATCTCAGATTTCCTTAAAGCTGAGCAGTGGTTGGCAAGGATGACCAATTTTGCTTGGCCCTGTCTGATCATCTTCAGAGTCTGCTCGTACGCCAGCACGTACTTTTCACAACAAGTTGGACCTGGTGCTGATTGACTCGAGACTTTTTCATCTTCTTTGTGATCACCATCTTCCTGCCTTAGGTGTGGCCAAGATGGCCAGGGAGCGAAAAGGAAGGTGCTCCCACAATACAAAGCACTTCCTGACTAGGACCAGAAGCCTACATGTAATTTTTAAAGTAGCTTTAATAACTGACAATGTAAACAAAAATGATCACTCACGGCCAGGAAATTGGCCAGTGTACTATCGATGTCAGTTGACTGGTTTCCATTAGCCTCTTTGGATTGTGCTGGTTTTTCAGAAACATCACTCTCATCATCATCGCTGTCAGCATAAGCACCAAGTAAACACAGACCTCCTAGAAACAGAAAGGAAAATCTTAGAAACAATGCCTGTATGTTCTAGAAAGTAGAAGTAAATACATACATCCCATGGTGCTCTTGACACAGAGCTAATTTCCTCCCTCCCTCCCTCCCTTCCTTCCTTCTTTCTTGGCAGAGCTAACATGTTGTTTATAAATTAGACCACAACTTCAAAGGAAATAATCACTAAACTGGGTCTAGGTTGTAGCCAAGTAGAAAGGGGTATGCTTAGCATGCAACTCCAACCACACACAAAAACAACCCCCCAAATCTATGCTGGGGACAGTAGTACATGCAAGTATTCCCAATCCTAGAGGCTAATGCAGAATGGTGAATTCAAAGCCAGCTTGGGCTACATAGCAACACCTTTCCCCCAAACCAAGCAATACCCTCCCTAGTATACATCCTCCCCCAAATATATAATTGATCACTGAACCTCATTCTTTCAAATTCACAAAAAACTTGATTTAAACATCTTAGGCTGGCATAACGGCTCACGCCTTTAATCCTAGCACTTGGGAGGCAGAGGTAGGAGGATTGCTAGAGGTTCAAGGCCAGTCTGGGGATACCGAGTGAATTCCAGGTCAGCTTGGGCTAGAATGAGACCCTACCTTGAAAAAAAACAAAAGTTTATCTCAAGCTGGGCAATGTAAAATCCCGTAATTCTAGCACTTGGAAGACTATAGCAAGGAGATAGTGAGTTCAAGACCAGCCTGAATTACAAACTGAAACCTTATCTTGAAACATTAAAGGCTGGAGGCATGGCTCAGTATGTAAAACATGTGCTATGCAAGACTGAGGACCCGGGTTTGGATCCCCAGTACCCACATAAAATGGAGGTCATGGAGGCATGCATCTGAGAACCCAGTGCTAACTAAGTAGACAGGAGGGTCTCAGGGTTTGTTGGCTTGCTTATGTAGTCTAAATGGGGACTTTTGTGATCAATGAGAGACTTTGTCTTGAAAAAGTAAGGTAGGAAGTGAAAGAAAACAGTAACTTCTAACCTCAACCTGTACACACACACACACACACACTCTGATACATAAAATGTCTCAGGCCGGGCGTGGTCGCACACGCCTTTAATCCCAGCATTTGGGAGGCAGTGGTAGGAGGATCACTTTGAGTTGGAGGCTACTCTGATATTACCTAGTGAATTCCAGGTTAGCCTGGGCTACAGTGAGACCCTATCTCAAGCACCCCCCCCAAATTAAAAATAAATAAATAAACAAAATGTCTCAAGACTGGGGAGATGATGACTAAAGATGTTTCCTTACAAAGCCTGCTGGCCCAGGTTCTATTCTCTAGTATCAATGTAAAGCCAGACACAAAAAGTGGTGCATGTGCTGGCTGTAGTGGCACACACCTTTAATCCCAGCACTTAGGAGGCAGAGGTAGGAAGATTGCTGGGCATTCAAGGCCACCCGGAGACTACATAGTGAATTCCAGGTCAGCCTGGGCTGGAGTTATACCCTACCTTGAAAAAAAAAAAGTGGTGCATGTATCTGAGTATGCATTTGCAACAGCAAAGACCCAGGTGAGCTTGTGCATGCATACACATAAAAAAGGTCTTGCTCTCCAGCCCAGGCTGACCTGGAATTCACTATGTAATCCCGGGCTGGCCTTGAACTCACTGCAATCCTTCTACCTCCTGAGTGTTGAGATTTCTAAAGGTATGCATCACCACACCAAGCAAAAATAGTTTTACTTTTTTTTTAAATTAGCAAGTGTGAGTGATTGATAGAGACAGAATTGGTGTGCCAGAACTTCCAGCCATTGTAATTGAACTCCAGATGTGTGCGCCACCTTGTGTGCATGTATAACCTTGCACCACCTTGTGCATCTGGCTTACATGGGACTTGGCGAGTCTAACACAAATCCTTAGGCTTCACAGGCAAGCACCTGAACCGCTAAGCCATCTCTCCAGCCCCCAAACAATTGTTTTTTCCTGTTTTAAGATTGGCTCTCACTGTAGCAAAGGCTGACCTGGAATTCACTATGGAGTCTCAGGGTGGTCTTGAATTCATTGCAATCCTCCTAATTCTGCCTCCCAAGTGCTGGGATTAAAGGCATGTGCCACCCTGGCCCAAAATAATTTTTAAATGTCTATCTCAAGCAATCAAGGTATAGGAGTTGAAACAAAAACAAAGCATAACCAAAATAAGGTACAGCCAGGCCTGGGCTAGAACAAGATCCTACCTAAAAAGAAAAAAGAATTTCAACAATGATTATCTCTGAATCAGGAAGTGGTACAAATGAAAGTATATTATGATGAACATAACCTGAGCTGAGGCTGGAGACATAGCACATTTGGTAGAATGCTTGCCTAGCATATATGAAGGCCCAAATTTGATCCCTAGCACCAAATAAACTGGAAGTGGTGACACAAGTCCTAATTCCAGCACTTGGGAGGTAGAGGCAGGGGGATCCAGAGTTCAAGGATATACTTGGCTACACAGTTTCAAGGCCAGGGCAGAATATGAAAGTCTAAAAAGGGGAGCAGGTTGGAGAGATGGCACAGTGGTTAAAGGCACCTGCATGCAAAGCCTAGCAGCCCAGACTCAAATTCCCAGAACTTGTGTAAGGCCAGATACACAAAGTAGTGCATACATCTGAAGTCTGTTTGCAGTTGCAGGAGGGCCTGGAGTGACATAATCCCTTTCTCGCAATGCTTACAAATAAATACTAAACAAACAACAACAAAAAAATGACAGAACATGCCAGGCTCAGGAGCAGTAACCTGTAATCCCAACACTTGGCAGGCAAAGCAGGAGGATCATACTACATCTGACATGAGTCTGGCCAGTCTGGACTATCAAATGAGACCCTGTCTCATGAAACAAAACAAAATACAGATCAGGAGCAGCAGGTCAGGTCTTTGTAATGCTGCAATGTGCTTCTCTTTGGGTCACTTGTGAATATTCTAATGTAACAATCAAGTGTACACAATTTTATTATAAGAGGTATATGAGCCAGGCGTGGTGGTGCACGCCTTTAATCCCGGCACTCAGGAGGCAGAGGTAGGAGGATCACCATGAGTTTGAGGCCACCCTGAGACTACATACTTAGTTCCAGGTTAGCCTGAGCTAGAGCAAAACCCTACCTCTAAAAACAAACAAAAAAAAAAACACAAAGATATATGCAATGATGTTGGCCTGGGAGATGTTTTAGCAGTTAAAAGGCTTGCAAAGTCTGCTGACTCAGGTTCAATTCCCCAGTTTCATGTAAAGCCAGACACAAAAAGTAGCCCATGCATCTGATATGCATTTGCAGTGGCAAGAAACCCTAGCATGCCCATACACATACATGCAAATAATATATATAACATTTTATTTTTGAGGTAGGGTTTTGCTCTAGCCTTGGAATTCACTATGTAGTCTCAGGGTGGCCTCAAACTCATGGTGATCCTCCTACCTCTGCCTCCCAAGTGCTGGGATTAAAGGTGTGCACCACCACACCTAGCTTTAATTTAAAAATGTGTGTGTGTGTGTGTGTATGAATGAATGAATGAATTAATTAATTTAAAAAAATGGTTGGACATGGTGGCACACTCCTTTAATCCCAGTACTCTGGAGGCAGAGGTAGGATAATCACTACAAGCTTGAGGCCAGCCTGGGACTACAGAGTGAGACCTAACCTGTAGGGAGGCACACTTAACTTTAGTGCCTACTATATTCTTTTTTTAAAAAAAATTTTTTATTTATTTGAGAGCGACAGACACAGAGAGAAAGACAGAGGGAGAGAGAGAGAATGGGTGCGCCAGGGCTTCCAGCCTCTGCAAACGAACTCCAGATGCGTATGCCCCCTTGTGCATCTGGCTAACGTGGGACCTGGGGAACCGAGCCTCGAACCGGGGTCCTTAGGCTTCACAGGCAAGTGCTTAACCGCTAAGCCATCTCTCCAGCCCATAGTGCCTACTATATTCTTAACAGAATTGGGGTAAATGAAGAGACTTATCAGAAAGTAAAGCCTTTTTTTCAGTTATACGTTACATATGTGAACTCATGGACCTAGGTTGTTCCATTCATCCATGAGTTCATGGTCATTGTTTTAGTCATGTTATACTCTGCCTTCATTATTTGTTCAGTATAGACGAAATGTCTTTGCCTTCATCAAGTTACAAATATTAGAACAGTCAAGATTCACTGGTCATGTTTTTGTGTCAGTTTTCCATATACCCATTTGGCCTAGCACAGCAGTGTTGAAGAAAAGATCCCACCTCAAGCAAGTTGGAAGGTGAAGACTGATACCCAAGGTTGTCCTCCGACCCCAATAAATGTGCCATAGTAAGCATGCGCTAGCCACTCACACACAAACATGTGTACACAAGAATTCTGGCCGGGCGTGGTGGCGCACACCTGTAATCCCAGCACTCAGGAGGCAGAGGTAGAAGGATCGCCATGAGTTCAAGGCCACCCTGAGAGTAGAGAGTTAATTCCAGGTCAGCCTGGACCAGAGTGAGACCCTACCTCGAGGAAAAAAAAAAAAAAAAAAATTCTGGAGGCTGGAGAGATGACACAGCTGTTAAAGGCACTTGCTTGTAAAAATCTGACAGCCCAGGGGTTCGATTTCCTAGTATCCACAAGTGGTGGTTGCCTGTGGTGTCCCCCATAAACTTAGGTGTTCTGAATGCTAGGTTCCCAGCTGATGGAGACTTGGGAATTATGCCTCCTGGAGGCGTGGCTTATGGGTATTATAGACAGTTTCCCCATGCCAATGTTTGGCACACTCTCCTGCTGCTTTTGTCCACCTTATGTTGGCCAGGAGGTGATGTCCACCCTCTCCTCATACCATTGTTTTCTCTGCCACCATAGAGTGTCCCCTTGAATCTGTAAGCCAAAATAAACTCTTTTTTCCCAAAAGCTGCTCTTGGTTGGGTGATTTCTACCAGCAATGTGAACCCGACTGCAGCACTATGGAAAGCCAGATACATAAAGTGGCGCATGCATCTAATATTTGTCTACATTGCCAAAAAATTCTGATGTGCTCATTCTCTTTCTCTTAAAAAATAAATAAGGGGGCTGGAGAGATGGCTTAATAGTTTAAGCATTTGCCTGATAAACCAAAGAACCCAGGTTCAATTCCCCAAGATCCACATTAGCCAGGTGCACAAGCTGGTGCTTGTGCCTGGAGTTCATTCATAGTGGCTCAAAGCCCTGGCATGCCCATTCTCTCTCTCTCAGATAAGTAAAATAAATTTTAAAAATAAATAAATACATAAATAAGGGCTGGAGAAATGACTTAGTGGTTAAGGTGCTCACTTTCAAAGCCTAAGGACCCAGGTTCAATTCCCCAGGACCCACATAAGCCATGTGCACAAGGGGCCACACACATCCAGAGTTCATTTGTAGCAGCTGAAGGCCCTAGCATGCCCATTCTCTCTCCCTATTTCTCTTTCTCTCAAATAAATAAAAAAAAAATTATACAAATAAATACTTAACCAGCCATGGTGGTGCACACCTTTAATCCCAGCACTTGGGAGGCAGAGGTAGGAGGATCACCTTGAGTTTGAGGCCACTCTGAAACTACATAGTGAATTTCAGGTCAGCCTGGGCCAAAGTGAGACCCTACCTTGAAAGAAAAAAGAAAAAAAAAAAGTCATGGGCTATAGAGATGGCTTAGCTGTTAAGGCACTTGCCTGCAAAGCCTAAGGACCCAGGTTTGATTCTCCAGGTTCCATGTAAGCCAGATGCACATGGCAGTGCATGTGTATGGAGTTCGTTCACAGTGGCTAGAGGGCCTGGAGCACTCATTTTCTCTCCCCCCACCCCTCCTTCTCTAATAAATAAAATTTTAAAAAGAAGAAAAAATCAGGAGGCCGGTTATGGTGGCTTATGCCTTTAATTCCAGTATTCAGGAGGCAGAGGTAGGAGGACTGCTGTGAGTTTGAGGCCACCCTGATACTACACAGTGGATTCCAGGTAAGCCTGGGCTAGAGCAAGACCCTACCTT
This sequence comes from Jaculus jaculus, assembly GCF_020740685.1. Classification (NCBI taxonomy): domain Eukaryota; kingdom Metazoa; phylum Chordata; class Mammalia; order Rodentia; family Dipodidae; genus Jaculus; species Jaculus jaculus. The sequence continues at coordinate 177,852,787 of NC_059102.1, read as the reverse complement.
GGAAAAAAGAGAAAAAGAGGCATGAGGGGTGGGAATATGGCTCAGCAGTTAAAGCCTGAAAGCAAGCTGGCTGGGATTTGATTCCCCAGTACCCCCCCTTACAAAAAGCCAGATGCACAAAGTGGTGATGTATCTGGAGTTCATTTGCAGTAGCGGGAGGCCTTGGCAACTTCATACTTTCTCTCTCATAAATAAATAAATGAAATGAAGAAGCACAAATTTCAGATCCCAAAGTAAATGTATGGTAGGAGAGTCACTGTAAGTTAAGGTCACCCAAAGAATGTGTAGTAAATTCCAGGTAAGCTTGGGCTAGAGCAAGATCCTACCTTGAAGAAAGCCAATAAACATAGGGCTGGAGGGATGGCTTAGAGGTTAAGGCATTTGCCTGCAAAGCCAAAGGACCCTGGTTTGATTCCCCAAGACCCACATCAGCCATATGTACAAAGTGGTACATGTGTCTAGAGTTTTTTGCAGTGGCTGGAAGCCCTGGAGTGCTAATTCTGTCTCTCTCTGTCAAACAAACAAAAAAAAAAAATTTAAAAGCCAATAAAGAAATGTTTACACTACTACCTTGTAAAATGTTTACCCTTAGAAAAATAAACAGAAGCCTCACACAAATAAGCAGTAGGTTACTACCAAGACTTGCTACTACTTAAAATCTAAGGAAGTAAGGCCATTCTCCCATGTTTACCAGTCTTTATTGTTTTTATTTATTTTTTTTATTTTTGAGGTAGGGTCTCACTGTAGCCTAGGCTGACCTGAAATTCACTATGTAGTCTCAGAGTGGCCTCAAACTCAAGGTGATCCTCCTACCTCTGCCTCTCAAGTGCTGGGATTAAAGGTGTGTACCACCATGCCTGGCTAAGTACTTATTTATTTGTATAATTTTTATTTATTTATTTATTTGAGAGAGAGAGAGAAATAGGGAAAAAGAGAGAATGGGCATGCTAGGGCCTTCAGCTGCTACAAACGAACTCCAGATGTGTGTGGCCCCTTTTGCACATGGCTGGGCTAAAGTGAGACCTATCTGAAAACAAAACAAAACAAAACAAAACAAAAAGAAAAAAATTTAAAACATATATTGGGTGGGTGTGGGGTACAGGCCTTTAATCCCAGCACTGAAAAAAAAAAAAAAACAACAAAATAAATAAATAAATCAGCAAACAAATTCAGTGTTTCCCACAGTACTTTTGCATCATACTCCATTTATTTATTTATTTATGAATGAGAGAGAGAGAATGGGCACTTCAGGGCCTCCAGCCACTGCAAATGAACTCTAGAAGCATGTGCTACCTTGTGCATCTGGCTTATGTGGGTCCTGAGGAATTGAACCTAGGTCCTCTGGCTTTGCAGGCAAATGTCTTAACTGCTAAGCCATCTCTGTAGCCCTTTTTGTATTACACTCTGACATCAGATGTGTGGGGTTTCTCCCCCATGCTTCAATTTCAATTTAAGAGGTAATTCATTCTACAGCAGACCTCAGTAGAAGGCACTCTAGCTCAACTTATGTTAGGTACCAGGTACTATCTATCACAAATAATTGCCTCCCTCAACTTCCAATGCCAACTACAAGCTCCAGATTGCTTCACCTGTGCTTCTGATTGACCTTAAGTCCAATTACTTTCTCAGAGCAACTCATAGAACTTGTTTCCCAGAACAATTATATTTACCAGTTATTATGAGGAATATTACAGTGGGTAGAAGAGATGCATACAGTGATGTTAACACAGAAGGGGCTTAGCAATTCGGTAGCTTCCCTAGGCAGGCACTCTAAGAACTTTCACCATGGGTCCATATAACTGGAAATTTGTCCCCCCATCTTTTGTTTTTGTGAATCAGACTCTGGCTTTGAACACTGTTTCTTGGAAGAAGGGTGAGAGAGTCTTGCCATGTAACCCAGGCTAGTCTTGAACTCTTGGTGATCTTCCTGCTTCTTGCCTGGTGAGCACTTCATGACATAGGATAACTAAGTCATTGGCTAATGGTGGTCAACTTCATTCCTTTCCCTTCCTTAGAAGTTGAATGGAAAGTTTCCAGTCCCATGCTAACCCAGCCGGGGTCATTCCAGCGACTAACCTCACTCATCCAGAGCCTACCATCATCAACCATTAGCATAGAAAATACCTATCAAGGCCAGTTCCCACAGAACTTGAGAGGCTGGGTTAGTAGGAGAGGATTACCACAAGTTGAGGGCAGCCTGGGGTTACATAGTGAATTCCAAGTCTGACCGGGCTAGAGCGAAACCCTACTTTGAAGGGGAGGAAAAAAAGGCTGGAGAAATGGCTTATCAGTTAAGGGGCTTTCCTACAAATCCAAAGGACTCAGGTTCAATTCCCCAGTACCTACGTAAGCCAGATGCACAAGATAGTGCACGCATCTGCAATTTGTTTGCAGTGGCGAGGCCCTGGGGCGCCCATTCTCTCCCCCACCCCTCGCAAATACATAAATAAAAATTTAAAAAGACACCCATAACTTTTAAAATCTCGAGGATTTTTGGGGTTTTAGACCAGGAAAAAAGACAGAGACTAATACATAATACTGGAGGTTTATACCAGCAATAAAGCAATTGCTTATCATGTCAGAAATCCAGCAATATAGGAGAGCAAGCAAAAACCACATATACTCCAAGGCCAGCACATGTGAAGTGGAGGCAGAAGGATCTAGTTATAGGTCATTTACTACATAATGAGTTCCGGGTCAGCCAGCCCTGACATTCACATATACATAGATAAATGCATTTTTTAAAATTTATTTACACAGAGAGAGAGAGAAAGAGAGAGAGAGAGAGAGAGAAAATGGGCATGCCAGGGCCTCTAACCACTGCAAACAAACTCCAGACACACGTGCCACCTCGTGCATCTGGCTTTATGTGGCTACTGGGAAATCGAAACTGGGTCCTTATGCTTCATAAAGCAAGCATCTTAACCACTAAGCCATCTCCCCAGCCCCAAAGTACATTTTTATTTTTCAAGGTAGGGTCTCACTCTAGCCCACACTGACCTGGACTTCATTATGTAGTCTCAGGGTGGCTTCGAACTTATGGCAAGCCTCCTACCTCTGCCTCTCAGGTGCTGGGATTAATGGTGTGCGCCACCACACCCAGCGTCATAAACACACACACATATATATTTTTGCTAAATACAATTTTTAAACAGAGAAGAAGAATGTAGTAAAAGGACAAAGGATTGGGGATACAGTTTATAAAAAAGTAAAGATTTTGCATAGTAAGCCCTCATGAAAGATTTTTATTATCTTTTGTGGGGCTGGAGATGGAACCTAGACCTATGTACCTGCCAGACAAATAGTCTACTAATGAAATTCAGCCACAGGAATAGAAAAAATTTTTAAAGGTTTTTTAAAAAAGATTAGGGACTGGAGAGATGGCACAGCAGTTAAGGTGCTTGCCTGTGAAGCATAAGGACTCATGTTCAACTCTCCAGGTTCCAGGTAAATCAGATGCACAAGGTGACGCAAGTGTGCAAGGTCATACATGCACATAAGATGGCACATACATCTCAAGTTTGATTGCAGTGGCTGGAGGCCCTGGCGCACCCATTCTCTCTCTCTCTCTCTCTCAAATAAATAAATAAATAAATATATTTTAAAAATTAATAATATATACAAGAAAAAATCTGGATTTGGTGTGGTGGTGCACACTGTTAATCCCAGCACTCAGGAGGCACAAGAAGGATGATCACTGAGTTTGAGGCCAGCGTGAGACTACAGTGAATTTCAGGTCAGCCTGGGCTAAAGACTCCCTACCTCAAAAAGTCAGAAAAAAAAAAATTGGGGGGTGGGGAGAGGAGTGGCCTATCTAAGTATAGTGCATGTGTGTGCGTCTCCTTTGTGCACACATGCTGCTCTATTAGTCTTCCACTCTAGGTTGAGTCTCTCACTGAACCATCTGTTTTCAGATGGACTGACTGGGAAGCCCCATTAATTCTTTCTCCTATTTCTGTTCCCCACAGAACTGGAGTTACAGGAGTACAAGACCACACTCAACTTTTTCTTTTTTTGTGAGTGTTGGGGATCTAACCCAGGGCATCTGTTAGTACAGCCTCTTATCCATTGAGCCATCTTCTCACCCTTATATTTTTATTTATTTATTTATTTTTTGAGGTAGAGTTTCACTCTAGTCCAGGCTGACCTGGAATTCACTATGTAGTCTCCGGGAGGCCTCCGGTTCATGGTGATCCTCCTACCTCTGCCTCCCAAGTGCTGGGATTAAAGGCTTGAGCCACCACACGAGGTTAATTTTTTTTTATTACAATAAAATACTTATTTGCAAGCAGAAGTATGCACAGAGAGGGGGGAGGGGGAAGGGGAGAAGGGAGGAAGAGTATGAATTAGTAGGCACACCAGGGCCTCCAGCCACTGCATGCAAAGAACTCCAGATATATGTGGCACTTTGCGCAACTGGCTTTATGTGGGTATTAGGGAATCAAACCCAGGTTGTTAGGCTTTGGAGGCAAATGCTTTACCGCTGAGCCACCTCTCCAGCCCCCTAAATTATTTTTTATGAGCACAGTTTTATATTAGCAACACTTAAACATTGAACGTTCCATGTACATAAGTCAGCTTAAACTTAATAAAAACACATTCTAGAGAAGATACAAGAAAACAGAATCTGTACCTGTTGCCTTAACGGCTGTCGGTCTAGTGGTCATAACTGGTGGGGGAGGATTCTGAACAACTTTGGGAACCTCCACCACAACTTCCTGCTCATCTGGATTTAAAAATGAAAAAAATAAAATTGCAGTCAGGTTTCCGGATCACAGAAAACACCAGAAGCAACAAATCAATCTTTAATTGGACCGTTAAAGTCTGGCTTTCATGAACTTAAAAAACGGGTATTATCACCGGCCCGAATTAGGGATGCAAAAAACAAGCTCGAATCTTCCATGCGCTTAGGCGAGTTCCAAGGTAGAAAAATGTGAACACTATATGTAAAAATCACACCTGCAATACTTCACAGTTAACAAACCACAAAGTTGTCTCCGGGTTTTCACACAAATCTGCACCTCATATTGACGACATTTCTTAACACCTGAAATGGTGGCAGTTTCTCTGTCGCCTAAACGTGTTAAGTTATTCTTTAAAATCCAACTACCATTTCAGGAGGAGCTACACAAATGCTCAGGAATTTTCATCCTTTGTCTGGCATAGGAATAATAAGGGCTTGTTCACTTTGTAAAGAGTGCTAATTGCACGTGAACGAAACGGAACGAAACGAAAGCAAGCGTGACATGGTTTCAGAACAGGCCAGGCTCAACCGCCACAAGTCTCGCACGTGTAAAGTCCCCTCCACCCTGGACGTTATCAAAACCAGCAGGGGCTAAGGTAGGGGACTCAAGAAGCCCCGACCATGGACGAAGCAACAACGTTCCCGGGACAATCTTTCAGCGGCGACGGCGCCTCCCGGCCGCCCTCTTCCGCCGCCCTGCCCGGCCGGGGCCGCGCTCGCCCGGGGCAGGCCTCGGAGCGGCTTAGGCCGCAAGGCCCGCGCTGGGAGGCTCGGGCGCCGCCGCCAGGAATGGCCTCGCGCGTCCTTACCTTCCGAAGGCGAGTCCTCGGGGACGGCGGCGGCGGCGGCCACCGAGGGCGACGTCGCTGTCGTGGCCGTCGCCGCCGGGGCTGGCTGACTGAGCGCCGCTGTCGCCGTCGAGTCCGGCTCGGGGTCGGGATCCGGCTCGGGATCCCGGCCCGGCGTGCTGCTCCGAGGACCCGGGGGAGAGAGCTGCAGGATAGGCCTGCGGCCGGGTACCACCCGGGACTTCTTCCCCATCGCGAGCCCGAGCGCGAGCGGCGAGCGTCGGCAGTCTGGAGGGGCGGGCAGACCGCCGCCCGGTGCGTCATCAATATTCATGTGCATCCGCACCGCCTCGGGCCAAAGCCCGCCCGGGACGCGCCTGCGCATGCGCCCCTGCCGCCTGGCTGGCGGCTCCGCCCCCCACGGAAGGGCGGGCTTTGTTCATGGCACTAGGTGATTGGCTGCTTTGACCTAGGGAAGGAGCCGGTGGCCAACGGAAAAGGGAAAAAACTGGAAGTCGGGCCAGTAGTGCGGAAGGGCCTGCCTTAGAGACTGGGCGTCTGTAGCGGAGTCTACCTTCTTGTCCTCCATCTTGTGTCTATTCTCCGTGTGTTATTAGGTATTTGCTCTTTAGGAAAAAAGGTTCCCCTTGGTTACTCTGCCTTCCTTTGGGTATACGATCGCTCATTAGACTACTAGATTTTTTATCCTCTTGTAAACTCTTAAGAGGGGCGAAGATGCTATGTTGTAAAATGAATATATACTAAAAATAGCCAAACGCTCGGATACAGAAGCCTTGCCCTCGCTCTCCCTAATCTCTAGATCCAGCCACTCATAGCTAAAGTACTGAGCCTTGTTTGCAGAAGTGGCTCCCCACTCCAAAAGGCATTGGCGTTCTGAACCGGTAATGGCCTCCCCTGGTGTAGTAGCCAAACAAGACAACACGCACTCAACTCAGGACACTATCATCCCTCCTTTCTAACTGACTCCAGCAGGCTTATAAGTGTATGTGGCCGGGAAGATGAGAAGTTAAAGGCACTCACAGAACTTTCTGGCCTTGGTTAGATTCCCCAGACAGTAACCACATAGGACCATAAGCACCAAGTAGAACATATTTCTGAAGTTCCTTTGCAATGACAAGAGGGTTTGATGCACCCAAAAAAATGTGATCCACCTGGGTGTGGTAGAGCATGCCTTTAATCCCAGTACTCAGGAGGCTGCGGTAGGAGGATGGCCATGAGTTCATGACCACCCTGGGACTATGTGAAGATGCGCTGGGAACAGGCCTTGGGGTATCCATACACATTCTCTCTCCCTCGCATAAATAAAAATAATTATATGTTCATTTATTTATTAGAAGTAAGAGGAAGAGACAGAATGGGCACACCAGGGCCTTTTGCCTCTGCAAACAAACTCCAGATACAGGTGCCACCTTGTGCACGTTGGTACTGGGGAATCGAGGCAAATGTCTTAGACACTAAGCCATCTCTCCATTGCATATTATTATTTTTAGGTTTTCAAGGTAGTGTCTTGCACCAGCCGAGGCTGACCTGGAATTCACTATGTAGTCTCTCACGGTGACTCAGAACTCTTACCTCAGCGTTCCCGAGTGCTGGGATTAAAGGCATGCACTGCCACACCTGGCTAACATCCAGATTTTTATATATTTTTATTTACTATTTGCATGCAGAGAGTGGGTGAAATAGAGAGGGAGACAATGGTTGTATCAAGGTCTCTTGCCATTGCATATGAACTCTAGATGCATGTGTCACTTTGAGCATCTGGCTTTGAGGAGGTACTGGTCAACTGAACCCAAACAGCAAAGAAGTCCCTTTAACCCCTGAATCATCTCCCCAGTCTCCACACCAGATTTTTATGTGGATGATGGGAATTGAACGCAGATCTTCATGCTTGAGCAAGAACAGATCACTTATAGAAACAAACAGTTCACAGAATAGCCAAGTACAGTAGGCTAAGATACAGTTTATGGCTTTCAGGGAGGGGGAGAACATGATCTGTCCTGTGATGGAAAGAAGATTATGTTCATCTCTTCAGACCCTCCCTGCCTTCACGTCTAATAAAAGGGTTTGAGCATATACAGATGTAGTTTATAGTTGTGTTTATATAAATGTAAATTTCCTATTATTTCACTTCAAAGTGGGTAGACTTTGATGCAATTCAATTCTGACTACCTGGAGTTGGCATCTGACTCAAAATTTAAGGCCTCAGACTTCAGACTAGCTATAAATGTGGAAGCTTTTAGGGCCTCATTTCCATAATTCACTCGGACCACTTGCAGAACTCAGAAAAGTTCTATTTTATTTATTATGTATGAGAGAAAAAGAGGCAGATGGAATCAGCATGCCAGGGCCTCTAACCACTGTACACATACTCCAGATGCATGTGCCTCCTTGTATATCTGGCTTATGTGGGTCCTGGAGAATTGAATCTGGGTCCTTTGGCTTTGTAGGCAAGCCCTTTAACCACTTAGCCATCTCTCCAAGCCCAGAAGCTACATTAAAAAAAATAACAATAATCAGAGGGAGGGCATTAACATGGGATATTGTATATAATAATGGAAGTTGTTAATTTAAAAAAAAAACTTTAAAAAAAAGTAGCTATTTAGAGAGGTGGAGAGATGGCTTAGCAGTTAAGGTGCTTGCCTGCAAACTCAAAGGACCTAGGTTAGATTCCTCAGGAGCCACATAAGCCAGATGCACAAGGGGGCGCATGCATCTGAAGTTCATTTGCAGCAGCTGGTGGCCCTGGTGCACCCATTCTCTATTTTGCTCTCTCTCTCCTCCACTGTCTCAAATAAATAAGAAATATTTTAAAAAAAGAATACAAAAATTCATTTGAGAGAGAAAGAGGCAGATATGATGGATGCACCAGGGCCTCTAACCACTGCAAACGTATTCCAGATGCATGTGCCACCTTGTGCATCTATCTGGCTTACATCATCACTGGGCAATTGAACCTGGATTCTTCAGCTCTTCAGGCAAGCATCTTAACTGCTAAGCCATCTCTCCAGCCCCAGAAGCTCCATTTTTAAAGGAAATATATAGATTACAAAGGCATGATTGATTAGATCATTGGCTACAAGATTGGACTCAGCCTCCAGACCTCATTTTCTCCCAGGAAGTTGGGCTAGCCCCAAATTCCAAGTTTCTGATCTCATGGTTGGCTTTCTGGTGACCAACCCCAATTCAGAATCTAGTTAAGATACACACCAAGACTCAGTTTATTAGCCTAACAAAGACCCATCATTCAGGAAATTCCAGAGGTTTTTGAAGTGCTGTGCCAGGAACCAGGGACAAAGGCCAGATTATGTCTAAATACCACATTATTTGACCTTACATGTTTTATAGGAGGCCATCTAAACCACGAAGCTTTATTCAAAGAAATACCTATATTTAGTCCATACATCATCTGAACAATAAATGGGCCTTTTGCTTATGGAGTTCTGTGTAGACATAATAAAGGGTTAATGATGAGTTACTTAAAGTCTCAGTAAGTTGAGAGATAGAAAAAGCCAGCATTTCTCTCTCAAGTAAATAAATAAATGCTTTAAAAAAAAAAATAACCAGAGGCTTGGGGTGGTGTAGCACATCTTTAATCCCAGCCCTCAAGAGGCACAGGAGTTTGAGGCCACCCTGAGATTACCTTGTGAATTCCAAGTCAGCCTGGGTAGAGACCCTACCTCAAAATTAAAAAAACAAAAAACAAACAAAAAAACTTGTCTGGAGAGATGGCAAAGCAGCTAAAGTGCTTGCCTGCAAAGCCGAAGGACTTGGGTTTGATTTCCCAGTACCCACGTAAAGCCAGATGCCCAAAGTGGCACATGTGTCTGAAGTTTGCTTGCATTAGCTGGAGGCCCTGCTGTGCCCATTTGCTATTTGCCTCTCTTTCTCTCTCAGATAAATACTTTTTTAAAAAAAGCTAGCAATACAAGAGTACCAATGGTTTACGATAGTATAGACACAGACCCTTTTGTATCATGTTGCTGGTCACAGATTTTCTTGATTGGTCTAGTATAATCTTTGGAACAGGGCTGCTCTATACTGAAGGTTGTCAGTCCCTCTTAGCCTTGCCCATCTTAGGTAGTTATGCTGCACATTTTTTATTGTAGCATGTTTTTACTTTTCTCCAATACCTTACATTTGCTGTTTTTCAAAGATAAAGAGTCAGCCTAGGCTAGAGTGTGACCCTACCTTGAAAACCAAAAAACAAAACAAACAAAAGAGAGCAGTAATGTGATACCAACATATTTATGTGTATTATGAATATAAATGATTTCATACACACACACACACACACACACACACACACACACACACTTTTCGAGGTACGGTCTTAATCTATCGCAGGCTAACCTGGAATTCACTATGTAGTCTCAGGGTTGCCTCAAATTTATGGTGATCCTCCTACCTCTGCCTCCCCATTGCTGGGATTAAAGGTGTGTACCACCACACCTGACTTAATTACATTTTTAAAATTTTTCTCATGCTAGTGCCTCTGTATGCTAAAATAGGCCATTGAGATACATCCCCAACCCAAAGGAACCCTTTAGATACACTTTGTGACCAGAAAATTGCCAGAATTGAAAAATATCAAGAAATGATCATATTCATTTGAACTGCTAAAATATAGTATCAGGGCTGGTGATATGGCTCAGCGGGTAAAGTGCTAGCCATGAAAGCTTGGAGACCTGAATTTATATTACAGCTATGTAAAATGCCAGGTGTTGCATACCTGTAATCCCAACACTGGGGAGACAGAGGCAGGAGGATCCCTGGAATTTGCTGGCTAGTTGGTCTAGCTGAGTTGATATCTTGAGACCCAAAAAATAAGGTAGAGCTGGGCTTGGTAGTGATGCCTTTAATCTCATGAGTTCAAGGCCACCCTGTGACTACATAGTGAATTCCAGGCCAGCCTGGGCTAATGCAAGACCCTACCTCAAAAAACAAACAAACAAGGAAAAATAAAAAAGAGGTAGAGGGGGCTGGAGAGATGGCTTAGCGGTTAAGCGCTTGCCTGTGAAGCCTAAGGACCCCGGTTCGAGGCTCGGTTCCCCAGGTCCCACGTTAGCCAGATGCACAAGGGGGCGCACGCGTCTGGAGTTCGTTTGCAGAGGCTGGAAGCCCTGGTGCGCCCATTCTCTCTCTCTATCTGCCTTTCTCTCTGTGTCTGTCCCTCTCAAATAAATAAATTAATTAATTAAAAAAAAAAAAAGAGGTAGAGGGCCACTGAGGAAGATACCTGATGTTGACCTCTGGCCTCCACATGCATCAACACATATGTGTACCTTCATTCACATACACACAAGCACACATAACACACACATGCAAATAAATATCACAGGCTTCAGAAGTAAACACAAACACAGACCTCAAGCAGCAAGAACAATTGGAGTGAAAGGCACAGGTACGTTTTGTTCTGGCTGATGTCAGAGGCAAGTACAGAAATGTAACGAAGGGCTACATGAGGTCTTAAACCAAAGCTGTGAATACAGGAAAATCTGTTCGACTTTGCCAATTGCCACCAGGAAAACCAAGCTTGAATCAGTAACCCGCCCGGATAGGTTTCTGAAACCACACTGGTCTCTTCCTACTATTGCTCTTCAGTGATGCTTGTATAATAGGGTTTGGTGTTTTTCAGACCACAGCTGAATCATTTCAATGTGCACATAGGTAAGTGTCTTTCTTATAGTTGAAAGCACAAGTTTATAGAGTTGGGAGGGCAAGGGCTAATCCCTAATTCTACTCTTATGTTAATCATCATAGAGCTAAAAGTATGGAATATAAACAAGTTACTGGGGCTGGAGAGCTATCTCAGTGGTTAAAGTGCTTACAATGCCTGACTGCCCAGGTTTGATTTCCCTGTACTCATGTAAATCCAGGTATGCAAAGTGGCAAATGTGTCTGGAGTTCAACTGTAATAGCAGAAGGCCCTAGCATGTCCATACTCATTCTTTTTCCCCCTCTCTCAAATAATATTTAAAAAGTTTTAGAAAACAACAGGGTATTTACTGACTGTATAAAAATTACAGGCTTATGAAAAACTCAAAAGTCAAATGGTATTCATTCAAACAAGTAGTTATACAGATTGTTTCCTTGAAAGATACATTTTAATATACATAATAAAATCCAAGGAGATTTTGTTCTTGTTCACTTTTCCCAAAGTTTGCATTATGCTTTTGAATCTGACTGGTTAAGTTACATTTTGGTCCAATATTAGACCAACTATATGATCAAGTCCGGCTTGATTATTATAAATCATATAAGTTAACAAATTTAACTCTGAAAATCTGTTGCTTTTATATATGATAAATTTCCAATTTTTTCATAGCTAAATTTGCTCCATTTTAGCCTTACAGCCAGATTTAAAATATACTTTCTTTAAATGACTGGTCATAATTTTTGACTTACTCTAGGTAAATTATTTCTTTATTGAAGATCATATAAAAACTCCACAATAAATAATGAAAAGAATATGCAAAATCATTAGCCTCTGTTTGCAATACAGAAAATACATGTCAGTTCTGGACCAAAGTAATTCCACTGAGATATAAAAAATGACAAGGAAGAATTAAAAGATCTGTAGTGACTGCTTTTGTGGTTAGCTTACAACAAACCAACAACCACTAGCTATTTTGGAAAGTGAAGATGGGCTTTAATTGCAGATAAAGAATGTCTTCAATAGTTTAAAAAAATATAAACTCTTAAAAAAAGCCTATGAGTCATATACAAAAGCTGCTGTTTGAGACCAAGGTTGAAAACCAGAAATTCTGTTAGCACCACCAGCAAGCACAGGGTCCTCTGACGTGTCTGTTCTATCTTGTGCAGAGTGCAGACTTGAAGGTCGTGTATCATTTACAGTTATAAAAATTGGCCTTGAGTACAGAGTCTCTGCAGTGTATTCTTGAGCTCCATGAGGCACCAAGCGGTTACAAAGGGTATGTAACTATCCAGATCACAGGTTCCGACGGTATAATAAATCCCGAGTTGCCTTATCAACTTTTTGCTGGTAGTCTTCTAATTTGTCAAGAATTTTCTGGGACAGCTGTAACACAGAAGAAGGAAATCACTACAGAATAGCTCAGAGAGGCTGCAACTATGAGTGAATCACCATGGCTTTATCAACAAGACTAACTAGTGAATATGTTAGCCCCTTGCTTCACTTTAGAACTGACTTCTCCCGGATCTGTAACACCACACTTGTTTTCCTAATGGATTTTCTTTTTTGGCTTTTTGAGGCAGGGTCTCACTCTAGCCCAGGCTGACCTGGAATTCACTCTGTAGTCTCAGGGTGTTCTTGAACTCATGGCTATTGTCCTACCTCTGCTTCCCAAGTGCTGGGACTACAGGTGTACACCACCATGCCCGATTACTAACAGATTTTCCAACTGTGAAAATCACATTTTTTAATTTGTGGTGCTGGAAATGAAGTCCAGGGCCTCATCCACACAGAACAATGGATCTATGCTGAGCTTCATCTCCAGTCCAGCTATATGAGAGAAACTGCTATGCATGAAAAAGGCTACACCTCATTTAACTAGTCAGTAGATGATTCATTATAGTACTTATCCTAAATTGATAGATATAACTGACAGAAAACTAGTTTTTAGGACTATCATCCCTGTCTTCCTGAAAAATTTTTCTTTGAAAAATAGTATAGGATGAGCTGGGCGTGTTGATGCACGTGTTTATTCTCAGCACCTGGGAGGCAGAGGTAGGTGGATTGCCAAGAATTCGAGGCTACCCTGAGACTACATAGTGAATTCCAGGTCAGCCTGGGCTAGAGCGAGACTACCTCAAAAAACCAAAATAAACAAAACAACAAAAAGTGTAGGACTGAACATAATGGTACATGCCTATAATCCAGCACTTGAAAGCCAAGTTTGGGTTATATAGCAAGTTCTAGAGTCCAGCTTGGTCTTTGTAGCAAGACCCTGTCAGAAATTACCCCCACAGTTTAAGAAAACAACAGGGCTGAGGGTATAGCTAAGTGTCAGCACATTGTCTAGCATGTCCAAGGTGGCACTAGAAAACAGGGAAGAGAAACATAAAAAACACAGGAGCCGGTACTCTGAATGGAACTGTTCCTTGTTCTATTAAAAATATTTTTTTGTTTTTTAAATATTTGTTTATTTGAGAGAGAAAGAGGCAGATAAAGAAAGGGTGTGCCAGAGCCTCTATCCAAGGTAAACAAACTTCAGACACATGCGCCACTTTGTGCATCTGGCTTACATGGGTATTAGTGAACTGAACCTAGGGCCTTAGGCTTTGCAGGCAAGTGCCTTAACTGCTAAGCCCTCTCTCCAACCTGCCACTTGTTTTTTATTTAGATGCTCTTAGTGTTACATGGCTGATGGTGAGTTCCCAGGATCAAGTGCTCTTGCCTACACCCCACAGCAGGACCACAGGTGTGTGCTCCTGTACCTAGCTTAAAGACTATTCTAGAAGCACACACTGTGAGCTCCAGTTTACACTCTAGTTAAAAAAAAAAAAAAATCACTGCAATGACCCGGGGAAAGCAAGCAGCACTCTATTCATACTGACTCCACTCAGGACAGTGACAATGTACCATGCTGCTGTTTACTGCAATTTACCACGTACTGTTGATCCTGCAGCGTCTACCATGCTAAACACCTTAAAGAATGGACTGCACGCCATCTGTCTCTATGTAATGTATACCTATCTAATCCCTCCTGAAGTTTTTGGACAAGCTGCTTATATATTTATTTATAAGGGGGTGGGGCATCATGTTAAGGAGGACCAGTGCTTTTGTTCTCACTTTACTTCTAGAGAACAGAAGATGATGCTGTCAGGTGTACCTACTAGTGCAGGGCTTACTTACTGCAATGTTGTGACTGTTGGCACTGTTTTCTCCCAGAGCCTGGAGAAGATGATCAATAGAGGAATATGGAAGCCATACCAATGGGGCTGTTGCAGATAGTGGGAACTGAAAGACAATGTCTATTATTTGAAAAGAGCCTGAAAAAAAAACCCACACCAATTCTTCTAGGTATTTGTTTTCATGGGATTTGACAACATAAAGCACTCTTTTTGTCCTCCCTAAAATTAACAAACTGTACACACACACACACACACACACACACGTTCTCTCTCCCCCCCCCTAGATTTCTCCACTTTCAACTGAGTTAAATCAAATATATTTAATTTTGAAGCCATCTCTCATCTTGAAAAAGCCATAAAGTTTGCTAAAGACAAACACCCTCAACAAAACCCTTCTCTCATTAGACAATGGTCAGGCACATGCCTTTAATCCCAGCACTTGGGAGGCAGAGGTAGGAGGAATATTTTAAGTTCAAAGCCAGCCTGGGACTCCAGAGTGAATTCCAGGTCAGCCTGGACTGCAATGAGACATTACCTCAAAAAACAAACAAACAAACAAACAAACAAACAAACAAACAACAACAACAAAAAAAAACCCAAACCAAACCAATGAAGCTGGGCATGGTGGTGCACACCTTTAATCCCAGCACCGCAGAGGCATAAGTAGGAGGATCGTTGTAAGTTCAAAGCTGCCCTGAGTCTACATAGTGAGTCCAAGTCTGCCTGGGCTAGTGTGAAACCCTACCTCGGGGCGGGGGGGGGGATAAGGCAATGAATAGTACTAATCCAGTTTGAAACTGAATTTAAATTCCAATTTTCTGGAAATAAATAAAAAAATAACAAATTGGAAAAAGAAAGCTCATTTCTCAAAGTTCTGAATACTTTCCCAAGAGTTTAGGAGGAAAAACTAAAAAACCAACCAACCAACCATAGATTAAGACAGTGCTTTGTGCCTTGCAAGGGTGCTATATGAATGAAATAAGAACATGTTTGCAGACTTAGCACGGTCCCTCCACATAAGCAATGCCACTTTGTGTTCATTTACCTCTCTTCAATACTAAAACAATTTCTTAAAATGTATGCAGTTACTTACAAATGCCCATCCAGCTGAACATGGGTAGCTAGTGTATTGTACCAGGACCAGCATGCTTTGCAAATAAGTGCCTTTAACTGCTGAGCTGTCTCCCCAGCCTGAGGTACTGTGGGATCAAACCCAAAGGCTTAAGCATGCTAGGCAAATATTGAGCTACATCCCCTATCTTAATAGCCACACTGTTTAGATGGGGTTAGGGAGGAATGAAATGTATTCCTATGTTCCTAAAAAAGAAACTAGAAATTCCTAAAGTGTCAATGTTTAGTTGTATAACTAAAATAGTAAAGGCTAAATACATTCATATATTGAATTTACTTTTAGATCCTTACCTTAATTAATATGGTCATATACAATCAAAAAGAAACAATGTGCCTACCTCAATTCCAAAGTACTGATGTCCTTTTCCTAATACAGCATCCACATATTCTGAGACCAAATCCACAGCTTCTTCTAAAAGGTCATAGTTCAAGTACAGACGGAGCAGCTCAGCAGCATCAACTTTCTGCAAAAAGCCACACACTGCTCTATAACTGAATGTAAAATGTTGCTGTCAGCCAGGTGTAGTGGTGCATGCCTCTAATCCCAGCACTTGGGAGGCAGAAGCAAGAGGATTGCTGTGAGTTTGAGGCCACCCTGAGACTACATAGTGAATTCCAGGTCAGCCTGGACTAGACTAGAGTGAGACCCTACCTCGAAAGACTAAAAAAAAACAAAAAAAAAAAACCCTGAAGACCCAGGTTTGATTCCCGAGGACACACATAAACCAGATGCACAAGGTGGCACATTCTTCTGGAATTTGTCTGCAGTGGCTAGAGGCCCTGGTACATCGATTCTCCTTCCTTCCCTTCCTCCTTTTCTCTCTTTCGAATAAATAAAAATTAAAAACAGTATCTATTTCTCAATCTATCATTCTCAAATAAGTAAAATAAATTTAAAATTAAGAGATTTATTTATTTATTTGAGGGGGAAGATGAATGAATATGGGAATGTTAAGGCCTCTAGCCATTACAAACAAACTCTAGACACGTGGGTCACCTTGTGCATCTGGCTTTATGTGGGAAATGTGGAATTAAATCTGGGTTCTTAGGCTTTGCGGGCAATCACCTTAATTACTGAGCCATCTCTCCAGCCCCCAAAATTTTATTCTTAATAAAACATAAACCAAAAATAAACAAAAAAACCCACTGAAAACAAAAAACATCTAATCAGGTGGTGAGGCACCTATCTGCAATCTCCTACTTAGGAGGCTGAGGCAGGAAAAGGATAGACAGTTTGAGGCTAGATTGGGCTACAAAGGATGTTGAGTATCTAGCTCCTGATACTTGTATTCTTTGATCTAAATAAGTGAGCACCTTTGCTAGCATGGTGGCACACAACTTTTTTTAAAATTCTTAAAAAAAAAAAAAAAAAGATTTATTTTTTATTTATTTATTTATGAGAGAGAGAGAATGGGTGCACCATGGCCTCTAGCCACTGCATGCAAACTCCAGATGCATGCACCACCACGTGCATCTGGCTTATGTGGGACCTGGAGAATCAAACCTGGGTCCTTAGGCTTTGCAGGCATATGCCTAAACCTCTAAACCATTACCCCAGGCAAAATTCTTTTTTTTAAATTTAATTTTATTTATTTGCAAGCAGAGAGAGAGGGGGGGGTGGAAGGGAGGGAGAGGGAGGGAGGGAGGGAGAGAGAGAGGGAGGGAGGGAGAGAGAGAGAAAGGAGAATGGGTGCACCAGGGCCTCTAGCCACTGCAAATGAACTCCAGATGTATATGCCCCCTTGTACATCTGGCTTACATGGGTACTGGGGAATTGTACCTGGGTCTTTTGGCTTTGCAGGCAAGTGCCTTAACTGCTAACCAGCCCTGTGGCACACACCTTTAATCCCAGCACTTGGGAGACAGAGGTAGAAGGATTGCTGTGAGTTCGAGGCCAGCCTAGGATTACAGAGTAAATTCCAGGTAGGCCTGCATTAGAGTGAGACTTATCTCAAACCTCCCCTCCTCCCCCAAAACAAAAGTGAGCACTTTTGTTACTCATGTATACCTTAGGATAAGAGTTGACTTCCCAAGAACCCAGTTAGCTCTAAAGCTCTGACTGTTAAATGGTCTTTCTCCTCTCCTCTGTTTTGTGATCTAAGATAAACTTTTTTTTTTTTTTTTTTGGTTTTACGAGGTAGGGTCTCACTCTGGTCCAGGCTGACCTGTAATTAACTCTGTCATCTCAGGGTGGCCTCGAACTCACGGTGATCCTCCTACCTCTGCCTCCCGAGTGCTGGGATTAAAGGTGTGCGTCACCACGCCCGGCTAAAATTTCATTTATTTTTATTTATTTATTTGAGAGTGACAGACGGAGAGAGAAAGGCAGAGAGAGAGAGAGAGAGAGAGAGAGAGAGAGAGAGAGAGAGAGAGAGAGAGAGACACAGAATGGGTGCGCCAGGGCCTCCAGCCACTGCAAATGAACTCCAGATGCGTGCGCCCCCTTGTGCATCTGGCTAATGTGGGTCCTGGGGAATGGAGCCTCGAACTGGGGTCCTTAGGCTTCACAGGCAAGCGCTTAACCGCCAAGCCATCGCTCCAGCCTTTTTTTTTTTTTTTTTTTTTTTTTGGTTTTTCATGGTAGGGTCTCACTCTAGCCTAAGCTGACCTGGAATTCACTATGTAGTCTCAAAGTGGACTTGAACTCACAGCAACCCTCCTCCTTCTGCCTCTCAAGTGCTGAGATTAAAGGCGTGAACACCATGCCTGGCTACTAAGACAAATTGAAAAAATATATATATGTATTTGTTGTTGTTGTTAAGGGCTGGAGAGGAGAGATGGCTTAGTGGTTAAGGCACTTGCCAGCAAAGCCAAAGGACCCAGGTTTGATTCCCCAGGACCCATGTAAAGATGTACAAGGTGGTACATGCAATCTGGAGTTTGTTTGCAGTGGCTAGAGGCCCTAGTGTGGCCATTCTATCTGCCTCTCTCTCTCTTTATCAAATAAACTAATTAAATAAAAAGAGAGAAAAATATTTATTTGTGAGCAGAAGGAAGGGGAAGGGGGGAGAATGGACACATTTGCTGCTACAAAAAAACTCCAGATGAATGCACAACTGTGAGCATCTGGCTTTATATGGCATAGTTTTTGAAAACTTTTCTATCCACTGCTGTGAATTTTTTGAATGACAGATAATAGATACTATGACATGAACACATTATTCTAAATATAAGCTTACTGCTCAGTGAGAATACAAGTAGAAATTAACCTTACTACCAGACTGTAGAATTTTAAATCTAAATTTCCAATACTATGTGTGAAAGTTAAATTATTCTTAGCAATTTCTGTTATGATTGAAAAGGTAAGCGTATTAAGTCAGTATATTCTTTCTTTCTCTTTAGCGTTCGAGGCAGGGTTTTATTGAACCCAGATTGGCCCCCAATTAACTATAAAGTGAAGGCTGGTCTTGATTCCTGACTCCACTGCACTTCCTCCACTTCCCAAGTACTAGGACTACAGGTGTGTGCCACTGTGACCAGATTGTAAATCAGTACAGATTTGTCAATTACCACTCACTTCTTTTGCTGCGTGTGGGGATAAGAGTGCATGTACATAAGGAACTCTGATGGCAACTCTGGGTGTTGGTTCTTATCTTCTGCCTTGTTTGAGATGGGGCCTCCCCGCCACCTTTTTTAGGGAGGGTCTCCCAGCCCAGGCAGGCCTCGACCTCATGGTGATGCTCCTACCTCAGCCTCCTGGTTGATGGGATGAGTGTGAGCTACACTGCTTGGCATGAGATAGGGTCTCTTTGTTGTGTGCCACTGCATGTGCCAGGCTAGCTGGCCTTCAACTTCTGGGAATTTTGCATCTTCCCATCTTGCCAAGTCACATGCTCATGTTACCACATTGGGTTTTATGTGGCTTCTGGATATCTGAACTTGGGCCATCATGATTGTACAGCAAGCATTTTTACCCTGGAACCATCTCCCCAGCCCTATCTTTTTAATCATTTCATAAAATTATTTAAGATGATAAAGAATGGGTTCTTAGCCGGTCGTGGTGGCGCACGCCTTTAATCCCAGCAGTCGGGAGGCAGAGGTAGGAGGATCGCCATGAGTTCGAGGCCACCTTGAGACTCCATAGTGAATTCCAGGTCAGCCTGGGCTAGAGTGAGACCCTACCTCGAAAAACAAAACAAAACAAAAAAGAATGGGTTCTTAATCTTTATAAGTTAAGATACTACATACCTTGTAACTGTTTATAAGCCAATTAGGCAGAGGAACTCCATGAGACAACAACTTGTTAATCACACACTGGTGATACAAGTTATTCTGGGCTTTATATCTTTCTAGGTAAGTTGACAATAATCGCCATGCTTCATCTGTAGCACTTGAAAAAAAACAAAAAGGATAAATGAGTTTCACATATTTTTAAATTGTGTATTTATGTGTGTATTATTTTTGGATTGTCAACGTAGGGTCTCACTCTAGCCCAGGCGAACCTGGAAATCACTATGGAGTCTTAGGGTGGCCTCCAACTCACAGTGATCCTCCGCCACCATGTCCATTTGTGTATTTACATTTCATGCCCCATTCTAGTTGCTGCTGAAGAGTTTCATATTCATAGTGCTTGGACTGAAGGACCGGCTTTTTTACTTTTTTTTTTCCTGGGGTAAGGTCTCACTCTAGCCCAGGCTGACCTGGAATTTACTAGTCTCAGGGTGGCCTCGAACTCTCAGTGATCCTCCTACCTCTGCCTCTCGAGTGCTGGGATTTAAAGGCATGCACCACGACACCCGGCTCATATTTTCTTTAAAAAATATTTTAAGACTTTTAAAAACAATTTACTTATCACAGACACAGAGAGTGAAAATAGATGCAACAGGGCCTCTAGTCACTGCAAATGAACTCTAGATACATGCAGCACCATGTGCATCTGGCTTACATGGGACCTGGAGAATCGAACCTGGATCCTTAGGCTTCACAGCCAAAAATCTTTTTTTTTTTTTATTTTTATATTTTTTGTTCATTTTTTATTTATTTGAGAGTGACAGACACAGGGAGAAAGACAGATAGAGGGTGAGAGAGAGAATGGGCACGCCAGGGCTTCCAGCCTCTGCAAACGAACTCCAGACGCGTGCGCCCCCTTGTGCATCTGGCTAACGTGGGACCTGGGGAACTGAGCCTCGAACCGGGGTCCTTAGGCTTCACAGGCAAGTGCTTAACTGCTAAGCCATCTCTCCAGCCCCACGGCCAAAAATCTTAACTGCTAAGCCATCTCTCCAGCCCTTAAAAAAAATTTTTTTTGGTTTTTCGAGGTAGGGTCTCACTCTTGCCCAGGCTGACCTGGAATTCACTATGTAGTCTCAGGGTGGCCTTGAACTCACGGAGATCCCTCCATCTCTGCATCCCAAGGGCTGGGATTAAAGGTGTGTGCCACCACACCTGGCTTAAAAATATATATTATATATTACATCATATATATATATGATATATATAAATACATATATATATATATATGTATGTATGTATTTGCAAGCAGTGAGATAAGAGAGACAGACAAAATGGGTGCGCCAGGTTCTCCAGATGCTTCAATTGAACTCCAGATGTATGTGCCATTTTGTGCATCTGGCTCTATGTGGGTATTGGGGAACTGAACCCTGGTCCTTTGGCTTTGCTGACAGGTACCTTAACTGCTGAGCCACCCTTCAGCCCCAGTTTCATATTATTAATACAGATTTAAATATTACTCAGTGTCTACTGAATGGGAAAAACCTTTGGAAGCTACAAGTGAGTGGACAATGTTGCTCAATGTAACTAGTATTTTATGAGTGTCAATGTGACTGACAGGTTTAGTATTAGACATTTAGATGAATGCTGGGGTTAAAAGCATGTACCACACCCTGCTTCTTTTAATTTTATTTCTTTTATTTTTTTTGAGGTAGAGTCTTAATCTAGTCCAGGGTAACCTAAAATGTAGTCTCAGGGTGGCCTTGAACTCATGGTGACCCACATACCTCTGCCTCTCAAGTGCTGGGTTTAAAGGCATGAACCAGCTTTTTAAAAATTTTTATTTAAGATATTTTCATTCATTTATTTGCAAATGTGCATAGCACAGGAACAGCACGGTAGGGTCTCTTGTCACTGCAAAGGAACTCCAGATGCATCTGGCCTTACAAGGGTACTGGGGAATGGAACCTGGGCTGTTAGTCTTTGTAAGAAAGCACCTTTTAACTGAGCGATTTCTCCAGCCCTGGATTCTTTTTATTTTTTTCTCGAGGCAGGGTTTCACTCTAGCACAGGCTGTCCTTGAACTCACTGAGATCTTCCTATCTTCTGTGGGCTGGGATTAAAGTTGTAAATTACCACACCTAGATTTTTCTTTCCTTCTTTTTTTTTTTTCCAAAATAGGGTCTCACTTCTTTAGCCCAAACTGACCTGGAATTCACTATATAGTCTCTCAAGGTGGCCTTAAACTCATGTTGATTCTCCTACCTCTGCACCCGGAGCACAGGGATTAAAGGCATGCACCACTAGGCCCAGCTCAAGTTTTTTCTTGTTATTATGTTTTTTTATTTGCACATGTGTATGGGTGTCTCTTGCTACCTCAAAGGAATGCTGACTGGCTTCACATGGGCCCTTAGGATATTGAACCCAGGCTGACAAGCCTTGCAAACAAGCACATTTAATTGCTGAGCCCCCCCCCCCCCATTTAGGTTCTTTCTGAAACAACGTTTCTCACACTAGTCTGACCTGAAACTTTTTTTTCTTTGACAAACAGTCTCACTACAATGCCTAACCTGGCCTCCATCTTCTGAGTACAAATGGTGCTTATGCTTTAGCCTCCTAAATAGCTGAGACTATAGGTGTGTACCACTACAGCAAGCTGAGTGCTGTTCTTTTTGATATAATACACGAAATGTTAGAGGAAGGGCAGATAGAGGAGACACCTCATAGACAAAGACACCAGGGTTTAAACAATAAAAGTCATGATATTATCCTAAGTATAAATTCTGTAGATGCTATAAAAACTTAGCCAAAACCAGGTGTGGTGGCACAGGCCTGTAAATAAATCCCATCAGTCAGGAGGCCAAGGAAGGAGAACTGAGTACTTGAGGTCAGTTTGGGCTACCTCAAAACAAAATAACAAAAACTTAGCCAAGAGAGTAAGAAATAAGAAAGTAAAAAGGGGAGATGGCTCGGTGGATAAAGCGCTAGTTGCACAAATGTGAGGACCTGTGTTCAGATCTTCAGAAGCCACGTAACTGAACACTAGTAGGTGCTTGTCATTTCTCAGGTGAGAAGGGAGGCAGAGACAGGAGAATCCTCTGG
The DNA here is from genome assembly GCF_020740685.1 of Jaculus jaculus. Taxonomy (NCBI): domain Eukaryota; kingdom Metazoa; phylum Chordata; class Mammalia; order Rodentia; family Dipodidae; genus Jaculus; species Jaculus jaculus. The sequence continues at coordinate 177,829,996 of NC_059102.1, read as the reverse complement.
AAGCTCACAGCACAGCCAGCATGGTAAACGGAGCAGTGAGCAATGTGGACAGTGAGGCCCACATGTGAAAGTTGTCCTCAGACCTCCACACATGTGCCATGGCATGCACAGCCCCCACCCCACTCCAAAGTGAAATCATCAGTGAAAACAACATAGTCAAGGAAAGAGTTTTGCAAGAGGTCCTGAAGAATGCTAGGGCTGTACCTAGACTCCTTAGTAGTGATGACAGAGGAAAGCTGATTGGCTGCTAGCCAGGCCCAGGCTTCTGCTTGTGCTACTTCTCCTCCAAACTGTAACTTGATGCACCTGCAACGAGAACAGCCCCTCATCACTGTCTGAGCTGCTGCAGTGAATGGCTGCAATTTGATACTTGACAGAGAAGACAACTTTAACTCTGGCCTCCTGCTCAGTTTACTACTGGAGTTACTGGCTCTTCTTCCTCCTCAAAGTCACACAACCAGATGTCCCATAAGGCCATCAGCAAGGGTCAAGAGTCAATTTCCATCCAAGGGAAAATGATAAAAAAAATTCTGAACATTTCAAAATATTCCCAAGTCACAAACCATTTGACTGGTATTTAAGTAGGATTTTTTTTTTTTTTTTTTAAAGCTGGGCATGGTGGTTTATGACTGTAATCCCACTACCTTCGAAGCTGAGGAAAGAGAATTGCCTTAACTACTAAGCTATCCTTCCAGCACATTTTCGTATTTTGCTCAGAGGTAAGGTACTTGAATTGGCCAGGTATGGTGGTACATGTCTGTAATTCTAGTCCTCAGTAGCCTGAAGCAAAAGACCAGAGCCCAAAAATAAATAAATAAAGCCGGGCATGGTGGCGCACGCCTTTAATCCCAGCACTCAGGAGGCAGAGGTAGGAGCATTGCCATGAGTTCAAGGCCACCCTGAGATGACAGAGTTAATTCCAGGTCAGCCTGGACCAGAGTGAGACCCTACCTTGAAAAACCAAAAAAAAAATAAAGAAAGAAAAATAAATAAATAAATAAAATAAAGAAAAAAGAAAATTTATATTCTCTACTTGCAAATAAGGATCCAGGTTCCATTCCCAAGGACCCATGTAAGCCAGATGCTCAAGTTGGTACATGCATCTGGAGTTCATTTGCATTGGCTAGAGGCCCTGGCATGCCCATTCTCTCAATCTCTCAAACACAAATAAGTAAAAATAAAATATATTTTTAAAAAGGTAGGCATGGTGGCACAGGCCTTTAATCCCAGCCCTCAGGAGGCAGAGGTAGGAGTAGCACTACGAGTTCAAGGCTGCCCTGAGTCTACATAGTAAATTCCATGTCAGCCTGGGCTAGAGAGAGACCCTACCTCGAAAAACAAAACAAACAAACTAAACTTAAAAAAAAAAAGCCAAAGCTGAGTGTGACAGTACTGGGGAAATGAACCTGGGTCATTAGGCTTTGCAGGCAAGCCTTAATTGATACATCTCTACAGGCAACCCCGCCCTTTCTTTTTCTGGTTTTATGAGGTAGGGTATTGCTCTGGCCCAGGCTGCCCTGGAATTCACTATGTAGTCTCAGGCTGGCCTTGAACTCACAGTGACCCTATCTCTGCCTCCTGAGTGCTGCAATGCCACCATGCCTGACAACTATTTTTTTTTTTTTTTGAAATATACTCTCACATACCCTAGATAGGTCTTGAACTTGTTGTGTAGCCAATGCTGGCCTAGAATCCCTAATCCTCCAGCCTCAATTCTTAAGTACTGTGTTTACATGAGTATATTTGTTGTTTGGAGACCAAGTCTGCTATAGTCCAGACTGGCCTTAAACTTGATATGTATCTGATGATGGCCTTGAACTACTAGTTCTCTTACCTTATCTACCAAACATTGGTACTACACTACCACGTCTGGTAAAGATTTTTTTTTTTTAATAAAGTAAAATTTATAGGCCACTTCTTCAAATCTAAAAAGGCTTATAGGCTTGTAACTATTGCAGTACACTAATAAGATATCTTCACATTAGAAGATTAAGGCTATTAAAAGGTAATTTTTACATACTTGAAAGCAAGCCCCTCAAAGACTGGTGTTAAGGGAAGCTTGAAAGTATGACAGAGTGATATGGCAGTGTCAAAGAGGCCAGCTTGAACCAAGAGAGTGACCATCTCCTTTGCTGATGAACTTCCTGTGGAAATGGAATATAGTCAGTTAGTGCACCAGAGCAAATGAGAACAAATATCTCAGAGTAATACTACTGTGATATAGACCTATTTATCAGTCCGTGTCTGCTGCCAGGCCCTAAGCTGTGCTGGTACTGATAGGTTAGAGACTTGCTAGTTTCCTACCTGCAATGGCAACTGCTGATGGATCATGTTGAGCCAACGTGAGGCGAATGCGAGCCAAAGAACATTCTTTTTCCAGGTCTTTCAGTTCTAGAATTTCAATCTGCTGATTGTCTAGAATCCCAAATAATAATAAAAAAAATTAATTTACTAGATTAACTTGTCAAGTTCCACTAAACAATAAATAATACACCATATTTTTCAGACAGGGTCTTGTCATAACCACCTAATTTCCAAAGGCATGAAGGAAGAAAGGGAGCAAACAGGGATTTGGTAAAAATTAACAATTAAGCACCGTTCCTTCAGATGTTTAGCTCAATCAAAACAAAGCAACAGAATCAACACCTGAGGCTGAAGAGTGCTTAATACTTCCCACGTAGTTTTGTTTAACTCTTACAGCTGTGAAGTACTGGCGCTGTCCCTCGGAAAGGAACATACCCAAGGTAGACAGACAGAAAGAAATCTGGAATTCAGGCTCTTCATGAAAGGTGTCATGCCACCCTGGTTATATCAAGGATCCTAATAAAAATGCTTAGTACTGAGCTGATTAAAACACAATAGGTGACAAAACACATTCATTTCTTATGCCACCACATAGCATTTTCAAAGGGTTATCAGACAACCTTTGACAGCAATTTGAAAATAAACTAAAAAGAGGGAATTTTGCCATATTTTTAAGATGCAGCTGCTATGTGTAATATCTGGAATAGGTAACCATATGTTACAATATCTGTCTGTATTCCATATACCCACTGTAACATAAATCTTCACTTATACATCTATTGTAGTAGGACAATTGTCCAGCAAAGATCAGAGTGAGAGCCCTGACTCACTTGGGGCATCTGTACATTCTCCATCATGATTCCTCTTAGGGGACGCTCCAGGGCGATCATACTGAAAGGACAAAACAAGGGATTGAACTGCAACAATTAGTTTTTTTACTTTGGTTACCATTACCTGTAACTTAAAAGAACATCTATGCTTAAACTTTCAATAGAAATTACGCTTATTCCTTATAATTGGCCAGCCAGCCCAAATGAGCCAATGGGTACAATAGTGGCACGTCTGCCATGGTGGAAACCAACTGTCCTCCAATTGGACTGAAGGCCTGCTCCATGGGGAGAAACACATCCCTGATACTGAAAACATAAAACAGGGGTAGTCATGAGCTCTAGGGGTGTAACATCTGCTGATGTCTGGAAAAATGTATATACTATGCTTATCAAACTGCCCAGGAAGCCTTCTCTTAATATTTATACCCTTATATTAATGCTACTCTCACTTTGGGTAGAGAATCTTCTCTTTTTTAAATGGCAGTGACCTTAGGATGACTCAGAAGGTATCATAGTGCTGGAAAGAAGTGACTGGAGTAGTGAGTAACATCTTGATCACACCTTCCAAGGCTCAGAGTCTAATGCGGAAGAGGTGGCAGAAAGAATGTAAGAATGTAAGGAAGGGTAGGACTCCTTATAACATGCTCCCTCCAGACATAAAATGGCCTAGATATCCATGACTGCACAGTGTCTGACACTACCTACACAAGACCATCATAAGAGAAGGAAAAGACCATGACGTCAAAATAAAAGAGAGACTGATTGAGATGGGGAGGGGATATGATGGAGAATGGAATTTCAAGGGGGAAAGTCGGGGGGGGGGGGGAGGTATTACCATGGGATACTTTTTATAATCATGGAAAATGTTAATAAAAATAGAAATTATGCTTATTAAAGCTGGGCGTGGTGGCGCGCACCTTTAATCCCAGCACTCGGGAGGCAGAGGTACGAGGATCGCCATGAGTGTGACACCACCCTAAGACTACATAGTGAATATTACAGGTCAGCCTAGGCCAGTGTGAGACCCTACCTCAAAAAAACAAAACAACAACAACAACAAAGAAATTACGCTTATTAAACCAGCACAGCTCTTCTTACAGATGGACTGTAAACATCAGACAAATAAATGGAGTTGTTTGTCAAAGTGGCTCATATTACCTACTTTAACGACATAGATTTGATCTCCATGTAAATTACATGACTTCACTGGCTACATAGTTCTATTCCCCACTGGAAGCCTCAGGTAATACCCTAAATGTAAATGTAGAAACCATTGAACACACAAAGCTGGGCACATAGGAAAATCTGACTTTGTGACTTTTCCAATAATAATTGGAGACAAAAATACCAAACAAAACAAAAATAAAATAAAATAAAGAGACATTTATTAAATGCTTTTTTTTGAGACAAAGTTTGATTTAGCCCGGACTGGCATTGAACTTACTAAGTAGCTGATGCTGATCTGTAACATCTAATCTTCCTGCTTCCACCACCTGCTACATGCTAGGAAAACAGGTGTGTGACACCACGTCCCCCCCTTTTTTTGGTAGGCAGGGTCTCACTCTAGCCCAGACTGACCTGGAACTTACTCTGTAGTCCAGACTAGCCTCAAACTCACTGCATTCCTCCTATTAGACTCCTGATTGCTGGGATTATAGGTGGGTGCTGCCCAGGCTGGTCTGGAACTCACTCTGTACCCCTAGGTTTGCCTTGAACTCATAGCAATCCAACTAACTTGACCTCTGCAGTGCTGGGGCTTAAAGTATGTGACACCACATCTGGCTTTTATTTATTTATTTTAGACAGAGTCTCTCTCTCTCTTTTTGCCACTGTGTACACTAGCTTAGCTGGCCCACAAGCTTCTGGATCCTCCTGGCTCTGCCTCCCATTGACCTAAGTGTACTAGGATCACAGATGCATGCATCACTTTGTGTCTGGCTTTAAGTGGGTATCAGAAAATTGAACTTGGGGGTTGGAGAGATGGCTTAGTGATAAAGTGCTTGCCTCTGAAGCCTAAGGACCCCTGTTTGGGGCTTGATTCCCCAGTACCCATGTAAGCCAGATGCACAAGGTGGTGCATGCATCTGGAGTTTGTCTGCAGTGGCTAGAGGACCTGGTGCACCCATTTTCTCTTTCTCTCTCTCTCTGCCTCTTTCTCTCTTTCAAATAAATAAATAAACAAAAATTAAAAAAAAAAAAGAAAGATAGAAAGAAAATTGAACTTGGGCCAGCAGGTTTACAAGCAAGCACTTTTAACTGATGATCCCAGCCCCAAATTATCTCCTTTGCAGAATAGATACTATCAACCATTTTAATGCAGAGGATAATAGCAAGTCTCATGTCAAACCCCAAAGGCATTCTGTAATATTTCTGGCAAAAATTCTTAATTTGGGAGCCGGGCGTGGTGGCGCATGCCTTTAATCCCAGCACTCGGGAGGCAGAGGTAGGAGGATTGCCATGAGTTCGAGGCCACCCTGAGACTCCATAGTGAATTCCAGGTCAGCCTGGGCTACAGTGAGACCCTACCTCGAAAAACAAAAAACAACAACAACAAAAAATTCTTAACTTGGGCTGGAGAGATGGTTCAGCAGTTAAGGTGCTTGCATGGAAAGCCTGATGGCCTGGGTTAGACTCCCCAGCACTCACATAAAGCCAAATGAACAAAGTGGTACATGTGTCTGGAGTTTGTTAGCAGAAGCAAGAGGCCCTAGCCAGCCCACTCTGTCTCCCTTTCTCTCCATGCAAATAAATAAATAAAAATCTTCAAAAGATTTTTTTAAAAATTCTGAACTTGAAGCCAGGAGGCTAAGGTAGGAGGATTGGTGCAAGTTCAAGGCCAGTCTAGGCTAAACTGAGGCTTTATGTTTAAAAAAGTGAATTTGGGGATTAAAAAGAGCAATTTGCTGGGTGTGGAGTGGCATGCCTATAATCCCAGCATTCAGGAGGCAGAGGTAGGACGGTCTCTGTGAATTCGAGGCCAGCCTGGGACTACAGAGTGAGTTCCAGTTCAGCATGGGCTACAGGGAAAGCCTACCTCAAAACATTAAACAAAAAAGGACAATCTGTAATGTCAAAGTACTGTATAAAGAGATTAATCAAGTTTACAAATATTTCAGTAGAAATTGTTTGCTTGTTTTCTGAGACAGTGTCTCATGCAGCCCAGGATGTACTCAACTTGAAGTTCTGATTCTCTACCTCCGTCTCTGAGTGCTAGGATTACAGGTAGGTACCACTATACCCAGCATCCACCGTAGAAATGTGAAATGAAATAAAGCAAAATGAGTTAACAGTTTTGAAAGGACAAAACTAAATAGACTATATAATCCTAAAACTTCCAAATGGAAAGTTTTCATACCACTGCACCAGAGGCTGGCTGGACAATCCATGCATATTCTGGACGAATAAGTCGTAAACAATTAATAGCAGCCAGATAGCAGTTGCCTTGCTTCTCAAGTCCTCGGAGAGTTCGAACCTCTCTGCCAAGACGCATTCCATATTCAAACATCACTGTGCCAGCTATGAGACATGAATTAGAAATGTTTCTTTAGACATATAATTTGTTACATGTATTAAGGGAAAATTCAGTTTAACTTAAAGCCGTATGAAAATAATCATGTGTTAGTCTGGATATAGAGTGTAACCCTTGTGCACTATGACTGGGAATGTAAAACAGTAGAGCTAATTAAAACACTATGGTGGTTTCTCAAAAAGTAAACCGAGTCTTAGTGGTTGAGGCCCTTGCCTGCAAAGCCAAAGAACCCATGTTCAATTCCCCAGGATCCATGTAAGCCAAATGCACAAAGTGGTCATGCAACTGGAGTTCATTTGCAGTAGCTGAAGACCCTGGGGTGCCAATTCTATCTGCACCTTTCTCTCTCCAGTAAGTAAATATATAAAAAGTAAACAGAGTGGCTATAATGATGGCTTAGTGGCTAAGGCACTGGCCTGCAAAGCCAAAGGGCCCAGATTCAATTTCCCAGTATCCCCAATAAGCCAGATGCATAAGGGGGCGCATGTGTCTGGAGTTCGTTTGCAGTGCCTAGAGGCCATAGGTCACCCATTCTCTATCTTCCTCGTTCTCTCTCTCTCTTAAGTAAATAAATAAATTAAATAATACTTTTAAAAAAGTTGGGCGTGGTGGTGCACATCTTTAATCCCAGCATTTGGGAGGCAGCAGTAAGAGGACTACATAGTGAATTCCAAATCAGCCTGAGCCAGAGCGAGACCCTTTCTCAAAACAAACAAACAAACAAAATACTTAGCTAGATTAGTGGTTGCTAGGGACTGAGACTGGAGGAATAGAAGTGGTGGTATCAAGTAGGAGCTTAACAGGAGGGATTAAAGTAAATGGAAATGACTGTGAGGGTTCTACCCATAGCACAAAAAACCAAAATCTAACAACATAAATACAAAAAAGAAGCCGGGTGTGGATACCAACACCTTTAGTATCAGCACTTGGGAGCAGAGGTAGAAGTGCTGTGAGTTCTAGGGCACCCTGACACTACATAGTGAATTACAAGTCAGCCTGGGCTAGAGAGAGACTCTACCTTTAAAAATCGAACAAATAAAATCCAAAATGAAGTTGGGGGAAAAAAAAATTACTAGGAGGCCTGGTGTGGTGGCACACACCTTTACTCCCAGTATTGGGGAGACGGGGTGAGGAGGAACACTGTGAGTTCAATATCAGTTGGGACTAGAGTGAACATACGATTAAAGGCATGTGCTACAATGCCTGGGTTGGCTCAGGATATCATTTCATACATTCCTTATAAACTTTTTTGGGGATTGAACCTACAGACTTGAACATGCTAGGCAGGTGATCTACCACTGAGGTATATAACCAGTTCTCTATAATTTTTTTTTTTTTTTTTTTGGTTTTTCCAAGTAGGGTCTTACTCTGGTCCAGGATGACCTGGAATTAACTCTGTCATCTCAGGATGGCCTTGAAGTCATGGCAATCCTCCTACCTCTGCCTCCCAAGTGCTGGGATTAAAGGTGTGCGCCACCACACCTGGCTAATTCAGCATTAATTTTTTTAAAATACTTATTTATTTGAGAGAGGAGGAGGCAGATAGAAAAAAAGAATGGGCAGACGAGATTCTTCAGTTGCTGCAATCCAACTTATCTGGCTTACTTAGGTTCAGGAGAATCAAACCTGGGTTATTTATCCTTTGGCTTTGCAGGTGAAAGCTTTAACCACTAAGCTGTGTCGCCAGCCCCTCAATTCAGTATTCAACAAACACGGATGATTCTTTAATCACTTTAAAAAAAAAAATTTTTTTTGAGTTTTTTAAAGCAGGGTCTTGCTCTGGCCCAGGGTGACCTGGAATTTAGTCCCAGGCTGGCCTCAAATTCACAGAAATCTTTGATTTCCCAGTGCTAGGATCAAAGGCATGTGCCACCACACTCACCTTAGTCTCTTTTTTTGTGACAGGATTTCAAATAGCCCAGGTTGACCTTGAACTTACCATGTAGCTGAGGAAGACCATGAACTTCTAATCATCTTGCCTATACCTCCCAGGTACTAGAATTATAGGTATGTGCCACCATATCCAATTTATGTGGTGCTAAGAACTGAACCCACAGCTTTCTGTATGCTTGCCAAGTACTCTACCAACTGAGCTACATGCTCAGCTCCATTTCTGCCACTGCAAACAAACTCCAGATATATGCACCACTTCATTTCTAATAGCTTTCATTGAGCATTTTTTTATTTTTTGAGACAAGATCTTGTTTTGTAATCCAGGCTGGCCTTTAATTCCCTAGGCTCCTACCTTAGCCTGCCATGTCGTGTGTGTCACTATGCCCGTTCCTTTGATAAGTGCTGCGTTTTTTTTTCTTTTCTTTTAAATTTTCTTGTTCATTTTTATTTATTTACTTATTTGACAGTGACAGAGAAAGAGGGAGGGAAGGAGGGAGGGAAGGAGGGGGAGAGAGAGAGAGAATGGGCGTGCCAGGGTCTCCAGCCACTGCAAACGAACTCCAGATGCATGCTCCCCCTTGTGCATCTGGCTAATGTGGGTCCTGGGGAATCAAGCCTCGAACCACGGTCCTGAAGCTTCACAGGCAAGTGCTTAACAGCTAAGCCATCTCTCCAACCCCTGACCACCTTTAAATCATATTTTTTTTATGCTGTGTGTTCATTTAACATGAATTCAAACACTGCTGGATGGTGTAAACAGTCAAGTTGTTGGGATTTAGAAACACCTAGGAGACACACCTCTGGGCAGACCTGAGAGGGTGTTCTCCTAAGTAGAAAGACCCACTTTCAGAATGAGTGATACCTACCATTGGGTGGTCCAGATGTAAGGGGGCCCAAAGAGAAAGTAGAGTGGCCTGCGTTTCCCTTTTCAAGGTTTTTCAAGGTAGGGTTTCCTGGAATTCCACTATGTAGTCTCAGGGTGGTCTCAAACTTACAGTGATCCTCCCAAATGCTGGGATTTTTAAAGGCGTGTGCCACCATGCTGGGCTAACTTCTTTTTAAAAAAATGTATTTTTTTTCATTTTCCAAGGTAAGGTCTCGCTCTATCACGTGCTGACCTCTGAGACTGACTATGTAATAGTGTAGGCCTTGAACTCATGGTGGTCTTCCTCCCTCTGCCTCCAAGTGCTGGGATTAAAGGTGTGTACCACCATGCCCAGCTTTTAAAAAATATTTTTTCTTTATTTGAGAGACAGCGAGAACACGAGGGCTTCCTGCCACTGGAAATGAACCACACATGCATGTGCCATTTCTTGGGCATCTGGCTTTATGGTGGGTCCCGAGGAACCGAATGCAGAGTACTAGGCTTTGCAAGAAAGCACCTTTAACCTCTGAGCCATCTCTCCGGCCCTCATTTGATAACCTCTAAATGTCAAATTTTCTCTTTTTGTTTTTTTTGTATAAAATTGAAGGTATGTGACAGTTCAGCCATGGATAATGAGAAATAAGGAATACTATAATATTCAGATGACCTAAATGTATTTAAACAGTCCAATAGCAAAACAAAAGTATTCTTCGTAAGTAGGCAGAAGATGCTTGAACAGTGCCATCTCACTGGAAATGCTTGTACTATTCCCATCTAGAATGGGAGTAACTCCATATATTTTCAAGGCTAACAGATAATCAAATGGGTGAGGCTAATTTGTACTTAAATATGATTGAGCTGTAAGTCCAACACACAATGTGACTAAACTGACAAGTGCCTCTGACTGCAAGGTTTTGGTTCTCCTTCTTACCCTTGCGGTAGTTGTGACGGTAGATGTGAAAGGCATAGAGAAGTTCGTAGTAATTGTGAGTCATAAGGTCCACTGCTCTAGCACGTGATTCAATGATTCCTACAACCTAATGCAGGGGAAGGAATCACATAGCTAAGTTATTGGCCATCATGGCAACAAGAGTTGGTACTAGAGATAGTAATAATTACCTCATTATGCAGATCCACGTAGGGAAACTCTACAAGGTCTTGTAGCTGTGAGCGCTCACAAAGAACTACCACCAGCTGCCGTAAACAATCTAACTGCCTAGAAGGAAAGAAAGGGATGCAAGGGCAAAAGGTCATGTAGGTTACACAGGGCTAGTAAAGCCCTTCCTCTAAAAAGGACTGTGGAATTACCTGCTGGAATCAGGGATTTGGGTTAAGGCCTCATATGCTTGGCTATTGTGACCCAAGTCCAAATGATGTTTGAAAATACATGTCCTTAAAGTAGCCTAAATATCAAATTTGGATCAAATATAGAAAAATGAGAAATAGTAATGAAAATACCACATCCACCACAAACATCAAGGAAAACAACCAAATCAGTTACTTTTTACCTGACTTTTCCAGTCATCACCTGCTTCAGTTATTGCTGATGATGCCAACTGAATAACCAGTTCAGGCAACCCAACAACATCCAGCAGTCGTAAAACCTGAGAAGAAGTGGAAGACATTTCCATTGAAATTCATATGGTACTGAATTTTATGTTTCCTTATGTACTAGAAAATGTTCAAAAAAATTTAAATTAAAAAAAAATTAAAAGTCTGAAATCTGAAACACAAACTTTTCAGATAAGGTATACATAGTCTGCTGGGCTGTAGGGATGTTTTCTATAAACAGAATTGAACACTAGCTTTACAAAATCCTAAACAGAAAAAATGCTTGGCACAAGTCATTTGCAACATAACATAAAATGGTTATTTTTTAACTTTTTAAATTGCCCACCCAATTAACAACTTCAGTACATACTTCCTTATAAGCTCATATTGTTTTCTTAATCTTATATACACGTGTGTTTAAACATATGTATCATAACACTCAAATATACATGTATTTCACTGCTATAACATAGTCCACGGAAAGGATGCACAATTCAGTGACTCTCTATTAATCAACATTTGGGTTGTTTATTGAACACATCTTTTAAAATTTGAGAGACACAAAAAGAGACAGACAAGAGACAGAAAGAGAGAATAGGCACACCAGAGCCTCTGGCCACTGCAAACGAACTCCACCTTATGCCACCTTATGCATCTGGCTTTATGTAGGTACTGGGGAACTGAACCTGGGTCATTAGGCTTTGCAGGCAAGCACCTTAACTACTAAGCCATTTCTCCAGCCCAGATATGTATTTTCTAAAGCTTTTTTTTTCTTTTTTAATATTTAATATTTAGGGCTGGGGAGATAGCTCAGAAGTTTAAATATGTATTTATTTGTGAGAGAGAAAAATAAGGCAGGTAGAAAGAATGAATATGGATGGGACATCACTTCTTGTCACTGCAAACAAACTCCAGAGCCATGTGCCACTTAGTGCATCTGGCTTTATGTGAGTACTGGGCAATCAAACATGAGCTGTCAGACTTTGCAAGCAAGAGCCTTTAAGCACTCCAGCTCAACAGTTTAAGGGCACTTGTTTTCAAATCTTGATAGCCTGGGTTTGATCCCCAGTATATACACAAAGCCAGATGCACAAAGTGGCACATTACTTCTGGAGTTCATTTGCAATGGCAGGAGGCCCTGGGATACCCATACACTCACTCTCTCTCTCTCTCTCTCTCTCTCTCTCTCTCTCACTTAAAAAAAAAAAATTGTTTATTATTATTTATTTACTTGAGAGCGACAGACAAAGAGGCAGATACAGAGAGAGAGACAGAGAGAGAGCGCGCGAGCGCGTGCATGTGCCATGGCCTCCGGCCACTGCAAACGAACTCCAGATGCATGTGACCCCTTGTGTATCTGGCTAACGTGGGTCCTAGGAAATTGAGCCTCCAACTAGGGTCCTTAGGCTTCACAGGCAAGTGCTTAACCACTAAGCCATCTCTCCAGCCCCTCTCTCACTTATTTGAGAGAGAAATATGAACATGTTAGGGCCTCTTGCCACTGCAAATAAACCCAAATTCATGCCCCTTTGTACACCTGGCTGCATATGGGTACCGGGGAATTAAATCTGGGCCAGCAGGCTTTGACAAATTTATATTCTAATATATGTAATCATGATGGTATTCTCCTCAGATGCTTGGACATTCACTGTTAATACTGTTTTCAGTCTCACTTCTTTGTGTTTGTAGTATCTTTCTTTTGGTGGTGCTGCGGATCAAGCTTAGAACCAGCCTCACACTTTCAAGGCAAAGTTCTACTTCTGAGCTATAGCTCCAGCCTCTAATTTTTTTTTTCTTTTAATTTGAGATGAAGGTTTAAGTGCAAACCACAGCCAGGCATGGTGAAACATGCCTTTAATTCCATCAGTTAAAGTAGTTGCCTTTAAAGCCTAATGACGTGGGTTCAATTCCTCAGTACCTACATAAGGACAGATGCACCAAGTGGTATGTGCATCTGGAGTCCATTTGCAGTGCCCAGAGACCCTGGTGTCCCCATTCTCTCTGTCTCTTTTCTCTTACTTTTTAATTTTTAAATTTTTTTAAATATTTTTTTTCTTACTTTTATTTATTTATTCGAGAGCGACAGACAGAAAGAGAAAGAGGCAGATAGAGAGAGAGAGAGAAAATGGGTGCGCCAGGGCCTCCAGCCACTGCAAATGAACTCCAGATGCATGCACCCCCTTGTGCATCTGGCTAATGTGGGTCCTGGGGAATCAAGCCTCGAACCAGAGTCCTTAGACTTCACAGGCAAGTGCTTAACCACTAAGTCATCTATCCAGCCCTGTGTGTCTCTTTTGTATCTCCCTCTGCTTGCAAATAAATAAAAACAATTAAAATAGGAATAAAATATGTCAATCTAAGGCTGGAAAGATGGGTTAGCGGTTAAAGCGCTTGCCTGCAAAACTAAAGGACCTCGGTTTGATTACCCAGGACCCAAGTAAGCCAGATGCACAAGGTGGCACATGCGTCTGAGTTTGTTTGCAGTGGCTGGAGGCCCTATTGTGCCTATTCTTTCTCTCGTTCACACATTCTGCCTCTTTTCCTCTCTCAAACAAATAAGTTAAATTTTTTTTTAAATGTACCAATCTATTTAGCCAGGTAAACATAACCTACTGAACAAGTAGGGAGATGTGAAGGAGTCATTATGTACTTGCACCCCTAGATGAGATGCTCTCTCCTCTTAGATGCTTGTCTCAAGCTAAGTGTCAAATGACCACTAAAAAAAGGCCAAGCAAAAGCAAGAGTTAATCCTGTATTGGCACATTTAGTATAAATAGGCTTCTTTGATTTCAAGGCAAGTCATTTTTCTTTTCACTTGAAAGATCAGGGAACAATTAAATTTTTACAGGGTTTTTTTTTTGTTTTGTCTAAAATACCAAGGCCAAACAATAACACTGTACCTTATCATAATACTGTAGCCTAGGGGTGGACACAATCTCCCCATCCTCCGATCGGATCAAGCGATCTAAAAATTCCTCTTTTCCCACTTCAGAAGCTGCCTGACAAAAACATTCTAGAGCCTGTAGAGAGAAAATAGAAAGAGACTTAGAATACACAATTCCAAATCTAGGTGCAGTAAATAAGGGACTAGTGTAGTAAGGTAAGACAAATCACAAACAAAAATTATTTAGTTCTATTTTTTTTTTTTGGTTTTTCGAGATAGGGTCTCACTATAGTCTATCCAGGCTGACCTGTAACTCACTAGTAGTCACAGGGTGGCCTCAAACTCGCGGCAGTCCTCCTACCTCTACCTCCTGAGTGCTGGGATTAAAGGCGTGCGCCACCACACCCAGCACATAAAATTATTTAAGATAATCTATTACATTCACATTTTCTACTACATTTAATTTCTGATACATTACTGAATACTCTTCTCTCATCTTTTAAAAAAGATTTTTTGAGGGCTGGAGGGATGGCTTGGTGGTTAAGTTGCTTGCCTGCCAAGCCAAAGGACACAGGTTCAATTCCCCAGGACCCACGTAAGCCAGTTGCACAAGGTAGTGTACATGTCTGCAGTTTGTTTATTGTGGCTGAAGGCCCTGGTACTTCATTCCCTGTACACCCTCTCTCAAATAAATAAAATAAATAATTTTTAAAAAAAGTTTTTTCAAGGTAGGGTTTTACTTTAGTCCAGGCTGACCTAGAAGTCACTATGTAGTCTCAGGGTGGCCTTAAACTCACTATGATCCTCCTACATCTGCTTCCCAAGTACTGGTCATTTACCCATCCTCTCCCTCTCTCTGCCTCTTTATCTCTCTCAAATAAATTTAAAAAAATAAAAAAGTAAGCTAGCCATGGTGGCACATGCCTTTAATCCCAGCACTTAGGAGGCAGAGGTAGGAGGATTGTTGAGTCCAAGGCTAGTCTGAGACTACATAGTGACTTCTAGGTCAGCCTGGATGAGAGTGAGATCCTACCTCTAAAAAAAAAAAACTAAACCAAACCATGCTGGGCATGGTGGTGCACACCACACCTTTAATCCCAGCACTCGGGAGGCAGAGGTAGGATTGCCATGCGTTCAAGGCCACCCTGAGACTACATAGTGCATTCCAGGTCAGCCTGGGCTAGAGTGAGACTCTACCTCAAAAACAAACAAAAACACAAAAAGAAAACATACTAGACATGTACTATGGCCCATGTTTATAATCCCAACTATTTGGGAGGCTGAGGTAGCAGGATTCCATATTCAAGGCCAGCCTGGGCAGCTTAGCAATAAGTTATCTTAAACTACAGTTAATATACAAGAGTCAGGGATGCAGCTTAGTACAAGAGCCCTTATCTAGTATACGTGATGCCCTAGATTTACTCCCTAGTGTCACACACACACACAAATGCATACGCACAGACTTTGATGTCTGACAGATTTGTAAGCAACTGTAGTTGCATGCTAGCTGGGAGTTTGACTGATAGGTACATGACTGCCTATTATGAAAGGCCAAGATGTTCTGTATGTTTGCAGAATTTACAAAACTGGATGCTCAAAAAACTAAACCATAAATGTGATCATACTGAGAAAAAAATGTTGCATAAGCCAGCATGGTGGCCCATGCCTGAAGTCTCACTCTGAAACAGGAGGATCACTGGCTACTTGAGGCCAGCCTGGGCTACCAGCAAGTTCAAGGCAAGCTGGAGCTACATAGTTACGCCTTGTCTCAAAACCAAAGCTGCCTAAGAAAAAGATATAATGATGAAAACGATTTCACTGATGAATAAGTTCAGCTTATAAAAGTGTAATTCTACTTCCTAAAAACACCTGCATTGGGACAGAAGGGTTTTAGTATTTTCTTCCTACATGATTTATCCTAAAGAACATGAACCTAACCAGTCCTGATACTTAGATTATACCCTTTTCTTGGCACTAGTTTGGCCTTTGTCCTGTTCTAGAAGATCCTGTAACCTGTTAAATGGAAACCTGGTGTCTTCATTGTCTGCTCACTACTCGAATGCAGTTTACCTTCTGTACTTCTCCTGTAACCAGGTAACAACGTCCCAGCATAAATCGACAGGAACCAACGTTGACTTGACACCAAGGATGAAGCAACTGAATATAGTCCTTAAAGGCATAACAGAACTTTTTGTTTAGAAAACAAACATTATTTAAGAAAATATTTCCAATATCTTCAAAGAGGGAGAAGAGAATGGTTAATAAAAAAGCTTTATTTCCAGACATCCTTTGGAAATTAAAATCTAATCCTGTGAATACATTTTTATATTGTGCTAGACTCCTTAAGAACACAAAGAAAATGAGGCACTCAAATCACAGCTACTTGAGAATGTAGGGTGGAAGGACTTCAGCCCAGGAGTTTGAGGCCAACCTGAGCAATACAGCAGAACTCCCCTCTATCCCAAACAAAGCAAGTAAGCAAACAAGAGTCCAGAAACTTGTATATGTAAATATACATAGACTTTGCATCCCATCCATCTCCCAATTTCTAGTAATTCCTTCAATGATGAGTCCAACATAGGATTTCTATGTAAATGGTTACCGTTTTCTATAAATAGTAATTAACAAGAACAATTAAAAAAAAAGGCTTAAACACGCATAGTGATGCATGCCTTCAATCCCAGCACTCAGAAGGCAGAGGTAGGAGGATCACTGTGAGTTCAAGGCCAGCCTAAGACTACACAGTGAATTCCACATCAGCCTGGGCTAGAGTGAGATCCTACCTGGGAGTGGGGGGGAAGAGGACTACAAATATTGCTCAGTACTAGAGCGCTTTAACATGTACAAGGCCCCAGATTCCTAGTACTACCCCCCCCAAAAAAAAAAAAAGAATAAACGGGCTAAAGAGATGGCTCAGTGGTTAAGGTGCTGTCCTGCAAAGACTCAGGACCCAGTATCCATGTAAAGCACAAAGTGGCACATGCATTTGGAGTTTATTTGCAGTGGCTAGAGGCTCTGGCATGCCCATTCTCTCTATCTGCCTCTTTTTCTCATAAACAAATAATAAAATATTTTAAAATGATAAATAAATTTTAAAAAGAAAGAAACAGTAAAGATAATCTCTTTGGGGCATGCCAAATTTCATGTTTGTGGTTCTTGGTATCAGGCCAATTAGAACACAGTTAACATTCACAAAGAAAAAAAAAAAAAATCCATCAATCTCCTTTACACGAATGATCATAGTGGTTAAGACGCTTGCCTGCAAATTAAAAGGACCTAGGTTCACTTCTCTAGGTCCCACATAAGCCAGATGCACATGGTGGCACATGTGTCTGGAGTTCATTTGCAGTGGCTAGGCCCTGGTGTGCCCATTCTCTCTCCCCAGAAAATAAATTAATTAAATTAAACAAATCTCTAAAGTGAGACCCTACCTTGAAACACACACACGTGCACACACACTCACAAAGAATGAACAGATCTAAAGTGTATAACAAAACTCACCTGCAATTGTACATACTGGCAATTTCCCATCAAACATTCTAGAAAGAGACAACCAGGATTGCTAGGCCACCTAGTCACTGGATAAGGAATTGTTTTCTTTTGAAACTTATATATTTATACATTAGGGGCTGGGAGGATGGTTGAGCAGTTAAGGGTGCTTGCTTGCAGAGCCTGCTGACCTGGGTTTGATTCCCCAGAACCCACATGAAGATGGGTGCAAAGTAGCAGTGGCAAGAGACCCTAGTGTTCCCATATATGAACGCATGCAAATAAACATAAACACACACATACACAATTGGGCAACAAACTCAGCAGAGTCCAGGAAACAGTTTAACAATGGTGATGATGATGATCAATGTCACATTCTATCTTCTTGGTTTGGGCATGTAAATATACACTGTGATATTTGTACAATAACAAAGTCTCTAACCACATACAACACAGGATGTACCCACATTGTTAAGGGATGTACGACTGAGTAATGCGAGCCTTGTAGCCCACACACACATAATGTTGGTGCTATTGAATGCCCAGTAATTAGTATAGTGCCCTATACCCAGGAACATTTAGTAAGTATTTACTGACTGTCTTAAAAGGCTATGCAATATGTGTGTACCAATTAAATTTTGCTCAACTCCTGAGAAAAAATTTAAAGTAAAATAAAAGTTAGGAGTATAGCTGGGCGTGGTGGCACACACCTTTAATTCCAGCACTCGGGGGGCAGAGAGGTAGGAGGATCACTGTGAGTTCGAAGTCATCCTGAGATTACTAGCAAATTCCAGGTCAGTTTAGGGTAGGGTGAGACCTTACCTTGAAAAACTAAAACAAACAAACAAAAAAAGCTAGGAGTTTGAAGCCAGCATGGGCTAGAGAGAGTCCCTACTTCAAAAAACACTAATCAAGCCAAACATGGTGGCACATGCCTTTAATCCCAGCACTTGGGAGGCAGAGATAGGAGGACTGCCATGAGTTCAAGGTCACCCTGAGACTACATAGTGAATTCAATTCCAGGTCAGCCTGAACTAGAGTGAAACCCTACCTAAAAAAATAAAAATAAAAAAACTCAGCTGGGCATGGTAGAGCACACCTTTAATCCCACCACTGGGGAGGCAGAGGTAGAAAGATTGTTGTGAGTTCAAGGCCAGCCTGAGACTATAGGGTAAGTTCCAAGTCAGCATAGACTACAGTGAGACCATACCTCAAAAAACAAAAACCCCAGAGAAAACAATAACCTACCTAAACAAAAACCACCATAAAAACCCACCAAAAACCTCGCAAAACTTCATCATAGAGCTGGGTGGTGCAGCCAAATGTTAGAGCACTTGCCTACTAAGTGTTGCCCTGGGTTTGATAACCAGCACTGGAAAAATAAAATGAAGTAAAAAAATAGGAATACAAAATCAAAAACACTTAGTTCCCCAGACAGAATGAAAGCTTTGGAGAAGACTAGACAGAGGAGAGCTGTCACCTGACTTTTAAGCAAAGGATACAAAAGCTGTAATAAATAACTGATAATTGCAGAAATCATTTCAGGCCAATTCAATCCAGTTTGGCTCAGAGGTGCTTTTGGTTGAGAGAACAGATGAGATATAATTTGTTTTCTTGCAACTTCTTGGAAGAACAACTCCATAATTGTTTGAGGGCTTGATACTTAAAAACAAAAAGGTATAATGAATTTGTAATTATATCAACTTTTAATTGAGATCAGCTATAAATTCATTTTATGCCAGTGACAAAGAATATTTATCATTTCAAAAGAGAAAAATGCACTATGGAAAGCAGGGAATGGTGACACATGCCTTTAATCCCAGCACTTGGGAGGCAGAGGTAGGAGGATCGCCATGAGTTCAAGGCCACCCTGAGACTCCATAGTGAATTCCAGGTCAGCCTGGGCTAGAGCGAGACCCTACTTCCAAAAACAAAAAAAACAAAAAAAGCACTATGGTTATAATGAAAGCAGTTGGAGAACTGACTGGTACTAACAGGTGCAATTCAAGTCATTTCTTTCCACAGATCTCATTACACTTAAATGACTTATCCTAGGAACTTTTTTCAATAAATACAGTTGGTCCTAAAGTTCCATGTTTTACCCAAAAGCAATGTAAAATAAATTCTCTAGACTAGTTTTGAAGCATGAGAGACGACTTCTTTTTAAGTATTTCATGAGCAGATCAGAATAAGTAAATACTATTCAACTCCAATTTGATAAGCAGAGAAAGAACAGTTAAATGACACGGATAAACGAAACTTGATTTTTATATTGTTTGCATCCTCTTGTCAATACATAGAGTCCATTTGTAGTTCAAAAAAACCCAAAATGGAAATACTGCAATGTAAAAACCATTAGGGGGCCAAGCTAAGTGTTGGACTCTGGGGACAGATTTGTCCTTGGCGGTGTCACATTATCTTCCTAAACATATACACATCTACAACATCCTTAACTTATGCCTGATTGAGAACCACTCACAGATGTTTTGATACAACCAGAGGTCTCAGGCCATCAAAGAGCAAGGCCAACAATTCCACAGCAAAGGTGGCAAAGAGTACTGTAATAAATAAATAAATAAATAAATAAATATTAAGTCCCCAAATCTAAAGCAAATATGTACACAATCCACTCCTTACCTAACTTATTTGCCATTAAGGCACCAGAGTCTGTTAGTTCCAATACTGACAAATGTTGCAGGTTAGATTCCCTGTGAGAAAAGGGAAAAGACAACTTAATAAATTTTCTTATGCTAAACATTAAATTGAGGTGGGTATTGATGGTGCATTCTTTTAATCCCAGCACTCAGGAGGCAGGGGTAGGAGGATTACCCTGAGCTCGAGGCCCTCGTGAGACTACATAGTGAATTCCAGGTCAGCCTGAGCTACAGCAAGACTTTACCTGGAAACCACCCCCCCAAAAATTGTGTGTATATATATATATATGTATGTATGTATGTATGTATGTATGTATGTATGTATGTATGTGTGTGTATACATACACACACACACACACACACACAAATATAAATATAAATATAAATATATATACACACGCACGCACACACGCACGCATTAAATCCATAGCTTATCCTACAAAGAGCATTGCTGACTTCATTAAGTCTACATAAAAACTCTGCTGAGCCAGATGTGGTGACACTCGCCTTTAATCTCAGCACTTGGGAGGCAAAGGTAGGAGAATCGCTGTAAATTCGAGGCCACCCTGAGAATACAAAGTGAATTCTAGATCAACCTGGACTAGAGTGAAACCCTACCTTAAAAAAACAAAAACAAAACAAAACACTCGGCTGAGCCGGGCATGGTGGTGCACAGCTTTAGTCCTGGCACTTGGGAGACAGAGGTAGGATTACTGTTAAGGTCAAGGCTACCCTGAGACTCCATAGTGAATTCCAGGTCAGCCTGGGCTACAGTGAAACCCTACCTTGAAAAACCAGGAAAAAAAAAAAAAAAAGAATAAAAGAAAAACCTCTGCTGAAGGCACAAATTAAAACTGAAAAACAACAGGACTCAGATTTTTATCCATCTTCAGTCACGGCCTGCTACAGTAAACAGGGCAGCTCATCCTATCCAGAGTGCATTGTGTCCTTTTACTGGCTTTTTTTTTTCTCCCAACATTTTTAAGCATGATTGAATTTTCTCTCTGTTTCACCTCACCTTATTATCAATATGATTTGTCATCTTATTATCAATGATTATATACACATAATATATAATTCATATACATGTACTTATATTTATTATTTTCTTTTTTAAAAAATATTTTATTTTTATTGATTGATTGATTTAATAGAAAGAGGGAGAGGGAGAGAGAGAATGGGTATGCTAGGGCCTCCAGCCACTGCAAACAAATTCCAGATGCATGTGTATTGTGCATCTAGCTAACATGGGTCCTGTGGAATAAACCTAGGTCCTTTGGCTTTATAGGCAAATGCCTTAACCACTAAACCATCCCTATAGCCCTATTTATTATTTTTTTATAAGTTACTTCTAACCTTTAAACAACAGAGTACTTTAAATTTCTATGAAGCTGGGCATGGTGGTACACACCTTTAATCCCAGCACATGGAAGGCAGTGAAACCCTACCACAAAAAAAATTAAATTTAATTTAAAAAAAATCTATGATGGGCTGGAGAGATGGCTTAGCAGTTAAGCGCTTGCCTGTAAAGCCTAAGAACCTCGGTTCAAGGCTCATTTCCCCAGGACCCACGTTAGCCAGATGCACAAGGGGGAGCACACATCTGCAGTTTGTTTGCAGTGGCTGGAGGGCCTGGCACACCCATTCTCTCTATCTGCCTCTTCCTCTGTCTATTGCTGTCAAGTAAATAAATAAAAATTTAAAAAAATCTATGAATCTTAAAGGAAAATTAATTTTACAGCATAATGCTTAAATTTTTTTAAGGTCCCCAGCACCATGAAAAATACAACAAATATAAAAATAAAACTCGGAAAAAAAACAAACTCCCAACTTATTTTAAAAATAACTAGTACAGGGCTGGAAAGATGGCTTAGCGGTTATGGCACTTGCTTGCAAAGCCAAAGAACCCAGGTTTGAATCCCCAGGACCCACATAAGCCAAATGTACAAGGTGGCACATTCTTCTAGAGTTCATCTGCAGTGACTGAAGGTCCTGGTTCACCCATTATCTATCTGCCTCTTCTTCTCTCTCAAATACATACAATACATCAATTAAATTTAAAAAATAAAAAACACAGTACAATGAGACTCACAGTGTGTCAACTGGAACATCAGTAGCCAAGCACTGACTTCCCCACTTAATGAGGTAGTAAGATAAAAGTAGGGGAGCTGTTCGATGAAGTAAGTCTTGCTGAGCTTGGAAGAGCTGACCAGCTCCCAAAATCATCTATAAAGACAGGTAAGATGGTAAGTAACACAATTAGCAAATAGTAGCTCCAAAGGTTCAAGTGGAGTAAAATAAAATATAGTTATAAATACAGTAATGTAATGGCAATACACATTTTTGGGTACCATGTGACAAAATAACTTCCCAAATAACAATAGCACATAAAATAAGAAAACTATTCTCTGATTTATGAAGGCTGGTGCTACAAAGAAACTTTCACTAAATCTATGGCTTAGAGCTAGGCGTGGTAGCGCACGCCTTTAATCTCAGCATTTAGGAGGTAGAGGTAGGAGGAATGCTGTGAGTTCAAGGCCACCCTGAAACTACACAGTGAATTCTAGGTCAGCCTGGGCTAGAGTGAGACCCTACCTCGAAAAATAAAAAACAAACAAACAAAAAAAAAAACCACTATGGCTTAGTACTGTAGAAGAACAGGGAAAGAGATAATCTTTTCTGATTCTGCTGTTATAGTGTAAAAGCAGGTATGACTAGTAGAGGCAAAAGATGGCCTTAAGAATGTTCACAGGCCGGGCATGGTGGGACATGCCTTTAATCCCAGCACTCAAGAGGCAGGGGTAGGAGGATCACCATAAATTCGAGGGCACCTTGAGACTACAGAGTAAATTCCAGGTCAGTCAGAGTCCCTACCTCAAAAAAAAAAAAAAGAGAAGGTTCATAGCCTGTGACTATTCAACTCAACTTCTTAGAACTCACCTTGGAGATATAGTCAAGATGTACAACACTGTTGTTTTAAGGGAAAAATTGGCAGCTAGGCACAGTTACACATAGTAATCCCAGTATTTGAGAGAAAGGCAGGAAGATCAGGAGTTCAGTGTCAGCCTTGGCTATATAGTGAGTGAAAAAACCAACTTCGACTTAAACCTAGGTTATGAGACCCTGTCTTGCCCTCACCCTAGCCAAAAAGAGGAAAACTGGCAATACCTAGATAACCCAAAGGGAATGATCAGTTGTACTGTGCAATTATTAAAATACTAGTATATTTTAACTTTATAAATAAAACCAAAATCTATTTGTATAGAAAAAGTATATACCAAAAATGTATATCCTGGTTATTATTGGACAAATTACAAATGACTTTTTTGGCTTGTAAAATGGTTTTACAGCCAGGTAAAACCATTGGTGCATGCCTTTAATCCCAGCACTCAGGAGGCAGAGATAGGAGGATCACTGTGAGTTCAAGGCCACCCTGAGACTACAGAGTGAATTCCAGGTCAGCCTGGGCTAGAGTGAGACCCTATCTCAATAAAACAAAACAAACAAACAAACAAACAAAAAAAGGCTTTACAATGAATTTCTATGTTCATGGGATAGCTGGGATATAGCTCATGTTCAAGGCCTGAGTCCAATCTCCAGCAGCATACTCACCCACATACCAAAACCAAACCAAAAAAGACAATAAAAACCTAAAGAAATAGAAAAATCCAGAGAGGGTTAAAAACTAATAATAATAAATAAAAAGAACTTACTGAAAAGACTCTCAGGATAGATTCCTACTTTTTGTTGGTATATTTACTATCACAACCAAAGTAGTCCTAATAATATTATAAAGGTAGCTGGGCGTGGTGGCACACGCCTTTAATCCCAGCACTTGGGAGGCAGAGGTAGGAGGATAGCCATGAGTTCGAGGCCACCCTGAGACTGCATAGTGAGTTGCAGGTCAGCCTGGGCTAGAGTGAGACCTTACCTTGAAAAATAAAAAAAAAAACTCAAAAAATATTATAAAGGTCAACAGTGATCTGTTTCACCGATACTCATCTGTATTTGATCATGATGCTCTTGACTGACAACTTGATGAGATTTAGATTCACCCTGGAAACACACTTTTGGGTATATCTATGATACTGTTTCCAGAAATATAGCTAACAGAAGATGGAATACCTACCCTGAATATGAGTGGGGAGTCACAGCTTGACTAAAGTGAGGTGAACCCCAGCATTCATTCACCTTTTCTACCTCCTGTCTGTGGACACTGTGTGACCAGTTACCTCACACACCATTTTCTGCCACTCTGATGAAATGTACCCTCAAACTGTGAGCAAAACCAAGACAAGACAAAACCCACAGAGACCCCTTCATTCCTAACACTGTTTTTGTCACAGCAGTGAGGAAAATAATTGATCTAATTTACTTCAACAACTACTTGTAGAACGTAGTTAACTAAACCTAAAGATAAAACAGTGAACAAAAACAAATCTTTGCCTACAGCCAACATCCTGTTATGCTTGAAGGACTCTATCAAGTTTTAGATTTCACAGGTTTTCCCCAAAGTAGTACTTACTGCATCTCCTAGCCTCATTAATAGCTGCTGTAAAATCAAGAGGTCTCGGCAGATCAAGAAGCGAGTACTGGCAATTTTATATACGCCTCTGCACACAATATACCCCGCTGTGCTACTACCATAGAGCTGGGAAAGATTCATTCGAACATTCAAAGGTTGAGCTGTAATAAGAAGAAAAGTAGAGTTAAATGTATCATTGTTTTCTCTAAATCATACAGTTGTTGTTCAGTCATTTACCTGGATTGAATCCCTTTTCCATTTCCACTTCTGTTTCATAATCCATTTCCCGTATAAGAAGTCCAATGGCATGAACTGGGTTCCTAATCTCTTGTAGCTTGCTACAAATGTCTTCCATCACATTTTCTCTATAAGAACAATTGAAATATTCCTGTTACTACTAGAGACACATAAGATAGGCTCTATGTGTGCTATTAAACTAAATGCTCTAAAAAACAGGGAAAGTAGTCTCATCATAAAGGAGTAGAGATAATTATTGGGGTATAAGAAATATATACACTACAGAAAAATTGCTGTTGGGGGGGGCTGGTAAAATAGCTTAATGGTTAAGGCACATGCATCTGAAGCCTAAGGACCCAGGTTCAACTCTCTAGGTCCCATGAAAGCCAGATGCACATGGATCTGGAGTTTGTTTGCAGTGGCTACAGGCCCTGGTGTATCCAGTCTCTCTCTTTCTCTAATAAATAAATAAATAAATAAATAAATAAATAAAAATAAAATCTTAAAAAAAATGTTGGGGCTGTGCAGATGGCTCAATGGTTAGAAGCGCCTGCTTGCAAAGCCAGCTGGCTAGGGTTCAATTTCTCAGGTGCAA
Organism: Jaculus jaculus; assembly: GCF_020740685.1. Classification (NCBI taxonomy): domain Eukaryota; kingdom Metazoa; phylum Chordata; class Mammalia; order Rodentia; family Dipodidae; genus Jaculus; species Jaculus jaculus. The sequence continues at coordinate 177,804,640 of NC_059102.1, read as the reverse complement.
ATTCCTCAGAATAAAGCGAGATGCAAAAAGTGGTACATGCATCTGGAGTTTAGGCAGCAAGAGGCCCTATTGCAGTCATGCTCTCATATATTTTAAAATAAAAAATAGCCGGGTGTGGTGGTGCATGCCTTTAATCCCAGCACTAGCGAGGCAGAGGTTGGAGGATCACCATGAGTTCAAGGCCAGCCTGAAGCTGAATTCCAGGTCAGCCTGGACTAGAGTGAAACTCTACCTCAAAAAAACATAAATAAATAAATAAATAAAAATAATTAAAAAAAAAAAAAAGTCCTCCATGGGTTGGAGAGATGACTTAGCAGTTAAGGCACTTGCCTGCAAACCCAAAGGACAAATACCCCAGGACCCACATCAGCCATATGCACAAGTTGGTGCATATAACTAGAGCTCATCTGCAGCAGCTAGAGGACCTGATGTACCCATTATCTCTATATGCCCCCCCCTCAAATAAAGAAAATACTTAAAAAAATTTATAAATATGTAGCTCAGTTCAGAGACTAATGGAGGTATATTTTATGAGTTTGTTTCCAAACCAGAACTTGGAAAATAGCTCAGTTGGTAAAATGCTTGCTTTGCATGCATGATGACCTGAGTTTGATCTCTATAACCCATATTTTAAAAATAGGAAAAAGCCAGGTATAGCCCTGGGAAGGCAGAGACAGGTGGATCTCTGGGCTTGCCAGCCAGCCAGTCTACCTTAGTGAGTTACAGGCTAGTGAGAAGCCTTGCCTCAAAAAGTGGATGTTTGAAGGCATGGGGATGCACACCTTAAATCCCAGCGCTCAGGAGGCAGAGGTAGGAGGACTGCTGTGCGTTCAAGGCCATCCTGAGACTACACAGTTAATTCCAGGTCAGCCAGGGCTAGAGCAACTCCCTACCTCCAAAAACCAAACGAACAAAACAGGCTATCTTTTGGATACTCAAGGCTATCCCCTGGCCTCCATATGCACAAGAACACATGTGCATCCATACAAACAGCACACACCCACCAAGAATGTAGCTCAGTGGCAAAGAAATTGCAGAGCACACATAAGGCCCTGACTTTCATCCCCAGTACCACAAAAAACAAGGTCAGGAAGGGGGCAGCTGAAACACCTTGTTAGAATCAAGGAAAGTCACCTTAACATTGAACTACTACTTTGAACATGTATTAAAAACCTGACTTTGGCACAAAAAAACTGCTGAATTCCATTAGGAAATTCACTTTACCCTAATTTCTCCTTACACATCAATAGTGATCAAATCTTCTAGAATTTGCTCAGCAGCCTTTTCTGGAGACTGTAGGTTGTAACAACTGGTTTCCATCAGAACCGCCATATCCATAGTTACGGACTCTCCAATCAGCCGGAGGCATTTTATAAGACATATGACATCTCGAGCAACATCTACATCTGCAAAAGAAAGTTCACATGTGCTGACTCAACCCAATGAAGACTTGTAGGTACATTAAAATAAACTTTTATAATTAGATGCCTAGGAATCTGTGGTCTCAGAGATGCTTTAGCCTTAGTTTTTCTTTGCTTTCCTTTTTTTTTTTGAGGTAGGTTTCACTCTAGCTCAGGCTGACTTGGAATTCACTATACAGTCTCAGGGTGGCCTTGAACTCATGGCGATCCTTCTACCTCTCTCTGCCTTCCAAGTGTTGGAAATAAAGGAGTGCACCACCACACCCAGTGTCTAGTTTTTCTTAAAATATCTACAGTAAAGTAAGTTGAGTAGGACAGGTCACACTGGCAATCAGAGATTTCTGCATCCATTTAAAATAGAGCACAAGGGAGACATAGAAAGGGGGTTAAGTATAGACATAGCAATCATTATTACCATCAGATATGGTTGTCTCATCCTCTGTCAGAAGGTTCTCGTCCGGCAGGAGATATAAATGATCCACTAAGGAGGAAGGCACCAGGAAAGACAGGTACCCCTGGAAACATAATCTTTCCGTTATATTTTTTTTCAGTGATTAATTCACAATCCAAAGTGTACCATACAGACCACAAACCACGTTGTATATACTTATTCTTACTTGTATCTGTCAATTAAAGGGGTTAGGGACTGTACCTCAGTGGTAGAGGGCTTGCTTAGCATGTGCAGGCCCTGGGTTTGATTCCCAGCAGAAACAGAGATAGGAGGTGTGTGAATGATAAATTTTTATGAGGAAGAAAACAAAATATCGAATGTAGAAAAGCAAAGCAAATGGGGCTGAGAATGTGGCTCAGTGACACTGTATGTACTTGTTAGGCCCTGGGTTTAATTCCCAGTACCAAACCAAGCCACCAATTTACCAACTTATCAAAGCATATGGAAGGTAACAAATGACGAATATGGATGAAGAGAATATGGAAATTCTTTGTTACTTTTATAACTCTTTAAATTTGGAATTTCATAAATATAAAAGTAACAAAAATTTAAAATTATGGATGACTATGCAGAAGGCTAATAAATATAAATAAAGTATAATTTTAGGGAAAATGATTATAATATCCATAATACAAAGATGCACTGAACTGTTAGAAGAGATCACCAAGCTCTAGTTCCCTTACTTTTTTCAGGAGGCACACCATGTTTGTGTGAGGATTCAAATGCAGAGCTAGAGGTTGGGAAAGGGCTTCTTGATACTGAAGACAGCAGGCATAGAATTTGCACCAAAATTCCTGCTGTAAAGTTCGAAACTCATCCTGAGAGAATTCATACTCTGTTACACTTCCTTGGAGCTGGCAAAGAAGAGAAAAGAAATTAAATTTTGCAACATTTGGGTTTTTCACCACAAAAATGTAATTGATCATTATGATTTTAGTAAGTCAAATAAATTATTTCTAATACATTAAATGCCATAGAATATACAATATATGTCAAGTTCTAATTAAAAGGCTTTCATATTTGTACTTTTTGCAAGGAAGTCAAGTGAAAAATTCTGACATGAGGGCTGGGGAAATGGCTTACAGGTTAAGGCGGTTGCCTGTGAAGCCTACGGGCCCCGGTTCTATTAAACCAGGACCCACAAAATCCAGATGCACAAGGTGGTGCATGCATCTGGAGTTTGTTCGCAGTGGCTGGAGGCCCTGGGAGGCCCATTCTGTCTTTCTCTTTGCCTCTTCCTCTCTCTCTACCTCTCTTTCAAATAAATAAATTAATAAATATTAGAAAAAGGGAAAAAAATGGTTGGAGAGATGGCTTAGTGGTTAAGTGGTTGCCCGTGAAGCCTAAGGACCCCAGCTTGAGGCTCGATTCCACAGGATCCAGGTTAGCTAGATGCACAAGGAGGCGCACGCGTCTGGAGTTCAATTGCAGTGGCTGGAGGCCCTGGAATGTCCATTGTCTCTCTATCTGCCTCTTTCTCTCTCTGCCACTCTCATATAAATAAATAAAAATAACAAAAAAAATTCTGACATGAGCTAGGCATAGGGGCACACACCTTTAATACCAGCACTCAGGAGGCAGAGGTAGAAGAGAAGGATCACTGTGAGTTTGAGGCCACCCTGAGACTACACAGTGAATTCCGGATCAGCCTGGGCTAGAATAAGACAACAAACAAATAGCCGGGCGTGATGGCACGCGCCTTTAATCCCAGCACTCAGGAGGCAGAGGTAGGAGGATCACTGTGAGTTCGAGGCCACCCTAAGACTCCATAGTGAATTCCAGGTCAGCCTGGGCTAGAGTGAGACCCTACCTCGAAAAACCAAAAAACAAAAGAAAAGAAAACAAAACAAACCACCAATCTGACAGGTTCCCAGTACCAATCTGCCCTATATCAACATAGAAGAGGGCTGGAGAGATGGCTCAGCAGTTAAAGTGCTTGCCTAAAAAGCCTAATGACCCAGGTTTGATTTCCCAGCACCCATGTTAACCCAGATGCACAAAGTGGTGCATACATCAGAAGCTCATTTGCAGTGGCTAGAGGCCCTTGTGTGCCATTCTCTTCCCCTCTCTCTCTCTGCTTACACATAAACATGTTTTTAAAGATTGAAAAGAATATATTATTATTTGTGTACTCACACCTTACCTCATTTTCAACAGCTAAAGTAATTTCTTTCTTTAGCTCACTCCATGAAAGATCCAAATTCCTCTCAGTTCCTCGACAGAATATCTAAAATAAATGTTTTCAAATATTATAAAATATTCAAAATGAAGGAAAAATTTTCTAGCCCAGAAGGCACTTAAACAATGTTTAACCATAACAGAGACGAGGCACACCCTTAGCTTCTAACATTGCATGAATGATTTCTGGAAAAGATCATACCCAAGTTGGGCATGGTGGCACACGCTTTTAATCCCAGCACTCAGGAGGCAGAGGTAGGAGGATTGCTGTAAATTCATGGCCATCTGAGACTATATAGTGAATTCCAGGCCATCCTGGGCTAGAGCGAGACTCTACCTCAAAAAAAAAAAACCACAAAAAACAAACAAACAAAAGAACAACAACAAAAAGAAATCATACCCATTTTTAAAGAGTTTATATGTACCACAATAGAACCTCAGGGTTATAATACATCCATGAACCTCAGACTTATATTACATTTAGTTTTATGTTTATTTATTTATTTGAAAGTGACAGACAGAGAAAGAGGCGAGGGGGGGAGGGAGAGAATGGGCGCACCAGGGCCTACAGCCACTGCAAACGAACTCCAGACGCGTGCGCCCCCTTGTGCATCTGGCTAACGTGGGACCTGGGGAACTGAGCCTCGAACCGGGGTCCTTAGGCTTCACAGGCAAGCGCTTAACCACTAAACCATATCTCCAGCCCTTATACTACATTTAGGAGTTGGATTAGTGGTCAAGGACCTTGCCTGTGCAGCCTAAAGATCCAGTTTTGATTCCCCCAGTACCCATGTAAGCCAGATAGATGCACAAGGTGGCATCTGGAGTATGTCTCAAATAAATGAATATTTTTTTAAACAAAAGCAACATAATTACTATTGCCCACCCAAAAGGAAAGGAATAGATATATCAAACACACATATCCCAAGACTGTCACAATAGGAAAGCTAGACTAGTGATAGGGTAGGCCATTCTATTGGGAAATTTTTTTCTAAAGGAAAACATTTGATAAATGCATTAATGACGATTTAATCTTATTGTGTAAGAGATATTATATGAAATATCATTATATATTTAGTTACTGTTAACAAGCACAAAGTGGTGATGAATGAGGTCTTATCAGAGAAAGAACAGAAAACATGCAGTAGCCACATATTCAAGAATGTGCCTAGAAGAAAAGCCTAGGCCTGAAAGCTATGCCACCTGAACAAGGCAGAAAAGTGCCTGTATTTGGCTGGGTGTGGTGGTGCATGCCTGTAATCCCAACACTGCAGACTGAGGCAGATGGGTCAAGGGTTTGAGGCCAGCCTGAGCTGCACAGTGAGAATGTCTTAAAAACACAGAAGCCATAGATTGTTACTAGAAAATTTTCAGTGCCAGAGATGGGATACCTTCCAGTGAGCTGTTGGCCAGGGAGGTCCCAGATGTCTCCAAAACATTACAGGCTACTGCCAAGGTTCTTGGTTTCCCACTAGAAACAGATGGTCAGACCCTACTGCTGAAGCCTCCACATGCCTGGGCGGCAAGGTCACTGAGAAATCAAGTTGGGACTGAGCTGAAAATCCCCTCCCTGTAGACCAGCTTACAGAAAGCTAGAAAAAATCTGCACTAAGTCATCAGTGGTGAAAACAGTGGACACTGGAAAGCTCAAATTTGGCCAGCCAGGCCAAATGACTGAACTGGTACAATAGTGGCATGTCTGTTCTGGGGGAAAATAACTGCTCTCTAATTGGACTGGAGGTCCACCCTATGGGGGGTAATACATGCCTTGTACTGAAAACCTAATCAAAAGCCTAAGTTGGGGGAAGTCATGAACATTAGGAGTGCTGTTCTTGTCTGGATAAATACATATATTATGCTCACCAAACTACCATGTGAACACTTCACTTAACGTTCATATTCGTATGTTGATGCTATTCTCACTTTTGTTAGAAAAGCTTCCCTTTTCACATGGCAGTGACACTGGAATGACCGAAAAGGTACCATGGTGCTGAGAGAAGTGACAGAGGCGTGCTCAGTATTTAAAAATCTCTATCACACTCTCCAAGGCTCAGGGTCCATTGCAGAAGGGGAATGTAAGAGCCAAAGGAAAGGTAGGACTGCTTACAATGCAACTGTCCAGACATAAATTGGCCTCAATAGCCACGACCTTGCAGTGCCTAGCAATACCTTCACAAGACCCTCATAATAGAGGGAAAAGATGGTGACATCAACATAAGAGAGAAAGATTAACAGAGAGAGGGAGGGGATATGATGGACAGTGGAGATTTAAAGGGGAAAGTGAGGGAGAGTAAGGAACTGTCATGGTTTACTGTCTGTAAATATATTAGTTGTCAATAAAAAACAACAACAATAAAATCAAAAACACAGACAGCATTCCTGCTGGGTGTGATGGCGCATGCCTTTAATCCCAGCACGCGGGGAGGCAAAGGTAGGAGGATCACCATCAGTTCGAGGCCACCCTGAGACTCCATAGTGAATTCCAGGTCAGCCTGAGCTAGAATGAGACCCTACCTCGAAAAAACAAAAAAACAAAAACCAGCAAAACCCCATAGCATGCCTATCCCAATGAGAGGAGGGGGTTAGGGAGGAACTTCTTTAGTCTGGGAAAATATGACATGGTAAAGTTCTGAAAATACTGGGTGGGTACCTTTGTAAGAGAAATATGTCTACAAGCCTTCAAAAGAATGGAGGTTAAATCCAATGCTACATCAGAGGGCAAAACTTTGATTTGACAGTGTGCGAACAACTATTCATAAGCACTGGAAGAAACTCATCGACAAAGGCAGAGGCAGTTAGAGGCCAAGTGATCATCAGAGACCTCAAAATGTACTTTTGCTTCATGCAGGAGGGTAGACAAGGACATTCTAAGGCGCCTTGCAATCCTGAAAGGGATTACTATACTTGAAGCCTACAAAGCTAAATGGCAGTTTAAGGTAGCTTATGTAACTTGTGAGTATAGGTCAGAGGACAATCTCAGTGTCAGTTCTAACATTCCACCTTGAGACAGGGTCTGTTTACTGCTGTGTATACTAAGCTATCTGGCCTGTAAGCGATCTCTGCCCTCCCATTTTGTAATAGGAGTGCTCAGATTACAGATATGAACTACATTGTATGACTTGATGTGTAAGTTTGTTTTAGGGTCTCCCTCTAGCCCAGGCTACCTGGAATTCACTATGTAGTCTCAAGACAGCCTCGAACTCATGGCAATCCTCCTACCTCTGCCTCCAGAGTGCTGGGATTAAAGGCGTGTGCTACCACACCCGGCCTTATTTTTAAAGAATAAATAATAAAAAACATTCTTTGCCGGGTGAGATGGCGCACGCCTTTAATCCCAGCACTCGGGAGGCAGAGGTAGGAGGATCACCAGGAGTTCAAGGCTACCTGGAGACTCCATAGTGAAATCCAAGTCAGCCTGAGCTACAGTGAGACCTTACCTAGAAAAACAAAACAACAACAAAATATTTCTTAGAAAGAGGAAAGAATGAGGGCTGGAGAGATGGCTTAGCGGTTAAGCGCTTGCCTGTGAAGCCTAAGGACCCCGGTTCGAGGCTCGGTTCCCCAGGTCCCACGTTAGCCAGATGCACAAGGGGGCGCACGTGTCTGGAGTTCGTTTGCAGGGGCTGGAAGCCCTGGCGCGCCCATTCTCTCCCTCTTCCTCTGTCTTTCTCTCTGTCTGTCGCTCTCAAATAAATAAATAAAAAATGACCAAAAAAATATTTAAAAAAAAAAAGAAAGAGGAAAGAATGAGCATGTCAGGGCCTCTAGCCATTGCAAATGAGCTCCAGACACATATACCACCATGAGTATTTGGCTTACATGGGTTCTGAAGAAATTGAACCTGGGTCCTTAGACTTTACAGGCAAGTGCCTCAACCACTAAGTCCAAGAATATTTTTTAAAGCATTGAGAAACTTAGCTTATGATCCTCTTGCCTCAGTCTTTAGTGCTGGGTTTCTAGGCATATATCATCATGTCTGGCTCAAAGCTAAAACATTTTGACTCTACTCAGAATCCAGAACTTGGAACAGAGAATAACCAAAACTGACAATAAACAAACAAAAACCCTGTCACACACTTTTAATCTTTAAGTATACAGAATGAATATACATATATATATATATTCATATATATATGAATATATACAGTGCTGTATGAATTCTTTGGGGAACTATGTAGGCAAAAGAATCTCTCTATCACTGAGCATGGTGGCGCATACCTTTTATCCTAGCACTCAGGAGGCAGAGGTAGAAGGACTGCTGTGAATTCAAGGCCACCCTGAGACAACACAGTGAATTCCACGTCAGCCTGGGCTAGCCTGAGAAATTACTTTGAGAAAGAAAAGAAAAAGTGAATTTTTCTCTCTCAACTTGTTTTTAGGCTTTTCAAAGTAGGGTCTCGCTCTAGCCCAGGCTGGCCTGGAATTTACTTTATAGCAATCCTATTTCAACCTCCCAAGTGCTGTAACTAAACGTGTGGTGCCACCATGTCTAGCAAAAGTATCTCTTTTGAACTCTGGTATTCTTCATTAGTTATTGGGAAAGTGCTTCCCAACCCTCACCTCTCAGCCAGAAAGAAAATTATTTTCGTAATTAATAGGAAGAAGACTCAGTAGCAAAGGCCAGTAAGCTAGAAGAGAGATATAAAGGGAAGAGAAAGGAAGGGAGGGGGATACTTAATATGATGGTATTGCATATATGTAAGAAGAATAGATTAACGGGGGTGAAAAGGCCGAAAGTGAGGTCATGGAAAGAGATTGAGTAAAGGAAAGGTGGAGGGAGGGCTAATCAAAATCTAAGAGGATATAAATAAATCATATGGAAACCTACATTTTTGGACATGGAACACTCAGGAGCTAGATTATTGCTAGAAAATTTTCAGTGCCAGGGATGGGATACCTTCCAGTGAGTTGTTGGCCAGGGAGGTCCCTGATGCCCCCAAAACATACGCCATTGCTGAGGCCCTTGGGTTCCTACCAGGAATACATGGTAAGCCCCTATTGCTGAAGAGTCCACATACTTGGGCTGCAAGGCCACTGAGAAATCATGCTGGAACTGAGCTGATACCTCCTCCATGTAGACCAGCTGACAGAAAGCTGGAAGAAGCCATTCTGCATGCAGTTCAATGGGAGAAAGAGAAATCACCAGTGAAGATACTCAACAGTGGACACTGCAAGTCTTAAATTTGGCCAGCCAGACCAAATGAGCCAACAGGTCAATGGTGGCAAGTCTGTCATGGTGGAAACCAACTGCCCTCTAATTGGACTGGAGGGCCGCTCCATGGGAAGGAATACATCCCTGATACTGAAAACTTAAAACAGGAGTAGTCATGAGCCTTAGGGGTGTAATGTCTGCTGCTGTCTGGCTAAATTTATAAACCATGCTTATCAAACTGCCCGGTAAGCACTTCTCTTAATGTTCATACCCTTTTATAAATGCTATTCTCACTTTTGGTAGAGAACCTTCTCTTTTCAGATGGCAGTGACCTTGGGATGACTCAGAAGGCATCACAGTGCTGGAAAGAAGTGACAGGAGTGCTCAGCACTGCAATATCTCTATCACACCTTCCAAGGCTCAGAGTCTATTGTGGAAGAGGTGGTGGAAAGAATGAAAGAGCCAAAGGAAGTGTAGGACTCCTTACAACGTGCTCCTCCAGACAAAAAATGGCCTGGATATCCATGACCTCCCAGTACCTAACACTACCTACACAAAACCATAAGAGGAGGAAAAGATGATGACATCAAAATAAAAGAGAGATTGATTGAGATGGGGATGTGCTATGATGGAGAATGGAGTTTCAAAGGGGAAGGGGGGGGTCAGGAAGGTATTACCATGTGGTATTGTTTTATAATCATGGAAGTTGTTAATAAAATAACAAATTTGAAAAGAAAAAAAAAGAATGTTAAAACAGGGGGTTGGGGAAATAGCTTAGCGGTTAAGGCATTTGCCTGGGAGCCCAAGAACCCCAGTTCGATTCCCCTGGACCCATATAAGCCAGATGCATAAGGGGGCGCATGCATCTGGAATTCGTTTGCAAGAAGCCCTGGTGCACCCATTCTCTCTTTCTCTCTGCCTCTTTGTCTCTCTCTAAAATAAATAAAGAAATTAAAAAAAAAAGAATGTTAAAACAAATTATAACAACAATTCCAAACAAAAATATGTTGAGGGCTTAATACATGGAAACAAAGGGTAATGATTAATAATATAATAATGAACCTAGGTAATAAGCAAAGAATAATAATTAACAATATATATAATAAAGTAATAAACATAGAAGTCTTAAGTAAACATTAAAATTTTTCTTGCTTACCTGTAGAGCTTTACATAAGGCCGCATTTATGAACTGTCCTGGTGTGAAAAGACTCCGCAAATACACTTCCTATAAGAACATTAAAACAAGTTTTGTCATTCTGAAGACGTTCAACACATCAACACCAAAACCTTGAGTTTTCTTTCTCTTTCTTTCTCTTCTGCTCGTATGTACGTGGTGGACAACCTGTGTTTTTTCCTCATCCATGGGTGGTATATGAATGACGTGTGTGCTCTTGTGGCACTCCATGTGTTCATCTGAGGCAGGGTATGCTTTCCTTTCCTGAGGTGGTTGGTTGAAGAAACTGGGGTGTCCCACTACTCCATCACTCTTTTTTTTTTTTTTTCGAGGTAGGATCTCACGATAGCCCAGGCTGACCTGGAATTCACTATGTAGTCTCAGGGTGGCCTCGAACTCACAGTAATCCTCCTACGTCTGCCTCCCGAGTGCTGGGAGTAAAGTCGTGTGCCATCATGCCCAGCTTATTTTAATATTTTAAATTATTTATTTGAGAGAGAAAATGAGAGAGAGAGAGGGAAAGAGAGGTACAGTAAAGGCATACCAGGACCTCTTGCCACTGAAAAATAATTCCAGATGGATGTACCACTTTGGAAGGCAGCTACACTCTCCCACTATACCACCAACGCAGATGTGCCACTTTCTACATCTGGATTTACGGGGGTACTGAGGAATAAAACCTGGGCTGTCAGGCTTTGCAAGCAAGTGCCTTTAATCACTGAGCAATCTCTCTAGCCCAAGTGCCAATTTATTTTATTTATTTATTATTCTTATCAAAGTAGGGTCTCACTCTAGCACAAGCTGACCTGGAATTCACTAGGTCAGGGTGGCCTCGACTCATGGTGATCCTCCTACCTCTGCCTCCCGAGTGCTGGGATTAAAGGCCCCAGTGCCAATTTTAAATAGAAGGGATGACTATAGTTTCCTAAGATTTCTACACCTACCTACAAAAGAACTCACTTTGTGGCCCACATATAAAATAATTTAATAATAGATACTATATGTAAATAAAACAAAATAAGCTGCAAAATTCTCAAGTGGGAAAACTGAATAAAATGGAAAAATCTTATGTTGCCTAATTATGACCAAGTCTCATAAGCCAAATTTGCTCATAAGTAGTTAACTATGATTGATCTTCATTCTAGTTTCTTTCCTTCTACTGTAGTTCTTATGGGTGATAAAATGATAAGCATATGGTTTGGGCTTTTAGACAAAGGCCAAATACCAGCAGTTGTCAACCAGAATAATAAATACCCACTACCAATGAGTTGTTTACAATATTCAATTTCACATACTTTAAAAAAGTAGGCAAGTGATAAGAGCTTTTTAGCTGCTCTAAGCCAATGCATTCTCCTTTAATCAATTCAAGTCGCCTGCAATTGAAAGAGCTCTAACTCAAGTTCTTGTCCTAAGAATGCTAATGTAAATCAATCCCTTATCACTTTAGAGCTGCTTACTCTGGGGTCTTGATCATCTCTGATGATGATCTCTTCCTCTGGTAGCGGTTGCATGAAAACCGGATTCCATTGACCAGCAACATTACTACAGAAAAAAAGACAGTTTACAAAAGATGAAACTTATTAGTTCAAAAAAGACGGCAGTAGGGGTATTGTGGTCATGATATATTGTCTACATGTATGGAAATTGTCAAAAAACTTAAAAATCTGGGTGTGGCAGTACTTGTTTTTTTGACGCAAGGTCTCACTCTTGCCCAGGACAACCTAGAGCTCACTCTGTAGTCTAGGCTAGCCTGGAAATCACAGAGATCCTCCTGCCTGAGCCTTCTCAGTGAAGGGAACAATGGTACGAGCCACCGCACCTGTCATCTTTTCTACCTATAGTTCCTATTTTATGAAGTACTATCTTTAGTAATTTGATTTTGTTACCTTCGGATTTTAGGACAAGGTAAAGATGTATAGAGTTGGACTAAGAAAATACTACTACATTCCTTAGTAGAGATTGTACATATCCAAAATACTTCCAGTCTGAAAATTTACTCTTAAATATAGATTATTCAAATTACTCACAAGAGTCCAAAATCACTATGTTCTCAATTTACTCATCATGTGATGAGAAATATATTAGACAAGTACAGTGCTTTACAAATGTTTTAGAACAAGAAACAAAAAGCGAAAAATAGGTTAGAATTCTTAAGATGAAAACTCTTAAGTTGGTTCTACATAAAACCACTTACAGTTGGGCATGGTGGTGCACACCTTTAATCCCAGTACTTGGGAGGCAGAGGTAGGAGGGCTACTGTGAGTTCAAGGCCACCTTGAGACTACATAGTGAATTCCAGGTCCACCTGGGCTAGAGTAAGACCCTACCTGGAAAAACAAATAAACAAAAAAAAACAGAAAAAAAAAAAAACCACTTACAGGCTGAAGAGATGGCTTAGTGGTTAAGGTGTTTGCCTGCAAAGCCAAAGGACCCAGGTTTGATTCCCCAGGACCCACATAAGCCAGATGCACAAGGTGGTGCATGTGTCTGGAGTTCATTTGTAGCGGCTGGAGGCCCTGGCATGCCCATTCCCTCTTTGCCTCTTTCTTTCAAATAAATAAAAATAAATATTAAAAACAAAAATATATACTTATGAAAAAGAAAAACAAGCACTTATGCCAGGCAAGGTGGTAGTACATTTCTTTGATTCCAATGCTTGGAAGGCAGAGGTAGAAAGATCACCATGAGTTGAGGCCAGCCTGGAGCTATATAGTGACTTTAAGCTACGCCTGGGCTAAAGTGAGACTCCAACCTCGAAAAAAGAATCACACACCACACATGTGTTTGACTGGGGTAAAGTAGGTAACATTAAGTCATCCGTACTGTTCAAAGTTGATGTACTTCACAATTGTTTGGTTCTCAGCATCATGCCACAATGCCCAGATATCGGTGGAGGTTATGGCAAAGTCAATCAGTGTCTCCTAGGAAGAAATGGGAAAAACAAGAAAGGCAGAAGAGATTTAAATTTGTGTTCACAACATAAAAATGTATGAAGCTAAAACACAGTCCCAAAGGAACTTAATAAAACCATAACGAAATTGTGCTCCTACATCATGAAGTACTCCATTTTAAGACTATAATTCCATTAAGACATGGAGTTAAGCAAGTGCTTTTATTTAATTTTGGTTTTTCAAGGTAGGGTCTCACTCTAGCTCAGGCTGACCTAGAATTCACTCTGTAGTCTCAGGGTGGCCTTGAACTCATGGCGATCCTCCTACCTCTGCCTCCCAAGCGCTGGAATTAAAGGTGTGCGCCACCACACCTGGCTTGTTTATTCATTTTTTTGAGAGAGGGTCTAAGTATATTGTACAAATAGTCTGGAACCTCTGGACTCAAGTGCCTCCCAGGTTCACAAGTAGCTGATAACAGCGGCACACCACTTCTTTACTGTATTCAGAGTAGGCAAAGGATGATTCCACAAACCTGAGAAGTGAAGAGCGAAGAAATGTGATCTAAACTATACCGGTTGTTCTCAGTGCTCACCAGCTGGAAAATGCAGAACTGTTAAAACACAAATTAAAATTTCATTACTTGAAATAGTGAACATGCTCTTTTTTAAAAAAGCATTTTTGGTGTGTTTTGGTTTTTTGAAACAGGATTTCACTAAAGTCCAGGCTGACCTGACCAGGCTAAACTCAACCTACAGCCCAGGATGGCTTCAAATTCATGGTGATCCTCCTACCTCAGCCTCCTAAGTGCTGAGATTAAAGATGTGCCCCATCACACCCAGTGAAGCAAGGGTCATTAGCATTGTTTTGTGTTATGTACATACATGTGTCTGCAAATGCTCACAACCTGTGCACACCTCTGCAAGAGGCCAGAGGATGACATTGAGTGTCCTTCTCTACCACTCTTCCACCAACAGAGTCTCTTGTTGAAGCCGGAGCTTGCCACTTTTTGGTTAGACTGGCCAACCACTAACCCCAGTGATCCTCCTCAGTGCTGGGGTCATAGGTAGTGCGGCCATGTCCAGCTTTTCTATGTAGGTGTTAAGGATCAAGGTCAGATATTTATGCTTGCACAAAAGGTGCTCCTACCCACTATACCATAACCTTAGCCCCTTTTATTTTCTTATTTATTTATTTTTGGTTTTTCAAGATAGGGTCTTACTGCCCAAGCTGACCTGGAATTCACTACATAGTCTCAGGCTGACTTCCAACTCATAGTGATCCTCCTACCTCTCCCTCCACACCTGGCCCTTATTTTCATTTTTGAGTAGCCCAAGCTGTCTTGGACCTCACAGTTCTCCTGCTTCTGCTCCTGAGTGTTGGGAATGTGTACACCAAGACACAATGTTCAGCTAGAAAACGTGGTGTGTATGTATGAACACACACATGCACATGTGTGTGCTTACAGGCCAGAGAACAGCTTCAGGTGTCATTCCTCAGGTAGGTCATCTACTTCTTTTTGAAATGGACTCTTTCATTAACCTGGAGACCACCAATTAGGATAGACTTGCTGGTCAGTGAACCCTAGAGATACTTTTGTCTCTACCATTCCAGTGCCAGGATTCCAGATGTGTGCCTGTCATTTTTTGTTTGTTTATTTTTATTTATTTACTTGAGAAAGACAGAGAGAGAAAGAGGCAGACGGAGAGAGAGAATGGGCACGCCAGGGCCTCTAGCCACTGCAAATGAACTCCAGATGCATGCGACCCCTTGTGCATCTGGATTACATGGGTCCTGGGGAATCGAGCCTTGAACTGGGGTCCTTAGGCTTCACAGACAAGTGCTTAACCACTAAGCCAGCTCTCCAACCCTTTTAATTTTGTTTGTTTTTATTTATTTATTTGAGAGCAACAGAGAGAGAGAGAAAGAGGCAGATAGATAGAGAAGTACCTGTCATTTTTTTTTGTTTTTTTGAGGCAGGGTCTCACTCTAGCCCAGGCTGACCTGGAATTCACTATGTAGTCTCAGGGTGGCTTTGAACTCACAATGATCCTCCTACCTCTGCCTCCAAGTGCTGAGATTAAAGGTAGGCGCCACCACGCCCAGCTTATGCTTTTTTTTTTTTTTTTCTTCCCCAGGTAGGGTTTCACTCTAGTTCAGGCTAACCTGGAATTCACTATGTAGTAGTCTCAGGGTGGCCTCAAACTCATGGCGATCCTCCTACCTCTGCCTCCCGAGTGCTGGGATTAAAGGCGTGTGCCACCATGCCCGGCTTGTGCCTGTTATTTTTATGTGGGTTCTGGGATTGCATTCAGGTTCTCATGCTTGGGAGACAAGCACTTTACTGACAGCTATCTTCCTAGCCCCATTTAAAAAAATTTACAAAAAAATGTAGATAAATACATAAAAAATTCACCATCTTAATTTTCAAGTATAGAGTTTTAAGTTCATTTTCACTGTTGCACAACAATATCCAGTGCTCTTTTCATCTTGCAAAACTGAAATTATACCTATTAAATAACTCTCCTTATTCCTTCTACTCCTAACCCCTTCCTCCATCCACAATTTTTTTTTTTTTTGGCTGGGGGTTAGGGGTGAGGATTTTCAAGGTGAGGTCTAGCTCTAGCTCAAGCTGACCTAGAATTCAATATGTAGTCTCAGGGTGGCCTTGAACTCAGTCATCCTGCCTCCAGAGTGCTGGGATTAAAGGCATGTGCTAGGGGCTGGAGAGATGGCTTAGCAGTTAAGTGCTTGCCTGTGAAGCCTAAGGACCCCGGTTTGAGGCCTGATTCCCCAGGACCCCACATTAGCCAGATGCACAAGGGGGCACACGCATCTGGAGTTTTGTTTGCAGTGGATGGAAGCCCTGGCACGCCCATCCTCTGTCTCTATCTGCCTCTTTCTCTCTCTGTCACTCTCAAATAAATAAATAATTTTAAAAAAAGGGAAAAAAAAGGCATGTGCTACATGAGGCTGGAAAGATGGCTTAGCAGTTAAGGCACTTGCTTGTAAAGCCAAAGGACCCGGTTTGATTCCCTAGGACCCATATAAGCCAGATGCACAAGGTTGGCACATGCATCTGGAGTTCGTCTGCAGTGGCTGAGGGCCCTGGTGCCCAGGTGCCCATTTTCTATTCTATCTGCCTCTCTGCACTCTCTGTCAAATAAATAAATAAAATAAAAATAAATATTTTTGTTATTTTTTTTTCCTGAGGTAAAGTCTCACTCTAGCCCAGGCTGACCTGGAATTCACTATGTAGTGTCAGGGTGGCTTTGAACTCATGGTGATCCTCCCACCTCTGCCTCTGCCTCCCCAGTGCTGGGATTAAAGGCATGTGCCACCACGCCCTGCTGTAAAAATAAATTTCTTTTTAAAAGGCATGTGCTGCCAGGCATGGTGGCGCACGCCTTTAATCCCAGCACTGGGAAGGCAGAGGTAGGAGAATTGAGTTGAGTTCAAAGCCACCCTGAGAAAACAGTGAATTTCAGGTCAGCCTTGGCTAGAGTGAGACCCTGCCTCAAAACACCAAATAATAAATAAATAAAATAAAATAAAATGGCATGTGCCACTACACCTGGCTTTTTTTTTTCCAAGAGGGGGTAGGGTCTCACTCTAGCCAGGGTGATCTGAAGTTCACTATGTAGTTTCAGGCTGGCCTTGAACTCATAGCAATCCTCCTAACTTTGCCTTCTGAGTGCTATGATTAAAGGTGTGTGCCACCACACCAGTCTACACCACTCTTTCAGATCCTATGACAACTGCTTGAGATACCTCATGATATAGTAGTTGTGTTTTGTAATTGCTTATTTCACTTGGCATAATGTCCTCAAAGCCTACCCATGTTATCAAGCAGAATTTCTGTCCCCTTTAAAGGTCAGAAATATTCTATTATGTAAGTGTTTGCTACACAAGCATGAGGGTCTAAGCTGGGTGTGACCATGCATACCTGTAACCCTAGTCCTGTGGGGAGCTGAGACAAGAAAAACCGGAACTCAGTGGTCAGCTTTGGGTTCAGTCAGAGACTCCATTTCAAGGAAATAATATGAGAGTGGTAGAGGGGGGCACTTGTCATTCTCTTCTGGTCTCTGTATGTATGGGCATGGGGTACACACATGTGCGCACACACATGCATACACTACACACACCCCACCCCAAACCACATATACATTCCCCAAAACAAGCAGCCACAATAATATAAAAGATGTTTAACATACTTATCCATTAAAGCAATGCAAATTAATCCCAGCACTTGGGAGAGGTAGGAGGGTCACCAGGAGTTCAAGGCCACCCTACATAGTGAATTCCAGGTCAGCCTGGGCTACACTGAGACCCTATCTCAAAACAAAACAAAACAAACCTACACTGAGATTTCATCTCACTCTAGCCAGAATGGCAGTCATTAAAACAATGGTGGTGGCATATGCCTTTTATCACAGCACTCAGGAGGCAGAGGTAGAAGGATCATCATGAGTTCAAGGTTATTCTAAGACTACATAGCAAATTCCAGTTCAGCTTGGGCTAAAGCAAGACCCTACCTCAAAAAAATAAAATAAAATAAAAATAACAAAGGCTGGGAACAGGGCTAGAGATATGGCTTAATGGTTAGTGGGCTTGTTTACGAAGCCTAAGAATCCAAGTTTGATCCCCCAGTATCCATGAAAGCCAGATGCACAAGGGGGTACATGCATCTGGAGTTCATCTGCAGGGGCTGGGGGCCCCGGCATGTTCATTCTCTATCTCAAATAAATAATTAAATAAAGACAAATAAGCAAAGAAAAAATTTTTTTAAAGGCTGGGGACATAGCTCAATTGGTAGTGAAGCCTTGGTTCAATCCCAAACATCACATAAAACTGAGCATAGTGTCACATGCCTATAATCCCAGAACTTAGGAGATAGAGGCAAGAGAACCAAGAGTTTGATGTCAGGGCTGGAGAGATGGCTTAGCAGTTAAGGCACCTGCCTGTAAAGCCTAAGAACACAGATTTGATTCTCTAGGTCCCACATAAGCCAGATACACAGATCATATATGCACTAGAGTTTGTTTGCAGTGGCTGGAGGCCCTGGTGAGCCCATTTTCTCTCAATCTTTCTTTCCCTCCTTCTGTCTCTGATAAATAAATATTAAAACAAAAAGGGGGGGAGCTAGAGAGATGGCTTAGTGGTTTAGGCACTTGCCTGCAAAGCCAAAGGATCCAGGTTCAATTCCCCAGGACCCATGTAAGCCACATGCACAAGGTGACACATGCATATAGAGCTCATTAGTTGTGGCTGGAAGCCCTGGTGTGCCCATTCTTTCTCACTACCTCCCTCCCTCTTTTTCCCTCTGTCTGTATCTCCCTCTCTCTCTGAAATAAATGGAAAAAAAACAAAGCCGGGCGTGGTGGTGCACACCTTTAATCCCAGTACTTGGGAGGCAGAGGTAGGAGGATTGCTATGAGCACGAGGTCAGCCTGAGACTCCATAGTGAATTCCAGGTCAGCCTGAGCTAGAGTGAGACCCTACCTTGAAAAACCAAAATAAATAAAATAAAATAAAATAATGGACAAATAAAATGTAGTATAATACATCATGGAATTTTTTCGGTTGTAAAGAACCATATTATGTCATTGCAGGGAAATGGATTCAACTGGAAATAATCATAGTAAAAGAATTAGGCCCATCTCAGAAAGAGAAATATGGTATGTTTTCTCTCATTTGTGGCTCTTAGATCTGATGTAGATATATGAGCATAGGACATGAAAGTAGGAGTGAAAACTGCCTAGGTGAACAAAGGGGACTAATGGGACAGGAAGGAGAAAAGGGAAGGCAGTGGGGAATGAGGGAGTGGATATGCTTAAAGAACATTACATACTGGTATGCAAATGTTCTTGTGTAACCCAGCACTATGTACAATGAAAAAGACAGTGCACAATGATGATGAAAACACACAGGAAAGGCCAGGTGTGGTGGCGCTCACCTTTCATCCCAATACTCAAGAGGCAGAGGAAGGAGGATCGCCATGAGTTCAAGGCCACCCTGAGACTACAGAGTTCACTCCAGGTCAGCCTAGGTTAGAGAAAGACCCTGCCTAAAGGGAGAGAGAAAAAGATGATAAAGAAAGAAAGCTGAAGCTGGGGGTGGAGGTTCACGCCTTTAACCTCAGCACTTGGGCTACTGAGGTAGGAAGATAGCCAGCCCAGACTACTGAGTGAGTTCTAGTCAGCCTGGGCTACAATGAGATCTGGCCTCAAGAAAGTAAAATGGAAGGGTAAGGGAGGATATTACCATGGATATTTTTTATAATCATGGAAAATGTTAATAAAAATGAGAAAAAAGTCAGAACCATACCCAAACACAAGCCCACTCTACAATATCAAGCTACCATCAATCACGGGGTATAAGAGGGCCTACACCTATCAAACTGTCTATCAAAAAAGTAAGTGTTATCTCAATTTTCTGGGTGCTAACTCACTCTCCGTTGGAGAATCTGCTTCTCTTTTCCAGATAGATGCAGATCCTAAGAAGAGAGCTGCCCCAACATACCTCAGAAGGGGCCCAACTGAAACTAAGGACAACTGGCGAAATAAGCAAGGGTGATGTTTTCCTGTGAACTGGATACCAGCACAAAGGGGAAGGAGATCAATTCAGAGAAAAATCAACTCCTACCAAATCAGAGAGCCAGAGCCTCAGAGGCCCCCAACACCTCAGCACTGAAGCAGACCAAAAATGAACCCAACATGGCTCAGGGAAATCTTGCGGAAGAGGGGGCGGAAAGAATGTCAGAGTTACATGTTGGGTCATGATTTTCAGAGACATTTATCATACTAATAACTGGGGGCTAACTCCACAATGCACGACCCATTTTCAATAATAAGGAGGGTCTAATGGGAGGGGGTAGATCACAGATGAGCCTAAATAATGGTACCAAACTGCCTGTATTTGCTGAAAAGAAAACTAATAAATTAAATTTAAAAAAAAAAAAATGAGAAAAAAAAGAAAATAAAATGGAGTCAAGATAAGGTCAGAAAACATATACATTTCAGAGTCCCTGCTTAGGGTGCAGGAACAGGACTTCCTCAAGCAATGAAAGACTGTACTGCCTATAGGTAGCATAGTGGTAATAGTGGATCAGGGCTCAGAGTGAGGAGGGCATCCATACAGAGGGACAATCTAGGGTGTACTATCACAGCCCACAAGGAGTGAGGAGGACATCTACAAAGTACAGTAACTTAGCATGAGAAACCAGAAATCTGGTAGAGTGAGGGGGACAGATCTTAGAATGTCACCAGGATTTAGTGGAAAACACACACACACTCACACACACACACACACACATACACAGTGAACTCAGAGTATGTTCAGTCCGAGTGTTAATATTACTATATACACAAAAAGGACCTGTCACAGTGCCAACCACACAATATCCAACAAATGGCTATTTATTATATGATTATTCTATTGTATACCTCACCTATTTACAACAATATCTGGTTGGTTGATAAGCAGCATTATTTCTAAACATTAACTTCCCCATAAATACTTACTAACACCTATGTTCCTTTTCAGTAGTGACTCCACATTTATTTATTTGAGAGAATAATGGAGAAAGAGACAGACGGAGAGAGAAAGAGAGTGAGTGAATGGGTGAATGTATGGGCATGTCAAGGTCTCTAGCTGCTGCAGATGAACTCTAGACACATGTACCACCTTGTGCTTCTGACTTATGTGGGTACTGGGGAATCTGAGTCCTTTGGCTTTGTAGGCAAGCTCCTTAACTGCTAAGCCATCTCTCCAGCTGTGGTAGTTTGAATGGCCCCCAATATATTCAATGTTTTATTAGTTTGTAGTTTGCACCTTTAGCTACCTGGCTGGAGGCAGTGTCACTGGGCAGTTCTTAAGGTGTGGTGGTGGGTTTGAGATTTCAATCTAAAGATATGCAAAGTGTGCCTAGCCAGAGTTCCCAGAAGTGTGCTGTGCTGTGTGGCCCCTGGCTTTTAGGCCTGTGCGTCTCTCTCTGTGTTTGATCCTGTGAAAGCAGGCTAGCTTCTTCTGTCATTATGTAACTTCCCCTGGTTCTGTAAGCTTCAAGCTTCAATAAATATGGCTTCCTCCATAACTGTGCCTGGTCTGGAAGTTCATCTCGGTGAATCTGAAGCTGTCTACTACACCAGCCCAGTACTTCTACTTTTTAAACCTAGATCTTCAAATGTGCTTCCTTGTTTAGTCTTGGTTAACTTTTCCTGCTGCATTCCTTTAAACTTTCCTTTCATCTTGATCCTCCTTCAAGATTTTCTAACTCATATATAAATACAAAAACCACCATCACTCCCAAGACAAATTAATGCTTGAAACATCTAGGCTGGCTCAAAGAGCTAGCTATTTAGACTCAATAAGCTTATACATTATTCCCACGTGATCAGTCCACACACAACTTTACAGTTTCACTTGTTTCTTACCTGCCCTCGCTTTAGAGCATGCATATATATTCCTAAGTAGAGTCCCATGGATGGGGAAAAAGCAAGTCGCAGTTTGTGTCCTGTCCCTGCAGTGAGCCGGAGGTCTTTATTCACAGGGACATACTCCAGCATGTCAGCTGCCATCAGGCACATTTGGTCCTGTCCAAGAGAAGACTCAACTGATGATTTTTTTTTTTTAAGCAAGCCCAACAGACTGGTTTTTTTTTTTGTTTGTTTGTTTGTTTGTTTTTTCAAGGTAGAGTTTCACTCTGGCCCAGGCTGACCAGGAATTCACTATGGAGTCTCAGGGTGGCCTCGAACTCATGGCGATCCTCCTACCACTGGCTCCCGAGTGCTGGGATTAAAGGCATGCACCACCAAGCCCAGCTTTTTTTTTTTTAATGTGAGAGGAAGAGAATTAGAATGTCAGGGCCTCCAACTACTGCAGTCAAACTCCAGATGTGTGTGCCACCTTGTGCATATGTGTGACCTTGTGTTCTTGTGTCACTTTGTGCATCTGGCTTACATGGAACTTGGAGAGTCAAACATGGGTCTTTAGGCTTCACAGGCAAGCGTGTTAACCACTAAGCCATCCCTCTAGTACCTCAACTGATGATCTTTAAAGAACAGTCAGGCTAGAAATACATGTTAACATTTTGAAACAGGATTGTGTTTTTGAAGGGTCAAGATAAAAAGTAACTGTTCAGTCTGATATTCACCAGCTTTATTGTTCAATCTTGAAAGTTATTGTATCAACATACATTTTGAAAACACAGTTGTTGCTTGTATATGAAGGATACATTTTGTACTGCCCCTTGTAGGGTTCAAATTCTTATAGTAGGGACAAAAAGTTGGAGGGAAATGTACACAAAATGAACTTAATTGAAGCCACTGGAATCTAGAAATGACCCATAATTTAAGCAATGCAACAGTATTTATTTCAATTCTCTCACAATTCCCATCCTGTTGTTTTAATTTACAGTAACCACAAATGTAGTACTTACCTTGTAAGACCACATTCGTAGTTTATGATCCTGACACAGGGCAAAGATGAAGGCATTGTGCTCAACACAATGAACAGCAAGACTGAGGGCACGATCTGAAGGCCCCTGATCCCCCCTAGAAACACAAGGACAGGTTTCAGAATTTCACTATCACAAATAAATACATCAATAGAATTTATAATTCAAGACATAAAATAAGAGTCAGAAAAGATGGCTTTGTGGCTAAAGAACTTGCCTACAAATCAAATGACCTAGGTTTGATTCCCCATGACACACATAAGCCAGATATACAAGGTGGCACATGCGTCTGGAGTTTGTTTGCAATAGCTGGAGGCTCTGGCATGCCCATTCTCTCTCTCTCTCTCTCTAATAAATAATATTTTTTAAAATATGTAAAATAAAATTACAACTGCACTCTCTTAGAAAGAACAGGCGTTTCATATTGGTATAAGACAATACATTTCAGAGCCAAGTACCATGGTGTACACCTTTAAACCCAGCACTTGGAAGGAAGAGGTAGGAGGGTCATGATAAATTTAAGGCCAGCCTGGGCTAGAATTAGACCCTGCTTCAAAAATCAAAACACCTCTACTTTATTTATACCAATTACTATAATAAAACTGAAAATGCTCTATACAACAATGAAAATCTGATCCTGTTTATGTTGCTTTAGTCTACTCATCAAAAACCTCCTATTTAAAATTACTTTTTCATCTAAGAGGATGCAAATAAATCATATGGAATCCTCTGGTTTCAGACAATGGAACACTCAGGAGCCATAGATCATTGTTAGAAAATTTTCAGTGCCAGGGATGGGACACCTTCCAGTGAGCTGTTGGCCAGGGAGGTCCCTGATGCCCCCAAAACATTATAGGCCATTACCGAGGCCCTTGGTTTCCCACCAGGAATAGATGGTAAGACCCTATTGCTGAAGACTCCACATACTTGGGCTGCAAGGCCACTGAGAAGTCCTGCTGGAACTGAGCTGATAACCTCCTCCATGTAGACCAGCTGACAGAAAGCTGGAAGAAGCTATTCTACATGTAGTTCAATGGGAGAAAGAGAAATCACCAGTGAAGATAATCAACAGTGGACACTATAAGCCTTATAACTGGCCAGCCAGCCCAAATGAGCCAATGGGTGCAATAGTGGCATGCCTGTCATGATGGAAACCAACTGCCCTCTAATTGGACTGGAGGCCCACTCCATGGGGGAAACACATCCCTGATACTGAAAACTTAAAACAGGGGTAGTTATGAGCCCTAGGGGTGTAACATCTGCTGATGTCTGGAAAAATGTATATACTATGCTTATCAAACTGCCCAGTAAGCATTTCTCTTAGTATTTTATACCCTTATATTAACACAACTTTCACTTTGGGTAGAGAATCTTCTCTTTTCAGATGGCAGTGACTTTGGGATGACTCAGAAGGTATCATAGTGCTGGAAAGAAATGACTGGAGTACTGAGTAACATCTCAATCATACCTTCCAAGGCTCAGGGTCTAATGTGGAAGAAAGAATGTAAGAGCCAAAGGAAGGGTAGGACTCCTTACAATGTATTCCCTCCAGGCATAAAATGGCCTGCATATCCATGACCTCACCATGCCTGACACTACCTACACAAGACCATCATAAGAAGAAAAGATCATGACATCAAAATAAAAGAGAGACTAATTGAGATGGGGAGGGGATATGATGGAGAATGGAATTTCAAAGGGGAAAGTGGGGGGTAGGGAGGGTATTACCATGGATTTTTTTTATAATCATGGGAAATGTTAATAAAAATTGAGAAGAAAAATTATCTTTTCTACTTCAAAGCACTGAACTTATTACGGAGTGAATAGAAAAAGCATGCTGTTGAGCTGGGCATGCATTTACTCTCAGCACCTGGGAGATAGAGGTAGAATGATCACTGTGAGCTCAAGGTCAGCCTGAGACTACACAGTGAATTCCAGGTTAGCCTGGGTAAGAGTGAGACCGTACCACGAAAAACAAAAATAAAAAAAGGGGGCTGGAGAGATGGCTTAGCAGTTAAGCGCTTGCCTGTGAAGCCTAAGGACCCCCGTTTGAGGTTCGACTCTCCAGGACCCACATTAGCCAGATGCACAAGGGGGCGCACATGTCTGGAGTTCGTTTGCAATGGCTGGAAGCCCTGGTTCACCCATTTATCTCTCTCTCTCTGTCATTCTCAAATAAATAAATAGAAATTTAAAAATTTTTAAAAAAGAAAGGATGCTGGGACTGGAGTGAAGGCTTAGCAGTTAAGGCACTTGCCTGCAAAGCCTAAGGATCCAGGTTTGATTCTCTAGTACCCACGTGAGCCAGATGTACAAGGTGGTGCAGGTGTGCCCGTTCTCTCTATTTGCCTCTTTCTCTCTTAATGAATAAATACTTCTTTAAAAAGGGGGGAGGGAGGGCTAGAGAGATGGCTTAGTGGTTAAGGTGCTTGCCTCCAAAGCCAAAGGACTTCGGTTTGATTCTCCAGTACCCATGTAAGCCAGATGCACAAGGTGGCACATGCATTTGAAGTTTGTTTGCAATTGCTGGAAGCCCTGGTGGACCCAGTCTCTCTTTCTCTGTCTCTTTCCCTATCTCAAATTAATAAATCAAGTATTTAAGCCGGGCGTGGTGGTGCATGCCTTTAATCCCAGCCTTCGGGAAGCAGAGGTAGGAGGATCACCGTGAGTTCGAGGCCACCCTGAGACTACACAGTGAATTCCAGGTCAGCCTGGGCTAGAGTGAAACCCTACCTCAAAAAAAGGGGGGGGGGGCAGGGGGAAAGGACTAGAGAGATGGCTTAGTGGTTAAGGCATTTGCCTGCAAAGCCAAAGGACTCTAGTTTGATTCCCCAGGACCCATGTAAGCCAGATGCACGGTGGGGGGGGGCACATGAGTCTGGAGTTTGTTTGCAGTGGCTGGAGGTCCTGAAGTGCCATTCTCTCTCTTCCTCTCTCAAATAAATAAATAAAATAAAGTTTAAAAAAATATTAAAAAATAAATAAAGGGCCAGGTGTGGTGGCGCATACCTTTAATACCTCAACTTGGGAAGCAGAGGTAGGAGGATCATCTTGAATTCAAGGCTACCCTGAGACTACATAGTGAATTCCAGGTCAGCCTGGGCTAGAGCAAAACTCTACCTTGAAAAACAAACAAAAAGGGATGCTGTCTTAGTATATAACAGCAAGTAAAGCAGACTTTGGATAGAGTGCAGCTTTCCTCAGATAAGATGTTATGCTATGCTGCTATATACAGTCCTCTCCTTCCCAGTGCAGCACATGCCATGGAGTATAACTGGAGCAAAGAGATGTTGACTAGTGCAAGATTACAATCCCCCCCCCACCCTTTCAAGTATACCTGAAAGACATCACTCACCTGATAGCTGTTGGCATCCAGCCTATGAGTAATCGCTGCATCACAGAACTCTGCTTCAGTTCCACAACTGATACTGACCCTGCAATGATATCCAAGGCACCTCCTGATCCACATTTAGAGAAACTCAGAGAAGAATGATGCAACCATGAATGAAGTCATTATTATAGGCTTCTGTAGTTGTGTACTAGCAAAATTTCTAGATGTATTTTTCCTGCCTATCTCCTACCTCAAACTACAAAAAAATCAGTACAATAAAAATGTCATTTTCCTGTTGGTGTGGTGGCACATGCCTTTAATCCCACTACTTGAGAGGCAGAGGTAGGAGGATCACTGAGAGTTCAAAGCCACAACCTCAGATTACATAGTGAATTCCTGGTCAGCTGTGCTACAGTGAAACCCTACCTTAAAAAAAAGAAAAAAGAAAAAAAAAAAAACAGAAAGAAAAATCATTTTCAGCTGGGTGTGGCACATGCCTTTAATCCCAGAACTCAGGATGCAGAGGTAGGAGGATCATTGTGAATTCCAGGTCAGCCTGGGATAGAGTGAGATCCTACCTCAAAAAAACAAAGCAGGGCTGGAGAGATGGCTTAGCAGTTAAGCACTCGCCTGTGAAGCCTAAGGACCCCAGTTCGAGGCTTGAATCCCCAGGACCCACATTAGCCAGATGCACGAGGGGGCGCACATGTCTGGAGTTCGTCTGTAGTGGCTGGAAGCCGTGGCGCACACATTTTCTCTTTCTCTGTTGCTCTCAAATAAATAAAAATTTTTAAAAATTTTAAAAACAAAAAGAAAGCAACAACAAAAAAAATTTCATATTCCTAAGAGCAATGCCTTATGTCTTACCATTTACAGATAGTAAATCATATTGCCAGTCCACAGAATCATCTCATTGTTTCTAAAACAATCACTGGGTACCTTTTACGTGGCAAATTGTTCTAAGTGCTAGAGATTTAGCAGTACCAAAACAAACTGTCTGCTGGGCATGGGGGCATACACCTTTAATCCCAGCACTTGGGAGTTCGAGGCCACCCTGAGACTACATAATGAATTCTAGGTCTGCCTGAGTTAGACTGAGACCCTACCTCAAACTCCCCCACAACCCCTACAAAAAAAAAAAGGGAGGGGGAGGTATGGGGCTGGAAGGATATTTTAGTGGTTAACACATTTGCCTGTGAAGCCAAAGGACCCAGGTTCGATTCCTTAGAAACCACATAAGCCAGATGCACAAGGTAGTGCATGTGTCTGGAGTTCATTTGCAGTGGCTAGAGGCCCGACATACCTATTCTCTCTCTGTATCTTGCCTCTTTCTCTGTAGTCTCAGGGTGGCCTCAAACCCCTGTTGCTCCTTCTACCTCTGCCTCCCAATTGCTGTGATAAAAGCATCATCATGTCCCACTATATCTACTCTTTCTGTCTGTCTCTCAAATAAGTAACCTTAAAAAAATTTTTTTAATAAAAGGGGGAACTGGGCATGGAGGCCATCCTGAAACTACATAGTGAATTCCAGGTCAGCCTGGGCTAGAGTGAGCCCCTACCTCAATAAACAAGAACAACAACAAAAATCCTTTGTGGGGCTGGAGAGATGGCTTAGCGGTTAAGCGCTTGCCTGTGAAGCCTAAGGACCCCAGTTTAAGGCTCAATTCACCAGGTCCCATGTAAGCCAGATGCACACAGGGGCACATGCATCTAGAGTTTGTTTGTAGTAGCTGGAGGCCCTGGCCTGCCTGCCCATTCTCTACCTGTCTGCCTCTTTCTCTCTCTGTCTGTAGGTCTCAAATAAATAAATATATAAATTTAAAAAAAATCCTTTTTGTTCAAGGAACTGCAAAAGGGCTTGCAGCAGATGCAGAGAAGGCAAGGGGGAGAGAATGAAAGGGAGTTACAGACAGCAGCAGGCAATCGTGGTGAGCCAGGGTATGGTCTCTGGATTTATTCAGAAGGGGATGAAGAAAACCCCTCACAGACAGCTTTGAAGTCAGTCTGTCTGAGAAGTTCCAGTGATAAGATAAAGACTAATGCAATAATCTAGGCAAGACACAGTAATGACGGGACAAGGAGCAGTAGCAGTCAAACTGTTATAATTTCTTTTCTTTCTGTTTTTCTTTATCTTTGTGTGTGTGTGTGTGTGTGTGTGTGTGTGTGTGTGGTTTTTGGAAGTAGGGTTTCATTCTGGCTTAGGCTTTCCTGGAATTCACTATGTAGTCTCAGGATGGCCTCGAACTCACAGCGATACTCCTACCTCTGCCTCCCGAGTACTGGCATTAAAGGCGTTTGGCACCATGCCCAGCCTAATTAAGTAATTTTAATTACAATACTTTAATATGAGGGTGTGGTGGTTTGATTTTGGTGTCCCCCATAAACTTAGGTGTTCTGAATGCAAGGTCCCCAGCTGATAGAGATTTGGGAATTAATGCCTCCTGGAGGTAGCGTATTGTTGGGGGCAGGTTTATGGGTGTCATAGCCAGTTTCCCCAAGCCAGTGCTTGGTACACTCTCCTGCTGCTATTGTCCATCTGATGTTGGCCAGGGGATGATATCCACCCTCTGCTTATGCCATCGTTTTCCCTGCCATCATGGAGCTTCCTCCTCCAGCCTGTAAGCCAAAATAAACCCCTTTTTTCCCACAAGCTGTTCTTGGTTGGGTGATTTCTACCAGCAGTGTGAACCGGACTGCAACAGAGGGTGAACAACTAATAACTCATCTCTACTACAAAGCACAGAATAGGCCATTTAACATTTCTGTTTCCCATATCCCAATATGCTTTAGAATTCCTCATCCAATGCATGGAAGTTAAGCATGAAGGAGTAAACAAGCAATGAGGAGGAAGCAATGCAGGAGCAGTCGAGAAGCAAGGCCTGCACTGAGGATGAACTTGATGCCTCACATCTGTTTTAATGGCAATGTTCTTGACAAAAGACACAATCCTGCTCAGTTCCCATTCTTACCAGGTATGTCATACGGAGGTAGTTTTAGAACGAAGATGCCACCAGCAGCAGATGGTAGTGCAAACAGGGCCTCCCCATCACTGCTAAGCCAGGCTGCAGAGCTGGTGGAATTAGGGGGTAGTCCAGGTACTGCTGGAATTAACTGATTGTTGCAAGGGTCCCTAAAATCAACCTTTCCAATGTCAGTGAATATTGACTGCATCTGACTTTCAATTACAAGCTCCTGTAATGAGAAAGAAAAATCCATTAAAATTACAATAAATAATTTGCATTTTGTTTACTTCCTCTCAATTACTAAAAAAGCTTACAAAAGAAAAAAAAACAAACAATAACTTGGGGTTAGGAAGGTGGCTCAGTGATTAAAGGCACTTGTGTGTAAAGTCCACTGACCCAGGTTCAATTCCCAAGCTACCCAAGAGAGATGGATGCAAAAAGTGGTGCAAGCTCTGACAGCAGCAAGAGGCCTGCTGTGCACATGCACGCCCACAACTCACACACAAATAAATAATTGTTTAGGAAGAAAAAAACCTTGCCAGGCATGGTGGCACACGCCTTTAATCCCAGCACTTGGGAGGCAGAGGTAGGAGGATTGCCACGAGTGCCAGGTCAGCCTGGGCTAGAGTGAGACCCAACTTTGGAAGAACCAAAAAATAAATGAATTAATTAAAAGTAACCAATACTCATAGTAGTACTTGCTCAGCTACTACTTCTATCATTAACTGGTGAACACAGTAGAAGTAAGGCAACAACAAATACTGTTTGGGCCGGGACATGTGCTGTTGGTAGATGGTTGGTCTGTATGCACAAAGCTCTTTGTTCCATCCCCAGCACAGCACAGCATAGCTGAGGTATGGTGGTACACACCTATAATCTCAGCAGTCTGAGGTTGGAGCAGGAGGATCTTCTAGAGGTTCAAGGACACGCTCAACTACATAGTGAGTTTGAGAACAGCCTGGACTACACAAGAGCCCTGTCTCAAAACAATAGCAAAAAAAACACCCATGTGTTTTATCATTTTAAATGTTGTACTTGGTAAAGGCTAACAAGGAACTCAAATTTTCTTCAATTCTAAACAACATCATTCCAATCCTAGATTTGTGATATCTACAGTAATATGGGAAACAAAAGATACTGAACTTTACCAACTTACACTCCTGTACATCCGCGAAGGGTGAGGTAAAATTAACCTGTGCACTGTTTGATTGGTTAATATCAAGAGTATAACATGATTCTGAGTTTCAGAGACATGAACCCCTCCGGGTAAGATGCTACAGTTTTGGAATTTTAGGCGAACTGCATTATTCAGCAGATTTATGTCCAGTGACTCTTCAACTATCTCCAATGAATCCCCAGAAGTCTTCCTGTAAAAAAAAATAATAAATAATAATAATAACGTTCATGCTTTTCTCTCTCAACAATCACTGCAATAACATGCATGAGAATAGTGTCTAAGTGAAGTCTCCAAATCTGAAAATGCTTAGGTAAACAAAATCAGACCACATTATGGGGATTTATGAGACATAGTATAGTGGGTGTGATGGCACTCACCTTTAATCCCAGCACTTGGAAGGCTGGGGCAGGAGGATCATTATGAATCTGAGGCCAGCCTGAAACCACGGACAAAGTGAGTTCCAGGTCAGCCTAAGCTAGAGTAAGATCCTACCTTGAAAAAAACAATAGTATGGAAAAAATTCAAATATTATTATAATTTTGTTAAATAAGGCATTTCCAACTTGACAGCCATTTAGGACAATTTTTTAATTATTTATTTGAGAAAGAAAGAGGCAGACAGAGAGAGAGAATGGGTGCACCAGGGCCTTCAGCCACTGCAAACAAACTTCATATACATATGCCACCTTGTATATCTGGCTTACATGGCTCCTGGGGAATTGAACCTAGGTCCTTTGGCTTTGAAGGCAAGCACCTTAGCTGCTAAGCCAGCTCTCCAGCCCTAGGAAAATATTTAAAATATTTATTTATTTATTTATTTATTTATTTATTTATTTAAGAGAGAGAGAGAGACACAGAAAGTATGGGCACGTGCCAGGGTCTCCAACCACTGAAAACAAACTCTAGACGCATGTGCCACTTTGTACATCTGCCTTATGTGGGTACTGGGGAATCAAACTTGGGTCTTTATGCTTCACAGGTAAGTACCTTAACCACTAAGCCATCTTTCCAGCTAGGACAGTTTATACTTTTTAATAAATAAAAATTTATTTATTTGAGAGAAAGGAGAGACAGACAGAAGAGAGAGAGAATGAGGTACAGAGAATGGGCCTCTAGCCACTGCAAACAAACTCCAGATGCATGTGCCACCTTGTGCATCTGGCTTTATGTGGGTACTGGGGAACTGAACCTGGGTCCTTTGACTTTACCAGCAAGTAACTTAACCACTAAGCTGTATCTCCAGCCTTAGGACAATTTTTAAAATATTTTTATTTATTTATTTGAGAGAAAGAGAGACAGAGAGAGAGAAAAAGTATGGGCATGTGCTAGGGTCTCCAGCCACTGAAAACAAACTCCAGATGCATGCACCACCTTGTGCATCTAGCTTATGTAGGTACTGGGGAATCAAACTTGTGTTGTTAGGCTTCACAGGCAAGCACCTTAACTGCTAAGCCATCTCTCCAGCTAGGACAATTTTTAATGCAATCAAACTCTACTATAATGAAAATGACCACCACCCTCTCCCATCACTTGTACTGGAATGAAGTATTCATATATACTATAAAGTCAAACAAACCTGAACACTCCCCCAAAAAAATATATTCCTTCCATTACTTTAAAAAAAAATAGCCAGGTGTGGTAGCACACACCTTTAATCCCAGCACTTAGGAGGCAGAGGTAGGAGGATCACTATGAGTTTAAGGACACCCTCAGATGACATAGTGAATTCCATGTCAGCCTGAGCTAGAGCAAGACCCTATCTCGAATAACAACAACAACAAAAACGATTATTTATTTGCAAGCAAGGAAAGAGAGAGAGAGAATGGGCACCAGATGCATGTGCCACTTTTGTGCACCCAGCTTTACATGGGTACTGGAGCATCGAACTTGGGTCCTCAGAATTCACAGGCAAGTGCCCTAACCACTAAGCCATCTTTCTAGCCCAGAAATACTCTAGATGCATGTGCTACTATGTGCATCTGGCTTACATGGGTTCTGGGGAATCAAACCTTAGCCTTATAGGAAAGCGCCTTAAGTGCTAAGCCATCTCTCCAGCTAGCCCGCCCTCCCTCCCTCCCTCTCTCTCAAATAAATTAATAAATAAAATATTAAAGAACTACCTTGAAAAACAACAAACAAAAATAAAATAAAAGCCAGCCATGGTGTCATGTGCTAGTAACCCCAACACAGGGAAGGCTGGAGACAGGAGGATGCCTAGGTTTTTTTATTTTTTATTTTTTGGTTTTTCCAAGGTAGGGTCTTGCTCTTGCCCAGGCTGATGGTGGTCCTCCTACCTCGGCCTCCCAAGTGCTGGGATTAAAGGCATGTGCCACCATGCCTAGCTCATGCCTAGGTTTTGCTGATTACCTAGTTTAGCCAATTACTTATTTATTTATTCATTCGAGAGATGGGGAAGGCAGATTGTGGGGGGAAGGCAGATTGTGGGAGGAAGGCAGATAGAGAAAGAGAATGGATATGCCAGGGTCTCTAGCCACTGCAAACAAACTCCAGACCCATGTGCTACCTCGTGCAGCTGACTTACATGGATACTAAGAAATTGAACCTGGGTCCTTAGACTTTGCTGGCAAGCACTGCTAAGCCATCACTCCAGCCCTGGAACTAAGTTCTTATGCAGCCATCTGTAGAAGAGCTGTAGTAAGTGGCTCAGGGGAAAAGTGAAACATGGGAGCTGGGCATGGTGGCACATGCCTTTAATCCCAGCACTTGGGAGGCAGAGGTAGGAGGACCACCGCGAGTTCCAGGCCACCCTGAGACTACAGAGTTAATTCCAGGTCAGCCTGGGCTACAGTGAGACCCTATCTCCAAAACATAAAAATAAAAATAAAATTGAAACATGTGAGAAACCTTACATTGGAAACTCTTAGGGTATTATGTTGGACCCAATGACAGGTATGTGGAACAAATTTTCCTTCAGCCTAGACCTGGTGGTGGTTCTCTGAGGACTGGCTAGGGTGGTTAATTTGATTTGGGTGCCCAATTTGAATGAAAAAAAGTTCCTCCACTAGTATTGCATGAGGGCATGTCTGATAAGAATCTACCCTCACTGGGCATGGTGGCTCATGCCTTTAACCCCAGCACTTGGGAGGCAGAGGTAGGAGGATTACTGTGAGTTCAAAGCCAGGCTGAAACTACATAGTGAATTCCATGTCAGCCTGGACTGAGTGACCCTACCTTGAAAAAGAACCTACCCTTCTGTCTGCTCACCAAGGCAATAGCTTGCACTAATTAAATATCCTCATACTCATGTTAACACCAGCAAGCAAGGTGAGTCACCCGTAAATCACAGATTTCTGCACTCTGTACTTTACAGCCTAGAACCAAAAGCTTGGGCGCACATTCAAATTCTGTCACTTCCTTCCACTGGAGTTTGTTCTTATCTGTCACATGGAAAATCTACTTCCTATGATTATTTCAGGAGAAATACCTGGTATACAATCAGTCCTTAAGAGGTGGGAAATGGCCAGGCATGGTGATGCACACCTTTTTTTTTTTTGTTTTTTCGAGGTAGGGTCTCACTGTAGCCCAGGCAGACCTGGAATTCACTATGGAGTCTCAGCGTGGCCTCGAACTCACAATCCTCCCACCTCTGCCTCCCGAGTGCTGGGATTAAAGGCGTGCGCCACCACGCCCGGCGTGATGCACACCTTTAATGCCAGCACTTGGGAAGCAGAAGTCACCATAAGTTCAAGACTACCCTAAGAATACACAGTGAATTTCAGGTCAGCCTGGACTGCAGCAAAACCTACCTCAAAAAACAAACAAAAAATAAGCGGGAAGTGGCCTAGTCTAACCAATTTAGTGAGCTCTCAAAATAATAAGGTGGAGGGCTGGAGAGATGGCTTAGTGGTTAAGTGCTTCCCTGTGAAGCCTGAGGACCCCGGTTCAAGGCTCGATTCCCCAGGTCCCACATGTTAGCCAGATGCACAAGAGGGCACACACGTCTGGAGTTCGTTTGCAGTGGCTGGAGGCCCTGGTGTACCCATTGTCTCTCTCTATCTGCCTATTTCTCTCTGTCACTTTCAAATAAATAAATAAAAATAAACAAAAAAATTTTAGAAATTAAAAAAAAATAAGGTGGAGAGTGACTCAGGAAGACACACAATAATGACTTCTGTCTTCCACATGCACTTGCACACATGTGTAGCCACACACATATATATGCATACCATAAACATGCAAAAAAGCACAACTTGTTCTTCTGCATGTTATCTACTCAACCCAAATTCAATTTCCACAAAATAAATACCTCTCTCTTAAATGCACTTTTTTTTTTGCTTTGTTTGTTTTTGGTTTTTCAAGTTAGGGTCTCACTCTAGTCCAAGTTGACCTGGAATTCGTTATGTAGTCTCAGGGTGGCCTTGAACTCACAGCGATCTTCCTACCTGTGCCTCCCAGTGCTGGGACTAAAGGTGTGCATCACCACGCCCGGCTTCTTAAATGCCGTTCTGATTATGTTAGTAACTTTTCAAATCCAAACTTCTCATGAATGACCTGAGGGTCCTCATGGTCTGAATCCCACCTCCTCCTGCCTCAGCATCTCTTCCTATCACTTTGTTTTACCTACTGCACTTAAGCCACACAGATCTTTGACTCAAACCTCCTAAGTTCTTCCCATCTCATTGCTTTTGCATATGGTACTTACTGTGTCCTTCTCTTCCCCATGCCTGGCTAACTTTTCGTCCTTCAGATATCACTTTAACAATGACTTTCCACATTCTGCTCTTCCCAGTCAATAACATTTGGTTGTTGCATGAACCTTCCATAGCCACACTCTTCTGGTTACAAGCCTGATGATGTCTACTTATACACCTGTGTGACATGCAATGTCTTTTTTTCTTTCGCGAAACTGCCATGGAAAAGGTGGCATGATTTCTACATCTATTCAGACAGTTACAGCTTGCATAATGCCAACAGTAATTGTTTTTGTTCAGTACTTCGTTTAGTACCTGGCTCCAATGCTTATCGTGCACAAGGTCAATGCCATCTGCAGAATGATGGAAGCTGCCAAGACTGTACCATAGTGGGTCCACGTCTAAATTGTTCTTCAGTGTTCTATCTCAACAACATTCCTCTGCTTGTATAATATAATGACAAGAGTTTGCTCTTAGCGCTCTTGTTTCAGAATTCCCCGATACTGACATGAATTTTAAAGTTTTTTTCTTTCCTATTCCCATGTCCGTGGAAATGACTGTAGGGAACAATTATGAATATTCATACACCAAACAAGCCTACCTTCCGAGGGGGGCGGGAGCTTGGAGAACACAGGACTTACCAATGAATGAACCTGTTTCTGGTGACAGAGAACAACTTGCCGCTTTCCACATAGTAGAACCCTCCTGCGCTCTCACTGTATTTCAAGGCACCAGCCACAGCATTTGCGGTTCCTGCAAAATGAACGTGGTCAGCCTGCACACGTGGCTCTGGGAGGATGACAGGCACTGAGCGTGCCAAAGAAGCAGAATGCTAGGGGCTGACAGTCCACACAAAGGGAAGGGGGCCAAGACTAGGAAGTCAGGCGCTGGGGAAGCTCTGACCCGGGAGGCTACAGGCATGTGGACTTAAGAGAATGAACCAGCGGGGAGGCCCAGGGCCCTTGGAGGAAGCCCGGGCGGGGGGAACGCATCTCATCCCGCCCTCCCGGGCCACTTCCGTACCAATGCCGCACACTGTGATTTCGCGAAAGTGCCGGGACCTTTCGCGCTCAGCGCCACTCAGCTCCAAGAAGCTCCGTTCCAGGGCTCCCGCCGCCGCCATCTTCCCGCCGCCGCCGCGAGGCCCGACGGGACACGGGCGGGCCGCGCGGTGTCGTCACTTCCGGGGGCGGGCCGGAGGGGCTGCGCGCGCACGCGGAGGAGCGCGTGCCCGGGAGTCCGCCCTCTCGGCCGCCCCCTCCGAACGGCGGGTTGGAAGCCGCGAGGGCGGTGCCGCTTTCCCGGCGGCCTCGGGCCGGGTTTGTTTGCATTTTGAAAAGCCGGCGCTGGCGGGCCCTGCTGAGCCGTGCGGAGGGGCGAGGTCCGGAGAGGCCTGGCTGTGCATTATCCCGGCCCCGGTGCAGAGCCTGCAGGCTCCTCGCCCTCCGGCACGGTGTTCGCCTGTAAATTTTTACCCAGCCTCTTCATCCTAAAGTGACAGATGTGATGGAGGGGAGAAATGAATGGGAGAGGGGACTTGTGTTGGCTTTTTTTTTTTTTTTTTTTGCTACAAAATGCATTTATTTCCAGCCAGATAAATTCTCCAAGTGCACATACAGGTACACCTAAGGCCCATCTTTTCTATACACCCTATTTACAAGATCCATTTTTAATTATTAAAGTGTGTATCAAAACAATCTTCTTTGCCTCTGAAAACAACATAAATTGCTAAATGGATTAAACCAGTGAATCAGTCCGAAGTAATGTGGACGCGGTCATATTCCAAAGGTCAGCAGGCAACATGCACCCGAAGCTTGCCCGCTGACTGAAGTACTGTGGCAGTGAACCTCTGAAGAGTATGGCCAGGTGTGCCTTTAATCCCAGCACTCGGAAGGCACTGGTAGTAGAATCGCCGTGAGTTCTAGGCCACCCTGGGACTAAAGAGGTTATGTGTGGACAAACAAGTATGATCTTTGCAATGAGAAACATTTCACAGAATGCAAACACCAGTCAGGTACATTAGCAGAACCCAGAATGAATGAAAGCTTCATGAAGGCAGCTCCCTGTTCACACTGCTGTGGGTTGTGGCACCTTTTCACTGGCCACTGAAATATTTAGTTAATGAAAGTAAGAGAGTCAGCTGGGCGTGATGGGGCACACCTTTAATTTAATCCAGCACTTGGGAGGCAGAGGTAGGAGTGAGTTCAAGGCCACCCTGAGACTATAGAGTGAATTCCAGGTCAGCTTGGGCCAGAGTGAGACCCTACCTCAATAAATAAATAAATAAATAAAATAAATAAAATAAAGTAAGAGACTCAAGACACTCTTGCTCTTGTCTTGGTGCCCAACATCTGTGTTCAACACTAGGTTTTAATTTGGGAATTTGAAGAATACTATCTTTTTTCTTCAGAGTAAATTGTTCTATTTGGAAACCCATTCAGTTCCCTAGAAAGACCTTTAACTTCTTTGTTAGCATTTACAGTCTTCTTGTAGGCTGGGATGTTAGGGGTTTATTGGATTAAAAGAAGGGCACAGAGTGGTCTGCAAAAGGTCTAGATTTGCCTCAAAGTAAAAAGCCTGTTTGGCTCATAATTTCTTTTTTTCCCCCCTCATTTTAAATCCTTTTATTATTCTTTTATAACAACAGCCCCAGGGATCAGGAACTAGAGGAGGAGACGAGGGGATGTTAGGCTCCAGACTCACAATCCTTCCATAAGGCTCACAATTTCTTGACCTTCTGTTCTTTTTCTCACCTTCTCTTTTTTTTGCCTTCTGTTGTTTATCACAAGCCTGAAAAAGCCATGGAAACTACTCATAGGTTCAACGCTATACATCTCTGTAAAATTTCCTTTCAGTAACTACTGAAATGTACTTGGCTCCCTTAGGACTTGAGATAATTGATCTCTTGGAAGTTCCACCCTTCATAAAGCTATAAACTTTGTTCTTTGAAGGCTAGATGGTGTTATACGGTGGATGCTGGGGCATTCCCACAAAAGAGGTATATAGGCTATGGTTGCAAACCTGGAGACACATAGAAAAAGTTTCTAAACTCAGCCAGATTAATCATAGGAGAATGCCCCTCATAGATTGGCATTAAAACTGGTTCTTCTTTCATGAAATCAGGTTCAAAATTACTTTTCAGGATTTGATTCTGCATCGGAAATGTGGTTCTAGTTAGTGATAGTTCAGTTGGGCACATTTGATTTTCTTAAAGAAAAGATGTGTCAAGATGGTATACTCACCTCCTTGAGTAAGGCTGCCCAAGCTCATGGGAAGGTTTTTGGTCATGAAAGATTTGAGAATCCCTGTGGTATCCTCATGGAGCCAGGCAGACCACTTCCTCATTTAGTAAGGCCTCAAAGGGTGCATGTCCACACAGCATCTCATAGAACAATACACTCATGGCCCACCAGTCTGCCACAGGCCTATACAATATCTCCTAGAAGATCTCTGGAGCAATATAGTCAGGAGTGCCACAAAATGTGGCTGAAGTGACTCCATTACAAACCCCTTCCTTGCACATTCTGAAGTCTGGCAGTTTACAGTTAACCTTGTGCTCCAACAGTGTGTTATCCAGCTTCAGATCTCGGTAGCAATGTGAGTGCCAAAATAAGCTCTGCATCATAGAAATGATTTGGGGCTTCATCAAAACAACAGAACTGGGGCTGGAGAGATGGCTTAGTGGTTAAGATGCTTGCCTGCAAATTCTAAGGACCCAGGTTCAATTTCCCAGTACCCATGTAAGCCAGATGCACAAGGTAGCACATGGGTCTATAGTTTGTTAGCAGTGGCTAGAGGCCCTGGCATGCCCTTTTTTATCTCTCTCTCTAATAAATAAATAAATAAAATATTTGAATAAAAAAAGAGGGGACTTTCTTTCTTTCTTTCTTTCTTTCTTTCTTTCTTTCTTTCTTTCTTCTTCTTCTTTTTTTGAGATAGGGTCTCACTCTAGCCCAGGCTGACCTGCTGGAATTCACTACGTAATCTTAGGGTGACCTCGAACTCACAGCGAGCCATCTACCTCTGCTCCCAAGTGCTGGGATAAAAGGCGTGAGCCACCACACTCGGCAAAAAAAAAAAAAAAGCCGAGGGGATTTCTGAATGCTGAACATTAAATCACCCCCATTCACAAACTCCATCACAAAACACAGGCGATTAGGGGTCTGGAAGCTGCAGAACAGCTGGGTGAGGAAGTGGTGATTGCTGGTCAGAGACAGGATCCTCTTCTCAGTCAAGGTGCACTCCACCCTGATCCTTGGAGGACCAAGTTCTTCTCCAGCGCCTTCACAACAAACAGGTCTCTCTCTCTCTCTCTCTCTCTCTCTCTTTTTTTTTTTTTTTTTTTGAGGTAGGTTCTCGCTCTAGCCCAGGCTAACCTGGAATTCACTCTGTTGTCTCAGGGTGGCCTCGAACTCATGGCAATCCTCTTACCTCTGCCTCGGAGTGCTGGGATTAAAGGCGTGCGCCACCACCCCGGGCTTCTTTTTCGAGGTAGGGTCTCACTCTACTCCAATCTGAACTGGAATTCACTATATAGCCTCCGGCTGGCCTCACCAGGGCTGAGATTAGAGGAGTGCACCATCACACTGGCCCCTGTTTATTTTATCCTTGCAAGCATCGCCTTTCCAAAACTTTCCTTCCCCAAGTCGGTTGAAAGAATTAATCTCAATTCCCTGTCCTTCTTTGGAGCCTTCCTTTTCTCTTAGGGTCCATCTGGAAATGAGTTTCGAGGTTGGGGAGATACTCCCTGGCTGGAGACCCGTCCGGCCAGGGTCTTGGTAAGCTCCCATCGCATTCACCTCACAGTTCTGGGCCACCTTAGTTTGACTTCGAATATGGACGTTCATTTTACATACTTTACATGGTCATCCCGGTGACATTATTTCCCCCGAGCAGGGAGCCACAGACATCCCAGAATGCGAGCACCTTGTAGCTGTGAATGTTGAACTCGGGTGAGATGTTACTTCCAAACCTCTGTTCAGTAATGTTGGTTTGTTCACATGGTCCTGGCAAGTGCAGGCTGTGACACGTGGATGATGGCTCCAGATCCACCCAGTCCTAAGGTGTCCGAGGCGCCGGCCCTGCACAGCAGCTCCTGGAACTGCAGGGTGCAGTCGGCCTGGGTGACCTGGTCGTAGCCCAAGGGGCATCTCGTGCAAGAAGGCCAGCTCCAGGTGGCCCCGACGGTGACCTTGGCACTGTGCATGAGTTTGTTGCTCCTCTGCTTGGTGCTGAGCTGGCCCACGCTCGCCGTCAGGTGTCAGGTGGGGTCCAGCAGCTGGTGGCCTTTCCTGAAGAGCCGAGTGCCGCAGTGTCCAGCGGTGGGATGCAGCCGCACGGCCTCGCCCGTGCGGACTTTCAGAGAGCCACTGACCTTCACGTAGCCGGACGACCTGCCGGCACCCGGGAGCGGGGGAGCCCCGGCTTAGCGGCCGCAGGGGTGGCGACAGCTCGGGGTGGGGATGCAGTGTCCGAGGCCCCCTGGAGCGTCCACTCTGCCTTCTCCGTGGGCCGTCCCCTCCCTGCCCTCCCGCCCGACAGAAAACGCGGCACTTTCTGGGGGCCCTCGAGGGACTCCTCCTTCTTGGGGAGGGCAGCTCGTCTCCCTGGAGACTCTCCCGGTGACCTCCAGCCCCAGCCATTGTGTTGGCATTAAAAAAAAAAAATTATTTACTTGCAAGGAGAATGAGAGAGAGACTAGACGCACCAGGGCCTCCAGCTACTGCAAACGAACTCCAGATGGATATACCATCCTGTGCATTTGGCTAACTTGGGTAGTGGGCAATGGAACCTGAATCCTTAGGCTTTGTAGGCAAGCACCTTAATTTCTGAGCCGCCTCTCCAGCCCTGTTTTTTTTTTTTTTGTTTTGTTTTTCAAGGCAGTGTCTTTAATCCCAAGTGCTGGAATTACAGGCGTGCGCCACCATGCCCGGCAAGTGTTGGCTTTTTGTTTGTTTGTTTATTTTTTCAAGGTAGGATCTCACTAGCTCAGGCTGATCTGGAAGTCACTATGTAGTCTCAAGGTGGCCTCAAACTCACCGAGGTCCTCCTACCTACCTCTGCCTCTAGAGTGCTGGGATTTAAGGTGTGCGCCACCACACCCACCTGTGTTGGCTTCTTCTTTCTTTTTTTTTTTTTTTTTTTGGTTTTTCAAGGTAGGGTCTCACTCTAGCCCAAGCTGACCTGGATTTCACTGTGTAGTCTCAGTGTGGCCTCTAACTCACAGTGATCTTCTTACCTCTGCCTCCCAAGTGCTGGGATTAAAGGTACGCCTCCACACCCCACTATGTTGGCATTTTTTAAAATATTTTATTTTATTTATTTATTTGAGAGTGACAGACAGAGAAAGAGGCAGAGAGAGAGAGAGAGTGGGCATGCCAGGGCCTCCAGCCACTGCAAACAAATTCCAGATGTGTATGCCCCTTGTGCATCTGGCTAACGTGGGTCCTGGGGAGCTGAGCCTCGAACCGGGGCCCTTAGGCTTCACAGGCAAGCGCTTAACTGCTAAGCCGTCTCTCCAGCCCTATGTTGGCATTTTTAATGCGAGAGGTTGAATTGGTATGTATGTGATATCTTTTGATGCAAGTTCTCCCTTTGTGGCGCAAACTAGTCTTGAATTTGTGATCCTCCTGCTTCAATATGATTGTTGGGGTTAAAGGGTGTGTACCACCACACCCACTGCATACGTGTTTTGTGTAAGGAACCATAACGTGTCCAATTAAGCATGGCTGTGATGAACTAAGTGCTATTCAGCTTGCATACACGAAAGGAATTTGCCCCTTACTCCCCACCCATTTGATCTCCTATTGGCTATCAAATGAAGTGAGTAGTCATTTCGAAGGCATTGTAGGAACTGGCCGCTAGTTTGTCTTCTGACCTCCATTCCCAAGCCGTAAATCCACACTCTTGTGTGCACATACACACACAAAAATGTGAAGGAAATTGTAATTTTCAGACGGACAGTGGTGGCCCATACCTTTAATCCCAGCACTCAGGGTGCAGAGGTAGGAGGATTGCCATGAGTTCAAGGCCACCTTGAATTCACTACATAGTGAATGCCAGGTCAGTCTGAGCTAGTGTGAGACTCTTATTTCAAAAAACCAAAAAAAAAAAAAGCAAGTTTCAGAGGGGGGATAGCTTCCTGTCCCCTTAGTGGTAGCCAATGTTAAGCATGTCTGTTACATTATTATTACAGGTTTTTGTCATTCTCCTGTTTTGACAAAACACACAGCTGTCACTGCAAAGAGAATAAGAATTAATTTATTCTTTGCCACTACATAGTGAGTTCCAGGTCAGCCTTGGCTAGAGATCCTACCTCAAAAAACCAAAAAAAAAAAAAAGGGGGGGAGCCAAATATGACTGACCATGACCTGGGAACATAGATTCATGTTACCCCAAATTCCATGTTCCAATGTGTTAACAATTTCTTGAAATTATTAGAGCTATAGAAGGTCATAAGGCAAGGCACTTTTCAATTATATTGGTAGAAACATCAGGTAGTTGGGTTATAGTAAAAAGGGAATGTTTCTGCTATTTCTGAGTTTTCAGATTTTAAGACATTCCTAGCCTTTGGCTTGGTAGTCTGTTAGTAGTATATTCCAAAAAGATTTTACCTGGTCACCTGAAAGTCACAAGGAGGTTAGGTCAAAAATGCTTACCAAGGAGGCTAAAGATAGTCAAGCTATATTGACTGCAACATTCCATCACTCTACAGTTGCAGAAGTTCTATTGTCAATCAGACTTGTAGGATGTTGGAATTAGATGCAGTTAGTTTACAGTGTGAAGGCTCAGGCCTGTATTCCTAACATTTGGGAGATGCAGACAAGAGGATTAGGAGTTTAAGGTTGTCCTTGGCTACATCATGAGTCCAAGGCTTTCCTGGACTATGTAAGATTCTGTCTCAAGAAAAAAAAAAAAAAAAAGGGAATGGAGAGATGGCTCCTTAATTAAAGGTGTGTGTTTGCAAAGCCTGACAGCCTGGGCTCAATTCCCCAGCTCCCCAATTAAAGGTGTGTGCTCACAAAGCCCGACAGCCTTGGCTCAATTCCCCAGCTCCCCAATTAAAGGTGCATGCTTGCAAAGCCTGATAGCCTGGGTTCAATTCCCCAGTACCCATGTACAGCCAGATGCACAAAATGGCACATGCATCTGGAATTCATTTGCAGCGTGGCAAGAGGCCCTGGCATGCTTTCTCTGTGTCTGTCTCTCTCTCCTTGCAAATAAATAATAAAATATATTTTTTTAAAGTAATAAAAAACTTAGGCTGGAGTGATGGCTTAGCAGTTAAGGTGTTTCCCTGCAAAGCCAAAGGACCTTGTTTTGATTCCCCAGAATACACGTAAACCATACAGATGCACAAGGTGGGGCATACGTCTGGAGTTCCTTTGCAGTAGCTGGAGGCCCCGGCATACCCATTCTCTCTCTCTGTCTCTCTTCCTCTTTCTCTCTTGCTCTCTCAAATAAATAAATAATTTTTTTTAAAGTAATAAAAAAAGTTGCCGGGCATGGTGGTGCACGCCTTTAATCCCAGCACTTGGGAAATAGAGATAGGATTGTCATGAGTTCAAGGCCACCCTGAGACTACATAGTGAATTCCAGGTCAGCCTGGGCTAGAGTGAGACCCTAGCTTGAAAAACCAAAAAAAGAAAGAAAAAGAAACATGCTTGTTGGCAGTAGTGGGAGACAACTCTAAAGTGCTGTGTGTACAGCACAAGGAGTTCTTTTCTGTGACTTCTATTCAGGTGAAGCTGGGGTTCTTGGCTTTCCTGTACAAAAAAACCTAGGTATGTCAATATAAAACATCATTGATTTGCATGTGTGTGTGGTTGTGGGGGTGCACTAGGGTCTCTTGCTACTGCAAAATAATGCCAAATTCTAACTTTACATGGTGCCTGGGGAATTGAACCTGGTGTTTTTCTCACAAGAGTTGCACAGAAGAGATGTTGTTTTGTTGTTGTTGTTGTTATTGTTGCTTTTTATTTTATTTTATTTTTTGGTTTTTCAAGGTAGACTCACTCTAGCCCAGGCTGACCTGGAATTCACTAGGTAGTCTCAGGGTGACCTCGAACTCATGGTGAACACCCGGCTTATTGTTGCTTCCCCTTCTCCCAGGTAGCATCTTGCTCTAGCCAGGCTGACCTGGAATTCACTATGTCATCTCAGGCTGGCCTCGAACTCACAGTGATCTTCCTACCTCTGCCTCCTGAGTGCTGGGATTAAAGGTGTGAACCAGGCTTGGGAGACAGAGGTAGGAGGATCTCTGTGAGTTCAAGACCACCCTAAAATGACATAGAGAATCCCAGGTGAGCCTGGGCTAGAAAAAGACCCTACCTCAAAAAACCAAAAAATGAATTCTGGTTAAGATGGCAGCATAGGAACGACGCCAAAGCAGCCTAGGGGATAAAAAGCCACAAAAAAAAAAAAAAAAAAAAAAACAGGAAAAAAAAACCCAGTCAAGTATGGTGGCGCACACCCTTAATCCCAGCACTCGGGAGGCAGGGGTAGGAGGATTGCCGTGAGTTCAAGGCCACCCTGAGAGTCCATAGTGAATTCCGGGTCAGCCTGGGCTAGAGTGAGACCCTACCTCAAAAAACCAAAGGAAAAAAAAAAAACAGCAA
Organism: Jaculus jaculus; assembly: GCF_020740685.1. NCBI lineage: Eukaryota > Metazoa > Chordata > Mammalia > Rodentia > Dipodidae > Jaculus > Jaculus jaculus. The sequence goes on along the minus strand of NC_059102.1, from coordinate 177,760,180 downwards.
AATACACTCTTCTGCTAAAAAGTGAGGTGTATAAGAAATTACCAATGGCAGCAGGGAAGTAGGAGAGATCCAGAGCATCTAGAGCCCACATAGGCAGGGAGAAGTGGCTCCAGCAGCAGCGGCACCAGGTCCGCAGGACCACAGATGCAAGGCTAGGCTTGAGCCTCAGGAAAAGCCAGGTGAGGGGATTTTCCATTAACACCATAGCTCCTCCCAAACTCAAGACCTGAAGGTAGAACCGCAGCAAACAACAGAGGAGCAGATCACAAGGTAGAGGATGACTTGGACCAGCCGGAGAACTAGAGGACCATCCACAGCCTCCCCTCCCCCACGGGCAGCACAAGCGCCAGCAAGCACCAGAGACCTGGGGAGGGAGACCACAGTACCCAGCACTGGTGACCAGAGCAGCGATCTCAACCATCCTACTTGAACCCACAGAGCACCAAAGAGGGACCCAAGCAGGAGTGCAGAATAACTGAGACCAAAATCACCCCAAAAGGTAACTGGGATTACACCAGGGAAGGGTCTCACTTGGTAACAAGCTGACTTGGAACCCTCAACAGACCAGAAATCTTTACCTCTTAGTTAATAGGATTAGGGTGTGGGGCAACACACACCCTAAGAGATAGTGACTTTGTTAGAGGATCTGGTTGTTACAATACCTACTCTTCCATAAATACCTGTGCTGTTTTTCATTGAATGTGTACATTGTTTAGTTAAATTTTAGAATCTGCCTGTATTTTGTTTCATCCAGCCTATTTGAATACGCTCATAGCAGGCAAACCCAACACCTAGGGTCACTTTTTTTCTTTTGTTTTTTGAGGTAGGGTCTCACTCTAGCTCAGGCTGACCTTGAATTCAGTCTGTAATCTCAGGGTGGCCTTGAACTCATGTCAATCCTCCTACCTCTGCCTCCTAAGTGCTGGGATTAAAGGTGTGAGCCACCAGGACCGGCTCTAGGGTCACTTTTGTAGATACTCTGAGAGTCTTGGGAGCCATATCTAGCACCTTAAGCTCCTACCCTGAAGATATATAACATCAGATTGATTAATACATTTAATAATACAGCAGCTAACTAGAAAATTCAAGATGCAAAATATACATTATAACACAAGAAACATTAAAAATCAAGACAATATAAATCCACCAAAAAGTATTAATGCATCAGAAATGACCTCCAGTGAGAATGAGTTAGAGGAAATGCCTGAGAACAAATTCAAAAGAATTATTATAAATATGGTCAAAGAAGTCAAAGAGAAAATCAAAGAAATAAAAGGGGAAATCAAAGAAATCAAAGAAGGCACAGGACACCAATTTAATGAAATAAAGAGGTCAACACAAGACATAAATAAGTTTCCTTTAGAAATAATAAAGAAAAATCAGTCAGAATTACTAGCAATGAAGAACACAGTCAATGAAATAAAAATCTCTGTAGAAAATCTCACCAGTAGACTGGATGAAGGAGAGGACAGAATATCTGAACTAGAAGACCAGGTGGAAGATCTAATATAGTCCAGTAAAGAGAAAGACAAACTAATAGGAAAGCATGAAAGGGAATTTCAAGATATTCGGGACACTATGAAAAGATCAAACATAAGAATTCAGGGCATAGTAGAAGGAGAAGAATCTCACTCCGAAGGCATAGTAGGTGTTTTCAACAAAATCATAGAAGAAAACTTCCCCCAAACTGGGAAGGAGGTGCCAATGCAGATACAGGAATCCTTTAGAACACCAGCCAGACAAAACCTGAAAGAACCTCTCCTTGCCATATTATAATTAAACTACCAAACATACAAAGAAAAAATACCAAAGAAATATATACCAAATATACCAAAGAAAAAATATTGAAAGTACTTAGAGAGAAAAATCAAGTTACCTACAAAGACAAGCCCATCAGGATCACAGCAGATTACTCAACACCAATTTTAAAAGCCAGAAGGGCGTGGAGTGATGTATTCCAAGTTCTGAAAGATAACAACTGTCAACCAAGGTTGCTTTATCCTGCAAAGCTATCCATTCAAGTAGATGGAGAAATAAGGACATTCCATGACAAAAATAGGCTAAAGACAGAGTTGAAGACAAAACCAGCTCTACAGAAAATACTTGGAGGAATCCTCCATGCTGAAGAGAAAGAAAAGCACACATATAAGGAAGTTGGAAGAAAACAAACCATACTCAAATACTAGTTAACATGAGAGAGCAAAGGTAAAACTAGAGGAACTAAAAAAAAAAAATGGCAAAAATAAATATACACCTTTCAATAATATCTCTTAATCAATGGCCTCAATGCCTCAACCAAAAGACATGGGTTTGCAAACTGGGTTAAAAATCAGGATCCTTTAATTTGTTGCCTCCAAGAAACTCACCTTTCTACAAAGGGTAGACACTATCTTAGGGTGAAAGTTTGGAAAATGGTGTTTCAAGCAAATGGGCCTAGAAAACAAGCAGGGGTTGCTATCCTAATATCTGACAAGGTAGACTTCAGTCCAATTATAGTTAGCAAAAATAAGGAAGGTCACTTTATATTGATTAAGGGCACACTCCAACAGGAGGACGTTACAATCCTAAACATATATGCATCTAACACGGGAGCCCTCAAATTCATCAAACAAACGCTATTAGAACTAAGGTCACAGATAACACCAAACACAGTTTGTAGTGGGTGACTTAGACACCCCACTCTCATCAATTGACAGGTTATCCTGGCAAAAAATAAACAGAGAGGCATCTGGATTAAATGAGGTCATAGAAGAAATGGACCTAACATATATACAAGATGTTTTGTCCAAATGTTGCAGAATATATATTCTTTTCAGCAGCACATGGAACATTCTCTAAAATAGGCCATTTATCAGGACACAAAACAAATCTTAACATATACAGGAAAATTGACATAATTCCTTGCATTCTATCTGACCACAATGGAATCAAACTACAAATCAATAGCAAGAAAAGCTATAGAGCATACACAAAATCATGGAAACTAAACAATACACTACTAAACGATGAATGGGTCAATGAAAAAGTCAAGAAGGAAATCAAAAAATTCATAGTCAATTGATAATGAGAACACAATATACCAAAATCTTTGGAACACAGTGAAGGCAGTCCTAAGAGGTAAATTTATAGCTTTAAATGCCTACATTAAGAAATTAGAAAGGTCTCAAGTAAATGACCTAATGCTTCACCTTAAAGCCTTGGAAAAAGAAGAGCAAGGCAAACTGAAAATCAGTAGAAAGGAAGAAATAATAAAGATTGGGGCAGAAATGAATGAAATAGAAACCAAAAAAACAATCCAAAGAATCAATGAAACAAAGAGTTGGTTCTTTGAAAGGATAAACAAAATTGATAACCCCTTAGCAAATCTGACCAAAAGAAAGAGAGAAGAGACACAAATGAATAAAATTAGAGACAAAAAAGGCAACATCACAACAGATACCACAGAAATTCAAAAACTCCTACGGACATACTATAAACACATATACTCCACTAAGTATGAAAATCTGAAAGAAATGGATGATTTCCTTGATTTATATGACCTACCTAAATTAAATCAAGATGAGATTGATCACTTAAATAGACATATAACAAGTATCCAAGCAGTTATCAAGAATCTCCCAACTAAAAAAAAAATCCAGGCCCAGATAGATTCACTGGTGAATTTTACCAGAACTTCAGAGAAGAACTAACATCACTGCTTCTTAAGTTTTTCCATAAAATAGAAAAAGAAGGAATCCTACCAAATTCCTTGTATGAAGCCAGCATCACCCTGATACTAAAACCAGGCAAAGATAGAACAAAAAAAGAAACTTACAGACAAATCTCCCTCATGAACATAGATGCAAAAATTCTCAACAAAATATTGACAAACAGAATTCAAGAATATATCAGAAACTGGGCGTGGTGACACACACCTTTAATCTCAGCACTCTGGAGGCAGAGGTAGGAGGACCATTGTGAGTTTGAGGCCACCCTGAGACTACATAGTGAATTCCAGGTCAGCCTGAGCTAGAGTGAGACCCTACCTCGACCCCCCACCAAAAACGAATATATCAGAAAGATCATTCATCCCTATCAAGTAGGCTTTATCCTAGAGATGCAGGAATGGTTCAACATACACAAATCAATAAATGTAATACATTATATAAGTGGACTGAAGGCCAAAAATCACATGATTATCTCATTAGATGCAGAGAAAGCATTTGACAAAATCCAGCATCCCTTCATGATAAAACTCCTACAGAGACTGGGAATAGAAGGAACATATCTTAATATAACAAAGGCTATTTATAACAAGCCCACAGCCAACATATTACTAAATGGGGAAAAACTGGAAGCTTTTCCACTAAAATCAGGAACAAGACAAGGGTGTCCACTGTCCCCACTTTTATTTAATATAGTACTGGATAGCAGAGGCCAGTAAGTTAAAAAAGGAGATATAAAGGGAAGAGAAAGGAAGAGAGGAGGGTACTTAATAGGTTGGTATTGTATATATGTAAGTAGAATGATTGAGATTGGGAGGGGATATGATGGAAAATGAAATTTCAAAGGGGAAAGTGGGAGGAGGGAGGGTATTACCATGGGATATTTTTTTATAATCATGGAAAATTTTAATAAAAATGGAGAAAAAAAAAGAAAAGAAAAAAGAAAAAAATATATATAGTACTGGAAGTCTTAGCCATAGCAATAAAACAAGAGACACACATAAAAGGGATACAAATTGGAAAGGAAGAGAGCAAGTTATCATTATTTGTAGATGATATGATTCTATATATAAAGGACCCTAAATACTTTTTTTCATTTTTTATTTATTTGAGAGCGAAAGACACAGAGAGATAGACAGACAGAAGGAGAGAGAGAGAGAATGGGTACTCCAGGGCTTCCAGCCACTGCAAACGAACTCCAGATGCGTGCGCCCCCTTGTGCATCTGGCTAACGTGGGACCTGGGGAACCGAGCCTTGAACCGGGGTCCATAGGCTTCACAGGCGAGCGCTTAACCACTAAGCCATCTCTTCAGCCCCCTAAAGACTCTTATCAGCAAACTGTTAGAGCTGATAAACACCTATAGCCATGTAGCAGGATATAAAATAAACACACACAAGTCCGTAGCCTTCCTATATGCTAACAACAAACACACAGAGGATGAAATCAGAGAACCATTCCCATCCACAATTGCATCAATAATAATAATAATAAAGTACCTTGGAGTAAACCTAACCAAGGAAGTGAAGGATCTCTACAATGCAAACTTTAAAACACTCAAGTGAGAAATTGCAGAAGACACTAGAAAATGGATACACATCCCTTGTTCTTGGATTGGAAGAATCAATATTGTGAAAATGGCAATCTTACCAAAAGCAATCTACACATTTAATGCAATCCCCGTCAAAATTCCAATGGCATTCTTCACAGAAATAGAAAAAACAATCCAAAAATTCATTTGGAATCACAAAAAAGTCGTGGATATCTAAAAACAATACTGAGCAACAAAAATAAGGTTGGTGGTATCACCATACCTGATTTTAACTTATACTAAAGAGCCATAGTAACAAAAACAGCATGGTACTGGCACAAAAACAGACATGTAGATCAGTGGAACAGAACAGAGGACCCAGATGTAAGTCCAGGTAGCTCTAGCCATCTGATATTCAATAAAAGTGCCAAAAATACTCATTGGAGAAAAGACAGCCTCTGCTGGGAAAACTGGATATGTATCTGTAGAATGATGAAAATAGATTCTTCTCTCTCTCCATGCACAAGAATTAAGTCCAGATGGATTAAAGACCTTAACATCAGACCTGAAACTCTGAAACTGCTAGAGGAAAAAGTAGGGGAAACCCTTCAACATATTGGACTTGACAAAGAGTTTTTGAATATAACCCCAATTGCTCAGGCGATAAGACCACAGATTAACCACTAGTACCTCATGAAATTACAAAGATTTTGCACTGCAAAGGACACTGTAAATAAAGCAAAGAGGCAACCTACATGATGGGAAAAAAAATCTTTGCAAGCTATACATCTGATAGAGGATTAATATCTAGGATATACAAAGAACTCAAAAAAATAAATAATAAGAAATCAAACAGGCCAATTAAAAATGGGCAATGGGGCTGGAGAGATGGCTTAGCGGTTAAGCGCTTGCCTGTGAAGCCGAAGGACCCCGGTTCGAGGCTCGGTTCCCCAGGTCCCACGTTAGCCAGATGAACAAGGGGGCGCACACATCTGGAGTTCGTTTGCAGAGGCTGGAAGCCCTGGCACGCCCATTCTCTCTCTCTCCCTCTCTCTGTCTTTCTCTCTGTGTCTGTTGCTCTCAAATAAATAAATAAATAAATAAAAATTTAAAAACAAAATGGGCAATGGAACTAAATAGAGAGTCCTCAAAAGAAGAAATATGGATGGCACATAAGCATCTAATAAAATGTTCTACATCCCTAGTCATCAGGGAAATGCAGATTAAAACTACGTTGAGATTCCATATCACTCCTGTCAGATTGACTACCACCATGAAAACAAATGACCATAAATGCTGGCAAGGATGTGGAAAAGAGGAACCCTTGTACACTGTTGGTGTGAATGCAATCTGGTCCAGCCATTGTGCAAATCAGTGTAGAGATTCCTAAGACTGCTAAAAATAGATCTACCATATGACCCAGCTATAGCACTCCTAGGCATATATCCTAAGAACTCATCTCATTACCTTAGAGATACTTGCTCAACCATGTTTATTGCTGCTCAATTCACAATAGCTGGCAAATGGAACCAGCCTAGATGTCCCTCAACTGATGAGTGGATAATGAGGACATGGCACATTTATACAATGGAGTTCTAATCAGCAGTAAAGAGAAATGAAGTAATGAAATTTGCAGGAAAATGGATGGATCTGGAAAGGATTATACTAAGTGAGGTAACCCAGGCCCAGAAAGCCAAGCGCCACATGTTTTCTCTCATATGTGGATCCTAGCTACAGATGATTGGGCTTCTGTGTGAGAAGGAAAATACTCAGTAGGGGAGGCCAGTAAACTAAAAAAGAGATCTAGATGGAAGAGAAAGGAAGGGAGGGGGGTACTTAATAGAATGGTATTGTATATATGTAAGTAGAAGAATAGATTAACGGGGATAAAAAGGCCCAAAGTGAGGTCAGGGGAAGAGATTGAGTAAAGGAAAGGTGGAGGGAGGGCTAATCAAAATCTAAGAGGATGCAAATAAATCATATGGAATCCTTTGGTTTTGGACAATGGAACACTCAGGAGCCATGGATCATTGTTAGAAAATTTTCAGTGCCAGGGATGGGACACCTTCCAGTGAGTTGTTGGCCAGGGAGGTCCCTGATGCCCCTAAAACATTATAGGCCATTACCAAGGCCCTTGGTTTCCCACCAGGAATAGATGGTAAGACCCTATTGCTGAAGACTCCACATACTTGGGCTGCAAGGCCACTGAGAAGTCCTCCTGGAACTGAGCTGATAACCTCCTCCATGTAGACCAGCTGACAGAAAGCTGGAAGAAGCCATTCTACATGTAGTTCAATGGGAGAAAGAGAAATCACCAGTGAAGATACTCAACAGTTGACACTGCAAGCCTTATAATTGGCCAGCCAGGCCAAATGAGCCAATGGGTGCAATAGTGGCATGTCTGTCATGGTGGAAACCACCTGCCCTCCAATTGGACTAGAGGCCCGCTCCATGGGGGGAAACACATCCCTGATACTGAAAACTTAAAACAGGACAGGAGTAGTCATGATTGATCCCTAGGGGTGTAACATGTGCTGATGTCTGGAAAAATGTATATACTATGCTTATCAAACTGCCAGTAATTCTCTTAATATTTATACCCTTATATTAATGATACTCTCACTTTGGGCAGAGAATCTTCTCTTTTCAGATGGCAGTGACCTTCGGATGACTCAGAAGGTATCATAGTGCTGGAAAGACGTGACTGGAGTACTGAGTAATATCTCTATCTCACCTTCCAAGGCTCAGGGACTGATGCGGAAGAGGTGGTGGAAAGAATGTAAGAGCCAAAAGAAGGGTAGGACTCCTTACAATGTGCTCCTCCAGACAAAAAAAAAATGGCCTGGATATCCATGACCTCATAGTGCCTGACACTACCTACACAAGACCATCAAAAAAGGAGGAAAAGATTATGACATCAAAATAAAAGAGAGACTGATTGAGATGGGGAGGGGATATGATGGAGAATGGAATTTCAAAGGGGAAAGTGGGGAGGGAGGAGAGGGAGGGTATTACCATGGGATACTTATTAAAATCATGGAAAATGTTAATAAAAATTGAGAAAAAAATCTAGGAGGATATAAATAAATCATATGAATTCCTCCATTTTTGGACAATGGAACCCTCAGGAGCCATAGATTGTTGCTAGAAAATTTTCAGTGCCAGGGATGGGATACCTTCCAGTGAGTTGTTGGTCAGGGGGGGTCCCTGATGCCCCCAAAACATTATAGGCCATTACCGAGGCCCTTGGCTTCCCACCAGGAATAGATGGTAAGACCCTATTACTGAAGACTCCACATACTTGGGCTGCAAGGCCACTGAGAATCCTGCTGGAACTGAGCTGATAACCTCCTCCAATGTAGACCAGCTGACAGAAAGCTGGAAGAAACCATTCTACATGCAGTTCAGTGGCAGAAAGAGATACCACCTGTGAAGATACTCAACAGTGGACACTGCAAGCCTTATATTTGGCCAGCCAGGCTAAATGAGCCAACAGGTCAACAGTGGCACGTCTGTCATGGTGGAAACCAACTGCGCTCTAATTGGACTGGAGGCCCGCTCCAAGGGAGGGAATACATCCCTGGTACTGAAAACTTTAAACAGGAGTAGTCATGAGCCCTAGGGGTGTAATGTCTGCTGATGTCTGGCTAAATGTATATACTATGCTTATCAAATTTCCCAGTAAGCACTTCTTTTAATGTTCATACCAATACATTAATGCTACTCTCACTTTTGGTAGAGAATCTTCTCTTTTCAGATGGCAGTGACCTTGGGATGACTCAGAAGGCATCATGGTGCTGGAAAGAAGTGAACAGATAGCTGGAGGGATTGCTTAGTGGTTAAGGCTTTTGCCTGCAGAGCAAAAGTGACCGGAGTGCTCAGTACTGCAATATCTCTATCACAACTTCCAAGGCTCAGAATCTATTGCAGAAGAGGTGGTAGAAAGAGTGTAAGGGCCAAATGAATGGAAGTACTCCTTACAACGTGCTCCTCCAGACACAAAATGGCCTGGATATCCATGACCTCACAGTGCCTGATACTACCTACACAAGACCATCATAATAGGAGGAAAAGATCATGATATCAAAATAAAAGTGAGACTGATTGAGATGGGGAGGGGGTATGATGGAGAATGGGGTTTCAAACGTGAAAGTAGGGGGAAGGAGGGCATTACCATGGGGTATTTTTTATAATCATGGAAAATGTTAATAAAGAAAAATTTGAAAAGAAAAAAATAAATAAAAGCCAGGCATGGTGGCGCATGCCTTTAATCCCAGCACTTAGGAGGCTGATGTAGGAGGATCCCTGTGAGTTCAAGGCCACCCTGAGACTACATAGTGAATACCAGGTCAGTCTGGGCTAGCATAAGACCCTACATCAAAAATAAATAAATAAATAAGAAATAAAATATGTTGTTTTTGCTGTCAACCAATTTTATAGTCCAGTTTGCAGGATTTCCAGAGAATTGTAGGTTGCCATCTGGGAAATCAGGCCACACTTGAAGATCTATTTGCTCAGGGCTTAAGCATGGTTTGTTGCTATTTAACTTTTTTTTTTTTTTTTTTTTTTTTTTTTTTTAGTTTTTCATGGTAGGATCTTGCTCTAGCCCAGTCTGACCTGGAATTCACTATGTAGCTTCAGGGTGGCTTCGAACTCATGGAGATTCTTCTACTTCTGCCTCCAAAGTGCTGAGATGTGCCACCATGCCCAGCCTATTTAACATTCTTTTTAAGAAATGGTTTATTTTTAGGGCTGGAGAGATGGCTTAGCGGTTAAGCACTTGCCTGTGAAGCCTAAGGACCGTGGTTTGAGGCTCAATTCCCCAGGACCCACGTAAGCCAGATGCACAAGGAGGCACACGCATCTGGAGTTCGTTTGCAGTGGCTGGAGGCCCTGAAGTGCCCATTGTGTATCTGCCTCTTTCTCTGTTTGTCTGTTTGTTGCTCTCAAATAAATAAAATAAAATAAAATAAAAATAAAATAAAATAAAAGTAAACATCTTACGTAAAAAATGTTTTATTTTTATTCATTTATTTAAGAGAGAGAGAGTGAATGGGTGCACCAGAGCCTCCAGCTGCTGCAAACAAACTCCAGACACATCCGCCATCTTGTGCATCTGCCTTAAGTGGGTCCTAGGGAGTTGAACCTGAGTCCTTTGGCTTTGCAGGCAAATGCCTTAACTGCTAAGCCATCACTCCAGCCCTTGTCAGGTATTTTATTCCAGCAGGTAGAAATGTGTGTATGGTAATTCATGCCACAGAGCAAGTGTAGAGGTCAAAAGACAGTTTCAAGGTGTATGGGTTCTACCTTCTTTGAGACAAGGTCTCTTGCTGCTGTAAATGAGCTGCTTCAGACCAGCAGGTCCTTAAGCTTTGGATTCTCCTAGCTCTGCTTCCGATTGTTTTTGGTGCATTAGGATCACAAATGGGTGCTGAGGAATTGAACCATGGCCAGCAAGCTTTGCAAGCATCTCACCAGCACTTTTTTTTAACCTTTGTTCTCTTGTGCTATCTAGTATTATCTAGTATGTGAATATGTGTTGTTTTTTTTCTTTCCAGGTTTCTTATATGTGTGCTTCTTCTTTCTCTTCAGAATGGAGGATCCTTTCAAATATTTTCTGTAGAGCTAGTTTTGTTTTCAAAGATTCCTTTAGCCTGCTTTTGTTGTGAAATGTCCTTATTTCTCTATTTGAATGGATAGCTTTGCAGGATAAAATAACCTCCTTGGTTGTCAGTTGTTATCTTTCAGAACTTGGCATATATCTTGTCTAGCTCTTCTGGCTTTTAAAGTTTGGGTTGAGTAATCTGCTGCTATCCTGATCAGCTTGCCTTTGTACGTAACTTGATTTTTCTAACTGCTTTCAATATATTTTCTTTGGTTTGTGTTTTTTTAAAGATTTATTTTTATTTATTTATTAGAGATAGATGGAGAGAGAGATAATGGGCATGCCAGGGCCTCTAGCCACTGCAAACCAACTCCAGACACATGTGCCACTATGTGCATCTGGCTTACATGGGATATGGAGAATCAAACCTGGGTCCTTAGGCTTTCAGGCATGCTCCTTAACTGCTAAGCCATCTCTCTAAGCCTGGTTTGTGTATTTTGTAGTTTAATTATAATATGATGGTGAGAGGTTTTTTCCTGATTTTGTCTGTTTGGCATTCTATAGGCTTCCTGCATGTATATCGGCATCACTTTCTTTACTTGGGGGAAGTTTTCTTCTATTTTTTTTGTTGAAAATACCTATTATGTCTTTGGAGTGAATTTCTTCTACTATCCCCTGAGTTCTTATCTTTGATCTTGTCAGAGTGTCCTGAATGTCTTAAAATTCCCACTCATGCCTTCCTATTAGTTTGTCTTTCTCTTTGTTGGACTGTATTAGATCTGCCGCCTGGTTTTCTAGTTTATATATTCTGTCCTCTTCTTGGTGAGACTTTCTACAGAGGTTTCTATTTGACTTACTCTGTTTTTCATTTCTAGTATTTCTGATTGGTATTTTTTCATTATTTCTATTTCCTTATTCATGTTTTATATTGACCTTCTTATTTCATTAAGTTGGTTTCCTGTGTTCTCTTTTAGGAGTTGGTTCTCTTCTTTGATTTCTTTGAACATAGATATAATGATTATTTTTGGAAATCTTTGTCAGGAGTTTCATCTAAAGCAGTCTCACTGGAGGTCATTTCTGATTGATTTATAATTTTTTTCTTTCTTTTTCTTTTTTTTGTTTTGTCGAGGTAGGGTCTCATGCTAGCCCAGGCTGACCTGAAATTCACTATGGAGGCTCAGGGTGGCCTCGAACTCGCAGAGATCCTCCTACCTCTGCCTCTCACGTGCTGGAGTTAAAGGTGTGCGCCACCACACCTGGCTGATTTATAATTTTTAGCAGGATTATATTGTCTTTCTTTTTTTGTGTTTCTTGTATTATAATGTGGAAAGTTTTGCATCTTGAGTTAATTTAATGCATGGATTTTCTAATTATCTGAAGTGTTCTTAGCCATGCAAATCAGACTTTATATATCTTCAGTGTAGGAGTTTAAGGGGCCAGGTATAGCTGTTATGCTCCAAAACAAACAGCAGCAGTGATCCTAGGTGTTGAGTTTGCCTGCTATTCAAGTATTGTAGTAGACTGAGTGAAGCAAATTACTGACAAATTCTAAAATTCAACTATGCAATATAGATATTCAATCAAAACCAGCACAGAGTATTTATACAAGTGTGGAGATTAAACAGATAATCTATTAAAGCCAAAGTCCCTAAGGTTATATGTTGCTCCATACCCTTAATTCAACTGTCAACTAGGAGGTTCAGATTTCTAGTCTGAAATGAGTTCAAAGTCAGCCTGTGGTCAGTCATTCCCTCCCCCCAATAACGACAAGAAGAAAAAGACAAATGTTCTAAAAATCAGGAAGTGTCAAAGGCAACCATAGTTAATTCCACAATACAGCTTATTTGAGAAGGGTAAAGCCAACCAAGAATATATCATTCAAATGTAATACATAACCTTTCCTAACATGGCAAGAGTGAAGATTAACACTTCCAGTACAGGCCTATGTATCTGGTATTGTATAAGTAGGCCCTGTTATGTTTTATATGGCTTTCAATTTCACCAATGCTGAGTGCCCACCTTGATCTCAATCTGTGCTGGGTGGCTGGGGGTGATGAGTTCTTCAGACATTCAGGGCCCTGAGGGTTGGGGAATATGATGCTGCGCAGCTGCATGGACTTGTACCAGAGCTGCTTAGCTGGTCTCGTTTGTATCTGTCTCAAAGAAGGTAGAGCACAGACCTTGCTGTTGTCCTCTGACTTCCACACACATGCCACGGCATCCAAACACACACACACACACACACACACACACACTTAAATGAGTAAATAAGTGAATAACACTTTTTATTAATAGTATGGTATGGCTGTAACATAAATTGCACCATACTGTCATCTAGTGGTCAAATAGTGACTTCATTTAGAAACAAAATTCAGAACATTACCAAGATTATTGTATTGTTTAATGCAATTAATGCAGTAAATTGTGTTTACAGGTCTTTTCAGTAGGAAAGCATTTTTATTGCTTAACAGTACATTCTGGGAATTGTTTTTTAAAATATTTTATTATTTGTTTATTTATTTGAGAGGGAGAGAGAGAAAGACAGGGACAGAGAGAGAATGGGTATGCCACTGCAAATGAACTCCAGATGCACGCATCATCATGTGCATCTGGCTTATGTGAGCCCTGGAGAATTGAACCTAGGTTCGCAGGCAAGCGCCTTAGCCATTAACATCTCTCCAGCCCCTCAGTGCCATTTTTTTCCATATGTTACAAATACCTATTAGAAGTCTGGCATGATGGCACATTCCTGTAATGCCAACACTTGGGAGGTGAAAACAGAAGTATCAGGAGTTCATGGTCAGCCTGGACTATGTAAGTCCCTGTCTGAGGAAAAACACTTTTTTTTTCTTTTGGTCTTTTTTGAGGTAGGCTGACCTGGAACTCACTATGTCACTATGTAGTCTCAAACTCATGGCCATCCTCCTACCTCTGCCTCCCAAGGGCTGGGATTAAAGGTGTGCACCACCATGCTTGGCTTTTGTTTTTTAATCTTAAACCACACCTTCAGAGATTGTTTGAATTGTGCTTCACAAGGCAGATCTGCTCTCAGTATAGAAGGCCTTAACGTCTGGGAGAACCTTGCTAAAAGAGAGTAGATGTCACCAGTAGTTGTCATGAGAAGTAGGATGAAATTGTAGGGACTTCAGAGTGGTATGTGGAATCTCTAAAGCACAGCTGTGCAGGAGGAGTGTCTCTGAAAGCGAAGTTGAGAAAGTTGTGAAGCGTATCTGTGACTTCCCACTTCCCCTTTCAGTTTTTTTTAAAAAATATTTTTTTGTTTTAAGGTAGGATATCCTTGCTGTAGCCCAGACTGACTTGTAATTTATTCACTATGTAGTCTCCGACTGGCTTTTATTTTTATTTATTTATTTATTTGACAGAGAAAGAGGGAGAGACAGAGAGAGAATGGGCACGCCAGGGCCTCCAGGCACTGCAAACAAACTCCGGATGCGTGCGCCCCCTTGTACAACTGGCTAATGTGGGTCCTGGGGAATCGAACCTGGGTCCTTTGGCTTTGCAGGCAAATGCCTGAACCGCTAAGCCATCCCTCCAGCTCTCTGGCTGGCTTTGAAGTCACCGTATTGGGATCCTCTTACGTCAGCCTCCTGAGTGCTGGGATTAAAGGCATGTGCCACCATATCTGGTTTTCATGTTTGTTTGTTTTTTTTAAAAAAAAACTTTGATCTTTTCACTTTTGAAGTAATATTTTCCATAAACTTCACCTGGTTGGCTTCAAACTTGCTGTGTAGCAAAGGATGGTCTTGAATTCCTGATTTTTCTGCCTCTTCCTCCTAAGTGCTGAAATTACAGGTGTGTGATACCACACCCAGCTTTATGTGATGCTGAGGATCTAGCCCACAGGCCAGTGGGTACTAAATAAGCACTCTACCAACTTAACTACACCCGAGGCCAGATGTTACTGTTATAGCTTTAAAAGAGCTTACACATCATCACAAATCAGAAAAAAGTCATACTGGAATGCTGAGTTTTGCTTCTATAAATATAAAGGTTATGTTTATCAAAACTAGCTGCTAGCTGGGCATGGTGGTGCACTCTTTTAATCTCAGCACTAAGGAGGCAGAGGGAGGAGGATCACTGTGAGTCTGAGGCCATCCTGAGACTATATAGTGGATTCCAGGTCAGCTTGGGTTAGCGTGAGACCCTACTTCAAAACAAAAGAAAACAAAATAACAACACACACACACACACACACACACACACGCACGCACGCACGCACGCACACAAAACCCAACAGAACAAAACAGGCCACTATTCCCTTAATCTCAGCACTAAGGAGGCAGAGGTAGGAGGATCACTGTGAGTCTGAGGCTATCCTGAGACTATATAGTGGATTCCAGGTCAGCTTGGGTTAGTGTGAGACCCTACTTCAAAAGAAAACAAAACAAAATAACATAACAGGCCACTATGCCCTTAGTCCCAGCACTTAGGAGGCAGAGGTAGGAGGATCACTGTGAGTTTGAAGCCAGCCTAGACCACATAGTGAATTTCAGGTCAGCCTGGGCTACAGTGAGATCCTACTTCAAAAAAACAAATCAAGGGCTGCTGGGATGGCTTAGCAGTTCAGGCGTTTGTCTGCAAAGCCAAAGGACCCAGGTTCTATACCTGACCCATGTATGTCAGATGCACAAGGTAGCGCATACAGCTCGAGTTCATATGAAAAGTGTAGAGCCCAGAACTGCTGCCCCCCTCCCCACCAAAGTTGCCTATGAGTCTTTATTTATTTATTTTGTTTTTCGAGGTAGGGTCTCACTCTAGCCCAGGCTGACCTGTAATATCCTATGTAGTCTCAGGGTGGCCTTGAACTCACAGTGATCCTCTTACCTTTGCCTCCCAAGTGCTGGGATTAAAGGTGTGATTAAAGGTAGCCTGGCTACCTATCATTCTTTTTAATTTTTATTTATTTGAGACAGAGAGAGGGAGAGAGAATGGGTGCACCAGGGCCTCTAGCCACTGCAAATTAAGTCCAGACACATGTGCCCCCATGTGCGTCTGGCTTACATGGGGCCTGGAGAACAGAATCAGGGTCCTTAGGCTTTACAGGCATGCGCCTTAACTGATAAGCCACCTCTCCAGCCCTTAAATTTATTTTTATTATCGATAACTTCCATAATTATAGACCATGAAAACTTCCTCCCCCTCTCACTTTCCCCTTTGAACCTTCACTCTCCATCATATCCCCATGCCCCTAAAACTGCTGTTTTCAGGTTTTATTTATTTATTTATCATATATATATGTGTGTATATATATATATATATATATATATATGTGCTTTATTTACTTGCGAGAGAGAGAATGGACATGCCAGGGCCTCCAGCCTCTGCAAACAAACTCCAGACACATGCGCCACCTTGTGTAGCTGGCTTACGTGGGTCCTGGGGATTTGAACCTGGGTCCTTTGGCTTTGCAGGCAAGCACCTTAACTGTTAAGCCATTTCTCCAGCCTATATAATTAATTATTATTATTATTTTTAGTTTTAAGAATTTATTGTTCTTTTCTTTTACAAAATAGGGTTGGTGCTTCACGATGTATCTGATCTCATTGTTTTTGGTTTTTTGAAGTAGGGTTTCACTCTAGTCCAGGCTGACCAGAAATTCATTATGTTGTCTCAGGGTAGCCTTGAACTCATGGTGATCCTCCTACTCTGCCTCCCGAGTGCTGGGATTAAAGGCATGCGCCACCACGCCCGGCTATTTATTTATATTTTTAGCCATGTTTTGTTTATAGCGCCAGCTGGCCTCAAACTCCAGATTCTCTTGTCTCAGTCTCTTGAGTGCTGGGATTACAAGAATGTGCTACTATGTCAGGCTCTAGAATTGCATTTTTCCTACATTTGTCAGTGATTTATTTTAAAAGATGGAGGGTTTTGGAGGTGAGGGCAGAAGAAGGTAAAGGGTGGAACTGATAACTGAATATGTGCAAGTGTAAACCGGTCCAAAATCCAAACACGGGAGGAGGGGGAATTCTGAGGCAATTATACAGGCAGGGTACTTACAGCAACCAAAATTCCAACCTTGTAGCTTGGGTCCGAGTTATAGTTCAAATAAAAATTAAAAACTGGGCTGGAGAGATGGCTTAGTGGTTAAGGCACTTGCCTGCAAAGCCAAAGGAACCCAGTTCCATTCTCCAGGTCCCATGTAAGCCAGATGAACATGGGGGCACATGCATCTGGAAAATCGTTTGCAGTGGTTAGCGTGCCCATTCTCTCTCTCTCTTCCTCTTTCTCAAAATATTTAAAAAAAAATAAAAACTGTATAAGGAAAAAAAAAAAAACCTGCATAAGGAAACAGCCAAGCATGGTGGCTATACCTTTAATCCCAGCACTGGGGGGCGGGGGAGGGGCAGAGGTAGGAGGATCACTATGAGTTTGAGGCCACCCTGAGACTACATAGTGAATTCCACATCAGCCTGGGCTAGAGTGAAACCCTACCTTGGAGGAGAAAACAAAACAAAAGAAAGAAAGAAATCTCCCTGCCCCATCAATCCACAATTCCCCAAATTCAAACAAAAACAAATCTAAAATCACAACAGCAATCATATTTGTTGTTGTTGTTGTGTTTTGTTTTTTTGAGGTAGGTTCTCTAGCTCAGGCTGACCTGGAATTCACTATGTAGTCTCAGGGTGGCCTCGAACTCATGGTGATCCTCCTACCTCTCCCCGCTTTCCAGTGGTGGGATTAAAGGCGTGTGCCATCACGCCCAACTCATGCATTTTTTTTTTTAAGCAGAGCAAGGTGGTGCACAACTGTAATCCCACCATACAAGAGGCAGGGAAAGCTAGGTGTGGTGGTGCATGCCTTTAGTAATATTTTATTTTATTATTATTATTTTTTGTTTTTTCAAGGTAGGGTCTCACTCTTGCTCAGGCTGATTCCAGGCTACCTCTGCCTCCAAGTGCTGGGGTTAAAGGCATATACCACCATGCCTGGCTTTTTAATTTTTAATTTTTATTTGTTTGAGAGAGAGAAAGAGAATGGGCACACCAGGGCCTCCAGCTGCTGCAAACGAAGTCCAGATGCATGTTCCACCTTTTGCATCTGGCTTATGTGGGTTCTGGGGAATTGAACCTGGGTCCTTTGGCTTTGTAGGCAAGCACCTTCACCACTAAGCCATCTCTCCAGTCTGGTGTATGCCTTTAGTCCCAGCACTTATGAGGCTGAGGTAGGATCAAGGACTAGAAAGTGGATTACTGAGTGAGTTCTAGGTCAGCCTGGGCTAGAGTGAGACCATACTTCAAAACAAAAGAGGATGAGACTGGAGGATCATGAGTTTAAGCCAGCCTGGGCTACATTGTATGAGACCCTGCTTCAAAAAGAAAAAGTATTCAAGCTAGGAAGATGCCTTAGCAGTTAAGGTGCTTGCCTGCAAAGCCTGAAGACTAAGGTTTGATTCCCGAATACCCATATAAGGCAGATGCACATTGTTGCAGTCAGGTTCGCATTGCTGGCAAAAAACACCTGAGCAAGAGCAGCTTGTGGGAAACAAATAGGGGGTGTATTTTGGCTTACAGACTTGAAGGGGAGCTCCATGATGGTAGTGGAAAACAATGGCATGAGCAGAAGGTGGACATAACCTCCTGGGCAACATCAGATGGACAACAGCAACAGGAGAGTATGCCAAACACTGGCAAGAGGAAACTGGCTATAACACCCATAAGTCCACTCCCAACAATACACTGCCTCCAGGAGGCGCTAATTTCCAAATTGCCATCAGCTGGGGATGTGGCATTCAGAACAGCTAAGTTTATAAGGGACCTGCATCAAACCACCATACACATAGTGGCCCATGTGTCTGGACTTCTGTTGCAGTGACTAGAGGTCCTGGCACATGCTATTCCTCCTCCACTCTCTCATAAATAAATAAGATAATTTTTTTTTCTTTTTTTGGTTTTTCGAGGTAGGGTCTCACACTAGTCCAGGCTGACCTGAATTCACTCTGTCGTCTCAGGGTGGCCTTGAACTCACAGCAATCCTCCTACCTCTGCCTCTCAAGTGCTGGGATTAAAGGCGTGCGCCACCACGCCCAGCAAATAAGATAAAATATATTTTTTAAAAGTCTTCAAATGGCCACTTTACATTCTGTTTTATCTTAAAACCTCAGGGCTGTCATTTACTTTATTCTGCTTGCTGTTGCATGATCAGGGTAGTGCCAGCCAATTTATTTTTGTGTCTCCCTTTGCAAAGCAGTGGTGGCAATAAGTATCAATGGAAACATTTTCCAAGCTTGTTCAATTATTTCCTCCTTTCATTTACTCCTGAATATTCTTAAAAAAAAAAAAAGCTTGCTGGACATGGTGGTGCAAACCTTTTAAACATTTTTATTTGTTTGAGAAAGAGAGAGGGAGGGAGAGAGAAAAGCAGGTAGAAAGAGAATGGGTGCACCAGGGCTTCCAGTCCCTGCAAAAGAACTCCAGACACATGCATCACCTTGTGCATCTGGCTTAACTGAATCCTCGGGATTCAAACCTTGGTCCTTTGTCCTCTGGCTTTGCAGGCAAGTGCCTAAACCGCTAAGCCACCTCTCCAGTCCCTGAAAAATTCTTTAACTTCTTTCTCATGTCCACCCCTTCAAAGGGTTAAAAGATTCAAATTATAAAAATTTATAAAAATAGGGCCAGGTGTCGTGGTGCACGTCTTTAATCCCAGCACTCGGGAGGCAGAGGTAGGAGAACTGCCATGAATTCAAGGCCATTTTATAGAAATAGGAAGAGTTTTTAGAAGTACCACTTCCTCATTTTACCCACCAAGTTTCAATTCTGTGCAGGTGCCGAAAGCTGTTTTCAGGCAAATGAAGTTCGTTGCTTTCACATCCTCGTGCGAGGAAGCTCCTTATCCCCAATCGTGTTTGGGGCTTTTGATTAGAGGCTCCAGCTGGAGGTCAAAGGCGAACACTTTCCTAAATCCCAGACTTTAGTTTTGTTTTGGCTTGCCTTTGTCATGCCCAAATCCTGCAAGAGTGTCTGGAAATTAAATAAGTCAAAATGTATGACTGCGGTTTTGAGCCTGGCACAGCTCCTCAGATGCGCCCAGAGATTACGTTTCTCTCGCATCCTCCAGGCTCCGGCTTCCGCACCGCACCCGCCTCTCCGAGCGGCCGCGTGGGGAGCTGGTCCTCGGGCTGGCCTGACAGCGCGCCAGGCTCGGAACTATTTGCTTCTGAATTCTAGCCAAGAAGTCGAACAATTCTCTCCCTTCCTTTGCGTTGCCCTCTTCTTCCTTACTAAGCCCAAGTCTGGGGTTTTGCTTGTCTAGAAATCATACAGGCAAGGAAATGAACTTTCTTGGGATAAGACAGACCACTTCTTAGAAAATGTGCCCTTTGTTCTCGTTCAAATGCTTTTCCTTAAATGATATTTCTGTCTAAAGCTTCCGCAGATATGTTTTGCTAGCTATTTAACTTCCCCAAAATCCCTGTCAGGAAACATACAAGCAGGTTCTGGGATCCTGATTAATTTAATTAATTAAATTAATTTTTTTGAGGTAGGGTTTGACTCTATCTCAGGCTGACTTGCAATTTCACTATTGTAGTCTTAGGTATTTCATTTTATTATTGCTTTTATTGCTTTCTTTCTTTTGTGTTTCCTAGATTCAATGTTATTTTCTTTTTTAAATATTTGATTTATTCATTCATTTATTTGCTGGAGAAAGAGAGAAAGAAAGAGAGACAGAGAGAATGGGTGTGCCAGGGCCTTCAGCCACTTCAAACGAACTCCAGACATGTGCACCCCCTTGTGCATCGTGCATCTGGCTAACGTAGGTCCTGGGGAATAGAACCTGTGTCCTTTGGCTTTCCAGGCAAATGCCTTAACTGCTAAGCCATCCCTCTAGCCCCCCCCTTTTTTTTTTATTAACTAGAAACTTAGCATGGACAAATCATGTGTTAGTACCATCATTTCATTCCCCTCCTTCCTATTCCCATTTCACTGAGGGTCCTCTTTAGTGGGGTCATTGGCAGTCACTGATGGGTTATGGGTTATGAATTGTGAAAGCAGCTGTCAGATTTTTTTTTTTTTTTTTTTTTTTTTTGGTTTTTCAGAGTAGGATCTCTCTCTAGCCCAGGCTGACCTGGAATTCACTATGTAGTCTCAGGGTGGCCTCCAACTCTTGGTAATCCTCCTACTTCTGCCTCCCAATTGCTGGGATTAAAGATGTGCACCACCATGCCTGGCTTAGTATGTGTTTTTTTTTTTTTTTAAAGAAGACTTCCTTTTTTTTTTTGGTTTTGCGAGGTAGGGTCTCACTCTAGCCCAGGCTGACCTGGAATTCACTATGGAGTCTCAGGGTGGCCTTGAACTCACAGCAATCCTCCTACCTCTGCCTCCCGAGTGCTGGATTAAAGGCATGCGCCACCATGCCCAGCAACTTTCATTTTTTTAAACATTTTTTTTGTTTATTTTTATTTATTTATTTGAGAGTGACAGACAGAGAGAAAGAGGCAGAGAGAGAGAGAGGGAGAGAGAGAGAATGGGCACGTCAGGGCCTCCAGCCACTGCAAACAAACTCCAGACGCGTGCGCCCCTTTGTGCATCTGGCTAATGTGGGTCCTGGGGAATCGAGCCTCGAACCGGGATCCTCAGGCTTCACAGGCAAGCGCTTAACCACTAAGCCATCTCTCCAGCCCATATGTTTGCTTTTTCTTAAGACAAGATCTCGTGTAGCTGGGCTGGACTTGAGCTTTCTCTGTAGCTGGAGATGACCATGAACTCCTGGTCATACTGTTTTCACTACCCAAGTGTTGGTATTACCAGCATACACTACCATACCTGGCTATGAATTCTGAATTTTCTCATTGACAAGGAATTGGTCAGAAAGAAAAAAATGATTTGCCTAAATATTTAGCCAAGCAATTCTTAGTTGGAGCTGAACCCGTTCTTTAAACATATTTAAAATCCTTTAGATTCCTTGCAATCATGTCCAAAAGAGGCAGGTCTAGTGTAGATTACTAACCCCCCCCGGCCCCCCCCCAACAGAAGCCGGAAATAGTACCTCACTTGACCACACTGAAGGTCAGTCAGTCCAGCCGGGATTACAGTCCAAAGGAATGTCACTGTTCACTAGCAGTGTGGCTGTGAGCAAGGCACTTCATTGTTCTGGGCTTCTATTTCCCGTGGTTGTCAAATGAGGTAGCTGGGCTTCATGATCTGGTAGGTTTCCTTACCATTCCCAGGAGTTTACAAGGAGGAAAATGTTGAGATCAAAGGCATAGGTGGGAGTATCTTTAAAGAATAAGTAAAACATTTGTAAGTTTCTTTATTATCATTATTTATTTGAGAGTGAAAGAAGCAGATATATAGAGAGAAATGGGCACACCAGAGCCTCTAGCCACTGCAAATGAACCCAGATGCATGCACTGCCTTGTGCATCCGGCTTATGTGGGTACTGGGGAATTGAACCTGGGTCCTTAGGCTACACAGGCAAGTGCCTTAACCACTAAGCCATCTCTCCAGCCCTAGAAATTTATAATTAGTTTATATTCTGTAAAAGAATGGGTTGCATTATGATATACATACATGTATGTAATGAATTTAGATCACATTTACCTCCTATTACATTTTCTCATCCTTCCCCTTGTCTGTAACACTCTATTTTATTTTTATTTTTTTACTTTAGAAAGAGTGAGTGAACAAGAGAGAGAGAGAGAGGCAGACAGAGACAGAAAGGAGAGATAGAGAATTGGTGTCCCAGGACCTCAGCCACTGAAGTTGAACGCCAGATGCTTTCACCACCTAGTGGGCATGTGCAACCTTGCACTTGCCTCACCTTTGTGCATCTGGCTTACATGGGATATGGAGAGTTGAACATAAGTCCTTAGGCTTCACAGGCAAGCACCTTAACCACTAAGCCATCTCTCCAGCCCCCCAACATTTTTTTTGCAATAGGGTCTTACTTTAGCTGAGGCTGACCTGGAATTCACTGTGTAGTCTCAGGATGGCCTCAAACTCCTGGTGATCCACCTACCTCTGCCTCCCAAGTGCT